>NC_044257.1:3436846-4036846 GCF_003957555.1 Calypte anna | reverse complement strand
TTCTCCTGCCAAGAAGTAACTTTGGTGAATCAACACACCCCAAGGCCATTGAACTTTTATGGACAAACCAGCATGCCTTCATGAGATCTTGCTAGCTGAATGCTGCACACAAAGGAACCAAACACAGAATTACAGAAGCTTAAAATAACTTAGGCCTCTTGTGTCATCTTGTCCAATCCATGCTCAAACCAGACTAACCTGGATCAGGTTAGGGCCACCTAGGAAGTTAAAGACTTGAACACCAGGCACCACGTGTATATATTTCCCTGATAATATTTTGGATCACATCAACTACAACACCAAAGTTGATAAACAAAGGAGGAAAAAAGAAGAAACTACAAAGAGAAATACCCTGCTCACAGCCCAATTCAGACCCATGCTTCCTTCTAGCCACAGCACAAGTCCATAACACAGGTCCAGTGCATCCACTGCTGTTAAAAACTAAACACGCCTAAGGAACTCATCAAAGTCTGTTTGTATTACACACTTTGGCCTTGATGATATCTTTTTAGTCCACCAGAGTTTAGATATGAAAGTAGAAGAGAAGGCATCTGTAAATGCTGCACTTTTAAAAACAGACAGAGGGAGTTTATTCACAGTGCTCAAAAACATCAGAGTATTTGCCATGTCACCCTCCAGGATGACACCAAAGCACCATATTTGGCAGAGTTTGTACCAGTAATTGGTATTTTCCTTGACTTGGCTTTAGCTGAGACTTGAGAAACATCACTTGAAATGAAGGATCTCCTTTCATGAACTTTATATGTTGGCTGGAAAGGTAAAACAACAAAGCACAAACCTGTCCAGCCTCAGTTGGGAGATGGAGAGAGTGGGGAAGAAGGAATGGAGAAGCAAAATTTCCTGCTTCCCACCAAAACCAGAGCAAAATGAGCATTCTGCTCAGTTTAATGATTCCATAACACTGTTTTCAAAGAGGATAGGCAAAACCTTTTACCTACAAGTTTCTTTTCTTCTCTCTAAAAAAGCAATGCCACAAACTTCACCAAAATAGAACAAGACAAAGATACTGAACATATGGATATTAAAGGAAATAATTTCTCTAGCAATGACCATGTGAGAACTTTTAGAATTTCCTTCCATAGTTCACAATTTTTAGTGGTTTGGATGACCTTGAGAGAAAAAACAAATATTAAGAATCTGATTTGAATTTTCTATGACATATACAGTAAATGCCAGATAATCCCTTCCATTTACCATAGTGTCAACAGCACATTTCAGTGAGTATCCATTTATTTGGGCTACCTAATAGCTGCACATATAAGTACCTAGAAATGATACAAGGATTACTTTGACAAACATTTTTCTTCAATGAGTAAAAATATTGTCATCATCACAGTACAAAGCCCCCATTATTTTGACTAGATAAACCTGCCTTGGTCACCTAAGATGACTCTTTTATCAAAATTCAGTAAGACTTAACAGTTTTGAAAGTACATTTGCCCCATGAGGTGAAGAAATACATAATGCAGAGGGGGTGAGGGTCAGATGCAAACATTTTTTTGATGCCTCCTGTCAGTAAGCCTACACATTGATAGCTGATTTTAAGCTTTTTGCTAGCACAAAATAATAGCAAAGCTCTAAGAGCATACACACAGCTTGTGCTAAGGGTCCCTGAAGCTGGAAAGAGAGAAAAGTAATAACTATATAGAAATATATTCTGCAGTTGGAAACAGACATATAAATATTCTCAAGTGACACCCCATTTCAGGAAGGCTCACAGGCCCTAGATGACAACAGGTTAGTTATGTTCTACCAGCTTTCTAGATGTCAATAATTTTTGTTACCTTCAAACCACAGGCCATTGCTTCTTGCACTAGTTTGTATGAATAAGCATATCCCTATCCATGTAAAAAGAAATCTTCACCCTGTTTCAGCTGGGAATGTTTCCAGGGGTTGCCACACCTCTGGGTGAACCACTTTAGCAACTGATGATGACAGCTGAAAACTTGATCCCTCTCTCCTATGCATATTCCAGCCTTTGAGTCCTGTCCATGTTTCATCTGCCAGGACTGTGATTACAAAGGGCTGAAGATTACAAAGTCTCCCTATACTGATATTTGTACCCTCATAAGAAAACTCAAGCACACTGTGAGTGAGTATTTGATATCTTACCCTTTAAAGCTCTTCATGAAACCCATTCAGCCCAGTTATCACTGTAAACCCCACCCTGCCTGAACACATTATGGCAGAGATATTAGTAAAAGTCCCAGTATTCAAGCCAAAAGTTTAAAAAAACAAAAAAATTTAAATCCCTGACCATATAAATACAGAAACTTTCATTGAGCTATACTAATAACTTCCACTTGTTTCTTTCTGTGTGTTTGCTTTTTTTACAAAAACAGCCAACATCATGTGCTCCAGGGAAACCTGATTCTTTGTTGCCACTTAAATTTAATGTTGTTTCCCGTGACTGTTTTCCTTTCATCAGCTAATTAAATGTTTTTAATATCCAGGAACAAATTACCATTGTTAAGAACAAAAGTATTTTCTGATGGAGATTCTCCTTGTACCTATATTTACTGCCCGTTGTGTGAACATTTTTTTCCTATGTTCTGGAGAGCCAGAAAATCATCTGTCAGGGGATGATGGATGATGAAGGCTGCTACTTGGGCCTCAGGGCCTGGCCCTGCTGCTGTACTTGACTTAGCCTTCAGTAGGCACTAAGTGCTCTGTCAGATTCCTGCCAAGGGAAAAGCATATGCCTGTAACTCCCCAAAGTGTGGGAACCAGAATAAACAGAGCCATTTTTAACATTACCACAGGTTTTAAATCTGCTGTGTCACTTTCCTGTAAGCATTGTCCCTTTTTTTTGTAATGCACACGGTCATTGTGGCTTTGTGGCTCTGTCCATCACTGCTGTTCTTTGTTGTATGCTAACCAAGAGAAAAATTAAAACATAAAAGGAATGCACAAAATATATCACTCTGTTAGCAAAGCAGAGATTCTTGGGGTTTTGTGCTCTCCCTTGCCCCCAGTGACACTTCTGTTGGTTTGTTGCAACAAGGCTTTTCTCACCTCACACAGCTTTATTAATTCAGGGGTTTTTTTTTTAGAGTCCCCTTGGGTGCTGTATCACCACACATGGATATGTTACCACAGGGCTATAGTTAAAAGCCATCTTCCACTCTTCTAAAAGTTCCATCAATCATGGAATTATAGTGGTTGGCTTGGACAGACTGCAGCAGGACTCTCCAAATCATGAGCACTTCAGCATTTCCATTATGAGCCCCAGGTCCCACAGGTCCACAGTAAAATGATGGGCTAAAATTATGCCAATCAAAAGCACGGTTTCCTAATGCATATTTTTATTTCATGTTGCCTAAAATACTGATTATAGCCAGGCTTTAAAGAACTATTTTCTTAAAAGAAAATGTGTCAAATGCAGCCATGATAGAATTTCCATTCTTCAGGAATTCCTCAGCACAGAAAATTGCTGTGTCTCCTTCTCTTTCATCACTGCCTACTTAAAATAAAATATTTATATCATGGCAGGGTTTTATTCCTTGTTTAGGAGAAGGCAAGATAAAATGCCATAAAAATTAATAACAGTTCAAGTTACACAAAATAGTCTTGAGGGTTGGTTTTTATCCTCCTGGGCCAGGATATTCTTACCCATGGAGATCAGCATACAGGCTTCATGAAAAACTTCTCTGGATGAGATGTCCTTTCAGTTCAACAGGGATATTCCCCAGCCCTGATTTACCACTGGATAATTTCTAAGGAAGTGGCTTACCAGCATTTTACTCCTCTTATATCTTCTCAGAACTAGAAAAAAAATCCATTGAGGCCTAAAAGGCCCTAAAAAGCAGCTGCCTTTAGATTTTTTGGTCAGTCACATTAACCCATGTAGGCACCAACAGGGTTCCTGCAGCACCAAAAAGCTACATAGCAAGGCAATAACTGGAAGGCACTGAATAGAAGGGGGTGATTTTAGGCTGGAGCCACTAGCACAACTCATGCAAATTCCCAATTTCTTTGGCATTAACATGAACATTTATGCCCATTCCCGAAAACTCTGCCTAGCTAAGTAAGGATTGCCACTTGCAACCTGCAGACTGAGACTAGAACTCATTTTATGTTAATAGCTGCAGATCCACTCCTCTGCAGTATTACCAGGGATTTCTTTACTCCAATAGACATTAATACACAAAATGTATCCAAAGATCCATTCATCTGCCTTTACAGATGGGTTTAGCTGACAGCTATGAACCTGACTTCTCTTCTATATCAATGACTCCATCCCAGCACCACTCCAGGCATCCCTGCAAAATATGTCAGTCATTCAACAGCTGCAGAACAGTTCAAATGCTCTTATCTACTCAGTTGAAGCCCCCAGGGCAAACTGTTCCCTGAGATGATCTTTGCCCTTCTCCTGAAGAGACCTAAAAAAAACCACATTATGGCCAGAGACTGGTGTGACTACAGTAATAATTACCAGTTCAGCAAATAAGCTGCTTATTGCAAGCACTGCAAGGGCTATATACAAGCCAAGAAGAACCTAGAATCCTTGTGTCAGCAGTTCTCAAAGACTATTTTAAATGCTATCAAGTTTAATAAAACTTTTACAACAGAGTACAGACTGTACTTTGTGTTCCTTTGAAATTGATGGAACAAGCCAATTTTTCCAGGTTTGTAGGCATAACATGTATTAAATTATAATACGAAAATAGCTATTTAAAACCATGAAATGAAAGACTACAATATACATTTAAAGGTCAACAACTGCATGAGTTTTCTCATTATATATTTTCATCTGAAAAATACTGGGAGACAAAGGAGCTCAGGCACCTTATGTGTACAGCTGCACCCTGTCACTATTCCCTGCTCTGCCTCAGACAAGGAACTACATTCTGTTACAGGATGGCCCTGCCTCACCTGAAACTCTTACAGAAATGCCTTCACCTATTAAGATGGTGACTTACACCCTTTAAATAATTTCCATTCTATGTATTACATATAGAGGGAGCTTTTGCAGCTGCAATAGCAAGGGCACACTGATATACAGTGATTTTATTCCATTTCTGCACTATGCTTTCTTTGGAACTTTCATTTAATCAGTTTTGCCATTTCTGCCCCAATTCCTTGTCTGCAAATGTGTAAGGTTAATGTGTCCTTTAAAAGGGAGGAGAAGTTTTATTAACTGACAGTGCCAAACAGAAACAACAATCAACAAAAAAAGCTAACGAGGAAAGACCCAAATGAAGTGGAAACTTCATTGAGGGAAAGAAATGTGATCTAGGCTTTGGCTTTTAAAGGATTTTAACATTTTAGCATTAAAATATTTTTTTTCTAAATATGTAAATTTAAAATTAAACCTGAACTACAAGGATAATAACAAATATTGCTGTTTGGCTGGGTTTCTTTGAAGTGGCATTTCAGTAGGCTTCATCTTATATTCTAGTCTCTTCACTTAAACTGAGGAGGCATTTAGAAGGATTTAACAGGACATTGGTTGAGGGTTTTTTTAGCAAGATTAAGAGCAAGGTGTCTTCCTGAATCCCCACACAACTGAATGGGAAACAAAACAGCATGAAGCCTACTTCACAAATACCTTTTATTTGTTAATAATTGCAACCATTTTTCCAAATTCATAATGTTAAACCCCATACTGTAGCACACTTCATGATGTACATCTGCCCATGTTTCATAGACCTAGAAATCTTCATTATGCTTCCTTCTTCTCTGTGGATGTGCAGCTATACATTGTGGATGGAGCCTGATATAAATTTGTTGACATCTATTTAACGCTTCAATAAAAAGTCATTTGCATCAGCATGGGCAACCTTATACCTTTAGGCTACTAATTAGATTTTGAGTATTAAATTCAGCTGGCTTAAATGATATATAAAATTATGGAGAGGCACTCTTACAGTAGTCAAATATGTAAATGACAACAGAGGAACACTATCAACACCACACAAATCCAGGTGTTTAATGACATACACTGGAAAACTGGCACAACTTGGAAAAGCACAGCTGTGATCAGGGTATAATTACCTTATGCAAGAAATTTCAGAGCTATAATACTTTGCTGCTAGAGACAGGAAAGAATTTTTATCATTTTTTACTCACCTTTATTCTGCAAAGGCTCTGATGCAAGAAGAGTGATTTGGATTCTAGAATGGCTACGAGTTCTTAACAATTTTTCCAAATGATTGAATAATAAGAATTCTTTGTTAAGAACCCAGCTTTAATTTTGGATCTCAGATTGATGGAACAGGACTGTCAGCAGACATACCTATAATTTATTACTGGCTACATACATTAAGAAAATAATAGGAAGAAACAGGCGCCACAGATATTTGTAAGTTAAACACCTGATCTCCATTGAGATTTTAGACCTCAAGCCTTTTGTCACATCAGAAAGACACCAGAGCATTGGAAAATAATTCTACTTGTGTAGGAAAGCAACAAAACCTGGATGCACAGGTTACCTCTGAACCAGCTTGCATATTCTAATCTGCAGAGACATCCACAGGAACACAGATGCATGCCACATGTATACTTGGATTTTCAGTTCACAGCCTCTTACCATTTGAATACAATTGCAAAATTGCTCAAGAGCCATATTGTCAAAATTGGCTGAAAGGAGGCAAAGATGTGGCCATGGATATATAAATATCCTTTCACCAGAACACCAGGAGGCAGCTTTTCTTTTGACACAGAGGGAGATGGGGGGAAGAAAAAAAAACCTAAAACAGAACAAACCACCAAAACTCAGCTTTTTCCTGCATGAAGAATCTCTCCTGAGCAGAACACATTAAACACAGCTAAACCCACTAAAACTTTAGAAGATTTGTTATTATAGTGACTTAAAATATTTAAAAAACAATCTTTCTAGGCTTTTTGTCTCCCTTCTACATTTTGAATGCAAAAGGTGAAGTAAATATCAACTGAAGATATTTCTGGATTTAACAATCACATCCTACCTATATAGGCTGTATCATTTGCAAAGCCTTGAAATTAGTATTAGAATCTACTTCTGAGATAATTAATTCCTATTTTAAGACCATTTTTTATAGCTGGAATGTTTAATTTAAAGAATGTAAGTCTGCAGACAAGATGAATTTCCTAGTGTCTTAGTCATAAAATTATATCACTGTTACCTATCCACAAAATGGTTAAATAATATTCATAAATTAAAATAATGAGAGTCTAACAATTTATATTGTCCTAAAACAATAGTAAAGGTGAGTAAAAATAAAATACTCCATCTGGCCATTTAATTAAAATTGGCTACACTGTGATAAAGTATTTGGAATTAATATAGTCAAATATATCTGCCAAAAAAAATCTTTTCACTCCAAGACTGATTCCACTCTGCCGTGGGCTCTGGCCACAAGAGAGAAGCTGCACTGGATTACACAGCACTATTGAGATATCTTCTTTAAATAGGTATTTTAAAAAGTCATGATCCCCTTTTCCACTAGATGTTCTCTGTAAACATTTGGGAAATGAATCACTCAGCAGCCACAGACTATCAGAACAAAAAAGCACTCATAACTTGGAAAAAAAATAGCTGTATTTCTTGAAAGAGATGAGCTGGCTTTCTGTAATATGAAAGCATAGCTTAAAAGATATGTTGGATCCATGGAGAGCTATTGCATAAGGATGAAATTCACCCTCTGTGTAAAGAATCAGCACAAGATTTACTCAGTGATTAGCCATGATTAAGTGGTATTTTACAGATTTAGGTAGGACATATCTGAATAATGGATATTATATTGGTCCTCTCCCATTAGCACTACTGTTCTATATGGAGCCAACACAGAATCAACACCTCAGTTACACCTTCTGAATTGGCCAGAGCCAAAGTCAGCATAACTAAACTATAAAATAACCCTTTCTAGACCCACTTTATCACTTTACTCCCTCATTAATGGTATTTACACTTCCCAAACTACATTTCACAATTCTTTTAATGAGCTGAAGTCTCTGTAACTGGTTTCTTAGGCATTTGTGTTATCAAGTGTATAGAGAATATGGACTGAAACACTCCAGGAGTAATGGCACTGAGTTAGGGTACCTCCTCTCCACAAGTCACCCATGCTTTAGCCAGTAAATCACACCAAGACAAGTAACCTACAAACCTTCTTCCCTTTCCTACTTCTTTAACAAACCCTGGGTAGAAAGCAGTACAGCTGTCACAGAGTTGAGCATTTGCATGAACATTTCTGGGACAATACTTGGAGAGTAGCTTGAATTACAACCCACAGAAACAAGCTGCAAATGGAGGGGACTGATGGAGTTTCAGGGGTAAAAGGGTTTGCAAGTGACTCAGAAAACTCTAGAAGTCCGAACTCTCCCAGCAACGTAGGGGTCCAAATGTGCTGGCATCATTCAAAGAGCAGCATTCTACATGAACCAGAGCATTTCCTGGACTCTGCCCATTCCCCTAAACTCCTGTGGTAAACAGGAGATGAAACATGGAAGCACTACATGAATGAAAATTCTTATTTTCTAAACTCTAGAGCTGAAGTGGAGTTCAGCTGAAGTAAGGATATTCCACATAGAAGTAAGCTGGACTGATTTATTAACTCAGGAATTTTCTGTTCTCAAAAGGGGACTGGGAATCTCAAGCCAAATCTCCAGTCAAATCTTACTGTTTCTGTACCCTCCTCCCATCTCTAATTCTCCTATTGAGAAAATGTGCACTTCATTTTCAACTGTACCTTGTTCTGTCTCCTTTTTTATTTCATCCTAGTGGGATGGGAAGGAGGAGAAAAAGAAATACAAATTAATTATGGTAAAAATTATCCCCATGAGATTTTTCAAGCTTCATTGAAAACCCCTCAACTCTCAATTTACAATCCAGCAACACTTGTTCTGAGACTTTGTCTCTTCCCCAAAACAGAGTGTGCCAGTAAACCAGGTTCAGATTCTGTATTAATCAAAATATCTCTGAGTTCAGCAACTGTTAGACCCAGCCAATAAATGTGGCATCTGCAATGTATACAAAAAATGATGTAATTTGTTTGGCGTGCCTAGTGGTCCAGGGTATTAATTAGGAGCCTGACAAGTTTATGAGAAGTATTGTCTAAACATTAAGAAAGCTCACACCAGGAGAAATTTATCCAGACAATATGGTGCTCACAGCCTGAAACAGGAACAAGGATTGTTGGAGGAATGAGTTACACTCAGTAGCTAAAAAACTATCTGGGAATGTTTAAGTAAAGAACCACAATTTCTCTCTGTAGAAAGCAGGAGGGCTGGGAGTAGATTTCTACATTCAGTCTGTAAATTATAAAGGAAATTATTTCCTATGTGCAATGCTGTTCTAGCAGATACTAATCATGCCTTCAGGTCCTGGATGTGCAAACATGAAGGTCATTTTTGGTACATGCCTCCTCTCTTCCTTTCTCTGTTTTCCCCAACAACTCCTTTGTGGGTGGAGTGAAGTTAGAGCACATGTTAAGAGTCTGAAACTAAAACTTCAAACCATCTTCAAATAAGGAAAAACAAACAAACAAATCAAAATTAGGGGAAAAACATAAATTAGGATGAACAATGAATTAACTGTGGCAAAATTTTCCCCATAGCAAGAGACTGGTAAACGTAGGGAAAACAAGTCTTTGTAATTACTGACACTTGTGCTGGAGCAAATCTAAGCCAAACCATTAAATTGCTCAACCACAAAGAGATGATTAAAATTGTTTTGAGAATCTGGCTGTGTTTTTCTTTTGGAAAAAAAGGTGAGGTGGAAAATTGAGTTTATGCCTGGATGTTCCACAAAAAACAACCTAACTTTTATTTTTAAGTGTTGGGTTAGGTGCTGGAGGAGGAAAGGGAAGATAAAAAAAAGACCAATGCATTATTTCTAAACTGAATGTATTATTTTGCAATTAAAACATCTGAGGCATTTCTTTATTAACCTTATAATTAGAATGTTGAGAATATATTAAGGGGTAAAATTCTCAGAAACAGCAATTTCCAATAATATACTATCTACATAATCAGAGTGCAAAGTTAAAAGAGAAAAAGAGTACTGAACTTGCATTATCTTAAAAAAACCCATCAACTTGTTTGCTAAAAGGCACAAAGTAACACATATTACCTCTAAACAAAGAGCAGTTTTCTAGCCACTGAAAGTGAAATTAGTCCTTTCTGAGGAGAAAATAAACTAAAAATTAAAAAAACCCAAGGATTTCCCAGTATCACCCATCCTAATTGGGATAAAAACAGCTTAACTGTGCTGAGCTAATAATCTTTCTTCGTGCCATGTTCTGCCTTTATTACTACATCTTGTTCCAATTTTGGTTTCATCCATTCCTGTTTCCAACTGCCCATAGCTTTCATATGGGCTTGCCATACACCAGATCCCATCTGTCTGTGACCTTGAATAAACAAGGGGCCTTTGATGTTCTTCTGCACTTCAAACCACTTTGTCATTTCCAGTGATATATGAGCCACACTGCAGTGACATGCAGTCATTCTTGGTTTGTGCAAGTGCCTTCCTGCTTCTTCTCTTGATGTAAATTTACCATAGAACAAATTTACTGTAATCTTTGTGTTAACTTGTGCTTCCCCATGGAGTGAAAAAAAAAGGTCAGCAAAACAGCAACGGGAGGTTGGAAATAAAAATGTTGCACATACAGCATCCCGACAGCCAAAACCAAGGGTCTGTCTCTAGAAGCAAGAAAACCAAATCAAGCAAACCCCATCCAACAAACCAACTGATGATCAAAAGAACAACTTCTTGAAAACAAATATTACAAGGAATTTGTTAACTGATGGACAGATTTACACACCCCAGACAGCAGCTTTGTTGTGGCCTTGTGTGTTCATCCTATTACATTTCAAGGCTGCCGTTCAAGGCTGTTGGGTTTTGGCACTGTCAAAATGAAACAGAGATGATGTGGTACCATATGTCAGGCAGCTGAAGCAAAGGATTCCTGGCCTAACACGTTTGCAGGGGAGGTGGTTGGTGCAGTGCAGGGTGGGACAGGGTGGTTTTGCCCTCGTCCCAACACCTCAGCAATCCTGCCTGCATTTCTGAAGACTAATGCCTGGATTTTTCTGTCACTGCCAAGTGAAGGGAAGAGTTCATCTTTTCCTCCAAGACAAAAAGAGAAACACGAAACAAAACCCTTCAGCAATTATTTTTTAATGTAAATGCATGTTTATTTCATGCCCTCAAGCCTTTTAGTCCTGGTTCGTTGTGACAAACATTCCACAATAGACTCTTTAAAGTCTGGCATATGGGCCAGTGCTAAAAAATATAGAGATAAAGACATAAGACAATTAAAATTAAGAATGACAACAACACACCACTAATGGTTTTAAATTATGACATTGTAGAATACTTACTGGTACATCAGGGAAGAGCTATCCCCACAGCTCCACACAAGCCTGTGCTCCCTCAATAAACTAATCTTTATCATGTAATACACAGGTTTTCTGTTACAGTGATGTTTGTGTTACACACTCCAGCATCCTGTAACTACAGATAAAAGAATGGCACAGCTATACACCAGTTAGCTCAGATCTCTGTTTCAATTTAGGATACATGTTCATGGTCCACAACTTCAGTCAAGATCCACTGAGGAGGCACCATTGATTGACTTCTAAAACTGTAACAAGACCACCTCTAAGCACTGAGGTGCCCAGGCTGCAGGGACTAGAAGTAACCAGTAGAACACATTTTTAGGAGCAATCTGACTGAAACAGTATCTAAGGTGTGCTGTGAATGAGCTTCACAGAGGCAAGTCCCAGACCTTGGTGTGCAAGTTGACTTTTAATGAAGGCTGAGTTATTTCACCACAGTTTTTCAGTTTCCTGTGTAGTTCCAATTCAACCAAGTGTCCTGAACAGACTGCAGTATTAGGCACCTTGATGATGTAGGTATTTTTTGTAAAAAGTTACCTACCTTGGCAAAAACAAATGCACAGGAATAATCAAAAACATTTTCTAACTCAGCAAGAATAACAGTGGATCAAAATTTACTCGTTTCTACAGCATGAAACCAACAAGTTTCAATATCTGTTCTTTCTCATTTTGAATTTGTTTGAGCTTTCTGCTTGTTTAGGTTTTTGTCAGTAAAAAAGGGAAAGGAAAGACAAGAACCTCTCATAAAACCTATTGCAAAGGAATTAACAGCTCTCCTGGGATGTAAGAAAGTCAGGTTCAAGTCATCTGTCTCCCTCAGTCCAAACAAATGCCCATGTCACCCACGTTACTGCCTGCTTCTAGTGAGCTCCCTGCCCTCATAGAAGTGGCAAAGCAAATGCTTTCAAATATGGATTTTCACAAGTCAGGTTTCAGCAATGTGAGGCTCCAGGTGGATTTAACAGATATGACCTCTTCTAAGATTAATTTTTGAAAGATAAATGGAGAAATACATTGTGTACTTTAAAAACAAGACTACCAAGAACTCCTTTTTCTGGTTCTTCTCTTATGGAATATCTGTGCTTTATAAATATTTCAGGAAGTGTTTTCAATGCAATTTAAAAAAATCAAGATATCACATTCAAGACAGAAGAAAACAAACAAAAGATATTAATATTGTCCCTTTTGCAACTGTCACAGCCAGTAGTAGTAGTGTATGTTTTCCCATCCAGCTCAATTTCCATTTCCATAACTATAACTAAGCATGTTAACTGTAACAACATACCAAAGAGCTGACAAAAGTTTTTTATAGGGTAAGAATTTTACAGCTACGTGGTAAGATCGTCATGCAAAGAAAAAATTTTTAATATAGCTTCTATCCATCTTTCCTTTCTCCACCTCCCAGTCTTTAATATTTTTAAACCAAAATGAAAACATCTACACATTTGTCTTCAGGTTAATGTCACAAAAGAAAGAAGTTCTAAATGCCATGAAAGAGACAAAACACTATGAAGCTTAACTGTTCCAAATTATTGACGTATTAGAGAGACTGAATTTTTAAGGAGTCATAAAACACATTTGTAAGGAATATTAGCTCAGTTTCGATGGAGAAGAAATATTTCCTCCAACAGCTTCTTGGTAACTGGGATGCCAGCAGCCAGGCTTGTCTAAGAGCACAGAGCACAGGTTTCTGTGGACAGAAACCACCCTGGGTTTCTGCATGAAGGAAGTGCCATGGCCCACTCTGCCTCTCCAGAGCTTCATAAGAAGTTGGAACTCATTCTCCTGCTGACAACTGATAAATTTTAACTTGTCAAAGTCCAGTCTATGCAGGCTGAAACCCAGCTGGGACCTAAGCAACTACAGAACTTATTGCTGTGTTCTTGTAAAGCTGATGATGCACAGGAGCACCTGCAGTTTCATGGACAGTGTCTCTTCTCCCTCTTAGGAGTCATCTTTAAGCCTATACACCAGATCAGAAAATGAATGGTATCATCCTCTCCTGACTCTCTCATTCCTCTCCTGACTGAACACACTGAGAAAGCTGATGAACTGCAGCCTACACTTTGCTCTCCACTAGCAGGAACCAAGGGAAATATTTAGACCTCTGACAGTCCAGTGTGGAAGTGGAAGCCTGAAGGCAAGACAATGGAGACAGAATGGGCTCTGCTAGTTTAAATCCAAAACATGAGAAAGCATTTGTTCCTTCCCCTCCCTGCAGAGAGATGAATGTGCAAATACGAGTATGTGAATCTGGAGGAAAGCTAAAAAAGCAGCACAGCATTTAGCAGTTTGTCAACACTGAAAAATTTTGCTGAAACAGCTTTCTCCCTAAAGCACCTCCCAACAGGGTCACTTGGGTTTCCATGAGTTCACCTGGCTGACTGCCACCCCACGAGACACTGCAGGTGACCTGGCCATGCCACACCACCAGGACAAGCTCGAGTTCCTTTGCAGAGATCTGAGAAAACTAAAGATACCAGAGCTCACATCTGTGTGTCAGTGTAAGCCTCTCAGAAACAGCAGAGAACTTCAAAATTGGGAGATTATTCCCTGTTGAATCTCTGGATGGCTTCACCACAAAGCAGAATTCACTCTGCAACCAGAGGAAGGAAACACCATAGGACATACAAGTCCCTTGACACAAAGTAGGAAGAATTAACTGGTATCACTGTTACCAGTCTGATCCTTCAACATCCAAACTTCAACTTATAGGATTGTTTTACACCTGCATTCTTCTTCCAGTTCATGGATCACTGTTAATGGTATATAATGGAAAATTAATAATAATAATAATTTTAAAATGCTTTCAATACTAATACCATTTTATATAAGTGAAACAGATTTCAGCATCACTATTTCAGACCTACACTTGACCAAATTTTTTATTATGTGAGAAGAAAAATTACTCAAGCCCTATTCTGGCTGAAATAATATCTTAAATCCCTGTAGCCTCTAACAAAAGTTTGGTAGTATAGAGGAAAAAGTGCTTTTCCTAATTCTACAGTAGGTAAGGGCAGATATTGCTAGGCTTATATGTTGTTTAAAAAACATTTCCACCAAAGGAGCATTGGTAACCTGAAACCCACAATCTGGGTAAGCAAGCTACATCCACTATAGTGAAAGCAGAACACCTCAAATTAATAGCAAAGACAAGAAGAAAAATACTTCCTTAGCATATTCCTATCCCACAAGTTTGTGTATCATCAGATCTGTTGTGCTCTCCTGGGACATCTCTATCTCTTTACTTCTGTCTTCCTAAAAAGAGATTTTTAAACACTTCAACATTCACATAGACGGCATTACCTATATCTTCACTGAGCACAGCACTATCATCCCCTTCCTTAGGGCTGGCCTTCAGTGTACTCTTAGCTTAACATTTGGCTTAACTGAGATCCTATATTTTGTGACTGCTAAAATGAAAATTTAATGTGGAGTGCTCTTCTACTCGAGTCCTCCTGCACAGAATGGCAGAGGGAAGAAAAGGGAGTCACCAGAAAACTCAAAACTGTGTAAAGTCCTTGGACCAGTGACTCTGAAAAGACTTTGCTGTTTTGTAACACTCTAGTTGTAAGTACCTCCTTTTGGCTGCTTTACCAAGAAGCTCTACACTGGAGAGCTCTGCATTCGTCTTTGTTTTCCAGTGACTTGAAATACCTTGCCTGGGGTTATCTGCCAGCCCAAGTTTAAAACAAACCTCTTGAACATCAGCCTGATATTTACAGCAGATGTAAATAACCTGGATCCACTCTTCTAGACATGCACTGCTCCTACATACAGACTTTAGAGTCTATTTTACAGAAGCTGTTTTTAGAATTACCAGCTCCCTTCCCGATGAATTAGCAATTCCTCACTGAATGAAAGCACAGCACACATTTTAAAAAAAGACTCCTCCCCTTTTATTTAGTGACTGTTAAAAAAAAATCTGTGTTGTCCCTAATATTGCACTTAGATTTGTTCTCACTCCTAGACTGTCATTGCTCCTGTATAGCTCTTTGCAGCCTTGCACTGGTGGGCATCCATTCTATAATGCAATGATCTCCAAATATTCTTGGAACTGTGGTTCATTGGTAGAAAGTAATTTAAATTTAAGAAAGTAAAGGAAGCAATTTAAGCTGAAGAGAGCTGGCTGAATTAATTATCAAAATAAATCTCACTATGTGTTCTCCAAACCATCTTAAGCAGATAAACTGATAGGGGCAGGAGGTTCTCTGATACAAAGTGTGTGAGACCACACAAGTCCAGTAAAATTGCCACAAGTTTTCATTAACATTTCTTTTTGTTTGTGCCAAATTCAGCAAGACATGTAAGTAGGCACTATGCAATGTTCTGAAAAAGACCAAATATCTATGAAAATTGGGATGCAACATAAAATCCAGACCTTTTAATACTTTTAAAAGGAAGATAAATTTAAAGTATTGCTGATGAAACATTCATATAACATGCAAACACCAAACTTCTGTAGATATGTTTCAAACAGACCAGAAATCCAGTGCTCAGAAGAATAAACATTCATAAACTCTGCAATCTAATTTTATACAGCAACTAAAATGTACAATAAATTTCACAGTTCTATTGATCCTAATACCATTGGCATCTCCCCAGCAATTGATTTAGTCATTTGATCAGCTGGAGAAAGGGATGGGGAATATAATATTTTAGTGGACTTCATAAATTCAAAGCTTCATCTTTGAAGTCCAACCAATAATACAATAAAACATAGAGATCATAAATGGAACAACTAAAGTTTTGTAATTACAACACTGTTTATAATGTAATAATTTAGCAAGTGGCAGAAATGTCTGATTTATGCAAGATGCAGAATATTTGGCTGTTTCTCAGAGCTGCAGCAATATATCTTCTAGATAAATACTCAGAACTATCAAATTTTCCACCTGTGTCTCAAAATGGTGGCTGGCATCAGTGTCCAAATTCAAGGGCTTGTTTTAAAAGGGAAAAATCTATTCCCATCTTCCTTCTACAGATTTTTGAGCATGTTTAGATAGATGGAATGAAATGGAAGGTTTTCTCTTGGTAGCAAGACCACTAAGTACTTACACTGAGCACACTGTTTAGCATTGCTAGTCAATCTGAAAAGGTTTTACTAGAAGCTTCAGTAGCATCATTCAGTAGTTGTCTTGACAGCCTGCCCACTGGCATCTGCCTGCAGCAGTTAGTAGAAGAATAACATTCTGCCTTATGCCCATGTATTATCTACCTCCTCACAGGCTGTTTCTGGTCTGAGTGCTTGTCTCTCTCTCCACTTTTCAAAGATGGGGCAGGAGGTGCTGGCCCTGCACAGCTTCTCAGCAGTGCTCTTCCTCAGTCCTGGCAGTGCTCAGCCCTGATGCTGTCCCATGCTGCTGCTCCCTTCAGGCCAGAGCTCAGGTCCTGTTTTTTCTGGAAGAGGAGGTGTGTGCTGAGCAAATTGTTCTACCTGGAAATAACCCTGGAGCAACACAGCCCCTTACATCAGCCTGTGGCTTTATGGCTCCACAGCAACTAATGCTCTGCAGTGGCATTTCAAGAGACTTGTAACATTTAACCCTCCAGTTTAATTTTTAATTTTTAACATTTTGAATTTTTTTTTCCATGAGATATCAGCAGGTTACCAAAAGAGCAGAAGGCAATGGATGCTTTTGCTCAGTTTTTGACCTACCCCTTTAGCTACATTCCCAGAAAGAGTCTGTGCAAACAGGCCCAAGGAGCCCAAGCACCTGCCTACCTTGGCCATCAGGACAGAGTGGTCAGAGCACTTTCCACTGCAGAGATAATTTTGTGGGTACAGAGGCTTCTTAAGGTTGCTTTCAGTTTGTTAAAGGTCAGGCTTTTAAAACAATCTAGAGAACAAAGAAGCCTGCATGCCACCCAGCAAGGCTGCAAAGCCAGCCAGGAAACACCATGGCTTTCAGGAGACCATTTCAGATCATTCAGGCTTCATACCATAGGTTCGTGGGCCAAGGAAACACATTCAGCTTGCTGTGAATTTAGGATAAGAGAAAAGGGATTATTATGGCTGGCCACTGATGTTTCGTTCACCTCAGAAAATGTATCTACTAGGAGAAAAGAAACCTTTATTCTCTCAATAACAGTACATCCATTTTCATAAGCTCATTTCATACTTAAGAAAAAACTCAACAGCAAGAAAACAAAGCACCAGCCCAGTTTCACTGTGTTGAAACCTCCACAGCTGTCCCCAGGCACCCTGAGAGTCAGTGGAAGCTCAGACTCCCTCAGTGCAGCCCAAGATCTAAATCCATCTAAATTTCAAACCCAGGCAGAGTTGCAGTGCTGCTTAGGAAGCAAGTTTTACACAGCACAGAGCCTTGAACTGAGACAGAGTAAGGGAATCGCTCGTGACACTGCTCTTGTGCAGAGACAGGTTTGCAGTAATTCTGCATGAGCTGCCTCTTTCCTGTTAGATATGTCTGTTGGACTCCAAGAGAACTATTCCACTCTTTATTTTATGGAGCATTGTCATCTTTGGCAAGATGAAACTCCAGATTTTCAGAGGAGACTCAGTCAGTGGAGGAAGCATCCATCAAACCCCTTTATGCTCCTTCACTGTGGATCCTCTGAAGCAAACACAGAAGTTGGTAACCTAATGAAGCAGAGGTACCACACTGCCCTGTGCCTCTACATGGACTGTGCCAGAGAGCAGTGAGCTGGGACAGCAGTCAAGAAACATCCCAGTCCCAAGGCCTCATAAACCTCATAAAATTTGTTAGCTCCAAATTAATAGCAGCTCTTAAACAGAGTGCCATGTATTGCCCAATTCTTTGTGGAAAATCCACAATAAAAATTCCCACGAGGAAACTGGCCAGTGTTGTGACCTTCCCTAGCAGCATGGAAAATTTTGGGAGGGATTCTCACAATCTGGCCTCCTGTCTATTCACAGCTCAGGATAGCATCATGTGAAATATTTGCCTGTAATGACAAGGTCTCGTCCTCCTGAATGAAAGGTACCAATTTCTGAAAAGTTCAGCTCAGTGATGGAGGTTCATGTCACTGCAGACCTGCATGAAACAGCAGCCTGCCATACACCATCAAAAATTACTTATTTCCATTAGCTGGTACTTCTAAGAGGTGCTCTCCTTTTTTTAAAACTTATTTTCTGAGTATATCTAAAAAAGAAAGCTCCTCTTGAGTTTCATCAGAAATGATTTGGATGATCTTCTGTTAAAAGAATGACTTTTATCCTCATTCAAATACATATTGTATTGGCTTAGAAACATCAAAGAGGCAATGTCTTTACATATTCTATTTCTAAGAAAAGAAAAGGCGTTCTCTCTTTATTAACATTGGTAATGTTGAATCTTATAATGAAAAATGCACAAAAGCAATATTTTTGATGAATAGGTAATAGAACAGCACCGAGTAAGAGAGCATTAATACACTTTTTCCCAAAGACTCAGATAATGCATCAGTTGGGTTTTAAAGCAAGACAAAGCCACGAGCAAAAGGAGGTTGGTGGTCTTCTGCTCCCCCTCTCACAGCCCAATATTTTTATTGACCTTGAAAAACCACTGCACAGTTCAAGCACAGCTATCAACATCTGATTGTCATAGCCCACAGCAAACACAGCAGGAGTGCTTTCTCGCAGGCCAGAAGTACTTTGCAGGAGACAGATAATACTGTCTGACCATACCAATGTGCAAACACCACCTAAGGCAATTATTTGAATCACGAGTGGAACAAATGTGGTGGCATATTACAAGTAACATTTTCCTACTCAGTGATATTTTAAAGAGTTTTATTACACCACCAAAGTCCGCACCATTATCTGGTACAGGGTGGGCACATGACCTTCCTGTCTCTGCTATGTGTAGCACAAGAGACCCTTTGTGATGCTCCCCAGAAAAAACATTTATGCACTTGGACTTTGAACATTCCTTTCTCTCTTTGTCATCTTTCACTATTGTCTTTGAGCCACTCTGATAATAGAATTATAAAGGGCCATATAAACAGATAGATTGGAAACCAAAAAAGAAGAAAGAAAAAATTAAAATCAAATCAGGCATGACATTTGTCTCAATTTTTCATTATTTCATTAGAGTCAATAGAAATTTAAAACTCTAATACAATTTTGAGAGGAGTTTGCCTCTGTTGAGGTGTACAAAAGGGAGTATACATAGTATATACAGTACCAGATTAATAGCCAAAGAAAATTTTCGCATCTGGAAAATACATTCATTTGTACATACAAAATAAAATAATGTTACTTTATTCTTCAAAACATTTTCGTTAGGCTTTGGAATTTAAAAAATCCTAAGGAACCACATTTGAAATAAGCAAGAAAATTTCTGCAATGATCTCTTGACACCATTTCTCTTGCTTATCTAGCTTTAGAGAAATGACAATTTTTATTTGGGAGTGATATAAGTTGCAGAAGTAAACCTGTTCCTTCCTACATCTTCCCCTTTTATTTATTTTACAATAAAAGAAATAAGTGTTTTCTAGTACCAGTACCTTGGAAAAATGAAGATGTGCTGGGATAACAGCCTGTATGGGAGAATAAGTATGCAAAAGTGGCAGATGAAGGGTAAGGATGTATTAGAAAAAGAACAGCATGAAAGAAAAAGGAGAGCATTAGTATATCATTGAGGGGCACTGATGAGAGACTGTACCCTCGCTGTATTCATCTCCATGAATCTCTTGCTCTCTCAAAGAAATGTATTTTCAGCAGAGGAGGATTTAATTTACATCTCTATTCAAGTCCCAGTTGTATGCTCATTTGTCAGCTTCTCCCTCCATCATTTCTGTGCCTGAAGTATTGCAAGCTACAACCACAGAATCAGCTCTGCAGTCACAGATGTGACCCTTCTGAATGCACTGGACAGGTTCTCACTCCACTGATGTTTCAAGTCCCTTTTCAAAAGCAATGCTACCATGCTCATTACACTAACTCACACAAAAATTGCCTATTCTAGTCCTTGATTTCATTTTCACCTTTATCTGTCTACTTGTCTATCTTCAGTGCATACAAGACTCACAGCAAGGACTTTTTCTTTCCAATTCTCAGAGCTTGGCTCATACAGGGACCTACCATAGATAAATAATAAGACAACAATTTAATCTGCACTCAATCACTGTGATCTATGGAATAGCAACATCTTGTTTGAAGTGTGGTATTACATTTGGAAACAGCAAACAAGAAGCTAATTATTTTTTGTGTTTGTATCTGTCACTCTTCCTCCTATGGACTGAGCCACTGTCTCAGCCTACTGACTTTGAGCCTCAGAGAAAAGAGACCAATGGGGTTCAACTGTATTAGGGGGGGAAAAAAGTCAAACAAAGAGACACAGTAAATCTAGATGTCTACAACATCTGCTGTAGTGGCTCAGGACACAAATGTAATATGGAGTCACACAGTGAAGTGCTGGCCTTTTGGTGACTACAAAGTTCAAAAGATGTCCACAAGTCAATCAAACTGGAATCAACAAATGGAGTCCAAACTGCACAGGGTTATGTCAGATGAAAGAAGAGTGGTGGGATGAGGGGCTAACTCATCCCATCATGAGATGTCTTCAGGAGGCTCACAGGGTTTGTAACAGCTGATATAATGCCTACATGAGAATAAGAACTTCAGAGATGGGAGTAGAAAAGCAGAGGAAAGAACTAACAAGAAGAAAAGGAGGCAGCAATCATTCCCCCTGCTTTTAAATTATAAACCATTAGAGGAAAAAGTTTCTAAAGTTACTTTCAAAACCAAGAGTCATAATGGTTCCCTGTGCTGTCATTAACAACCAAAGACTTTACCTTAAAAAGGACTAGGAGAGAATTTTCTTACCAATTATTCAGAACGCTGCTTTTAATGTACAATAGAGGATATGAAAACAGAATTTGCACATGTGATTTGAGAGCTGTGAAAAATTAAACCATCTGGGCAATAGCCAGAAGAAGTGTTCCATATAGTTGTGTGTACATTTCTGTGTATGTTCCAAAACACAGCAGAGAAGCTTGCATGCCACGGTGAAGGATTTATGAAAGTGAAGTCAGGCCTCTCCTGAAGCTGGAAAAAACTTTGTTTTGCACCACTGTGTATCCCTTTCAGTGTCAGCAGCTTTGGGATTCCACACCAACATCAAGTTATACCCCAAGATACACACTGACACCAAAACGTTCAGGCCCAGGAATAATCAGCATGTCACAGAACCACATCAAGGACAAAATTTGTCTCAGAGGGGAGAGAGAAAATAAAGGAAGCAATGGCACACAGGAACTTGAAGTCACTCAAGGAAACAGCCTGCAGCCTGTGATCACCACCCTCTGTGCCTTGTGATCATTCCCCCACCTCACAGTTCCTCCTTCTCCCTGAACATGGGCATTTCTACAGTGCCTATGGGATTTGAGTAAACACAATCCTACTGCTCTCCTAAATCCCTACTCATTTGTCTATTTAAGTATTTAAGAATTAAACTCCTGGAAATATAATTACACCCCATATAGCTATTAGGCACCTATTGGCAGATGTCCATTCCTCCTGCTTTGTTCCTGTCACCAATGGGCACACATCACAATTCCTGAGAGCATTTCCTTCACAGCCTTGCTTTCTGGGGACCTCACCACACACAGTGCAGAGGAGAAGCTGCAGAATTTGCTCCAAGTCCTGCAAGTGCTCTGCAGCAGAGCTGGGAAAGGGAGCCAGGTTTGCTGGCTGAGCAAGCCCAGAATAAACACCCTGTTTGCTGCTCCTCCAGTTCTGTACTGAGCCACAACAGCTGTCCTGGGCTGGGCTAGGACAAGACAAGGCACTGCAGAGTTTCATTAGAGACTTTTTTTAAAAAAAAAACATCTGTCACCAATTAATACATAATTCTGTTTCCTTTTAAAAGCATCAGAGAGAAGATGCACAAGCCATAAATCCTACCCAATTCAAAGATACAGCCCTGTTTAATTACTATACAACCACAAAGGAACAATTCCCAAAATCCTTTAACTAAAAAGAACACATTACAGCCACAAGGACAGCACCATAACACCAACTCTCAATTGACAATGCCAGCTGCATGGAAATAGAAACAACAAACAACTTACAGCAGAGAAAAATGAGGCAATCAGTGGATATAACCACACAGAGAAGTGCAAGGAAACAGAGGAAATTATTTACAGAAGCATTTACTAGAACATTTAAGATGACTCCAACAAATCCCATTTCCTGGCACTCTTTAGCCCACCATCACCTTTGCAGTGGTAGAGAGAGATGAGGAGGGTGTGACAGGGTGGCTTGGACAAGGTCATCCCCAACACTGTTCTGAGCCCTGCAGGACCAGTCCTGGTAGACTCTCATCTTTTGCTGCAATGAGAAGCAAAATAGCAAGGATGACTCAGTAGCATTAAAAACTGGTTCTCACACCACTGCCAGGAAGCACAGAGATGTGAATTGTCCAGAGAGGAGAGAGAGTAGCAAGATCCAGCAGGACTGAGGGTAGACCCTGGGGTGTCTAGAGAGAATACTGAGAGTTCAGAGTTCAGCTGTGGTCTGGGGGGTGAGGCAGTAGGATACCAGTGTAGGTAGCAAGTAGCAATGTTCCCAAAGCATCACCAGCCTTACCACCAGCAATGCAAATCTCAAAGATAAGCTCTTTGGTGTTCCCAACTTTCTCTGCAGCAACTACCTTCATATTATTCTCATGAGTAATGTTGTATGAACATAAAAGTTGGACAAAACAATGGCTTTTTGCTATGTACAGATTTAGGTAAGGGGTGTTTTCAATTTCTCTCTTCAAATGTTCAACAATTCCTCCCAGTCAGAGCTCTTTCTCCTAAGAAAGACAACTTTACAACAGCAGTGCTATAAATTAGTGGTCCATTCTGACAAAAGAGGACAGAAATGTTTATGATTCTCACTCCACTTATACTTTATAGCCAAGCATTTAACAGGAAGATGATGACTGCACTGAGTGAAGACTGTAGTAAGTTCTACAGCTTGTCCTGACAGCTGCATGAGTGCAGGAACTCTGTTAGCTCAGTCACTCCTGATGGAAGTGCTGTGCTGTAATTTTCCTGTATTTCAGCAGCATCTAGAAACATCAGGTGTGGGTTAAGCCCAGTGAGATTATGCAGAACACAGCCCTTTTGAAAAAGACCAGTTGCCTCCACTCAGCTGCCCAGGTTTGGGTGAAAGTTGCTCTCAGCCTCAAAAACTCAAAAAATGTTTCTTGGCTTTGTCAGAATTTTTTGGGTTTGTTTTGTTGTGGTTTTTTTTTAATAGAATGAAAACCAAGCCATTGTTCATGATTTGGCAAGATTCAGCACAACTAAACCCCTGATTTTCTGTGGCTGAGGCCACTGCTTAACCACACCATGTATCTCCTACCTTCCTTCAATTATGGCATGGGCTGCTGTTTGATCAGCAATTTGTGTTACCTTGGCTGCAGTCCCCTGCTAGAAGGATCAAGCAACTGTACTCCTCTTTCTAGGCCACCAATACCCGTGCTGAGTGGTTACTGCATCTGTCACCTGGGGTACTGGTACCAGACACACTCAGCCAAGCCCAGGGGGAGGGCTGGGCAGCCCCCAGCCAGTGCAGCAGCTCTCAGCCACGGGTGTTCCTGTGGGAGTCACTAGGAACTGCAGGGACAGGAAGGGATGACATGACTCTCCAGAGTTCAGAAAGCAAAAAAAAAAATCCCACCAGGTTTATATTGTTAACATTATCTTGCATTATCAGATCATTAAAAATTGCCAGAGTCCACACACAGTGAGCTGGTAATAAAAATTCAAAGTATCATATATGTATAGTAAGCAATTTGGTTCTCCAAATGCCCCCATTAATCATACCTGCATGCTACACACTCTCCTGTCAAATACCAATACATGAGGACACCCTGTACAAAATCCCTTATTCTTGCTAATCCATCCAGTTACTGAAAAATTATACATTAGGTCACATCAATATCAGAAACCAGAAGTGTGCCCTGCTAAGGAAGATTGCCCACGGTGCATTCAAAGCTTTTACATTAAACAATACAGAGATGGGCTGAGGTCTGTATGGGCTGGCTGACCTCCAGGTAAATAAAGCAGGGGCTTCCAAAACATTTCAGTGTAGCTCTGTCTAGCCTGAGAAGCTCAAAGTTGGATCCTGTCTGCCCCTCCTTCCAGCTACCCAGATTCAAAGCAGACACAGACACACTGCATTTGGACAGAGGCAGAAAACTATGCTGATCAAATCTGAAAAAAATCTCAGGACCCCAAACCTGCTTCTCAAATCTGCTGGGAAATTTTTCAGGACTTAAAATACTAGGTTTATCTTGCATCCAGCATTCTCCTATGTCCCCAGAGGAAAGGATTTTTACAGCACACTTGATATGCAAGCACAGACAACTTGAGACAGCTGTAGAAAATGAAGGAGCTCACATCTGACAAAATCTCCTTTCCCTGAAATGGTTCTACCTCCTGAGCTCAGTGCTGAGCAGTGACTTCCCTGCACCTCACTCATTCCACCTTTTTGTCCCAATTTTGAACGTTGCCAGTCTGCTATTTATCACTGCAATACTGGGAGGCAAGGAGTTAGGCTGGGGGCTGTTAACCAAAACACAATACTGCCATCAAAGTGCATTTAATAATAATAATAACTGGGGACTCCTTAACTGGTTTTAGAAGTGGTGAGGGCTAGAAATTTTATTATTAATGATTTAAATGAAAAATTTCTTCCCAAGAACTTTGCAGTCTCTGGGAGATTCTGAGCTTGTTTCTCTCCTATCTAAGGTTATTTTCTCTCTCTCTGTTACAAAAGCAAAACACAACATTTCTAAATTTCTGAGAGCACCATCATTATTTGTACTTTGGTAATCTGTCATCTACAAGGGGAGAACTTGCTGTCACATTAAACTGGCACTTTCATAACTATTTGCCACAGACAGTAAAAGATTACTTGAAAGGAATTACTTCAGGACACCAAAAAAAAGGCTTCCTTTTCCTTTGATAATTTTTCAGCTTGCCTTCTCTGGGAGGGGAGTAAGAGTACTGTCTTGGTGTGCAAAACTGGAACCCAAACTCATCTGTTTATACACATCCCACTTCTCAGATGCACAGGGTGCCAACATGCATAATACATATGGGTCAGGTTTGATTGCTTAGGAAGGAGGCAATAATACTGGACTAATTATTTTCCTGACCTGATGGGTAATATTTTATTTAACTCCACACGAGGGAAGCTAAACTAGCTGGTGGGAAAGAGAGAAATGTATTCTCCAGGGGATAATGCAAGTTTATGCAGCACCTTTGATTTTGCATGCACCCGATGATTGAGATAATTTCAAAATATTATTTATTCATTATGTTTTTATTTGGGCTCAGAATGCGAAGGTTCCATTTTCCTATTCCCCTCCCCGTGCCTAATATTTGTTACAGTTGCATTTTTCAAACCATTTACTGTCTGGAGGGTAAGTAGAATGACACTGCTCATAATGTGCAAATAAATGTGAAATAAGCTCGTCAGCTGAAGTGGAATGAATTACTGTCACTGGTAAAATAAGGCAAGAGAGAACGGCTGCCTTGGGAACTAAAAAAGACTCTGGCAGGTACTGCTATTGAGCGACTGGAATAACACTTACTATGATTTATCAAAGACCACTTGAAAGCACTTCTGAGGCATTTAATAGGCATGAAAAGAGGCTTTAGTGGCAACGGGACTATGCCAGAACTGAGTGATTAGGAGACTCAAAAGCTTGACCCCAACATGCAACCTAGGAACAAGGGATGCCAAAATCTTCAAAGACTTGTGGAAGAGAGTGCAGAGTACAGTAAATTCTGAAGAGATGACCACAGAGCTAATGGGTTATCAAGAGCTGATAGGGTAACTATGGAGAAAGGAAAAAAAATAAGCCAGACCAGGCTGACTGCCACAGCCACACACCACACCACCAGAGATCAGCTTTGTAATAACCTAAGTGAAAAAATACTTCAGGAAGTTACTGAAGTGAGGATTGTGACCAGGCAAAGCTCAGTGGGAGGTGGTGTGTGGCAGAGCTCCCGCTCCCCTGCCTCATCTTCACAAGTTTCCTATGGACTGCTGAGGGGAGAGGGAAGGCTCCTAATGGAGAACTGGGAAGTGGATGGGGAAGTGCAGTTTTCCTCTTTTCAGACTACTGAATGAACTACATTTCACCATCCAACTTTATGATTTTGTGTAAAAAAATAGCTACCTCCCTACTTCTCGGCAAAGATTTAATAGCAGTGAGCAGTAAAGTGATCTCACATTACTAAGACTTCATAATTTTCACAAAATATACTACTGTCATTTACTTGCACATTATCAAGTATTATCATAAAACAAGTCTTAAAGTCATTAGCATGAATTAGTGAAGTTCTCCTGTCTGTCCAAAGACAATTGCTGCTATTCTGTGTCTTTTAAAGAACTAAACCCTCTCATTGTGCCTGAAACCAAACAATGCTTGAAAAATACATCAAACAAATGCTGAGACTGCGCTGCACAAGGCCCATAGCATTTCCTCATATTCCAGGAAGTTCTCAAAGAGAGGCATCACTTATAATACCACAATATATGGTACTGAAAATTCATCACATTTTGATCTGTAAGTAGTCCTAAATAGCACAAAAGCAAAATAACAGTAAGGCCACCTCTCTCTCCACAGCCAGTAAAAAATGATAAAACAAAATAAGAGCCCTCCTGCTATTTTACCAGGAGGGAAGAGACCAAGACAGGTCAGGAGACTCCCTGTGATGTCCTCCTACCCAGGAACTGCTGTCTGAACACAAACTGGTCAGCAGCCTAAGACATGAAATGTGCTGAAATTTCAGGTGTGCTGTCAGGTCTCATAGGCAGTGAAAGAGGCAAAAGGTGTGGGAGATTTGCACAGTCACAAGGAAGGAGATGCAGCAGAACTTGGCTTCTCTGCTTTGAAAAATGTGTTCTAAGGATCTATTTCCTGTCAGTGTACAGCTTTAGAAATAAAAGCCAGAAGTGTTGTAGTGATGTGTCTGTACAATCTTGTAAAATTGTACAATACACAGTAAAATCAGAGAAAAATTACAAATTGGCCTAACCTTGAAAAGCAGCTGACCCTCAAAAATCCTTTATATAACTTCAGTATACCTCAGACAGTGCTATTAGTTTTTATTCTCTTTCTAAGCAAAAGCATTAGCAGTACACCACTAAGCAAGCCACCTCAGAATGCAGCCCTTCTACAGCATTAGCAGGGCTCCCAGAGCTCTGACAAAACCAGTTACAGCCAAAATCACCATTGCCATCAAATTGCCACATTTGCTGCCAATGTCTTAGAAGCCCCGCAGCTCTCCATGCTCCTGTGAGGGTGCAGAGGGGTTTCTCTGGAGAAGGACAATCACAGCAGAGCTGCCCAGAGGGATTGCTCTCTCCCATCACTCAACAGAACAGCTTAAAGAAAGGAAAATTTTCTTTTAACACTTTTCTGGCATCTGCTTCTAACCACAACACAGCCTATTGGCCATGCCAGTGCTACTGGGCACAGTAACTGTTTCAAACCACTGATAGAAATATCTCAAAATGCCATATTATTTTCTCAACAACCACCATGCTTTTCAAAAGGTAATTACATTGCTCTTTGAGAAGTAAACTAAAAGAGATAAATTAGTTGTATCTGCAGCTGATAGTGAGAGGTAGGAAGAGCTTCACAACATGCACAACTTCAGTTACAATATCTCTGGAAAAGTCCCCAGGGATTTAGAACAATGAAACAATTTAGCAATTCAGTCAACAAAGAGCCACAAAGAGATTCACAGAGAGCTCCCTGTGTATTTCATGAGAGAAGCACTCTCTGCCTTCCCTCTCCTTCCATGGTCCCTCTTTCCTCCACACATCAACTCCAAGAACAAAACAATTCAAGTGCTAAGAGAGGGGGAAAAGAGACTTAATCTTCAAGGCCTTGCTCACATCTTATGATAAACATAATCCTCCATGCAATTATTAGTTTTCAAAGAAAATTTTTGTTTTCAAAACCACCAAAACCACCAGCAGGTTTTCAGCTTCTATAACCAAAGGTTCAGCTAACAAAACTAAATGAAAGGTACAAAGTTTTTAAAGTCAGCACTTTGGTTTCCTTGCTATGTTTTCATAGCTAATTTATATAACAGGGCACTGTTTACATGCTGCTGCATTTTGTATATTATGGCAAACATTCCTCCCCTTCCCTCGCCTTTCAAAAGGCAAAACTCCTAAGAGTACACACAGATTTTGTAGGACTTGCTGGATAAGGATTAGTCAACAGACATGAATGTGAAAATCCTCACCCACAGACCCCTGCAGAGGTTTACTTATTATCTTAGTTGAGTAGCAACAGCAATTAGAACAGGTCTGAACTGGTGAGACAAACTTGAAATTATTATCTGCAAAACCCTGTAATTAGATCAGAAACAGCTGTTTAGCCTCACTGACCCTTAGCTGCAATAATAATGATTTCAACTGAAAAGGCTTCAGTCCCAGAAGAAATGTGACAAAGCATCACATTATTTGACTGTCACACTGTCCTCTCGTGACAGGTGGTTGAATGATATAAAAATAAAATTTGGTGCTAACCATACAGAATTTTGGTTGGAGAAAAAGAAAATTAATACACTGTGCAACTGAAAGGGGGATTTTCCCAAGCATACTGTCTGTTCTTAATCTTCAGCCTTGCCCTGCATCTCAAGCAGAGTCCTCCACAGTTGGCAAAATTAACAGGATACAAAATCCACAACTGAGAAACATAGTTCAAACTTCAGTAAATAATTTCCACCCCTCCTGAGAAATTAAAAAGTTTAATGCAGCCTGGAAACAAACATGGTCTGGAATGAACACTTGAATGAAACCAAAAAGGAAACGCAAACTCAAAAAGCTGATGGAAAAGGTGCTGTTGCTGAAGCCTCTTTCTAAGGCAGGATATGTGCATTGCAAAGCTTATTTTCAAGAGTGGTTAAAGCAGGCTCAACCTGAGCCAGCCCTCTAACAGTGTCTGGTAAAACTGGTGTTAGATCTGTTTAGACTGTAATCCTTGTAATAGTTTAATCTGAATTCCTGGATCCTGATGAAAAAGAAAAGCTATCCTGCTGACAAATCAGAGTTACAGGGAGAAAGCATGGAAGAAGGAAGCCACCTCTGCTTCAAAAACACAGAATTAATTTCAAATGCATAGTGTGGAAACAGAGCTAACACTTAGAGCTGAATTAACAGTGCAATATAATTACACTGAAAATGACAGGAACAGAGAAAGCCACTGGACTCCAAGTGTAAGAGGGATTCATTTCCCTCCAGCCAGGATGCTGAACAGGCTGCAGCTCAGACATTCCCCACCTGCACATCAGTGACCTGAAGCCAGCCCCCTCCTCAGGGCTGTTTGCTGATGCCCACCAGTGCCAAGGGAGGTGGCTGTCAGAATACAAAGTCCTAGGAAAATCAGAGTTTCTTCTCAGATCACTGAACAAAAGTAGGCACGATTCTCCTCCAGCTAACTCTCTCATTATTTGATATGGTACTCCCCAATTTTTTAATTGTTTTTTCCCCTCCTTTTCCTGATGAAGTTTTCCAAGCTGCATTCAACCCAAATTCCTGAACAGTTTTGGAATTATTAAAATATTTTCCATAGTAGGTTTGCTTGATATTTTTGTGAGTTTCCCATTCATTAAACTTGCCTTACTCCACATTTGGAGCAACTTGTACTGCTTGAATTTCCTTCCACTGGAAAAAAAAAAAATCTTTTCCTGAAGTTGATAAACCAGCTTGGCTCTAATATGTGAGGTGTATTTGGGCTGTGGCAGCTCAGACTTCTTCAGCAGAGTTCTCCTGAGAACCCTGAAACACCAAATGCAAGTTCTGCCTTCACAATTGGAACTAAAATCCCCCTTTTCTGTTTTTTGGGATATATTTGTGATTGAACAACTGAAATATTCCCCCTAGTCCCTTATGGAAACTTGAGTAATATTTGAGAATGAAAGAAAAAAAAACCAAAAGGGGTCTGTGCAGAGAAGCCAGTGCACAGGAGTGCTGCTGGTCACAGCCTTAGCTCCACAGCCCACATGTGCTGCTTTCTGCCTGAGCGCAGGGACTGCCAAACGACCCAGAGGCTCCTGCACACATGGCAAAGCCAACGTGGACCACGTCCCCTTTCTTGAGACTGCCCAGATGCAATGTGAGCATCAGGACGTCACCATTAGGAAGATTTCCATGGGCTTTGGAGCCATGTGATACTATTTATAATCAGCCCTCCTAGACAGTTGTTTGCATACTCCTCCCTGATGCAGCTTCCCTTGAAGAGAGTTGCTACACAATCATTACAAATTGATTGCAAAAGAGCTAACAATCATGATTAAATCATTAAATTCTTGTCTACGCTTCAGAGAGCGGAGAGAAAATTAACTTCCCACCAACCTAATTTTTTCCTGAACATGAAATAATGATTTTCTGCCCGTCTAATTACAAAGCCAACATCTGATCAAGCCGGCATCCAGAGGGGATTATCACATGCACAAGTATTAGACCTCATTACCAGCTTGAGTGCAAAATTATTACATCTTGTAATTGGATGGTGAGATTTATATACAGATCGGCCCGGTTTCTGTAAGATTGTAATTACAAGCTTCGTTGGTTAGCTACTTATCACTCAGCACAGAGGAGAGGAAAATAAGCAACAGAAAAAGCATTTCATTAACCCATAACCCTATCAAGGGAGAACCACTGTAACATCCATGTCTGCATTAGGGAGAACAGCTAAATTCACAGATGAAACAATTTATTATACTCTTTGCAAATGGGATTTCATTTTGTTTAACCCCTAATGAACTATTTTGGTAAACTGTATAAGCAAACCATCCATTTTATAGACAACTAGGTTCAATATAGTAATTATAAGGGGTAACTGACTGAAATAAATACTCATCTGCTTAGGGGCAAGGTTATTTGATATACAATTGCACATAGATCTGAGCATTCACAATAGGCAGAGTAAATAGGGAGCTCGCCTTGGCTTGCTACAGAGACTGGGAACCCCCTCACATACAATCAGAACTGGGAGAGCATAAGAAATCCTCCTGGTGAGAGCAAGACACACAAAAAAATTACCAAAAAGCTAAGATCATCTGGCTCTGCAATGGAAGGAAATGTTCAGAGTGCAGTTAAAAATACAGAAGCATCCTTTACTGCTGCCTTGGGGATGTCAAGGTGCAAATGTGTCCAAATACCTGAGTGGCAGAGACAGGAGGGACAGACACACAGCATCCATTCAAACAGTCATTTTCAAATTATTTTTCTACTCTTTTTAAGCAGGAAAAGCAAACTGAAAAGAGTAAAGACCAATATAACAGACACATTCACCCATGTTCTGTATCACCTTCACTTTCCAATGCTGATGGCAGGATGTCAATGGATGTTGTATTATTGACTTCAGTTCCTACTTTGAATCAGCCCTGACCTCTTAAGGGTGTTTATTAAGGCAGCCTGACCTTAAATTGAGATGAGTGCAGAACTCATCACACTCTGTTTTTTAATTTATTTTTCTTTAAAAAAAATAAATCAATATTCCTTACCTAACTGACAACAATAAATCCAAACACTTGTCCTTTTATACAGCTGGAGCAGAAAAAATATTATGGTATCCTACACAGAAGCCATTATGGCAAATTTCAGAATTCTCCATTCTCTTCTCTTGTACCCAGTAAAAATTATTAGTAAGGTAAAAAAATCTTCCTCTTCTGTTGAGTTATAAGCTATTTATTTGAAGTAAAAAAACCCCAAAACAAACAAACAAACAAACAAAAACTCCAAACAACCCAAAGCTACATTAAAACAACCCACAAGCAAGCAAAAAAAAAAACAACAAAAAACCAAAACAAAAAAGGAAAGAAAAAAAAAGAAAACAGAGAAAGAAAACAAAACCAAAAGAAAAACAAAGAAAAAAGATGCTCAGATAGAAGGCTAACCTGGCTATGAAAAAAAACTTCAGGATGATACCTCACCCATTCTCCCCTCCATCAGAATCCACAGCAGTAAGGTTTTATTGTAAATTCATAGTGGTTTTGAATTACAATACAGGACTGCAGACTGCTTCAAAAGCACACAGGTTTTTTAATGGTCAATAGAATAGTTCCTAATTCTGTTCCATTTTGGAAAGCAACCTTAATTTAAAAGATAGTTTTTATCACAAACCGAATTACAGTGGATTTTTTCTCTCACATCATTTGTTAAACTTTCATTTGTTGCAACAGCAAAGGGTAAACCCAGAAGCAGCACCTGAAGATTATCTGCAGAGAGGAACAATTCTTTACTGCTATTTCTAGCTATAGCACCCAAAGATCCCAGCTGGGCTCCACACTGTTCTGGACATTCACTGCCCACAGATAACAGAAAAAATCTACTCCAGAGGTCTGGCAGTCAGAGGGAACCAATGCAGCAGAGAATGAGAGTGAACTGCTACCCTGAGGGGGTCTCAGCACTATAATTCTTCTTAACACAAGCTGTTTGCCTGACAGATCCTTTCTTTGTTATTAGCCTCAGCCTGTATATTAAATTTTTCTATGTCCTTCTAAACTCTACTTGCCTCTCTGTACCCTTGTTCTCACCCATCAGCCCTAAAAGTCAAACCAGACAGATACACAAACAAGAGGAGAATCCAAGAACACTTTAAACAGCAAATAAAAAAAATTAAAAACCAAAAGAATTGAGGTTAGGCTTGTAGTTCAAGAAAAAAAGGAATGTTTTACAGAAACAAAGATATTTATGAATAAGTACATGGATAGTATAGTTACTGAGTGCTGTGGGAGAAAAATCACAAAACCAGTGGCTAAAGAAAATGCTGCTAAGTCAAAATACTTCAGCAGAAATGAAGCCTACCAAATGCACCATTGCAGATAGCAGCAGCTTGGATCACAAGTACAGAAACCAACTTCCAAGGGAAGAAAGGTTCTCTGAATCATTGCAAAGTAAATAATTTATTTTACAATAACCATTTGTGCTCAGAGTAGTCTGCAAATATTCTTCTGGGCCAAAAGAAGCAACACAGACAGCACCTTGCATGGGCAGCTCCTGCTAGAGGATGGCAGGCAGGCAAAATTTACCTGCTTTGGGTTGTAAAAAAACTTGCATTACCTTGTCCAAAAGCCTGGGCTAGCATTGCTTATGGCATCAGGAGCATTAATGCAGTGTAAAATCCTGAACTATTCTCTATACTTTTGCTGCCTCCACCTGAGCAGTAGAGACCTCCTGTGGATAAGAATCCATCCATAAGGGTGTACCACAAACAACTGGCAGCACCAACCCAAGGAGATGAACTCATCAGAGCATGAGGGGAATCCCAAAATCTTCTTGAAGACAGAGCACAGAGCTAAAGCTTTATGTTTACCAATACTTCTGGACATGTGTGTACTTATGTCAGCACATAGAGACCATCATGAAGTATAGTAAAATAAACAAACCAGCTTCAGGAACAGGGAAAATAAAAAAAGTATTACTTTATATTATTTTACTTTATAAAATGAAATATTTTTTTTCTCGTTTTGCATACTAGCATCTTTTTCCAGGTCTTTTCCATATGCCATTTGCATACATTCATACTTCACAATAACAAAGAGCAATGAAAAAAATCCCAATTTGTAAAGTTTCCTCCCACTTTCTTCCTTCCTGGTGGAAAGGCTGCTGTTGGAATTCAGGTAGGGCTACACATGTGTAAAAGAAGCACGAGCAAAACCAGCACCCAGTGTATTAATCTGCAGCCCAAATAAATACTTGCAATGTTATGTGAGGTTTTTTTCTTTTTGATTGGCAGAATTCATATGCATTATTTATTAAGTTGTACTAAGGTCATGTCCTAGCCTCAATGGCTTTTTTCCCCCCCACACTTATTGTTATTTATTATTTGCACTGCAGTAGCACCCAAGCAGTTCTACGCCAAGCAGCTAGAACAAATATAGGAATGCACATTTTCTGGGTAAAAGGCAAAAATTCCTAACACTTTGCAAGCACCAACTCGTTGAACTTCCTGCATGCTTTTGACAAATCCATTTTCCCTATAGTAGGAATATATGGAAGAGAATAAGAAAACGGGGTGGTGGTGAAATGAGTTTGAGAAATTACAAGTTCCAATAAGCAAGCAGAAAAGAACCTGGATGTTTGCATCATCCCAGTTTGTACAAACCTCTGTAATGTGCATTGCCCCAGCAGCCCTGGGCATGTGAACAGCTGGAACCCTGAAAAGTGCATCTGTTTCCAGAGCAGGACAAGTGTCACAGCCACTTCATAACATGGGACCCTGACTTTAAATAGAGCAGATTGATATTCCCCAGAACTCAGCTACTTTCTCTAAAGAAATTGAAACAGACAAATAGCAATTTGAAAGTACTCTCTGTTGGGAAAGATGTTAAACTCTAAAGAAAAGTGTCAAGACAATTATGGAAGGGATCAAGAGGATTTCTCATCATCCACAACAGCAGCCTGGACAGGGAAGCAGGAAGAGTTTGTCATAGCTTTGGGGCATCTTTGGTACCATTTGCTTGAAACTCTCTTAAATTTTAAGACTGGGAAGGAATGAAAGCTGCTTTTTTTTTCAGTCACAGGGGAACTAGAGCCAGGTTGAAATTTCTTGTCAATCTTATTTCTCAACTAGACTCCAAGGTAAAAGCTGCAGCAGAAACCTGCATTCTGGTTGGCAGCACATACATGGCTTGCACACAGCAGAGACCAGAAACTCCCTGCACTTCCCTGAGTTTTCATAAAATCCTCAGCACACAGCTTCTGTCTTAGTGTAGCAGTTTGCTTTGAGTTGTGAAGAGCAGAAGAGAAAGACCAATGAGTTCCCTTCCCTCCTTCTGATTTGATCTCCATTATCTCATATTCCATGCATCCTATCAAAGCCATGCTATAGATAGTCCTGACAAACTGGCAGAAGTGTCTTTACTGATCTCTGGTGTGGGCAGTTACACAGACACAGAGAACAGGGATTTATTTGGGTTTTTTTGTCTTCCAGAGGTTCATGGAACTGGACCTAGGTAGGTGCCATCTCCAGTGGCAATTGCTGCTGTACCCATGCAGACTGTGCCTGTGTGGCTGGATTAAGTTATACATTCAGTCCACAAAGTTTAGTTTTAAGGTAATGAAACTAATATGGCATTCAAAAATGAGTGCAAAAGCATTCAGGGCTAGTAGACATCATTTTTCTTTAATAGACTCGAGAATATAAATACACCTGTAAACTTTCTTAAATTATTCTGATACACACATTTTGAAAAAATTTAACCTCAATGAGTGCATTTCCTTCACTTTGATGCTTCTGGTGACATTCTGTGCTTTCTAGAGCAATGCTGTGGGCTGGGTACTCTGCTTTGTTTTCCCAACCAGCACCAACTTTCCAACCTCTATTAGTTTATCTGGGTACTTCTCAAGCACCCAAGGGGGGTCCTTGCAAGTCAATACCAATGCATCCCCTCCATGCTACACACCCAGATGCTGGGATTTGCAGCAACTCCTCCCTCACCCTCAGCTTTACATTCCTTATTTTTCAATTTCTCTCAATTTCTCAATTACATTTTCTACTTTTGTTTAGGATTTTTCTGCAGTCAAGCACAGTTCTTCTGGAAAACAGAATCATCTGGCCTCTTCCCTTACTGCTTGAGAAAAAATGAAATGCAATAAATCCCAGCACGTTTGGTGCCCTTATTCACACATTTGAATCCCTATTAAATGCCATCTACTAAATGCTGCACCATGAAAAATTGAAGATGGGAAGGAAGGGAAGAGGAAATTAATGTGGCACTTCTGAAAAATCTTACCAAGCCAGCTGATGGGAACGCATGATGGAATGGAAAGACAGTGAAGACAAACTGCTGCTTCCTTTGAATTTATTGGAAAAGTAACAGCTAAGTCAATGCCAGCGATGCTTCAGGGCACATGAGAGGAGTGGCAAGGACAAGTTGTCAAATTTACTAGGTTAAAGCAGGGAGGAATAAATATACTACCATAGTAAAACAAAATAAAACCAACCAAACAAAAAGCTAAACAACAAAACAACCCAAACACACCACAAGCAGAAAAAAACCAAACCCCCGGACAAACCAGTGTAACATATTCAGGTATCAAGCTCAAAATGGAACTGAAGGGAACAGAAGGGCCCCTCCAGCAGGCTGCTCTCGACCTGCCAATATCCAACCTCATTTTGAGGCCAGAAGATGCCCAGCAGTTCCCCAAAATGTCACATGCCACCCCCCTTCTTCTCCCAGCTGTCCTGACGGTGACACTGGCCCTCTCCATGCTCATAAAACACTTCTAGCTCTGAAACTGGAGCTGTATTTCTTTAAGCCCAAAAGGAGGGTGTACCTAAAGCACAAGCTTTAAAGGCACACCATGAATTAAAGGAAAGCAACCAATGCACATCTGAGTGTGCCCTGAAATCAAAATAAAAATGACTGCACTTAGCAGTTGCAGAAGTGCTGGGAGTGATGCAACAGCAGCCAAGAGATCTCTTTATCCACCATGGCCCCTCATTGTGTATCACTGGGAGAAATCCTGCTGTTTTCTCTGTTTGCAAGGAAGCCCCAAGCCTTCTCTCAGCAGCTGTCACTTCATTCTCAAAAAAAAAAAAAAAAAAAAAAAAAAAAAAAAGCCTCTCAGCACCATGGCGATTAAATACCATTATAACTTTCCTCCTTCTGCATACTACAGTAGGCAATCAATATGGGCTTACATTTTATGAGACAAGGAGTTAACTTGTTCAATTATGGTGCAGACAGCTCTATTCTTTTGTAACAAGTAATCTGGGTAGGGAAATCGATACTGACAGGCCCGATGCACGCCAGCTAATTTCATATTATCCTCAGCCAATCGGGTACCTGCGAATAATAGAGTTGTTGTTCCAGTTCATTATGGGGAGGTGGGATCAATATAGGTACAATAAGAGGATTGGCAATGCATCTGCTGCATAAGTAACCCTGAAGGGAAAGAAGGTCCCTCCAGTGCAGCCGGCACGCTCACATTTACATAGCCGGGGAAAACAAAAGTGCTGGAGAGGTCCCTGCTCCCTGACCTACAATTAAAGATGAAAACACCCCAGAATCGGAGCAGGAGAAACAAAGCTCCCTCGTCTACTGCCAGGATAAAACAGAGAGGGGGCAAAGTTGATGAAAATGTTAATAGCAGATTAAAAGACGTGCATATGCCTCGTGAAATGAGATAACACACGCAGGGCTAAGTGAACCAGGAGCAATCTATTATTTTTTGAAGCATTACGTTGATGTACAATGCATGCTTGACAAAATACAAGGCAGAAAGGGGAAAAAACATGCAGTTATAATCTGATGAAGATTACATATAATTTTATACATGTGGTATTCCATGAAGCATGTTTGCCTTGATGATGCAGAGTCCCACCTATGTTAACAGTTATTATGCAGAGTGAGCAAATGGGGCATGAGGAAAACAAGAGATTCTGGTATGCAAATTAGGGGCTAGAGAGAAAGAATTCTATGCTGTGTGCTTAAAATCACTTCAGAAATCACAATCTATTTGTTATTTACTTGATTTAAGAGATTTAAGTAAGGTGAGTTTGTTCACAAATGTTTCCTCAAGAGCTGCATTTCTTTAGATAACAAAAAATTCATTTTTACCTGCCCTCACTCACAGATCAGGTACCAGAGGTACCCTGGAAGGTGACACTTACACTTAACACTTTCACAGAGCTTTTTTTTGTTTTGTTTTGTTTTTCCTAGCAGATACCTAGTTTCAGATGAGATGGGTTTTGATTTCAGGGGCAGTGGAAATGTACAGTTTTGACTGAGAGTGGAGCTGCAGCTGGTCAGCAAACCCTACCCTTAAATCAACAGCAGAACTTGGCTTAGCCCCTTGTTTGGGTTCCTGGGGACAGACAGAAACCCATCAGAGCTGCCTAAAACTACATCCCAGTTCAGGAAAAGCCTTTGAAAACAAAAGCTTTAGCAGGAAAAGAAACAGCACACCCCAAGATGGGCAGGGACATACTCTAATTTCCAAAGCATGCTCTGAGGATCAAGACACAAAGGCTTAAGCATCAAAATTTCCACCCAATAAAAAGAGAGAGCATCCAGAACATGTGGTCTCTGGAAAGAAAAAAAAATCCACAATTGTTTCAAGGACTTTCACCTCTATACAAATTAATCATTTGTTCTCAATCATCCACATTGCTCTTAATGATTCCCTCTTAAGCTTCCCAACTTTTCTAGAACCTGAGCTTATCCATACCCAAGTTTTTCCCACTGTTTTACAAGAGAACTGTCCTCTCTGTAGGACACTGTTACCTCTCCAAGTTGAGTCTCTTTACGGTTCACCAGAAGCCACAGTAGCCTCAAACGAGGATTTAGAAACTCGTTCTTCCATCTTAAACCCACTTATTTTGTGTATTTTGATTCTCATGGGTCACTTCCATCTCAGGATATTCTATGATTTTCTTCTTAAAAGTTCTCTCCTACCTACCTTGAATGAACTCATCACATATCATACAAACATGAATTTTCATCAATTGCCAATTTCAAAGTTGAAGAGTGGTATTTCTATTTTAAAACTACCCATTCTTCAGGCATTGGAATGGGCTGCCCAGGGAAGTAGTGGATTCTCCATCCCTGGAGGTTTTTAAAAAGAGACTGGATGTGGCACTCAGTGCCATGGGCTGGGAACTGCAGCGGTAGTGGATCAAGGGTTGGACTTGATGATCTCTGAGGTCCCTTCCAACCCAGTCGATTCCATGATTCTATGATTCTTGCATATCTTAAAGACATGACCTTGAAAATTTGCTGTGTTGGTAAGACATAATGGTGACTTGGAGTTTCAGATCTTTTCACATATTCTATCAATTTGTCTTCAGAGAAACTGACAGGAGGAAATGCAGTGTGACTTCCCTGTGACATCTGCCTTTCTAGAGAAAACGAAAAGAGCTTCATATCCCAGACAAAAGTGACCCACACAGCTTGGAAGTCTCAGTGTATCTTGGTTTGGTGCAGCTGTATTTTCCTAAAGACTGAAGTGGAGCAATCTGAGTGGCCTCAGAAAGCCAAAGCTGAAGCCTGACTTCAGGTCTCAAATTTAAGTAAGTTTAGCAGTTATGACAGTCTCTACTGAACATTTAATCACATAAAACCCAAACCACTACATATTTTGGTTTGGTTCAACCTGACTCCATTTTGACTCTTGAAAGGCTCACAGGCAGAGACACCTGAATACCAGGATTAGGCTGTGTTGGCAAGGTCGGGCAGAGCAGCTCACCCAGCCCTCATTTAGTGCTCTAGTACCACACATCAGCTTCTGAAAATGGCAATATCTATCAGCTAAATCCCTCCCTTCTGCCTGTACTCCTTCCAAAATTCTGGATGGGATGCCAAAGTGTTATTAGTATTAATGGCCTTTTCAAACCAGCCTTAAAAGAATATGTTTTTTATTAACTCTGCAGTTCCTTTTAACACATTGTAGACTTTGGAATAGATTACTGGTAGTCTAAGTTCATTTAATATTTATCCTGGGCATTCTTGAAGTCTATTAATTATTTTTCTTCAAAATGCAAAATGCAGGCATAGCTGAACAAGGGGAGCAGGCACTTAATGGACATCCTGGATTCTCACTCAACTCATGCAATAAACAGAGACTACTGAAAAGATTTTATGCAGCCCTCACTAACATGTGTCAAATCTATCCAAAATGGCATTTGAAGAAGCCTCATTCCTAACGGAATTCAGGTGACTTATGCTAGAGAAACCACTTGTTTTGGCTGTGTCACAGGCAGGAAACAGACTTCAGGGCTGAAAAATAACGTGGCCTAAAAGATGCCTTAGAGGGAGACTCCATTGAAAAGAGTCCTCAGCTGTGTAACAACTCCATCCACTGCTGACATCAAGCAATCATCTGCCTCACACTACAGAAAACTGCACAAGTTTTCTTGCATGCAAGTAACTACACCCAATGTTTTCAAATTCCATCTCATTCACACCGAAAACAACCTGGGGAAAACAGCATAGAGGCTGGAAAAAAAAAAAAAAAAAAAAAAGGAAAGGAATTACCATACCCTTTACATGCTTGGCTATCTCAAAAGTTAAACAATGTACACATATAGCAGAGAACATGGAAGGCTGATCAGCAGCTTCTTATCTCTCCCTCATACTCTAGAGTAAAAGTAAATCAATGAATATTAGCTGAGAGCCAGCAGCAGCAGTCAGACTCTCCAGGTGCACTCGTAGGCATAAGTAAGAAATATGTGCATTTCTCAGTAAGGAATAAAGGGCTCTAACTTCTCCTCAGAGAGCCCTCCTATCTATCAGCATTACTATTCTCCTGATAGATGCTCATTTCTTACAGCAGAGTGCCATAAATACAGGCTAACTTTCATATCACAGCTCCCAAGTGACCATCCCTTTAAATTCTGAATTGTTATAGCTCTTCAAATCCTAGTTAAATTAATACAAGTGTGAAACAAGGTTTTGTTTCAAATTCTTCAAACCTGTGGGTCTGGAATACAACAAACGTGCTCCCCCACCCTGCCATACTCTCTGTGGCTGCATTGGCAAAATAAATTCAGGTGTTTTTTTTTTTAAAGGGCTGAATCTTCAAATTAAACTTATCTAGCAGAAACCAGGCAGCAAGCAGCCAGCCTGAGTCCAAACAGTTAATTTTTTTGAGACACCAAAGCAGGCCAGCATTGAAAAATGAGATTCAGAACAAACTGCTAAGTCACCCAAACCCCTTCCTTGTGCAGGAGAAGGCAGGGGCTCAGCAGGCTGGTGTTTCCCATCAGCTTATTTGGCAACCACAGTTCCAGACAAACCTTTGTGGATTCTACTTATCCCTTGGTAAAAATAAAGATAATTACCTTCCTTTCATTTGCTTCTCATAAAACTCAGCTTTACAATCATCCCCTACAAAGACACCTGCTGTGATTCTTGCAACCAAAGCAACAATTAATGCATTTGGATAATGATGTGCCATATCACTTATAGTGAAGTGGCAGCCTCATACATACAGCTATGGGTACTGTGCATAAATATTTTTAACAGGCAGCTATTCCATTTACCAGCTACTAAATCCTTGGATATATTTATTAAAAGGCACTGAGGAATTCATGTTTAATTACTTCATAAAAGAACCAGCAGTAGTAGTAGAGGAAGAGTTAAATACTGAACTAAAAGGAAGAAGCTACAACTAATCACAATTAAGAGGAAGTCCCAGGCTATTTAAATGTTACAATCCAATTATATCAGGTAAAATGAATTACTCCTTTAATGCTGACTTTATATGAAGATACCTTCTTATTGCTCTCATTAATAATCATCAGACATCATTTTAGCCCATATTGGCTGCAATAACATTTCTATTAGCATCATGGTGTAGCAGGGCTGACAATTAAAATAAAAAATAAATCATACCCAGAACTGAATAAACGTAATTATAGTTCAGAAAAGAGCTTTTATGACTATTTGATTAGTCAACTGAACAGTACTTATCTTTTAAATCTTAAATTTCAGTTAAATGAAATTTTAGACTTATTGCAGTAGAGTCTCTGAAAAACTAAGATGCAGGAAGATGTTTTCAGGAGTTCTTTAACTGCCTTAGAACCAATAGGTAATACATAACCTGAAAAGTATCAATTAAAATGGACTTGATAGACCTGCATACCACCAGCTTACAGGAAATAAAATAGGCAATAAAAAAAAAAGCACACACAAAAAAAGTACAAAATAACACACAGAAAAAATACTCAAGCCATAAACTATCAAGCTCCTTTGGTCATTCCTCCCTGTACTCCCTGCACCTTTTTATACCTGAAAACCTCACCATAGAAAAGCATCAATCTCCATGTCCCACATAACAAGAGCACACATCAATATCAATAGTGCAATAGCCCAGCCCATAAGCAACAACAGGAGCAGTGAACTTTAGGCTGAGATTTCCATGGGATAGAAAACAGAGGCTCCAGAACTGGACCCTGTTGTCCTGGCTTGCTGGTTGCTTTGCAACAGGTACCAACTCATTTTGTACAAAAACCCAATCACAGTCACTGAGAGTCAGCATGAGCTCATCCAGAAAGGTGAGAATTTATTTATGGGCAAAGAGTAAGTAATTGTGGCAGCACATGGAACACTGCCAGCCCCAGCTAGCTCAGAGCAATGTGGGAATATTTGGAAACATATAAAACAAATATGTAATAAGCAACTGATCAAATAAGCATCACTATCAAATTTGCTCCGTGAATGTGGAGAATTTTTATTTCTAGACTCATATCTTTGATACACAGAATTTATAAGTAACTCATTTACACAACAAAACATGCAGAACTATTCTTTTCCCTTTCTTTAAACAGGGGTGGGAGAAGGTATTTTGAGAACAGTTCCTATGTATTCAGGTTTTTGATCCTGCACTGAAAAACTGTATTTTAAACTTCTACATTTCAGGAGTTTAAACTAGGAACTGAGTTCCTAGAAGACCATTTATATCCTCATTTTCTCATCTTTTATACCAAAACACCTTCACTAACACCAAACTGGAAAGTAAAGCTCCACTTTCTCCTAGGAATAAAAATAAGAACCCTGTTTAGTTGTAGAAGCATTTGTAGTTTGGTTTTTTACTGAAAAGTTACCAGACAACAAAAAAATCCAAGACCCAACCACAGAAGTTTTCCAACATTTTTAGGAAACTAACATGCAACTCAGTATAAGTAGATGCTATAACAAAGTCATAAAAATTTACCAGCAATAAAAATTTCAGATAATTGGCTAGCAGGCTGTCATGTTACCCAGCTCCTGCAGATCTTTTAATGAAATCTGGGTGTCAAAGCCCCCCCTTTCTACAGCTCTAGCAGCCCTCCTTCCATCATAAGACTCTGCAAAAAGAGGAACTTATTTGCCATACCAGTTATTCATCTCATTAAAACAAAGCAGTTTTATAAAGAAAACTCCAATAGAAGCATCTGTTCCTGCAAAAGGATGCCAGGTGTATCCTACCTGAAAATGTTGGATCCAGATCTGCCTCTGGATAGGTTTTTCTTTAAATTCAGATGTTCTCAGTTCAGAGCCTCAAAGCCACACTTCTACCTTGCATGGCCCACTGTAGTTGAGTGACAACTTGGTCATCAACATTTTCTGAACCTGGCATTTTGAACAATACCTACTGGATTAAAGTTCCCTAAAGCAGTCACACAGCTTTGCCTCTGGTAGACCTGTTATTTTGGGGAGCTTCAAGACATGTATCCAGCTACTGAGTACCATCCAACAACCTCTTACAGGTGCTGTGCTCCAGAATTACACTGGATATGACCTACTGCAAAAATGTATATTGAAAATGTGTTTTAATACATTAGCCCTTTCTGTAATGGCCAATGAAGACTAAGAGGTTTAATGTAAGAGAAAAAAAAAAGCAAACAGTGACCACCAGATCCTCTCTCCTTAGCCCCAAGTCAGTGACAATACATGAAACTGCTCTGTCATCTCCCAGGGGAGGGGGTTGCTTTCTGCTCTTGTGTCTACACAAGCCTGAAGGTGTCTGTGGTTCAATGATTTCTTGGTTGTCTGACATGTAAATTAATACTGACATGAAACTATTGGGTTTAGTTCTAGGAAAGAGAGGAAGGCATGCAGAAAGCCCTGGCCTCAACTGGATGCGTTGCTCCAAGTTTTCATCTGACCGACACTAAAGTAGTCAAAGAAAAGCCAGGAGGAGATTGGCCCAAGTCTTCCAAATCTAACCATTGTGTAGTCTTCCCTTCTGCAGAAAATTATTATGAATTTAGGGATATTCAGATTCCAGGTCTGGATTTTCCAGGCAAAACAGCTATTTTGAGATAGTAGAGAGATACTGTACTTTCTTTCATGCGTATCAATGATACTGAAGTAGATCATGCTGAGTTGTCACTTTACCCCAAATGAACCAAGTCCTTCAAAAGAGCTCATCCAAAGCCATGAAATTCCATTACTTTTGGTGTTGCTGTGTGCACCCATATATCCACATCCACAGGAGGAGAACCAGGGAGGCAGATGTGGTCCTGACCTTCCTTTCTCCTCTCCATGACAAATTCAGCACTGAATGGAAATACCAAGGGAAGAGAAGTCTGCTGAAGAAGCTTAAGCCCAGTAGGTTCCTCTAAGCTTCACTTTGAATCTTTTTATTTTGCTTTTAGAATGCAGAACTATTTAAAGGCAGCAAGGCAGGCTGACTCCCTTTGACTCCTCACTAGGTCTAGAAGGAAGGACCTTGCTCGGAGCACATTCCAGTGGCTGGGCATGCCCAGGCTCAGTGGAGCTCAACTAAAGCAGCTCAGGTTTAGTGTGGACTCCATGTTCCAGGGCTGAGCGCCACAAATCAGGCATCCCAAGAGGGGGATTTACCAAACAGAGTGAATGGAGATCTGACAACTCCCTGAGTTCAAAGCACTACAAGTTACCTCTCTTCAAAGAAATAAACTGTTATTCAGCACAACTCCAAGATGCTGGCATGGTGTAATTCTTGCCCAGCTGTAGTAGTTACTTACAAAACAGGATAAACCAATTCCTGCTCAGAAAAAACTTTGAGCCAGTCCAACTGCATCAGAGAGGAAATCAGAACTATGCTGCAGGCACAGTGCAGTTTAAAGTCCAACAAAATTTATGTCCCAAAACTGCAAAAACATATGGAGCAGACACACAGAGCTCTGGAAGCTGCAAGAGAGTCTCTCTGCAAAGGCAGAGCTTCAAGATTCTTTTCAAGCTTTATCAGAAGATGACTTTGGATTTGATCCCAATTCAACCAGCCTTTTCCTGCCTTTGGGATTCAAATGCTTAGCAGGCCCTGAATTACCAAAATATTCTTTCAGCTGATGAGCTGTCACTGGGCATTTCAGCTGTTACCATGAAATGTAAGCAACTGAGGAAGAGACTGAGGAAGCCTGGACCACCCAGGTGGAGTTTTCACCTTCCTCGTATACATCCAGCCAACAGCCAAAGCTGCACAGCTGACTGGAGGGAGCTTTGTATCAAGTCCACAATGAATATAATAACTTGATTATTTTTAAAAGCAAATTATCACTTCTAGAACAGCCCATTAGCACTGCACTTCTTAATTAGAAAAAAACCCAAACCAACCATGCACTTTATCACTAACTTCAAAACTAATTCAAAACCCAGCTCAGCCACCCCCCAGATTACAGAAAACTCAGTAACTGCTCTGCCACAGCAGCTGCCTCTTCAGGACTGAGAACTGAACAACCTGTTGGAAGGTTCAGTTTACAGTAGTTCCAGCTTTGCTGAGGAGGTCTCTGTGCTTACAGCAGGATGGCTGCTATGGAACCACAGTGCTGCCCTCCAGCTCCTTTAGGTCCCTTTGAAAAATCCCAGGGTGGGTCTATTTCTTTTGGTCTGTAACACAGTATTACATGGGAGTGCTTTTGTTTTCAAAGCCCCACTACCTTGGTTGCTAAGAAACTTTGCTATTTCTTATGGAAATGTTATGGAAATGTCCAAACTCCCATTAAAATCCCCCATGCCTCTGTAATAACGAATATGATTTATAAATACCCAATATAGTGATTTCTGGACTTCTCACACACATTGATTTGAAATCTCTACACAATTTGCTCCATATTCTACTGTTCTCCAGTGTCTTTCAGAGAGAAAACAGGCTTTAGTTTTAAAATATTCTTTAAACCCTTGCAGCTTTGACTGTTGATTATTTTATAAAGCCACAGAGAACGGTTTACAAGGAGCCAAATGGGTAATCATTATTCCCCATCAGCAATGAGCTGTGACTTGTGTAAGTTGCATAATAAATTAGGTATTTTGAGATAAATGAATTTACAATAAACAGTCATGGACTGAAAAGCTCTACTTCTTGTCTCCAAAGGCACGAGCTCTGGTTAAAATCAGCCACAGGTAGTTAAGTGATTATAAACTGTAAAAATAAATCAACCTGATATAATTGCTCCAAGGAAAAAATTACCAACATATTTAAAATTTCAGCAGTGCACCTTTTCCCATATCCATTTGGCATTATCTAATTACCTTCACATTTCATTTCCATCAATGATATGACCTGTATTTTCCTTTTATAACTGTCAAGGAGGGGTGGGGGGTGGAGTAGAGGACCAGAGCAATAAATCAACCTCACCATTAGGACCGAAATGGCTCATCGCTGCAGCTCTAAATCCAGGATTTATAAAGATGTCTAGGCCATATAGCACACTTGTGGACACCATAATAAATTCATGAGCACATTGCCAAGGCAAACTACTTCATTATGTGGCAGGCTGCTAGCCATTAATCTAGCAGAGAGAGATTCCTGGGAAACTGAGACTGCTTGGAAATTTATGCAGGCCTAAAGTTACCCATTTCATTATGGATTTAATCTGCTCTTTCTGCCAGAGTGCATGAAAGGTTTTTACAGTTTAGATCAAGTGCTTGTAACTCCCTATTTTATATTATTTCTTCAACAATAATGTCCTAATTTTCCTCTCAAAAACTATTCGAACTGAATGCCTTCACGCTTGCCTTCCTCTAATACTACACTAGATAAAATATTTATACAATCAATTGACAAAGAGCAATTTTTTTCCCCTTAAATGTTCTATTAACATGTAAATTTTCATATGATCTTTATCTCGTAGGCAAAATGTGCTTCAAAATGCCCATCTTCTTCCAGGCAGTTAACCCTTTTGTCGCTGTAAAGAATACAGATCAAAACAAATCCAGTGGCCTCATTTCTAAAGCCTCTATAGAGGTCCTGTATTTAAATTACTATTCATTAAAAGAAGATGTAGCTCCTCAGGTAATTTACTTCCCATTTTTGGATGGCTCCTTCTCACACAGATGCACAGAGTCAGACACATTTTAAGGGTAATTCCTATGAATAAGGTATTTCAAATTATGATTTTCAACTTTATTATAAAGTTTAATAAAATGTCCCTAATAATGCAGAATACACCAGGAGATTCTGCGACTGACATATGGAATTTAATTTATACGGCCAACTATAAAAATAAAATTTATTAAGAACTGAGTAATTGCAGATATCTGTCTCCTGTAAATATTTTTTTTTCATATTCCAGGTGGCCCTGGTAGTTTATCATCACTGTACTTATGTCATTAAATGAGAAACCTATGCCTAAATGTTTTCAGTTATTTCATTCTTATACCAACACATAATAAGAAGACCAAAACCAGAATAAATAAATATGTCCAAATAAAATTCCCTAACAATTCCATTTTCTTTTATGTTCCTTGTTCTTTGCTGCTATCACAATAGAATTCTCAGCCTTGCTCTTGGGAAAATGCTTCAGTGCCCAGCTGGAAATGGGTCTAAATGTTACATTTGCATGTTAGGGTGGTTCTCATTAAATGCCTGGAGCTAATTTTGATGGACAAGTGCTTCCTGTGGATGCCTTTGAAACTGTGATGGCAAACATCCTCTATGTCATTCTCTTTCCTAGTCCTGGTAACTTGCTATGTGAGCATTCACACAACATGTACTGGTTAATAAATCTACCACCAGCCAAGGGCCCAACCTGGAGCCATGATTTTAATAACATAACTTCATTTTTCACATCAGTCTTAATATTAAAAGATTATTATGGAGCAGGAAAACACATGAGACCGAGTTGTGTGTGTAGGGTCTTCCTTTTATTAAAACTCTTCATTTTTCCCTTGCCTTAGATGAGGGAAGTGGCAGGTTGCCTTGCTCACTTCAGGAGCAGGTTTTTTCTGTCAGCAGCATGCAGGTTATAGGACAACAGCATCTCCAATACTACTTCCACCCACACAAAAACATATTCCCAAGAAGATTTAGCATCTCTGAGATAAAACTCACACTCTGAATAGAAGAGCTGCGAGCCATCTATTTGGAAAAAAAATCCAAAAGAAACCCAAAGTCTGCCTTTTCCCTAAGAAGACAAAGTCTACACTGCAGAAGACAGTTCGGATCCTTGGGTTTTTGTGGGTTTTTGGGTTCTGGTTTGGTTTGGTTTTTTTTTCACCTAATAAAGTGAAACTATCTGTAATGTAATTCATTATATTATTACCAAAAAGAATACTCAACTCAGAAAGTGCATAATCTCCATATTACAGTGGGAAAAAGGCTGATGAGCAAAGAGACAGAGGTTCAGATTCAATAGCTCTTTACATCTCTCTGACTTATAAAGACATCACAGTCCACCTGAGCTTTCTTCTCATGCTCACGTTTATCTGTATATTCCTTTTTCACCTTTCCCCAAAACCTTTCACCTTTCCTACATGCTTCTAACATTGAAGGAGACATCTTCAACACAGGGATCAATTCTGTTGATATGAAACTTCTACATGGAATAACTGGGTGGAACTGTTATTTTATATATTATTATATAACTGAGTAAAAATACTATAAATCAGCATTAGTCATCTAATTATTTACATACTAGGCATATACTATATAGAAGGTTGATCTGAACACAAGGAACAGCCAGGAGAGTACAAGGTACTAAACAGTTAATTTGAACAGGGTCAGTAAAATTCCATCAGAAAAAGGAGATTCCACATCAACCACAGTTAGGCATAAATCTATTTTTAATATATTTAGCTTGCTAAAAGTGAGGCCAGCCAGACATCTTTCCTACCTTTAGCATCCAGGTTCACACAATCAGAACCAAAGCCACTTTGGCAGAGGCTGCACAGATCTCAGCTCTGACCTGGTCCATAAATACAGTGCATTAGTGCCTCAGACCCTTGCAGTTTCCATTTGGACACTTTAGACCTTTGAGAATAATTGCCACTGCCACCTCCAAATGTTACTGGAAGCTCTCCCAGTAGTGTTGCCATGTTTCAAGGATGAGCAATAATGACATCTTCCTAAGGTAAGGTTCTAAGGCAGACAGATCTTCATCCAACTAATCAATCCTGTACCTTGAGAAACAGCTCATAAAAGCAACCAGGATGCAGGAAACCTGAAGAAAATGATTCCCCAGAATTTCACTGACAGCAAAAACAAAGCTACAATAAGCACACACCTCAGCCACAAGCAGGAGAATTCTCTCCTGGAAAATAGGAACTTGGGAAAAGTTGATTTTATTGCATCTAATGAATTCTACATAACTGGTTCAAGCAGCTCTTCTCAGATAGATCCTAACATGGAAGACAAACGTGTTCAAGCCTGAAGGTAAGCACTTTACCTCTTCAAGAAACAAACAACTTAAAAAGCCCTATATCAAACTGTAAAAAGAAAGAAAAGAAAAAAAAGAGGAAAAGAAGAAAAAAAAAGAAAAAAAGAAAAAACAACAAAAAAAAACCACAAAAAGAAAAAGACACCAAGCTTCAAACAAGCAAAACCAAAAACAACCTCAAACAAACCCACCAAAAAATCCACAACTTTCACTTTTTTTTCAACTTTTCTTTAAATTTTAGGTTGGTTTTTTTAAAAAAAAATATCTGTCTTATTCTTTTTTTTTTTCTAAAAGCCAGCACTGAGACCCAGACTCTCAGACATATCAAAGGCCTGAGATCTACCCCAAACTCAGGAGTTCCCCAATTCATTTCAGAGAAGTTGGAATGTCTCTCCCAAACACAGAGCAGCTCCATCCATGAGAATGCAGACACACACCCAGCAAGTCCTCACACCTGCCTGCACCCTGTTGGGATTTGCAGTCCCAGGTGCCAGGATCCTACCAGGAAGCACTGATGTGCCCCCACAGCCAAGAACCATGGAATTCACCCTGGTTCAGGACTTGTTACAAAAATGGCAAACACCTTAGAGGTTCTCAGGAACTCCAAGCCCAAGTTAAGTGGAAAGTCTTCCTTACAACACTTGTAATTCTCCTCTGCAGTGCTTTTATGGCTTTAGGACTAAGCTTTTACAAAGCCCTGTAATGCTCTGCTCTTCCTGGGATACTCAAAGTGAACAAGCAACTGATTCTCCACACCCTGTTTTTCAGGACTTTGTACGTATCTGGCTATACAATACCAATAAATTTCCACCAGCAAGCTGAACTAAATCCAAGGTTTTAGCTAAACTCAATCCATTTATGCCAATGCAAATACAGGAAATATAATACAGCTTAGCAGTGTAAAAGCATATAAAACCTACAAAATGTTTCTGGAGGCAGAGATCCATGCCAAAATGCCAAGAAAAATATGTCCAATAATACATATACTATTTTTTTATGTAGACAACACAACCCACAAGAGTCAGATTTGTGTATCTAAAGCAGTATTGCCAGCACTGCCTATTCCAGGGTAGAAGAATTAGGTCGATGCTGTAACATATGTATACATCAGCAGTGAATTACACTGGAGTACAGTGAAGTGCTTGGCAAAAAGGATACTCTTTAAGACAGCCAACTCAATAAAAATCATGTGCCCGGATAGGCAGGGTCTTGGCTAATTTCTTCAGCTTTACAACCTGATGACCATAGCAGTCACAAGCAGTCTCTGCCTTTCCACAGAGATCCAGGAAGGGGAGCGCTAAGACCTCACGCACTCTTTCAAGGCCCCAGCAGCTCAGCAGGCTTAAGTAAATGGGTGGCCCAACTATTTTAGCATTTTGGCTTGTGCCTACCTTGTTCCTTGCTTGCCCACTGGCTGGTACCATGCACCCAGACTGCTGGGCATGAGGTTTGTTTAAAAAAACAAACCTGCCTGTGACAGCAGAGGAGCCTCAGGGGGCACAGCAGTGTCCAGTGCTTGCCCACAACATGCTGAGTGTGGGGTTCTCAATTCCTGTGTTATGTTCCAAAGGAAATGTAGAGATTCCAGTTGGATTCCACAAGGACAAAGATAACAGAGTATTGGGTGCAACTGCACAACTCTACTGAGCACAGTCAACACCTACTTGTAGGCATGAACACTCTAGTTGTTAGCCTAATCCTAGAAAAAAAGAAGAGAAGAAAGAGAGGAAAAATAATGCACTACTCAAAGGCAGAGGGAGAGAAAAAGAGAGAGAAAGGAGAAGAAAGCCACTGCCCAAGGATCCAGCAGCATCCTTTTTCCTAGGGTGGTGGTAGCCCAGTCCAATGCAGAGCTTCAGGCACCATTTTTCCCCCCCTCCCCCTGTTGAATGCCATTTGTTGGGGGGGGGGCTTCCAGTTTGCCAGCTGTCCTTTGAGGCAAAGTCTGCCTGGCACCTCACAGGTATTTTCTTTTAACCAATGTTTGATGGAGGAAGCTCAACCAGAGCCCTCAGCAGACCCAAAGGGGCAGAACCACAGGAGCCCAGCAGCCTGCAGAGCTGCAGGACCTGGCTGGCTCCTCACAGAGCTGTGTGCTCACACCCATGTCAAACCTTCACACAGAGCATGAGCTCTGTTGATGCTGACCAGTACCATCAGTTTCTTTCTTAAATGCTGAATTCCAGTAGAACTGCAGCCAAAATAACTACAAAAAAACCCCAGGGACTTTTAGAACAAATAAGTCAGCTCAAAGTAGTTTTCTGACAAGTAGCATCTTAACTGCAGTTCTCATCTAAACTGCTCCAGACTGCCAAAAAAAGCTGTGTACAGAGACTGGTTACAGACACACACACACACACAAAAGTGAAGTGATAAAGTTCCCTATTCCAGAAGCTCTGTCATCTGGCAAGGAGCACCTCTGAGCAGCTCCACGAAGCAGACACCTCAGGCAGTGCTAGCTTAGTCTGAACAAACTGGGGAAAACCAGAGCAGCTCATCAGACCTCTAAGGTGAAAGCTGCCAACACTTTCTTACCAGGGGGTAGAAAGCCATGCGTGTTTATATACTTAATGTTCAATAAGAGCTGTGCCTTTAAACTGTTGGCACAACTGGTCCTTCAAGTTGCTGAAGTTAAACTACACTGGCACTGCCAGGAAGCAGCAGCAGTGCTTGCCAACCAGCCAGCCCCACGCAGGCTGATGAAATCCAGCATGATCAGGCTGCAACACTAGCAGGAGCAAGGTACAGAAGGGAAGTGACACTACAAAAACAAGGAATGAGGCTGAAAAAGAATTATTCAGTTTCTAATTTTAGGCAAATCCCAGAAGACACAACTGAATATATGAAATATACATATGAAATATACATATGTAACGTGACTGAATGGCATTACTGAGCTACAAACTTGCATGCAGAAGGGATTTGAAATTTGCACCAGATTCTAGGCTAATGCAACCCAACGTGAGTCCACAACCACAAATACTACTGTGGATTTGGCTGCTTAGGCTTAACTCTTCCTCTTGTTCATATAAATGTTAGAGATATTTTAAAATATATTTTGGAGAAAATATTTCTCATCTAGGGGCCAAAATTTAGCCTGCAAATATCTTCAAATGCCTCTCATCTGAGTATTGACTCAAGCAAGCTCAGCAAGAGGAGACATATTAAATAGATTGCTGCTCAAACTTTGCAGTCAGTTCTAGCAATTTTTTTCTGTTACATTGGCACTTGGTTACCTTTACAAAGTAAGTTTAGTATTAACCTTGCTAAATGTAAGATTATCCAATTTTGATCAGACATTGTGATTTGAAAGACTACACTTACAAACATGCCTCTGAAATACTCCCAAATTTTGCTTTCAGTTCTGTAGGTCATTATAGGGCCAAACCCTTTCAGAGGTATCAAGATGCTCAGATGAAGATCTGGACACACAGGGCTGATTTTCTAACAGAACTGCACTGCCCACAGGCACAACCCCAAATGTATATTCACAGTGTGAGATGGGCAGGATCATGGAGCCATCAATGCATCAACCCTTGAGCTTCATAGGGAAAGGGAAGAAGATGACAAAATAATCACAGGGGTTTAGCAATATAAAAATGTTCAGAAAAAGGCTAAGTTCAAAAAACTGAGGAAAATAAAGACTATTTATATTTAAACATATTTATAATTTTAAGTATACAAAATGTATGTTCCCTTTTATGAACTGGTTTGAAGAAATTCTCTATTCTGCCATGGTCAGAGACTCATTTTACATCTTATCTAAGATGCAGCAAAGCTACCACACCTACTCATGTGTCATCTCTGCTCACAACAGGAATCCTTAAACAGAGCTACTGGAGCACCATCAGAAATCCTTTATTAGCTACATGAAAAAATGATTCACTCTACTCAGAAATTTTCTAGCACTATCCAGGAAAATTTCTCAGAAAATATGAAAGTCCAGTCCTTTATCACTGATTTTTTTTTTTTGTGAGGAGAAGGTGTTTAAGTGAACCTGGTAACACTTTCTAGTTGCATCAGAGGCCCTGAAACAGACTTCCCTACATCATACAGGGAAAACTGCCAGGAAGTTACCAGCCCACAGCCATCTTTTTTTCCTCAGTGACTGTTTTCCATATCAAACAAATCAAAACATTATTATGGGCATGGTCTGGGGATTATCTTTATTGTTACAAAATCCCACTCCCCCAGACTGGATAAGGCTCACCCCCACGGATCTCCCTCTCTTCCCCAGCCCTCTCCTGCTCTTCAGTCACCGTTTTTTTCCGGTTAAGTTCTTCACCCAACACTTGAATGCCAAGGATGGTGCAATAGATGCATTTTCTTTTCCGTGGCTGCAGTGCCAGGAACTAATGATATGTGAAATGTTCCATCCCTGCAGGTTTTCCTGCTCAAACATTTTCTAAATAAATAAATAATTAAACACCCAGGCACATGCCATGTTCCAGCCCTGAATTCCCGGAGCAGCTCGGGTCCTTAAACTGAATAATTTGCCTCAGCTTGCGTATTGCAAAACCCATTCAGCAAAAGATTATGGGCCTTTAAGTGCCATCCAGGCCTGAAATATGACTCTAGGGCTTTAGGATGTCAGAACTGAAAATTGCCAGTGAATATTCTGTTCTAGCAGTACTAAAACTACCGTTATTTAGCAATATGGGAGCAGGCAAACGGGGGCAGGGGAGAGAAACAATGCGACAGAAGGGAAAGGCTGCAACTTAGCAGGAGCAGAGGTGCAGTTTTCATATGTGGTCACATGAATTCTTTATGGAATAAAATGCATTTGTGAATCAAAAAGTGGATACAGATTCATATTCCCACTTAAATCTGCCAAAGGCAAGTAAATGAATACTGAGAGCTCATTTTAGTTCAGGAAACAGTTCATGAGGATATGTGGGTGGGTGCAGGTATTCTACGTGAACATTCTTAAAGGGAATTAGCAGCTGCTTCTGCTCCTTATAACAAAGAATAAACGGACCAAACTGAAAATTAGCAGCACCTCATTAAATGTAAAACCATCCACATATAAAGCAGCTAGGACTCAATCCTTAAAAAATTCAGAAGGTGCAGTGTAACATGAAAGCCAAAGGAGCTTTTGTCATTCCAGCACAAATTATTTAGGCTTAGGTTGTGGCATCAAGCCAAAGCTCAGAGATAGAGCAGTTGTGAGCCACTTTCCCTGGTCAAAGTTTCCTTTAAGTCTTCTTCAGCACTTCATAACCACACACACACAACCAAGTCCCCAAATCCCTTCCCCTGGTGGAAGTTCACATCTGTATTGAGAAGCTGTCCTTGAGGACTGTGTCCAGTTATTCCTGAGAGATTACTCATAATCCCAGTTATCTCCAAGAAGCCCAATGCTCCCGGGAATCTTGGGCAATGCCCTTGAGACTCTTCCCATAGCTGCTCCTCACTGAAGCTCAGCTCAGGACCTCCAAATGCATCTATGTGCCCAACACAAACCAATTCTCACAGGTGTTGCACATGTAAAAGGAACCTTGGTACTAAGAAGTCTCTCACTGCAGCTTCCACTCTTTTCTCTCTGCTTCATCTTCTCTACTACACATCAGTTGGGTGAGAATTACACACAAGCTGCCTGGACTCCCATGAGTTTTTGAAGCATGAAGTTTTTGAGTTTTGAGTGCTTTTGAAGCAATAGTGGTGGACCAGCTCAAGTTAAGAGCCAAGCAGCAACAGCATTAGCACCTATGGTATGGGGTCAGGACTTCTGCTTATTTAAGGTCCCCCACACTGCTTTTCAGATGGATGTTGGACAAAGAAATACAGACCAGAGGTACAAGGTGACCACCCATTCTTCAAGGGTTTACAGGCAAAGAGGATGCTGAGTTAAGTGTCCTGCACAGCTTCCTTTTTACCTATGAACTACACAGGTTACACTCAAGTGTCAGGGATTACTGGACTTCAATACACACCAGATATCCTGCACACATATCCATAGTGAACAATAAGTTCAATGGTTTTAGTTAATTATTGGAGTATTGATTATTCTACTAATGCTGTTATTGACCTCTAGAGGATACCTCTGATTTTTCAGGGTCATTAAACCTTAAATTTCTTAAGGTTTATAGGAGGACTAACAAGTCTGAAAACAGCAGGCCCACAAGATGATAGAGGAAGATTGTCTTGACTACATGTGAAAATACAAAAAGCATACTGGTTACTAAAACATTTCCCTATGCCCTTAGAAAGTTCAGCTATTTGAAAAAGGGACTTGAAAACAGACAGGTGCTCCTTAAGGGACCTTTCAGAACAAAAAACATCTGCACTTCCTGCTGTAAATTCCAAATTTGAACAGTCCTTCCTACCTGAAAGTAGGTGTCTGGTTTCATGCACATTCTTCTTTCCTTTTTCTGTAACTCTTTCTAATAAGAATGTTTCCTTTATTTGATCTTTAAGCTCCTTTAGGCAATAGATGAAACACTCCAAAAAGGAGCAGGGCAATCTTCATTGCTCTCATCTTGCAGTCTCCAGCCTCATGGATATGACTTCCAATAATCATTAAGCACATACATCTACCACCAGGCCTTTTGGGGATGTCTGGGTTTGGGCTTGGGACCTAAAACTTTGATTACTGTCATATTTCAAACTCCGGCCACCCTCAAGCCATTTCCACAGAATGACAGAATTACCAGAGTTGGAGGGGACCTCTAGAGATCATCCAGTCCAACTCTCCCACTAGAGCAGGATCACCCAGAGCACATTACACATCCAGGCAGGTTTTGGATCTCTCCAGAGAAGGGGACTCCACAACCTCCCTGTGCAGCCTGCGCCTTGTCACCTTCACAGTGGAAAAGTTTTATGTTTGAATGGAAGTTCCTATGTTCCATCTTGTGCCCATTGCCCCTTGTCCTGTCATTGGGAACTCCTGAGAAGAGTCTGACTCCATCTTCCTTGAACCACCCTCTAGATACTGGCAGACACTGATAAGGTCTCACCTGAGCCTTCTCTTCTCCAGGCTAGAGAGTCCCAGCTCCCAGCCTTTCCTCATGAGATGCTCCAGTCATCTCCATCACCCTCAGAGTAGAGGGGGGAAATGATCTCCCTCAACCTATTGGCCACACTCTTCTTTATGCAACCCAGGATTTGTTTGGCTTTCTAGCAATAAGGGCATGGATAATTTAGTCTCTACCAGGACTCCCAGATCACTCTTCAGAACTGCTTTCCAGCTGGTCCATTCCTAACCTATACTGGTGCAGGGTGTTCCTTCTCCCCACGTGCATCATCTCCTTGTTGAACCTCATTAGGTCCTCTCTGCCCAGCTCTCCAGCCTCTCCAGGTCACACAGCATGGCAGCACAGCCCTCTGGAGTGTCAGCTCCCAGATTTCTGTGTCCAAATTACAGTGGTTTCATCACATGGGAGATTAAGTACTAAACACCCAGTTAGAAGACAATATGACAACAAAGATATATTTGTCTTACAAAAAAACAAACAAACAAACAAACAAACAAACCCAACACATTTCTTAAATCCTTGGCACAGCAGAAATTGTTCTTTTGTTTGCTGACACCAAGCTTTGATCTATGGTTAGTGCCAGGTAAGCCATCTTTGGTACCATAGCATTGCAGTTTTCCTTGGAGAACCAACATCCAGTCACTCTGCTTAGCTTACAGGATTGGATGGGAATTGTAACAAAAAGGGACTCTTGATTCACTCACAATTATGAAACTGATTCAGGAAAAGACTGAAATACATAGAACCATAAAGAAAAGACAAGACAGAGAATACATCAGGGTTTACACCTGATATTAACTTAACCTTCACAATCAAGAGAACGAGCAACTCAGAACTGCATATGCTTGTAAGAGGATTATTAAATGGGCTGAGTTCTAACTGCATATTGAACTTTTCTGTATTACTGTTGTTTTGCACTTCCTCTCAGCCTCCTACAACAGGCTTTTAAGAAGATGAGTTTTTGACATTATTTCCTGACACTGATGCATCAAAGAAGTTAATAACTTAGATGTGGTACCAAGGGGAAGGTGCATCTGCATCTTAGACCCTCCTCGTCATTAGCAGCATCCTGAGGTGACAAAGCAAGCTAAGAGTGACAGATCCTTTGTGGAGCAGATCCAAGAACAGTGACTGAAATGTCCTTACTAATCTCATGGTTTTATTTGGATCGAAATAGCAGAGGATTGGATGTAGAAAATATGAGCTACTATTAAAATCACCTCTTTAGTAACTCATGCAGATGCAACAGTGTGAGGTGACCAAGCACAAGTGGCTGCTAACAGACCATAAAACAAAGATGAGAGCTGGTGATGCCCACTGTAGCAGAAGGAAGGTTTCTTCTGTTCCAAAGACATCTTCGTTACAGAGATTCATGCTGCATTAACAGCATGCATCTAAACAGATATGAGCAGAACTAAGGAGCAACTTGAAACCATCCCTTACATAAAACATACATTAAAAAAAGTAGCTTTCTATTTTAGTAGTAAATATTTCAGTTTAAGGAAATAACATATTTAGGGTTTGTGTTTCCTAATATTTAGAGAGATACCTTTATTGAACCCTGTGGTTAATGTTATTGAAGTAACCTGCTGTATGCTGATCTACTCAGCTGCAGGAGTGTTAGCAGGATGAGACCCTTTACTCATTACATTCATAAATTTGAAAGCCAGTAGGGACTATTACAGACTGGGCTGACCTCCTGCATAAAACAGGCCATCAAATTTCAAATGTAATATAATTAGGGTTCTCAGGTTTAACTGATAATAGCAGCAAATACCCCACGGAGACTTTAAAAATGTGTCAGGCAAATTTACACATAGAGGATATGCTTTGATGTGTGTCACTGCAACATCACCAGAGCTAAGCTCAATCATGCCCAGAAGTTCCTGGATTTTTATGTTTTTAAAGCTATTCCTGCCACTCTTCCTGCTTCAGGGAAAGCTGCAAGGAATGTTTATTGTTCTTGTCTTCTTTCTCAATGTTTAAGCCCCTCTCCAGGCAATAGCCTAAGATATTTTTTTTCTTTTTGTTATTTACCTGCCTGAAATGACTGTGAATGTGGTGCCTGAGGGTTCTGCAGGCTCTCTGAGGACAGAGACTGACACAGCATTTTTTCCTCTTTAACCCTCACCAATACCTATGGCCTTAATTATGTTGGCTTTTCTCTCCTTTATTACTTTCAGGTAAGTGGACTTGAGAAAACACCTTCCAATTAACCCTTGGTAAGACATCTCAATTTTTATTAGTAGTATTTAAAAAAATAAAAAGAGAATCATTTATGCCCTCGCCCAAATTGACCGTGCTACATTTTTCTCCCCTGTTATTCCTTGATAATCATTAGTGTTATCAAATTAGAAAATTCCATGGAGAGCCAGACCAGACAAATATGCCACTGAACACACTTGCAAGAGATGAAAGGAAAGGTGTCCCAGCCTTGCTTTATGTATTTTGGTAATAACCAGCTTTGAAATTTTTGGTAATATTCTGTGGTTATTCTCAGGAAGGTTGAAACTTCTTTAAGGAGTCAGTGATGCTGCTGCAGTGCAGCCCTGAGTGACAAAAATCTCCAGCTCTGTACTAGCAGGGGTCAAACCACAGTCTGAGCTCAGCCTAACCCTTACTCTGCATCACTGAAGAAATACCAAAAAAACATTTTCAGGGTAATCACAAGCTTGTGTGATACTGAGCAGTTGGTGTGATATTGGGTAAGTATCCAATAGCACCAGGAGACACAGGATACATTATATATCCCCTGTGGAGGCACTGATGCTTCAGGCAAAATTTTGGAACCCGGCATAGAGTGATGAAGGCACTAAAGTGATGCAAATTATAATAGTTCCCATCCATTAACAGGGGCTGATTGTTGTGAATTTGGCTGTAACCAAGCTACCCTGACTTGCTTCAGATTTGTAGCCAAACAATTCTTGCAGCTAAACATTTTCCTAGGTGTAAATCATTTATTTAAGGATATGTTTTCAAAATGACCCAACTACTGAGAGTTCATCTATCATATTGCAGCTTTAAAAAATTAGCACCTTCCTTTCCCCCCCTCCAAATTTCCCTAAATGCTGAACTTGAAGAAGTGTGGTTTATGGTGGCACTGCTGAGACACAGCTTCAGTTTGGCTGCAGTGCTCCTGCCAGGTGCTGCAGCCAGTTACCTGCAATGGAAGTGTTTGAAGACAGACAGCACTTTTTGTCAAGACCAAAATGATTTCCAGCCTCCAGTTCATGGTTTCAGAACCAGAAGTGCATAACTCAGAAGCATTAAGCATACAGTAAAAAAACCATGTGTTGATTTACACATATGTATTGACTAATACTATCAGTGGAGTATTTACCTTTGTCAGCATTAAAAGATGCCACTATTAAGCATTGATTTGTCTCTAACTGGTCAGTAAACATTTTCACTCATGCTTATATATTCAATGCCAATGTCCTCTGACCCAGTGAACGAATATGGTAGAAAAATCTTCCTACCAAACATTATCTTCTCTCCATTCAAGTCCATTTCTCAAATTAATATCAAGTATTTTATTACCACATGTACAGTGACCTGAGCAAGCTTTACATACAGAAGCATTCTTGGTAATTATCACTCTGGGATGGACCTGGGTATTTAGTATTCATGGTGAAGAAACATAGGAGCTGCAACAGGTTGTAGCCAAGTAAAGTTCTTTGTCAACCTCCAGTGAGTGGAAATTTCTCTTATATCCTAATTTATCCCATCTCCAACATTGGTGTGATAGGCTGCAACTCCAAAGTTCCAGTAACTCATTTCTGGTGTAGCTTCTCCTTTCTTTCATGACTAAGTCCCTGGAACTCACTATTTGATATCATTCTGATTTCTATAATGTTGTTTGCCCTCCATGTTAACTGTCACCTGAGCCAGCATCCACACTTGGGAAGAGAAGGGACTGACTGATGTTGATTTCTGCTGTACCACCTTGGCAGCAAAAGAAATTCTAAACCTGAACAGCACCTTGCACACTGTAACCTCAATGACTGAGCTGGGCTATCAAAGTTATAAACAGATTACTTCACCTCCAGTAATTTACCAGACAAATTACACTTCTTATTTCCAAGCTTCAAGTTATGGTAAGTTTTTAATTATCATATCAAATTATGATATTCCTGTAGAGAAAACTCTAGTTACTGCATGCATCTTCACATACTCAAAAGTTAACAGCCTAAAGACAAAAAATACCAAAGTCATTTTACTGTTTTAATAGAATTCTTTGTATTGTTGCAGACTTGGCAAAGAGTTAATTTTCTTTATCCTGATGAGCTGCACACACACAATCCCATGCCCTACAGATGTACTTTTTAGAGCCAGCACATAGTAACACACTTGGCCCAGCACTGGTAAATTAAAATCTTGCCAAGTCCACTACTTAAAAATGCCCCTGCTTTGCTTGGACACCTAGAGAAAACTGATTTTGCTTTTGCACAAGCCCATGTAAGTCAGACGTGAACTGAGCAGGCTGCTTCCCTCTGCACTTATCATCAGTAGGAGACATTACAGAGTTGTGCTCAGAGATGAATGTGTCTACCCTATGCCTAACTTTTAAGCATACAGAATCCTGATAATTAGATTTCAGGCTCTCAGCCTGACAGGAAGTGTCTTGCCAGGTCCTACCAGGGAAATAGTTCCATCAATATTCAATACAAATTTTTTAAAAAGGAATATTTCCTGTTCCAGTGTTATATCTAAGATGCCATATTGAAATTATAGTGCTTCCTGGAGTTCTCCTAAGATGGGGAACCACTGTCTCTGAAATAAATGACTGAATAAAACCTGGAAGTTTAACAAGATCCAGCAAGGAAACAGATTTAAACAAGACTATATGAATCTATATGTATGTACCTTTTTTTTTTAAGGGTTAAACATTGCATGCATCAAAATTACAAGGTATCACATTTCTTATAAATCATACCATGCAGGAGCTCACTTTGAACAACAGGATTTGAACATACATTTTGTTTATTGAGAGGTTTGGTTTTTTGTTGGTTTTTGGGTTTTTTCTGTTTGTTTTTTGTGGCTGCTGTTGTTGACTCTCAAGAAGCATCTTTCATATCTTTCCTTCCTCCTCCAACTTCTCCTGGCCCCACATTCTCTCCCAGAAGATGCATTTTCTATTACCTCAAAACTGGCCCTTTTCCTCAGCCCCCCAGCCCGATTCCAGCCCCTGGGGCATGGGCACAGTGTGCTCAGCACTGCAGGGCCAGGAGCATGAAGCTCTTTCTAGAACCTGAGCTCTTGGAAGCAGTGAGGATGCTGACATGAGTAGTGGGTTGTAGAACTGCCCCCTTCAACTTCTCCTTAATCTACTTTAACAAACTTCCTTTTTTTCCCCCCTTGATTTAAGGGACTGTTATGCACTGTAGCTCTCAGCTACATTAGCCTGCAAGTGAGGGTAGAGAGGGTTGATAAATCACAAAAATGGATTTTATGAGGGATAATTTACATGGGTGGAGGCGGCACGTTCCTTGTGTGTCCTGAGAACACAAAAGGAATGCTTTATAGATCTTCAAAAGGTCTGCTTATAACTAACTTCAACTGCTTTTATGGCTGTAAAATGAAAAGTATTTATATGTAATGGAATTAACTCTTGTAAAAGCAAGATTTGCTCATTTATAAATTAGAGTACCCATCCACTTCACATTGCATTACTTAAAAATAAAAACAATTTCCTGCTCAGCTACTGTGTAGCCTCAGTGCCTGAAAATATTGTATAATTAGAGATAGAAGTTGCATGTATTTATAGTATATGTAGCAACACAAATAGTCCACCCAACTCTTATCAAGACCTTCAGTTTAGTTTTAGTAAAGAAAACTATTTTTTCAGTTTTTAAATTAGTAACCTTCAGCTTGATCTTCTTGCTGGAGTCTTGTCACTTGAGCATCTTTAGATCTTTTCTCACTTTTGAGCTAAGAGCAGAAAAATCACCCAGATTTAGTAAAGCACAAACCAAGAAAAACTAAATTGCAGTTTAATTGGGTGCCTCTGTTAGATTTGTTGATGCACTGCCAAGTATCTGAGGTCTGAATCTTCACCATCTATCCTCATCAAGAAATCATTCTGCCAGGGCTATGGAGTGAAAAGTGGCTATGAAACACTCCCACATCACAAAGGTAATAGCTCACAGCTCAGCAGAGACCAAATTCAGTATTAACTACTAATTGCACAGGGGAGAATGGCCTAAAAATACCTCTTCCAGAGAAACAGCAAGTTCCAAACCCCTTACTGGGGCATGACTACAAGTCTGTTCACAATTACAGTTCAGAAAACAACCAGGAAGGAATGGGGTGAGGAACTAAGCTTACCCTGATTATAAATATTAACCCCCAGAAATAATTTCAAGAGCAAGGATATGAGAGGAAGCCTAATGGCATCTTCCAGATGACTGCAAAGAGCATCATCTCCCACTCAGTATAAAGGGAGACCTGTCCTGCACTGCAAGCACCTAAACTAGGTGGGAGGATGAACTCTCACAAAAAACACCTAGATACTTCTACTATCCATAGGGATACTGTCTCCTGTGCTTCCACAGCCTCAGCCACATGCTTGCCATTAGACATTGGAAAGAATCTTTTTTGACCTCGGTGAAGTTACACCACATGTAAATCTTTGAGTCTGGGCTGTCATCTGCTTGCTGGCTTGCTCATTCTCATTCCTGGTGATGTGGGAGTGGGAACTAGAAGACTTGGAAAGGACAATTAAAATTCTCAACAGTCAAAAGGCTGCCTCTGTTGTTTTCAGTTGCTATAATTACTGTGGAAACATCTTATCTCAGCAGTCAGATCCACAGCAAATGGCTTTCCTGTGCAATGAGGTTCCAAAGCCCTTGGCATGTTCTGGAGCACCACTGAGCCATGGGATGTGGTTGCAGCTGCACATACCCTCCCCTACTTCTGCCCCAAGTCAAACTAAGGCAACGTTTGCCCCAGATATCAGGTAATGCCTTAAAGTAAAAGATGGATTTGTTCTCTAGACAGACTACTTCTTAATACAAAATAATATATGTGCACCCCTTTATGACAGGTGTTTAATCTGTGACAGCTTTTCTAGCCAGTGGAAATTCTATAGCATTCTTTCTTCCTTGTCACCGTTATAATACTTTTAAATGTTGATTTTCCTTCCCCCATTAAAAGAAAAAAAATTCTCAGAATCAGTAGTGGGCTGCTAGGGCTATAAAACAAGTTTGCACAGAGAGGTAACACTGAGCCACAAGACACGACAGAGCGTGTTTTATGGGGCAATTAATATTTGCCCTGGGAGCACTGCAAGGTATGAAGGATTGTCAAACACACCCTGGTAGATCCAAATGCAACTTGTAAAGCTGCATTTTGCTCCTTGAAAAATAATTATGGAATTAGCTTGCTTTCTTTTTAACTTGCACCACCTAAATAGTGCCTTCCCACCAGGAGCCACGCTCTGTATGGAAAAAGAGCAAGATAGAGTATTAACAGAAGAAGACACCAATTTCTAGCCCAACTATTCATGTCCTTGTTCTGTGGTCTTATTTTTTGATCTAACATTGTTGCATTTGTTGGCAAACCCCTACTTCCCTAACCTCTCCTGGTAGAGATCTCACTCCACAGAGAGTTTGTTCCCAGCTGTTGCAGGTATTTCTCCAAGTGATCCCACACACATCCCCTGGCATCATTGCTACAAGTGCAGGACACAGGGATGTCCCAGTCTGCAGCCAGCAGTTACAGCCCCGATATAATAGCTGACCATGATGCAAAAAGACTGGTGAGGCTTTGGAACAGGCACCACCCCTGGAGGTGTTCAAAAGGCAGGTAGATGAAGAGCCACAGTGGATAGATGGTTTGACTCTATGATCTTAGAGATCTTTTCCAACCTTGATGATTCAATGATTCTATCCATTAGAAAAAAAAACCAAAAAAACAAAAACAAAGAAGAGAATATTTTATAGTCTTTAATTGAACTTTGCCTTTAGCGTTTTCAGGGTTTGGCATAGACAGCTGCAGTTTGGCAAGGGCTAATCCTAAAGAGCCTTCCCCTCTCCCTGAGAAAGGGAGCTGAGCTCTCAGATTTATAAACCACAAGTCTCAGAGGCACAACAGATTTTCCACAACTGCTTCAAGTTTCCAGCAGCTGACTCCTGCCCTGCTGCACAGCACCAGCTCTTCCCTCTCCTGCAGGATTTCAGGAGGGCCCACGAGGGCAAGAGAGACCCGGAGCAACCACAGGAGCATCAGCACCCACCCCACCACTGCCCTGCCAGAGTGCCAAGCAAGCAGCATCTGGAATTACAGGGACAGGTTCACTACACTTAGAAATTGCACACAACACTGACATGTGGAAAACACACATACCCAGAGCTTACACACACTTTAGGGTCATGTTCTGACAGAAGAACTGACAGGATCCACACAGCTCCATGTACAACTGCTGCCCCATAAAAACTCCCAAAGTTGCAGACATTGTCCTGAAGATGGTAACTTAGGGCAACTGGAATGAGGATTTCATGAAACACAGAGGATGACAAAGGTTGCTATCTATAAATGCACACTGAAAGCACTCTGGTGCAGGGCAATATCCAAATATGAAACAAAAGCTCAGATACTGCAACAAAAAATAATCAGCACAATGCAAAAGCCACTAAAGCTGTAATGGAGCCCTATCAGCTACAGCACGAGTGATTTGTTCCTCATCATGTCTGTTATTATAATGAGTGAGAAGAACAAAGTTAGAAACCTCTTAAGAGTCAGGAGGGATGTTGGGTCCCCACCAGCAGCCCAGAGCCAGATTCTCACCTGCTATAAATCAGGACTGCTCCATGAAGTTTGTACTTGGATCAGCACAGAGTCCCTGAGCTTTCATGCCTCCAGTAATGATCCTCACATGCTGCTGCTTTGCAGTTAAAACCTCTGGAGTTGTGAAAAATGCTGTTTTCTCTGGGACATCATATAAAGTCATGTTACTTTTTTTTTTTTAGCTATCCAAAACTTTTTTTAGAAACAGCACTTTCTCAATACAAGGTTGTTTTAAAAGCATTAGAAGTAAATGTTAGAAGAAACACCATTTGATATGAGTAAACAAGCTACACTGTCTCCAACATTTCATTATCCACAAAGAAGTTCTTCTGCTGAAAGATCTCATGAGCAGGGAAGAGAATGCAAAAATATTAGAATTTCAATGACAGCCATGCCTCCTGGATTTTAAGTTCACCAAGTCCTTCATGATTTATAGAGAACTTCTATTTGAAATCTGCAACATGGGTCAGTCACAACTTTTCCACTCTTGGGGCTTTAAGAATCTCCTACATCACTTATTAGTGCGAATGCTCTTAGGTCAGAAGAAACACAAGTAGAGGTCCAAAGGTAAAGAAAAGATCAGCATATAGGTATGCACTGTTTTGTTTCTCTTTAAAAAATTGAGATTAATTCTAATACAATGTAGATATCAGTATATTTACATGCATATTTCAATTACTCTCCTAAGCAAGCAACATTTAAATGTAACATGCTAAGATTATTTCTTTGCAATATGCTCCATTCCTGCAAAGAAGAAAACCCCACAATCCTATATTTCAAAGAGACATATATAAAAAAAGTGGCTAATAAAATTTCTTGTTTTTCTTACTGAAAAGCAGCTTTAAAAAGAGGAACCACTGACGTACATTGCAGCTGAATTTACAGTTCAATTTGTGAAGTACCTCACAGATGTTGGCTGTTGGTAGCACTAATTCTTTACTGGCAGGTACTTAGGAAAAGTTTCCAGAGAGCTACACACAAGTCAGCCCTGCCATGGTATGTGCAAGCAACTGTATGTCTGCTTAATGTCCAGGAAAGAAAAAGGGAAAGCACTCTTTATATGACTGTTTCAATCCACAGGAGCAAGTTATTGTTCTGCTTTTCCAAAGAGCAGAAGGCCAGGGTTAGGAGACCTCAGGACCTTCCAGTTCCTCCTACAACACTAACAGCCAGACTTCTCAGCAAGCTCTCTCCCAGGTCTGGGCTATGATCTTAACACTTAATTGCCAGAGAAGCCTCCAGTCTCTGGCTCATACATTTGTCATGAGGGGTCAAAATTTCCTTGTTATCACCCACAAAGCTGGTACAAGTTTTGGCACCTGCAGAAAAAACAGCTCTTTCACTCTGGAGTTGCTGGAACAAAACACTACTTAGCAACTCAGCAAGTGTGTACTACAGATGCTCATTTAATAGCAACTCCTTACAGCTCTGAACAATCATCCCCTCTCTGTCACCCTGGCCCACACCCTCACCCATTAAATCCAGTGCAAGCTCTCTGAGGTAAGGAATTAGGTGCCAACCTGACAGTTCCAGTGTTCACTCCTTTATGTAATGCCCACATGAACACCTCCAACCAGCTTCCACTCAGCTTGACTGGGAAATTCAGAGAAACACCAGACTCCTTCCAAACCAGTGCACAACTTGAAAACCAGATAAATCTCTTGGATTTTTGAACTGTTATTATCCAAGAGCTGACCAGCCAGTCTTGGTAATTTCTACTAAACTGAATGTTTAAGGCATCTTTAGAAAATGCACAGCAGCACCTCAGCTGAGACAGGGCCTCTTGCACTGGGCTCTACCAGTATTCATTTTGTAAAAGGATGCAGAATATTTACGTAATTCATCCAAAGTTAGAGGACCTTTTAGCACAGACTGGGGACTGAAATCAGGTCTGAAATACCAGTTACCTCCCTGAGTCTCGAATCCAGCTTGAAATCAGAAGCTGATGGGCACTGCTCTGAGCTTCAACAAGAAGAGAGACTGACCCACCCCAGTTATATTTCTGCTTTCAGGGCAATCCAAGCATTGGTAGCAGAGAAGCCAAGTGCCACACTTGCACAGCCTGGGACTGCTAGAGATGTTTGCTTTTAGTTTCAAGTTTATTTAACCCATCCAAATCTCTACCTGGGGCTTTCAGAGAGACAGGAGCCCATAACACCAACCTCTACCAGTAACAGCAAGGTTAGGAAGATAGTGCAGCTTCCCAAGATGTAGGTATTTGTCTCCATTAATCTGCCACCATTGCTCACTAATCACAGTCACATTAAACAGATGTCAGGGAATATCAATTTCTTTGATTTCTGTGGTCCAATTAAGCCATCAGTCGAGGCATAACAACTACAGTATTTTTTCATAACAAGTTAGCATCTGCATTCCTCCTGCATCCCATCAGACACTTCTGTATGTATTAGAGATGACATACCATGTACTAAAGAGGTCAAAAACTTTAAAAATCTGTCCAAGAGTCCAAGAACACCCAAACCACTGGTGCCATTTGATGTAATTTATTGCACTAAAGAGCTGGGGAACAGGAAAAGGTTGATGTAGTAATAACATTAGCAGAAACTACAGTCCATGCAAGTGAGTGCTAAATAAAGTGCCAATCAATAGCTCTTTTATTAGGAGGTACAATCAATGTACAGCAGGCAGGCCTGGCCAATTAAGCTTATCGACTGACCAAAGAGTAGCAGGAAACATTCTTTCCTCAGTTTTGTTTTCCTTTCTCTAAGTGAGAAATGAGCTCCAGTTTTATCACTGGATTCCCACCAAGGCATCTCCAAGAGTTCCTGTAGAGTGGAAGCACTGACAAAAAGCAGGCTTGGGCTATCTCACTATCCTTTAACCTAGGGTCAGCCACGAGAGCCAATATAGTCAAGGGTCACTTACAAAGTAAGTTTTTTCTCCTAGTGACTGTATAAAGTAAAAATGTTGTTCTTCCAGATGAAGGGGAGAGAATTGGTAAAGGAAGAAAGCACGATGCCTCAGCAAGGCTTAACCATTAACAGGCCTGTAAGAGTTTAGGAAATGAAGCCTATTTGTTTCTAATTCATGTATGAGCTGCACAAACTCAGTACAACTCCTGGTGTGAAACAGCTTTGGTATTTTTCTTGCAGAAAAAAAAGCCAAAACTACAACTCCAGTAAGAAATTACCAAGTTAAACTAATTGTTTGAGGCTGATGAAAATAACAGGCATATTCAACTGTGACTGTACAGATGTAAATAGGATCTTTATCCATGATCTCTCTCCCTCCCTGCTCTGATCCCCCCTTCCTCTGTTATCTCTTTCGAAAGGAAAAAGTTAGAAGCCCAGATAAGATGTGGGTTCTCAGCATGCTCAAATAAACACTTTATGGTTGTCACAAGGAAAGAAAACACGTTGTAGGAATGAATGGTAAAGATTACATTTTACAAAGGTTCACATACAAACTTCACAGCCCAGATGCCTGTTTCCCACTGATGGGAGTGAGATGGGACTTCTGAGGCCCAACACCTCAGCAGGAAGAGTGCTGCATCCATCCCAACAGCCAGGCCGCTGCAATTTACTCCTCTTAGGGTTTGATCCCTCAGCTTGGTGAACACAGTTCACCAGGTTTATATTTCTTCATATCTGGCACACTCAGAGCTTTACATGTATTTGACATCCAAAATAAAAAAGATTAGAAGGAAGGAGAGGAAAGGAATTCTCAGTGTGTTTGACACTAGGCATACAGCACAATGGGGTGGGATGAGCCAGTTTTCAGCTTCCTATCCCAGTTCTCCAGCTGTAGCCAATCTAGACAATATTTCAGCAATCTGCAGAAGTCACCTTAAGTGTCAATCAGCCAATCCATTGCTAAGGCTACAGGCAAGCATCTCACTTCTTAGATGTTGTTTGCACCTTCCTTTTGCTTAGAATAATTTAAACTAGAGGACTAAAGTGAAATCAAATAATTTTGCATCTTATCTAAATGTCACAAGGTTCAGTCTTCCCTACTGCAACTCAAAACAGCTCCGACTGCACAGACACCAGATGTTGCATGACCCTACTTTTAGCAGAAAAGGCAGCTGAAATTCAGCACAGGTCACACGTGCACAAGTTGCTTTAATTCACTAGAGAGAAATCAGCCTAACACAGTAACCCATTTACTCAGTTTTGCTTGCCTACATTCATGAGCCATTAAATACCTCAGCTCCTGGCCCACTGTATTATGACAGCTTAAGCAGGGAGACAAAGCAGTGAATAAAGTGGGGGATAAACACATGTAGCAGACATTTCCATTTGGCTTTTTACATGACAGTTCACAGGAGTTTGCTGAAGACAAGACAGGAGCTTAGCTCAGACAGAACTGAAAACCTTAAGGAATAGTATAATGTAACCCATTTTTTTGGAAGTGTTCAGTCAGTCAGTGCCTCTGGTTCAGCTTTTCAGGAGCTCAGAGGTTGCACAGCTTCTAGAAAAGTCAGACACTCGACCAAATGCAATGGAAAATTGGCTTCTCAGATAGCTTGAGTAGCAACCTCAGCTACACTGTCCAAAAGAAAATTTGCCCAGGTTTTTCCAGTTTTCTCCAGGTCTTTCTTGAATCAGGTCTCACTACCATCCTCAAAGAGTTTGGAACCCCTTTTGGACAAAGAGGGTTTGCTTTCTTACATACCTACACAGGCTACAAATCAGACCCAAATATTACTCCCTCCAAAAAGGAGAGTCAATATTCCAGCTCACTGCTTGACATCAAGCACCAGCAGCTTCCAGGGGAAGCAATGCAATCCCTTTACAGCAAAGCTTAACTTTAACACTGGGCTGTGTGCACCTACATATCACAACGTGAATCTGCCCCAAGTATAGACCAACATCTCTGGGACTGTGGAGGTCAGTCCCAAGCTTTACTCACCTTTCAGAGTTTCTCAGAGCCTCTCTCTTCCTGTCCTGCACCCAGGACACCTCTCTTGTGAAGAGCATGCAGTGAGGTCAGCTCATGGCTTCATCTGTCACTGCTGGTCACTCCTGTCACCAGAGGTGGGACCTGTTCCACTGCAGAGTGTATCTGTAATGCAAAAGACAGTATCTTTAGCTTGAGTCAAATGTCTAAATGGAGCTCAAGTCAAACCAAAACAGGTCAGAAGTCTGTATCAAGGTAAAGGTTCTCAGGAGATGCACAGAGACTCCCCTTTTCAAATATTGGTTAAGGTCCCACCCTGGTGCTGGGACATTGCTGTTCTTTTGAAACTTTGAGCATAAGATGCTCAACTCAAAACACAAGGTACACACCTGCAGTTCTCTGGACAGCCAAGGCTAATACATGCCTTAGTTGGTTTGGGGTTTTTTCAGGTTAAAACCTTCAGCCTAAATCTGACCTTGGTAGAGGCTAGGTAAAGCCAGTTTCACTAACAAGCACAGGGCTCATACTACTGCTGGAAATGAAAACATACTTCTCATTTGAGGATGTTTTTTTCTAAATTGGTGAGAGGGCCCTCAAATATATTCCATGCAAGGACCACAAAACATCTTCAGGACTTCCATTTAGAAATATGCCTTTTTTCAAGAAGCAGCATGGTATGACTAAGCTGCAGGACATCTTCACACTCAACACATTCTCAACTGCACTCTGTGCAAACAGAGCTGAATATGTGCTACAAATCCCATTTGGCTCTTCAGCAAACTTACCTCTGTGAATTTTAGTGAAAAAAATCAAAACAAAAAACCAACTTCAAGAAAGAACTTCACATGGGGGCACTTCTGTGAGCATGGAAGATGGATTCTGCTAAGGTGCTCACCACTCCTCCTACTGCTGCTTCCATGTTCTGTGCCTCTTCCACTGCTGCATTCCCTTCTGAACTGGGGAACAGATGGGAGCAGTTGGATTGTAGGAGGTTTTTATTTTCTGATTTCAATTTTTCATGTGTTGTTTGAATCTGGCACAATACCATTCTCTACTGAAGAGGAGACAAGCTAAGCTTAATTATCAAAGGCTGAAACCCAGCAAGCAATCAATCATTTAGTGACACGCTCATGCTCTCACTGATTTGCAAAAATATTTTTCTGTGGCTATTGAAAAAAAGAAACCACAACAACTGTCAGAGACAAAACCAGAATCACTCACTTTGCAGCATATCAAAATATCAAGACTGTAGGGAGATGAGTGAAGAATGTTCATTTGTTTTTTCTGAAACTAAACCCAACTCTTTTTGGCACGTGAGCCCGGAAGCCACGTAAGATGTCTTTTAGTGTAAACATGATCTTTCTGCCAAGGTTTGCCTTATAATTAAGGCTGATCTGAACAGAAACTACAAAAGTAGTTGCTAAATGGTTTTCCTTAAGAGTCAGGGTTGTTTTGTTCTTTAATTTTCTTTAGTTCCCCCTCCCCCCTTTTTGGTTTGGTTTTTTTTTCCCAGCCAGAGAAGTGCTCGGGCAGCCGCACGCCTGGGGAACACTGACATCCAGTGGAGAGCTGGGGCCATCCCCCAGCCCACACCCTGGCCCCCAAATCGACATCTGGGTGGAGAGAATCCCCCCAGACCTCCAGCAGCTGCAGGAGATGCCTGGAATGACAAACTTGGAGCCTCCCTGTGCAGACAGTGGCAAACTTCAGTCACAGCCAGAATGACCTTGAGCTATAATAGTTATTTTGTCTTCTAAATTGGCATTAGGACGATGATCATATTTCTAGTCTTGTTATTCCTAGTGGTTTACTTGTGAGGCTTAGATGTGGGGAGGTTTTGGTTTTTTTCATTTGAGGAAATGTTGAAAGAAAAACTGCTTGTATCCAGTGATCAGCAAAGACACCATGCTTGCTTCTGTTTTTTCAGTGATAGAGGATGACGTCCCATGTGTTTAGACAGTGCTGCATTTCAAATGATAATGTACAGTCAGCAAGCAACATTGGTTTTCTTTGGAGAAAGAGCCTCTGTAAGGTCACTCTGGTGTTATCACCTGGTCTACAGGCATCTGATGTCACCAGCTTGACTCCAACCATCCTGTAGATGCAGTTGTAAGCTTACTCAATAAACCTACCCAAATACAAACATTCAACCAAACTTGGTTCCAAAACAAGTTCATGAAATCTACAAAAAAAAAAAAAAAAAAAAGCAAGCATGACAGTGGTCTTGTTCCTTGGCAACAGCACCCTAAGACCTCTCTGGAGTTATTTTAATACACTACATTGTTTAGGAAAGTAACAGATACTGCAACAGCAGATGACAACAAGAATTAGTGTTGATGATACCACCTCAAACCCAAGGTACAAAGCCTGAAGAAAGAAAAAACTATGGTACTGCAAACTACAAATAAGAATTCTGTTTCACAAAAAAATATTTGAGGTTTCTAAGCTGGTTTTCTCTCTGCATTGCATTCCAGTACAAAGCTTCCAAACATTTTATCCTTCCATCCACAAATGGGACATATTCACCCTGTTATAACCACAAAGCTAACCACAACCCAGAGTCGTGAGAGACTAGAATTTTCCAAATCCCACAGAGGGAATTTGAACCCTGTAGTCCCATATCCCAGGGGCAGCCTTGTGGCTATTTTGCGTGAACAGCCCCATCCTGCTCCCTCTGGGATCTCAGGCCTCAGACACTCCATTTTCCCTAAACTTTGTTTCATCACACCAGCATTTCCAAGGAAATCTTTTATCAGAAGTTCCTGATCAGCTCCAATCAACTTTATTTACCTTCTGGCCAAGAAACAAGCCACAGTGCACTCAACTTCACAACGTGTAACTCTAAACCAGCTCCAAAAGGCTGGCAGAAAAATCCTCCAGATTTACACCAGTAAAAATGAGATGAAGCTGTGGTGCAGTTTCCTAGCTTGCTAGGGTACAAAATAGCAGTGTGGGTTATAGCCTCTGCATCCCACTCAGAGCAAGCACATCCTCTGAGCTGCATCCTCCCAATCCAGAGCACAGCCTAACCACTCCACATCTGCTTCAGGGGACTGGAACATGTACTTCAAAATAGCAGCAGGGAGAGAAGACACTTTGGGAGGATGTATCAAGAACAATGCTAAGCCAAGCATCTGCTCCAGTGCTTCCAGTGCTAGGATCAGAGAATGCACCAAATCATCAGCCTTTTTCTTCCAAGTGTTGTGGGGTGCCTGCTCCAAAGGTGAACAGGAGACACCTGTTTGCAACTGAAGATGCAACAAGATGATGATGAATCCCCCACAAAGCTTATACTATTTTAACCTGGTTTTCAATATAATACATTTTAATAATATATTTTATTGCCATGACAAAAGGTTGCTTTTCTGGCTTTTTAAGGCAAGACATTACCTTATTGCCTCATTTTTGATACGCAAGTTAAGCAATAAAGAAATACTTTAAAAGAAAAAAAGTTTCTTAGTGCCTTTTTCCAAAGCAAATAATAGGGGACAGCTCTTGTTTCTACAGCTAGCAAATGGTGTGGTTTCTTTTATGAGCTAAATGAAAGGAATATACAAAATGATCATTATGGATTTGTATGAAATTACCAGGTATGGATGTAGTAAATCTCAAAAAAGCTTTAACTATAGCTTGTAAGATATAATAATCAGGTAAAACTGCAGACTCTCCTTTTGTAAGATGCAGCAGAAACCTAATATTTTATAGGAAACCTTGATTTATGTTTAATAGTTCTGCTACCTACTAAAAAAGATCTTGTATTAGCAAATGGGTACAGATCCAGTCCATTAGCTTAGGACAACTGAAAAACTCAAGGGTTTTGTGAGCTAATGCAATAAAATATCATTAAACACTGTAGCATGACAAGACAGACAGAAGGTTTGAGTTGAAAGTCAGGAGAAGTGTTTGAAATGAAGTAAAACGTACAATAGATATGTTTAGGTACATCTGGCTTACATTTGCAGTAGGTCGTCAGAGGACCTCAGTGTCTGTGATGTAAATGAATAACAGAGCCCTCAACAATTTAACTGTCATCAGTATAAATGCTTTAACTGGCACAGTAAAGCACAGCTCTGGGCCTCTTTCTAAATCTCCATACGCTCCTGGTCTGAATTATAAACTGGGGCTGCATTACCTGAAGATGAAAGCAGCCAGGTCAATTCATTTAAAACCAAAGAATTACCACTGCGAGGCTGTGATGAGCAGCCAAGGAGCACGTGTGTGCTTGTATGAGCAGTTGTGGGTTTAATGTTCAGTTTTGTAGAGACAAGGGGAACATCTGACTGCTCAGTCATTCAAAACTCAGAGTCAAGTCATTCCATTCAGATTCTGATGGGCAGGAAGGTAAACCCTTGGTTTTCCAAACAGCAAGGCTAAAGATAAACAACCTAAATCTCTGCTAAGAAGAGAACTGCAAGGGAAGAGTTGCTTCTGTCCAGCCTGCTCCCAGCTCCCTGCTGGCAAACACCTCCCTGTTGGGCAGCAGCATCACACACAGAGCAGGATAAAGGGGTCTGGCTACCCAGGCTCTGCCACTGACTTAGATGACTTCAATCCAATCCTCCCTCCTTATGCACATTTCATCCCTCATCTTTTGTCAGCCTTCAGACCATTAGTTTTGGGGCACGGGAATTATCCCCCTCCATGTGCTATAACACACATTGCCCAACAGCACTGCAGTCCCAGCAGCCAGGTGTAACTCCCCTCCACTCACCTCACTTATCTTTGTCACTCATTTCAAGGCCACTGATCCCACACAACTGTTCAGTACCCGAGAGGTTGAAAAAAGCTCATCCTAAGACTCCTCAAGTAGACAAAACCCAAACATTTGGCTTTGAAATTTTGAGAGCTGAATTTATTGCAGGGTTTCATTGGGTAAGGAAAGGCAGCTACAGCTTAGAAAGATGTGAATGCAGATTGATCACATTTACTGTGATGTGGCCAAGTTAGTATATTGTCACCATAACCTTCTGGGCTCAAGATGATGATTGTTTCCCTCCCTTCCCCTTCGATAAATGCATAGGATGTTCACTTTTATAATAAATTCCAAACAAATTAATGGATTCCAACGTGCACCATCAAATTTATATTTCCTCCTCCACAGAGTTCTACCCCCGTAAGTAATCCTTAAAATTCCTCATGAAGCTTTCAAAACAATTTATGCAAACAAACATCAAGCAGAGCTATTTGTATTGGCAGCACATTTCACTTAACAGCCTACAACAAGGAACAGATGGTCTGAGCTCTGGAAACGGCTACAAAGAAAACAGTAGGAGCAAGTCCATCAGAAGCACTTTTTTCCCCCAATTTTGTGAAGATTACAGACTTGTTCTTGTTTATTTCTTTGATTAGGCTGTTATTTTATGTACTCATGAATCCTTCCCTTGCATTTCATGGAACAAATCCACCAGCAGCATATTCCCCAACTGTGTATAGTTTACAGAAGCTCTGCTTTCTGAACTCAACTATCTGTTCCTCACCAAGCCAGTGCTCTCTGGAGTGGCAGGAAAGGAAGCAAAACAACATGCAGATGTTGTACAAGGGGTTGACAAATTCAAGGCAAACCTCTTTAACAATTCTCTTTATCCCTTCTCCAGTCCCTCAGTCTCCAATAAGAGAAGAAGAAAAGCAGATGATCCAGAGGGACATCCCCTGCATGTTGCTGGGGGCTGGCACTGGACAGCAGATGTGATGGTTGGGATGGTCTCCCCTCTTCCCTTTTCCTAAGGGGCCTTCACCTTGTGACACTGGATTTACAGGAGGCTCAGACTGAGCAGAATGCTCTGGCCCTGGCAGAGAAGCTGGTGGGTCAATACCTACAGCATGGGAAGCAGGGGCTGTGCTAGTTGTAAGCCTGAGGAACTGGGGGTTTGCAGCCACGTCAGGGCCAGAGGAACTCCTCAAGCAAAGAGAAGGCCACAGCTGCTCGGTACAGTGCAGGAAGCAATCTAACAAGCAAACATCAGTAGGAGTATTTTGAAGTAAATAGAGAGGACTGGAAATTAAGCAAAAACCACCCTGATTACATTATTTAATGGAAATATGTTTTCCCTGTACCAAAAAAAAAAAAAAAAAAGCTATAGGCAAAGTTTTTATTTTAAAAAATTTTAAATACTCAGAAATAAATTTTAAGATTATAAAGACACTTTGAGATAAATCTCCCCTTGGTCACCAATAATCATGAATTTCTTTTTATTGCCACCATCACTAAATTCCCTGTCAGATCCACTGTATCTGTGCTTTCTTCACAAGGATCCATCTGCAAAGACTCCCCCCCAGCCCTGGATTTCATTTGAGTAACATCAGGGACAGCTAACATTAGATGCACAGCTATCAGCCCACCAACCACAAACATACACCCCCTCTTTAGTATCAGAAGTTGGAGGCAAATTAGCCTCTTAGAGCTACACATGGCATTGAAAAAAATAATAATAATAAAAAAGGAATGGAGAACTTCTGATCAGAGAGACAACCATGACATTTTGAAGTAACAAAAATCCTTCTGAAGGGCATTAACCTGGGTGGAGACCGAGGTCAGTCTGCAAAGGTTTGGCTTTGAGAACTGAAATTTTAGTGGAGCAAAATCAAGGACAAAGCAAACCAAACTGACAGCTTAATAGGACCTTTGAGCATCACACTTGAATCAACTTTGTTCCACACAGCACTATGTAATTTCTGTTTTCATAATCTTGGTAGTGGGGCAGTTTCCTATCAGGATGACTAGAAAGCTGTTTTCACTGCTTGCATTGGTGAGCCACGACTACCAGTTCTTACATACCAGACTCTTCTTCTGCTGGGCCACTTAACAGAGCAAAATGACTGAAATACAACTGAGCAACACAGCTCAATAAATCAGAACCACTTTCTGCCTTAAACAGCTGCAAGGTTTTTTTTTTCTGGGGGGAAGTACAACCAGATGCAGCAGGAAAAGCCCAGGTAGCCAAGGTACCTACTTCAGGTGCAGCTTTTCTCATTATTCATCCTGCTGCAGGAAGAGCAAAGCAAATTCAAGATGATAAAGCTTAACTAATGATGTGGTCGAGCAAAAGGTATCTCAGGGAAAACCGCTGGAAAAGAGTATCTGGGCAAGCTTTCCCACCTAGGCATTGCTTCTAGGTTTTCCTGGTAAATAAAAAGTAAAGAAAGTGTAAAAGTTGTTTTTTTTTAGGACTTGAACTGACTGCTGTTTGTTTAAACCAAATTGAGAGTAGGTACAACTCTGAGTTCACGATCTGACCCTGAAACACAATACCCAAACTGTGCAAACAGTTTGAAGTTCACTTCAGATTTCTTCATTTGGAGAATTACAATGAAGCCTTTCCTGGGATGTCATGCTTTAAACAGTTAATGGCATGTGACAACCAAGAGCTTGTACATTTTACATTCTAACGTTGCAAACATTTGGCCTCTCCCCCAAGAACAGAAACACGTAGCAGCTCGGAGAGTTTGACATTTGAGGCCCCATCTGACTCTGACTTCAGCAGGCACTGGATGCAGCCAGAATTCTGCTCATTGCAAGTGGAAAAAACTCCTACAAAAGCCACTCAGCAAGGGGCTGCAGTGGGACCGGGGAACTGCAGGAGGCAGAGAGCTGCTGACTGCCAGCAGCATGGCTACACACTGAGCTTGGGTCACTCCAGCCTCCAGGAAAAAGCTATTTTATGCCTTTTCCCACTCCTATTTTTACATAGGTGCATGTGGAGTCATAGGGAAAAAAGCCCAAAAAACAACCAAGCAAAAAACAACAAGAGAGTTTCAAAGGCACAAGTGGAAGTAGATGTCAAATCCCTCTGGTGGTGACCTCAAGTGTATCTTAAGACTTTTGAGTTGGGAAAAAAAAATAAATGGCATCACCATGCAAAAACCCTGCAGTTTCTCACAGTACTTGCTCAGGTTTCTCTAACACCTTCACAGGCTGGAGCTCAGCAAAGCCACTGTGTTTTTCAGAGGACAAACCTTTATGGATCAGTCCTTTCTAGGGAAGGCTGCTACTGCTGTAGGCATTAAAAAGTGTCTGTACACATTATGCATACACACAGAAAAAAATAAAAATCAAACATCATTGACTACCAGTAAAGATTTTGGTTTAGTTTAATCTCTACTTGAGTTTGCAAACTTGCCTGTGTGCTGCTTTTTAAGTCAGCAGTATAATTTCTGAAGTGCTCTAACCCAAAGAGCCCCCCTAAGTTATTACATGATAACAACAACCAACACAGCAACACATGGGAAGCACCAGGACTCAGCTGCTGAGCACCAGCCCCAACCAATAGCGTTTTGCTCCACATATCAGAGCCAAAGGCATTCTCAAGCACAAGGGGGGAAAAAAAAAAAAATCAGAATACTTGCTATTAAGCTTCAAATTTCGTTGTCCTGGAGAAATGCTGTTTCAGCTGAATTTGGTGGAATTAGAGGAGTTGATTAGGTTAACCATGGGCTTTGTTTCCTGAAGGGCATCTGAGACTATGCCCAAACCCAAATTATTCAATCTTGATGCAGATTTGAACCATTTAATTTTAAGCTTTGCATGTCTGGGAAACAGAGAAACTAATCCAGACTTCAGAGAAGCTTTTAAATTTGCAGGGTAGCAAGTGGCAGGGCAGAAGCAGGACTGCTCTCAGCCATTCAGGGAGGCGAGAAAGAGCTTGGGTTCTCCTGCTCCAAGTGAAAAAAAAAAAAAAATCACCAGAGAAGCTTCTGGAGGGAAGGGACAGGAGGTTGATGCCAGCTGGACACAAGCTGGCTGTTTGGCAGAATGCTACACACCAGTCACTCCTTTTGCTTCAGGATCAGAGTGAAATTTCTGTCCAAAAGAGGGAAGAGGTGTGCATGAGCCCAGGTGGGTTCATCCTGGAGTGGGAATCACTCCCTGGGCACACGAGCCCTGCCTCATCCTAACCCAGCAAAAGGACTGGACTGAGGTCCCTGCCCTCTCCCACATTATTTGTAGTTTAAACATCCCCTCTCCAGCTTCAACCTGAAGTTCCAGCCTGGCCCTGAGATATTTCCAAATTAACACACAATTACTTTTTCCCAATTACTTTTGTTTGGGATGTTATTTGTCAGACTGAAGGAAGTCAGCCACTGTGTCAATAATAATGAACTTCTTGGCCTGGAAAAGATAAAATATTGATCAAGTTGCTCACACCTGTCAACAGCTTGCTAAGTAACAGTATCAGGAGATGCAAATACTTCAACCTGTGCATGAAAGGGATTTTTAAATAGCACATGGCACATGCAAGAGTATTCCTAAACTTCACAATGCAGCAGCTCATAAAACCACACCTTGTACCTTGTGGGGCATTCAGTGAGGTACCAGAAGCTGCACAGCTGTGCTAGCAGGGCACTCCAGAGGGATAATTAGCCCAGAGACAAAGCAACATCCATTAATGGAGGTCAAATAGTCCTATAACTTGACTGAACAACAGCTTTCAACTGCACATTGTCCCATGTTCCTTAAAAACTGAGTCACTTCATCTATCTCAGGACTGAGCACAGAACAATTTAGCCCAGATATGTCACTACCAACCACATGAGTCCAGTTAAAGTATAACAGTGAGGACAGCATCAGCTCACCAGCAACACAGAAAAAAGGCATTTTCAGTAGGGTGCTACAGCTTTAGACTTGTCTTGTCCCCTGCTCTCAGCACAGGGGTGACCTCCCCAACCTGTGGCTACAGGCAGTGACCAACAAGAGGGTCCCTTGGGCATCACCCTCCCATCCCAGCCTCCCCTCCCTGGCAGTATGGGAGAGCACCCCAAAACTGAGAACCTGTGCACAGCCCCCATCCTCTCCTGGGTGCTTACAACCAGCTTTTAATTACACCCAGGGCAATGCAGCATAAATAAACCCCAAAACACTAACCCTATTTCAACAAGGGACAGTCCTTTTCAGTCTTCCCCCCACAGCCCATAACCTCAGCTGAGCAATTCTGAAAAAGCCATGTCCTGGTGAAGCAGCCAAGCCCTCTCCCATACACTCCTGACCTGCAGATATGCTTAATATGTTAATTTTTGTTTTGGTTTCAGAACAAAACCTGCCTTTTAAAGAGAATTTTAACAGATTCTAAACCAGAAACTCTGCACTCCCCTGAGGCACTAAAAAATGCAAACTGAAAACTTCCCATGTGTCAGGGTTATTACTTATTTCCTTTTAAAAACACAAGAAGTGTTGCAACAGTTGTAATGCTCCAGCTCACTAGGCCAGGATGATGTTTTCTTTCTGCACACTCATTAACCATAGTTTGGAACTCAATAACTGTTCTAATTTCCTACCTTCAATGTTTTTCTTCCCCCCAGTTTTCATTTTATGCTTTACATTTAAATAGAGCTACACTCCACCACTTACCTTGAGAGTCTAGTTACTGTCAAACACAATAAAAGGTAAGGAGAGGTGTCTGGAATCACAGAAGCTTTAGTGTTGAAAATTGTAATTTAATTTCTAGTAATGAATTTAAGCACTCAAAGCTTTCTTTGTCAGCCACAGATGAGAAACTGATAGGCTTTGAAGGCAAGCAAATGTTTTTTTTAGTTGAATCTCTGAAGTAAATATTTATGCTAGATATAATAAGAGATGTTATTTTATATCACAAATTGAATACCAGCCAGTTATTAAATCTGGTGCAATGCTATGAAACTCTCAGGTACACCATAGTCAGGCTGACTGAGCTCCAGGAAGGTTCCTGAGCCTCCCCTCCAATTCCTGAGCATCAGTCACACTGCTGCCAAGGCCCGAGGAACCCTCAGCACCAAACCTGGCTCAAGGACACATTTGCTCTGGGACATAGGAAAACAAATAAATTTTAAAAACCACCCAACTGTGCCACACTCTTGCTGGTTTTGTAAAATGCTTCTTTTGTCAGAAGCAAAACACTGATTTTCCTCTGGTTTGCAAGGACACAGAGGCTGTGCAGGGAGGAGAGGGCCCAGGGAAGGGGGGGACAGGACCCTCCTCCATCTTCTGGGGGTCCAGCAACCCCTCCAGCTGGGAGATGGATTCCATCCCCCCACTCCAGTGTTGTTACCTGCACAAGAGAGCCCCCAGCCTTTAAGACTCAATGCTGCAAAAGTTGTCACAGTAGATTTCTAAGAGTACACCAACACTTAGATGCCCGAGACAAAAAGCAGAATGCAGCCCAGGAGCCAGACCAGCAGTGCAGATCCAGCAGCACCAGGGAGCTGCTCAGCCAGCCCTGCTCCTCCTGCACCCCAGCACCCTGGGGGAGCTGCCCCAGCAGAAGCAGATGGAAATGCTGCCTCTTTTCAGCCAGGGAATGGGATGGTGACACTTCAGAGGTGAGAAGGCCTTTAATCTCTTCTTTTCCTCTAATAACCACAGATGATGGCCCATTACACTACTGAGTTTCCCTGCCTTGCTGTGCCTTGTTGCATATATTTAACAAGCTTACTGATGAGTACAGCACAGTGGATGTCTAATAAGGCAAGACCATTAATTTTCAAAGTCCTGCTTTCTCTCTTATTACTGCAATATTTCTGCTCTCTCCCTTAGCAAATATCAGGGCTGTAAACCAGCAGGGTTGGGCAGTGGGATTCCTTTGCTTCACTTGGAGCTGCTTCACTGAGTCCAGTTACAATATTCTGGTTACTGCACGTTGCAAAGGCTGCTTTGTATAGGGCAAATCATTCCAGTGTGTCAGAAAAGAAAGAGAAAGAAGGTTTGGCTGCAATATCTGAAGAGGGATAGGAAAGGGATGAAGGAAAACACTCTCAGATATCATCCACAACCCTAGCACAATGCAAATACCCAGGCTGGTGAAGGGACCTTGGGTACATCATATCCTAACTGGGGTGGTGGGACCCTGATGGCCAGTGAGCCTGGAGACACAGAATTCCATGGGAATCAGTCAGCACATGGTAAGACACTGGCCCAGGCTTGTAGTTTGGTGCCCATGAGTGGCCCCACTGAACTCAAAGGCAGCATCCTGGGCTCAGAAATCAAGACAGCAGCTTCCAGACACACAATTTAACCAAGATGATTCCATCCATCCCTTCCAAACAGGAGTACAAGTGGCAGCCTTGCTTGCTGTTCCTGCTGGAGAGGAGCACAGCATCCCCCCAGCAAGCAGCCCTGCAGCAAGAGGTGCTCAAACAACCTCAGCTCCTGGAGTCCCATCAAGCTGGGGAAACTTTTTAGCATTATGATCAGTCCCACAAGTACATTACAGAAGCACCAGGGTGCAAATTAAGGCACATTCATAATGTTTCCCTCTCTTCATCAGCATAACAAAACAGAGGGTGAAGCTCTACAAACACAAAATTAAGCTGCAATTTTGGCAAAAAGGGGCTAGAAATAGTGCTACATTTCAATATCTACCATTGAAGAATACAAGCACACATTTCTGGAAGGAGGAACATATCCACAGTATGCTAAACACAGTCAGTATTAATTAAACCATTATTAGCAATCAAAATATAATTTCTTTCAGTCACTTTCTGATATCTTAACTAAAGACATATTTGCAATACCATTACAACGAGTTCCAATTGGAGCTGCTTGCAATAATTCAGAAACATGTACACTTTCATATGAATATATCATGCCTAGCTAATGAGATTGCTCATTTCATAACCTGAGTTCCATTTTTATTATTTCATAAAACTGGAAGTCCTTATCCATTTTATGAAAAACACCAAACCTTTGTGAAATTCATTAAATAAGCATAAAAAATTCATTAAACAAGTGAATTGCATTCATGGCTGCTTTGATGCAAATGCCCTTTAAGCAATGTAAAACTCCATATTGATTTAACCTTTCATGTTCTGATATTTCCATGTGGAAATATATATATATATATACATATATATATATATAAAATCTTTATTCAAGGAATGAAATTAAGTGCTGATCCCTTGATCTCCAGCCAGGGTGAGGTAGATTGGTCAATTTAAATAGTCACTGCTGATCAGCAAACAGCTGAGTTGGTATTAAAAAAAAGAGCACTAGTATTTCTGTACATCTCTGCTGGCAAAGAAACACCTATAGTATCTAGGGCCAGATCAATATGATGCCTGAGGTTTCCTCTGTAGTAGGAAATTAACCAAATAGTGACTAAGTCCTGGGGGACTAGTTATAAGGAGGCTGTGCTAGTCAAGCAGAAGGTAGAAGAGCTTCTCCTGAGTACCTGGTGAGGTTTAGTTCCTTGGTCCTATTGCTCTCATTCCCACTGAAATCTGCTGCAAAGACCACAGCCAACAAGCCTGGGGTTGTCTGAACCTACCAGCTGCCAAATTAAAGAATCAACTCCATTTTTGGGGGTTGCTCTGCAACCCTTTATTAGTTGCAGGGTTCACTTCCTACCTTGAAGCTCCAAAGCTCCTCTCCCAGTACTTCCAGCAGTGCAGAGTTCAAGAAATCATGAACAGATTTCCATTACAACAAAGCCATTTTATTCTTTGCATTTCCAGTGCACTGTACTGCAGAGGAGAAAATGTGAAAGAGATGAACCTGCAATAAATGGATGTGCCTGCTATGCAAGATACGTATCTGCTTACACCTGAACTGGCACGGAGCACAGGACTCATTCTCCTCAAACCATCTGAAAAACCTGTTGGTGAGAAGCAGGGATTTCCTCCAGGGCTTAGAACAGTCCAGCTGGGGTGAATTTTTTATTTCAGTAATGTGAGGACTAACACAAAAGCCATTTTTTAAGCACCAGTTTAGAGGGTCCTGAGCAAAGGTGCCACACAGGGCTTTAACACAGTGCAGGAGGGCAGTGACTGCTATGAGGTTCTAAGACCCTCATTATTGTGTCAGGCCTGGGGTGAAAGGGTGCAGGATGAGCAGCCCTGTGCCTCACATGCAGTAGTTTTAATGAGCAAAACATACTCAAACAGCCTATACAAGAAGCAGGGAGTGACACACCAACCTCAGAGCTGCCCAATGGTGACCACCTCCTCCAGAGCCCCTCTGTGCCTCATTTTCCTTCTCAGGTGCCTCTCCTGCACACTTCCTTCTCCTTCAGCTCATCTGGCTCTAGCAAACTGAGCCAGAAACAACTCCATTTCCATCTCTAACCATTTAAATCATCAACAATCATTTCTATGCACCAAACAGGTCTTTAATCTTCATATTTCCCTCCAAAATACCCCTAGACATCCTTATTCTCAGCAAGTCCAGCCAAACAAAACAAATCAAGTTTCTAGGCCAAACTCTCCAGGAGTTAAAAATAAGCCCCAAAGTATTAAAATAAATGTCAGGAAGAAAAACCACAGCCAGCCTATTTCAAGTATCATCATTTTAAAAAACTCTCCCCAATTTTTACTCAGCATCCCAGAAGATGCTGCTTCAAAAGGAAAGATACTATGACCTTTTTTTTTACAGAAAAGGAGAGAAAGGAATCACACTGAAAATAAGCTTTATAGTAAAGGAGTTTCAGCCTTAAGCACAGAACTGTGTAAGCCAACACAGCAGAAGGTTGTTCCCTTTTCTGCCATCACAAGAGTGAGAAAAAGACAACAATACTGCTTAACCTTCATCCTTGCCAAACCCCCACACTCACTGGTCCTAAGCTGGCTGAAAAGTACCCCCCAGCAAAGGCACTGGTGATGGAACAAACCCAAAACAGTACTCAAAGCCATTTAATCATTATTAGGTTTTGGTTTAGACTTCCCTCACCACCATTCACCAACAATAAGGCTCCCAGGTAGGTACCCTGCAGATCCTTAAGCACTGACAGTCTTTGGAGGGTAAATCTGCACCTAGAGCAAGATTTAAAACTGGCTTTGTAATAACTAAAAAACAGGGAAGGTAATCTTGGAGTGTTTTTGAGGATGACTACTTTAAGAAAGAAACTATGATAGTTTCTAAAACTGGAAACTATTGCTTGCTGCAGCCTTTACCTTGAATTTAAATCAGTTTCTCTCCAGGAAAAAAAAAATCTATTTGTTTTAGCTAGGCTAATTAGTCAGGGATGTGTTTGGCTGGAAACCTGGTATGTTTTGCTACTTTATCATGTTGCTATTTCCATGTTGAAAGGCTAGGTAAATTATTTACACTGCACTTCATATACTGTGTACAACATCTGCCTTGACACAAATAGCAGCAATTCAAGTCAGTTTGCTTGAGCCCATCCTTCAGAATTAAGAGTGCTGCTTAAGAATGCCCAAACTCAGCTCTTATCCCTCCAAAAAGCTCAGCCACCTGGGCATGCATTGGCTTCAAATAGCAATTTTAGTTTCATTTTAAAGGATATCACAAAACACAAAGAATTAGAGGAATTAGCTGAGCATTAAATCAGTGCAAAGGCCTAGCAACATCTAAAATTCACTGTGAATGGTAAACTGCTTTCAGCCAACAACACAACTCTATTTTAAAATGTATATTGTAAAGCATGTGCTTCAAGAGGCTCTGTGAATATTTTATTATACCATCCCCAACCATTTACACGGCGTGATATAATTCTCATTGTAATTGCACTCCCCTCTAAGGTCCAGCTTGGTTTCTTCCCTGTTTTTTCATTTACTTAAAGTCTGTTGAATTACCATTTCTTTGCTGATCAGCAACCAAATTGTGAGCAAGAGTTAAGAAGTCCTGAAAACTCTGGAAGTAGTTCTGGGGCCAGAAAATCAAACCTTCTCCAGGGTCTCAGCAGCCACACTCCAGTGACCATCCCACACCCCTCCCATCTCCCTCCTCTGCACCACCACCCAGCAGCATTTAAAGAACACACAATTACTATGTGAGAGGGCAGTGCTGCAGCAGGACACCTTTCCTACAGCTCTGCAGAAGCCAGCACCTTGTATTTCTAAGATCCACTGTGTTCTGCCTGGTACAGAGCAAACCCTTCCTGCTGCTGTTCCCTTGTTAAACAGCACCAACTCCCCCTGCAAACTGGTGAGTGGCTTTTTCAGGGCCACCTCATTTTTCCCCTGCATCCCAGCTGGCTCTGGCATCTCCCCACCGAAGTGAGGGCCACATACAGCAGCACAGGCAACAAACTCAGCACAAACTCCCAGACAAAATTCCAAGGGCTGGTTACACACAGCTGCTGCAGTGGTGCCTCCCTGGGAAGGCAGCAGGGTGCTGTACGCACACTGCAATGCAACACAACACAGTTGTTGCCTGAGGAGTTCCCAGCTTCATTTTCCTTCTCTGGATTTTAGTATATTGAAAACAAGAATTTGCACAGAAAGCAGCATGGGGGTCAAAGGCTGGGGAAGGAGATGATAAAATATTTTGGTATAAGACATGACTACACTTCCCACATTGATCAGTAAGCCCAGGTGCTACTAGATGCCTTACCATATATTATTATTAAAATTCAGTTAAGAGGTATTTTAATGAAGCAGGTCAGGGCCCGAGTGTTCCCCCTACTTCAAGCCTTGCTATTGCACAGATCTTGTGAATTGACTCAGATATCAAGGAACATTACAAGTCAAATCAATATTTTATAACTTCCGCACGGCTCGCAGTCTGAAACCATCAGCAGGGTGCTCTGAGCAGAAGGATTTGCAAGAGCTCAAATAATTTGCACTAATAAGGCACTGACCCAAGCAGTCCTTAATGATCATTTAGCTTTGGCAATACTTTTGTACTGCTATTGAGCTGCTTGGAGTCATGGTTTTTTTCCAGCAGAAACTCCTCCATCAGATTAAGGACATAAGCAGGGATCTAACCACAAGGCTGCATTTTGTTCTGTGTAAATTCACTCCAGTTACACAAACTGCCAAATTAAGAAATGAGGTATTTAAAACAAAGAGGTTAAAACAGAGCCACAAATACGCAGACATCACAGAAATTCTAAACTCCATTTCTTGCTTTGCTTGCTTATTGAAGTGCCATGTGCAAGTGCTACGAAAGTATCAGAAGATCATAATTATGAAGTTTGTTGCATTTTAAAGAAGCCACTTACATTTAAATATGAACTCTGGTAATTGAAATTGTCACATGCTGCTCTGCTCTTGACTCCAGAAAAATATTTATCTACCAACAGCTTGACAGGCTTTCAACAGCAGCCTGGGTACATGAGAGGGACTGCTACTTGTACTGTTAGTTTTCCATTCTGATTTGCAAATCCAAACAGGGGCTCCTAAAGTGCCCAGACAGTGATGTAGCAATGGAGACACTGGGATGCAAACAGTGGTGGCCACCAGCTGGTGGTCAGTAATTCTTTAGCCTGTCAACATGGGAAGCCCTGCAATAGCTTTAGGAGATAAGTTTTAAATTGACCTGATGCAAACCCCAGCTTTAGCTACATTAAAACTTGTTAGCTCATGTGAGTAAGTCCAGCAGCAAGCAAACCTGAGTCAGACTGATTTTGAGTAGACACAGGGAGTTTAAAATGAAAACTGCATTGAACCAGGATGTCTTTAAGGAGAAACAAAGGCACGTGGAGGTAGCCCCAGCAAAGGCACTGCAGTCCTGGGCAGATTTTCTGTGCCAAACTTGCTTACAAATAAGCCTCAAAGCTTGACTCTCCTTACAACACTACCCATGTCAGCAGAAAGTCTCTCAAGAGTTTCAGTTCCCCAAAGTAAACCTGAAAAGATGAGCAAAAGGCCAAACCAGAGGCAAGCAGCTGGCTGTGAGCAGCTCATTGCTCAGAGCCACAGAAGGAGCAAGGAGCTGCTGGCTTCAGGAAGGCAAAGCCATCCCCCTGCATGCTCACTGCTTAATGATTGATCAGCACCTATCCTGGGAAAGGCTCTCTAGAAAAATCTTTAAACCAGCAAAGCTTGAGCCTGAGCCCTTCCCAAGGATGGTTCAAGTCTCATTGCAGGGAGCTACAAGCCCTGCTCCCCCTCAGGCACACTCCAGTTCCAACCCATGTGGCCATCACAGAAGGCAGGGAGAAACTTGCAAGACTGACAGGGTAATCTAATAAAAAAGACCAAGATTTTTTTTTCTAGGTCTAGAAATCATAATCTGACTTGTGTGTACCCAAAATGCACAAAGATTTTGCAAGTGATTTTTTTCTCTCAAGAATTTTTGCTATATATTGCTAATTCTCATCATGCATGGACTGGTTTGGACCCTTCCTTCTTTTGGTCTTCAAGAAGGCCATTCCACTGCAACACATGAAAACCAGGGAGATTTTAGCAGCTCTGTTTAGTAGCCATAGACTCCTCCAAGTTAATGGCAAAGCATTTAATTAACGGATGCAGTTTCAAGCTAATGCTAAACCTGTGAATCTCAGTCACCTGCTCTGCTTCCCTCTACCTCTCCCAACACACTTCTGGTTTCTGGTTTAATAAGTAAACATTCCAAGGCCTTTTTTGAAGGTTCTGAAGTGAAACTATGATGATGTGAGTTTAGCAAGAAAGGTAACACTTGCACAGGAATACTCCTGAGAAGAGAAAGAAAAATGTTTTGGGTCAGTAACCACTTGGACTGGACACTAACATAACTCTTCAAAGTCATCCCATTAAAGAGCAGCAGAGATGGGTCTCTGCTGGGTCATGTCCCTTGGTTTGCAGTGGCAGGAGCAGCAGATACCCAAGAGGGAGAGCTGCATCTCCAAAGCAATGGGTCAGTAAACAGCATAATGAAACCTGACAGTAACTTCATTTGCAAAATAGATGCTAAAGCTATCAGGGCAAAAGTGCTAATAGCAAGGGCAGCATTTGCATAATTACATTGACTTTAAGGCTCTGCTTTGAAATTGACCTAACAAGGTCTCCCATCGATGCAAACCCCACTCAGCTGTGCTGTCACCAACCCCTGCCCTGGCCCTTGGCTCCCTCCACACTGGGTCACACATTCTGCAATTGCCACAGAGCAAAGACCTTTCCACCACTGGGGCTTCAGGAACACCCAGCTGTAACACCACTGCATTAATGACTACACCTGCTTGATGAAGGCCACTGGGGTTTTAATATTTTCTGCATCTCTTTGGTATCAAAGATCTTCCAGATAACCCTGCTACCCCTCATTCTCAAAGCTCTAACACCACAGCTCTGCTTTCTCCCTATGCCACACAATTAGGGTTGAAAGAACAAATATAGAACAAATTAGCAGCACAAAAGGTGTTTAAGAACAGACTAAACCAATGCTGTCTTAAAGACAAAAAAAAATAAAACCCACCATGCTTTGGCACCATCGGGACATTCATACCACACCAGTTTGAACCTGAACCCTGTGGGGTTCACTTGCTACACCCACACACTTTATGGATTTTTTACAAGTTTTTACAATAAATACTAGAGAGGGTGGCTGTGCACTGCCTGTATGTGAATTCAGAAAGAATATTAAATAAAACAATACTCATATCCTAGTACATGTTCAGCTGTACCAGGGGTTATTTGGGACACACAACTGAGCCACATGCACAGAAAAGACAGGAGACCACTGGGCATGGGGGTACCCAGCCCTGAAGTCCTGGGAGAGCTCCCAAACTGGTGACCCCCTCACGGGGAGGCCACACACACACAGAGCCCTGCACTCAAGTGGTCTGTGAGCAGGAGCCACCTGGGCAGGGCTGGGGGACAGACTGCAGCTGATCCCCCCTGCACCCACAGTCACACTGCTCAGGGCCCCTCTGGGGGTGCCAGCACACCAGCAAAGGGAGGCCAGCATGTATTTCTGCAATGAAACCCTGTTAACCATCAGCCTACAAGCCATGGAAGGAGGTTGAATAAATATTTAGGCTCAACAAATGAGTATGGGTAAAACAATCTATGGAGCAATATTTTTATTGAATAACTTTAGAGTAAAACTCCACAGAAAGGGCTGAGGAGCACATGCAGCAGGGTGAGAACCTCCCAGCAAGGCTATTCCAGTGCTGCTGCCTGCTGTATATTTACTTGGCCTTTTTCTTGCTCTGCATAATCAAAGAGGCACTGGGAGCTGATGCACAAGTAAAAAATAAATCAAGCAAAGGAAGAAGCCTTTGTCCATCATTTAGGGCTCAGCCTTGGGGGAGCTGGTGCTGTTCCATGCAACCATAACTTCAGAGAACCAGCACCTTCCAGGGTCACACCACCCCCCTCAGTCAGGCACCCAGGCAGACCCACCACTCCCTGCCATAACTCTCAGCACAACCAACTCCTCTTTTGCTCTCAACAAGAGCCCGTGGCATATCCACACACATTTCCTCCCTCACTACCACCAGTACAGATCTCTGGTGCTAAACCCACCACCCAAAACCCAGTGTGTATTTTACAAATGTGAGAAGACAATACAAAAAATAGCCATGGTAGCTACAACACTTCCCAGCAGGTATTAAAATATTAGAGAACCTCTCCACATTAAACTCTTCTTTGAAAATATAAAGCATTGCAGATGCCCATTGCAGCTTTGTTACAGTTTGGTATCCTTTGCTCCATCACTCAATTGCAAATCATTAATAAGTCCTACACAAATAACAGACTGAGAATAATATGCATGTGTGTGTATATACATATATATATAACATTAGAACCCAGCACAAGCTTAGAAGAAGATATACTCTTAATAAAAAATTAAATTGGTACTGTTAATTGTTTAAAATCCTTCTCAGTGTCTCTGAGGAGCAGCCATTATCCTGTTCCACTATAAAGCATGTTATTTCATTGTTCATAGAATCTCCCCATGATACATCAATGAATAGTTTTCTCCCCATTGTGTCCAGAGAATTTACAAGTTAAATTTAGCTCCTGTATCTCCTCCCAGATGATATTCTACTCCAGTTAAACACTGCTGGGTGCCTTCATCAAGAAAAGAAGTGGCTACTGCTTCTGCTACTGAGCTTTTCTACAACTTTGAGAAGCCACCTACCCTCTTTACAGCCATTTTACCCCCCCATCTTCCAACCCCCCAGGCAGATCCTCACCAAGCTCTGCCTCTCCCAGACTCACCCCAAGTGCAGCTGGAAGACCCCAGCATGCTGGGGACACCCCATCACTGTTCACCCACCTCAGGCTCTCCCCATCCTGCAGCCACAGAGCTCTCCTTCTTCCTTCCACACACATTTTATCCTAAACCACAGCCCAGCCCCTCACCTTCCTCCTGCCCCAGGTGTAAGAAGTTCACTTAACTGAGCAAGTGTAACAAGTTCACTTTACAGGAGCAGCTCTTGGCCCCTTCCCTCAGCTGGAGCTGCAATTGCTCTCAGCACTGGGCAATCTGCAATTAAAGTGATGAGGAGCATGGCCAGCTCCAAAGCCACCTGTGGCTGCAGTCACCCACACCATAGCTGCATTTCAATATTATTTATAAAATCCACATTACTTATAAAACGTGATGAATCCTCCAAAGAATATGCCTGAGGTTTTCACTTGACCCCTCTTGGGAGATGAGTAACTGACTTTCCTCCTTAAGTCCTCTCCTTTTTCTCTACCAGCACATTTGAAGGGATGATCTCCATGTGAGAAATTTGTAAAACCAAGGAATGCAAAACACATTTTCAAAAATAAAGTAGGCCTCTGGCATGCAAGTGCAATGGATTTCCAGCAAATCTCATGCCCTTAAATAACCCATGGAATAAAGCCACTTCGTGACACGCTTGGTGAAAAACATTTTCCACAGGGTTGTTGGGCTTTCTAAAAAGTTCATTGCTGATTATTACTTAGTAGAAATAATGGGACCTTCTCATTTTGAAAATCCATCAATGAAAACATACACCCTTTGGTGAGGTAAAGTGGTTGAAATAACTTTTAAACAATTACTCAACTCCTCTGAAGTTTCTTTCATAGGACTGAAGTTTCCTCCTGTATTAAATTATCTGGATTTCTCATGGATTATGTATTCCTCAAAGACTCACTGTTTGCAGATTAAAGAAAGGAAAGTTAGAAAGGACACAATAGAAAAAAGATCAGTAAAGAAAAATATTTTAAATATTAATGACCAAAGGGGAAATGGAAACACATTAAAGGCAAATGTGAGAGCTTTTAAATATGTTATTAAAATTGATTTATAAATGAGACTTTTCTTTAACCAAGTGCTTTAGCCTTCACTACTTATTTCCTTCTGCTGTCTCTCCAAGCATTGGTGTCACCATCCAAAGCCTATGGCATTAAGGAAAGATCCAGAAAATAATTAGGCTGGCAACGACTGGGGGCTGTTCCAACAGGAACACATCATTGTATTAAGAATCTCAGAGAATGAGATCAGAACTCAGCTGTTTTCAAGGCTGTAAAACCCCAGGCACTTGCAGGACAGCTATCCCAGGCTGAGCTGGAGGCTGGAGCTCATGGGCTGGGATGCAGCCAGGGATGCAGGAAGCAGCATCAGCTCACTGTGGCCCAGAGCCACCCCATGGAGCCTCCTGGGACTCATGGCTCTGGGAGCAGGGAAACCACAGCAGCATTTCCCCCTGATGCTGAGGGACTGGAGAAGCCCCCACTGTGCAGCCAGGACATGAAGCTGCAGGCAACGTGCAGCCATCCCCTTCCTTCCCTCTGCACCCCAGCTCAAGTTCAAATAAATTACTCTCCCAGCCTGTATTTTCAGGATCTTGTAGAGCTTTTCAACTTGGAGAATGTTTCCAGCATGCACTGCACAACCAGCAGCCCAGCCATTGATGCTGCTGGCCCAGCAGAGCAGAAGTCCCAGCAGCTTCTCAGCAGCACCTGGCAGGGGATGTACCACACACCTGTGCCTCCTAGGTCATGTTTTATTAAAGGATACAGCAGCAGATGCCTACTGCAAAAATTGCCCAGCTAATATACCCAAAACTGGGGAAATTGTCTCTGAAAGGGATTAATTTTGTGGCTGAATTTGGATAAATGGACAGAAAGTGCTGGTGTACATTTAACAAATAAGTATCTAATTCATTTTAGTTTAGACATGCAAAATATTTTATACTAAAACAACTATCCATCATAAGCCACAATAACACTGTAGGTGAAAACTCCAAACAGAACTATAATACATCACAGGGAACTATAGATCTTGTACATTGGATTTTCTGGTGAGAGTGGTCCACAAAACTCATTCTGTATGTCCTCATAAGATCCTTTTTATAGCAGGTTATGAATCATCACATGATGCCTTTAAATGGATGATCAATACTATATTTTCCCATAAAACGTTTGGTTTGAAATCCGATTTTAAGTGCATTAGAGTTTTTGTGCACTGAATGAGTGAGTGTCATAATAAATTGTCATCAAATATGAAAGAAATATTGGTTAGATTAATCGCCATATTTATTTATGAGTCCATAAAATACATTGTGAAAGTCCTGGCACATTTTTGGGATACTAGCTTGAACTTTCAAGAAAGTTAAAAGCATTAAACGAGACTGAAAGCAGATTTATTATTGGAATGTTTTTAATTGCAGTTTCAACCAGACACAGGTATTAGAATGGCTGTGCCCCTGATGGCCATGTCTCGTGTGTTTTTTCTTTAAAAATTATATACTTTCCATATTTTTATTGATTTTAGAAGATTTATTGTAGATTAGTGCTGCTTATGTGTGAAATCACAAGTGGTCCCAGTTTCCCCAGAGTACTGGACTCTGGCTGGCCCATCACTATTGTGGCTCTTCCCCAGTGCCCCCCCAGCACTCAGTACTGCCTGAAACACCACAGGAAGGAAAGAGTGGAGAAAAAACTGAATTACTTGAAGGAGACCAGAACAAGGGTCCTTGGTACACTACCCAGCAGGTCCTGCTCTGCAGTCATTTCTACAAATGTAAAACAGATTTAATTTAAAGAGCATTTGGAGGGGGAGTTGAGCTGAGCCCTTTCTTCACTCAGATGTTAACCCATGAAGATGCTCAAGGCCAAATGGTTTGATAGGGCTGGGAACAGCCCTTGGGTTAAGCTGCTTCTGGGTTTGGAAGAAGCTAGAAGCTTCCTATGTTTCCAGTGTTCTCAGTTACAACTGGGTTTTTGTAAATCACAACAGGAAAGCATATAAGGAAGCAGTTCTGATACCCGTGTTTAATACTGCACAGAAGTTGATGATAACTCTTGGAAAATAAGGCACTGTCGGATGTTACCTGCTCGCTAATTAAAAAACAGATTCTGGAAATTACAGCAAGCAGAGCAGGCAATGGAACAGAACTGTCATTCACTGCCACAGAACAAAGCAGACAAACTATATCTAAGGTGATACTAAATTACAAACCTTCATCTGCTCATCCAAAGGCCAGGAAAGCACTGACACAGCCTGGGGGTTAATGGTACCTGGTGAGCCCAATGCCCCATTTAAGCAGTTTCAAAACAGCAATCGTTTCATTAAAAAAAAAAAAAAAAAAAAAAAAAAAAAAAAAAAAAAAAATCTAAATTATTTCCATTGATTTTACTGGAAACTGAAGCCACAGAGGAGTCATCCTGAATGAGAGCTGTGACACTGCTCTGACCCTGCCCCTGTAACTTAGGCTTGATCTCAGCAGAGCACAAACAAATCCTCAGAGGTGAAGTCCCCTGAGTTCTGTGTAGATGTTTCTTCACTCATGCTTTATAGAATAATCTACACGTAACCCTAAGAAACCTGGTACAGAAACGTTGAGTTACCCTGAGGCAGGGTGCTCTTATAAAAGACGTCTTTTCTCACTGGTCAGGTACAGTTTCATATGCAAGGTTTAGTGATGGCCCCATGTCCAAGGGGCATGGGGAAGAGCCACGTCTAGCTTCCACCTGCTTGCCCACTTCCAGGCACAGAATGGTCCAGATTAAAACTGTGGCTCCAACCATCCTCCATCTTCAGGAACAGTCAAGCCCAACTCCTTTTTTTTTTTTTTTTTGCAACTATATCCTAAAATCTAATCACAGCAAATAAGGTGATGATCTGTGATTCAGCAACCCCATAAGTCATTAAAAAAGTGATGGTGCAAGGCAAATAGAGCTGCCAGTCCTTGGAGATGAGGCAGGAGAGCAAGGTGGCAGGGTCAGGCCACCATAGAGGACTGGTAGGAAGAAGCAGCTCCCTGTCATGTGGAGGAGTCCAGACAGAAGTGGTGCTTAGGGATGCCTGTGAATATCATTATTATTATTACTCACATTTGAGTCTTAATTCATTTCCAGGTAAAATTTGAAACAGCTCTTCCGTAGGCATCCAGCTGAATGAGGGTCTGGATGACCAAAGTAAAGGCTCATCCATGTTTTCCTTTCACTTTGCACATACCAAAACCAGACCAAACTCTGAAGCTTCTTGGATTAACAAGCCTACACACATAACTCTCCTGAAATCCACTGAAATCTTTTTGGTTGTTCCCTTTTTCCAAGACAAGTGTCCAAAGGCAATCAAAGTTATTCCTTTCCTATCTCAAAAGTAATCTAAAAAAAAAAAAGCAAAAAACCAAAACAAAACCCCAACAAAACTAAATCTACCTTCAGGTTTAGCCTTCAGCTGACAAGGTACCACATGTTCTCTCAGCAATTATTCCTCAATTCCTAAATCAGGATTTGTCCCATGCTTCACTGTGCCAATTCTCCCCTCTGTCCTGAAGACAGGTCTTTCTCTTTTCTGCTTGTATGTTAAGCAATTAAAATGCTTTATCTTCAACAAGATATTAATCTTAATATTGTCCTAATTAGTTTTGCCTTTTTCTGCTTCTCATGCAGAAATCAGTGCTGACAATAGCCACTGAGATAAGGACAGTAACCAGCAAGCTTCACAATAAACCATCATATACACTATTTTAGTTTGTCAAAACAATTAGTGTTCATTTTGGCTTTATTCAGTTAAATCTGCAGTGACTGATCTGTATAAATTATGTATTAGGCTGCCCAGCTGTACTTGTTTATTCATGCATGGACTTGGAGAATTTTCATTTTCTCCGTACAAAAAAGCAACAGACAAAAAAATATCTTCCCCATATTCTAAAATATAAAGACACTTTCTTCTCAGCCACGTTTCTGCTACAGGCTTTTAAATCTGCTTTATTCGTACTCCTTTTTGAACATTGTTCCTCCTTTCCAGAAATGATAATTCAACACTTATTAATTTCCACTAACCCATCATTTCATCTGCAGTTATTGCTGGCTGCATTTGCTTTGGTGGGAAGCAGAGGCTGTTACTTTCACCCCTTGCAATTACCTCCCAAGAAAAGCAGTATCAGAGCTAAACCAAGTGACGATGATTTTAAAAGCATCAAAAAATCCCATTGTAAGCTGCATTTGAACTCCTGCCTCACTTCAAGAAGAACTGCTTGCAGAAGTGTACAGCTAAGCCTCATGCTCCTCCTTTTCACAAGCAAAACTTTGTGAATCAAGAAAGAGCATTTTCTGGTTCTCCTCATGTTCACAGTCTCACAGTCCTCACTAGGATGCCTGGGTGGAGGCTGGGTCTGCCCTGGGGTGGGATGAGATGCTCGCGTGTAGGGAGAGAGGAGACACAGATCGAGATTAAGGAAAGAAACCTCTGCAGTGACCACGGACACCATGGGCTGTGCTTCTCCCAGACACTCTGTATGCACAGAACGGAAAACCGGCTGTGGAAGCAGTTTCCCTGAGATGAAAAGAATGGCAATTTGCACACTCCTTCCCTAGAGCTGCCCTCCACCAATTCTAGTTCAAGAACCTGTTAACATAAGGTTTGCGATAATATTTACAAGATGTTTCGGCAGCTTTGGCACTGTGAGTCCAGTTGCTCAGTGACAAACTGACAGGACAGGGTAAGTGGTGGCAGTGCTCAGAAGAACACAATGAGCCAGAGTTTGTGTTCTTCTGAAGAGTTAGAGAGCAACTTAGTACTTGCGTTAATTAATGGGAATACCATTTAATATCCCGGAGAGTAATGGCAATTAGAAGGGTCACCTGGATAGCTCTTGGTCATCTATAAAACGAAGTATGCTACAGAAACATCTCCATAGGTCAGAGTGCTGCAAGTGCAGAGAGAACTGGGTTGCAGAAGGCCATCTCTCAAAGCTGAATTCAGCTACAACGTACCTGACAGGTAATAGATATGCTTTCACCTTGATTGTGCACAATAAGGATTAGCAAAAGCAATGTTTGCATTGATCTGCATTATGTCTGTTATCAAAGGGCTTTTGTGCAGCGAATTCTGCCCCGGTTTTGGCAGCTGCTGTGCTTGTCACATCAGCAAGGGCAGCGAGAACCCCACAAGCAACCTCCCTGCACGCACAGTGCCAGCGACAGCTCCCCGGGGCTCGGAGCGCTGGCAGGAGAAGCGTTCAGCTACTCTTGTTGTGTCTTTCAGCAAATAACATCAGAAATGTTCTGGTGAAAAGACTAAATTTTGCTGAACTAAGTGCTTTAAAACAAGTGATTTTATTACTTTATAATTAGCATAATTTCCCCCATAGGGATACTTGCAATTAAATAATTAGCAGTAATGCCGCTCAAAGGTGTTCTTTAATGAATTTTCTTAAGTTATTGCCCCCGTTAACGACAACTGAAACGGCTCAGTTTTACACTGCCTGAGCGCTCCTTCCCGCCGGGCTGCGGGCGGTGCTGGAGGACTCTCAGCATCCCCTGACCTCCGGGCCGGTCCGCTCACCCCGGCTCCGCCACCGCGCTCCCCTCTCGCCCCAGCCCCGCTCTGATGCCTCGACGGCGCGGACAGCCCGCTCCGCTCCCTGTTCCGGCGGAGGGGCCACGGACAAGCGCCCTGCCCTGCCAAGGGCCGCTACACCCTTGAGCCGCCCGGGCTGAGCCGGGGCCGAGCGCCCCAGCGGTGGCTGCTCCCGCTGTCTGCCGCCGGACCTCCGCCCGCCCGGGCGGGGCAAGGGCAAGCCGGGCCGGGCCAGGCAGCACCGGACCGGGCCGGGCCGTGCACCACTCGCGGCTCGGCAGCGCCACCCGTCGGGGAGCGGCAGGCGGCGGCGGCTCCGACGGGGACGGGCACGGGCACCGGGCTGCCCGTCTCTCCTCTCCGCTGCCGCGGGGCACGGCACCGGTCTGCCCGGGAGAAGTGCCGCCGGGGTGTGTCGTGACGAGGCAAATTAAGGGTTCTTCTTTTGTGGTGGGAGTTTTGGGGTGGGTTTTTTTCCCCTTTCTAAATTCCCAGCGGCAGGACATCGAGCCCTGCCAGGCCCGGGAGCGCTGCGGCAGCCCCCGCCGCAGAAGGGGGAAATCCCCATTTGCCTCCCGGGGATCTCGCCTCAAAGGAGAACTCACAACATGTAAGTCGCTGGTTAAACAGGGGTATTTCCATTTGTTAATTGATGCAATTACGCTGTAGCGGTAATGGGCAGGCCAGGCTGCAGGCATCCATCCATCACCTCCCCACTGACCTGCCACGGCCCCGCCTCGCGTCCCCCCCCCTTCCTCACCGCCTTCTCCTGCTGGGACCATTTCAGATCCAAGAGAAAAGAATGGATGGCCCGCTTAGCACTCATTAGGGAAGGAGGTTTCGGGCTGCCGGGTAGGCGGGCTGCCCTCCAGCCGGCTCCTTGCCCCGTCCGCAGCCGTGCCCCTGCCCGCGCAGGCAGAGCACGTCGTGCGGGGCGAGGTGTGACCCCACTCCTGCGGCTCTGGGCCGCCGCGAAGGGCAGAGGAGCCAAGGAGGGGAAGGGGGAAAGTACAACTAACGGTCTTGACTGAAAAAGCGGTACCAGGATGTGCAACAGAGCCCGGCCCTGAGGGTGCTTGCCTGGCACATCAGCGGAAGGGCCAGCGGCTGCGCCGGCGGGGCCAATCCGGAGCGCTCGGGGCTCGGGTTCGCCCGGTACAGCCGCTCTTCCCTTCCCTCGGCTCTTCCTTCTGCACCTGCAGGGTCACGCTGGCGGGGGCGAGGGGCGCACAACTGGTGGATGCCGTGATTTTCCCCATTTATATCCCCACCCAGGTCAAACTGAGCTGGTTTAAAAAAGAGAGAGGGATGAGAAGAGAGACCAACCGCACGGCATCTCCGGTCCTTGCCTTTGACGTGCATCACAGTACAACATTAAAACAACATGAAACAAGTGCTGCGAGCGGGCGCGCCGCGCTGCCTGCTCCTGCCCGCCGCTGCCTGCTCCTGCCGGCAGGGCCGTGACGTCACCCCGCTCCTCGCCCACCGATGAGCGCTAAAGACCTATAGAGCAGAAAATAATACAACAAGCAAGCTCTGTATCTTGCAAGCCCTACGTGATTTTCCCCCCCTCTTTGAAAAAGCCCCTTTGCACTTAAACTCTCTATACATGTGGGGTGGCTTTTTAAACTCTCTTGATACAAACGTATTTATTGAGAGATGGGAAGTGGGGGGTAGCCTCTTTCTTTAATCCAGGCAGTAACCCCCCCCCTGCCTCAGATGTCTGGCGGGTTTTCCTAAGTGCAATCATTTATAATTGAGGAAAAGAAAAAAAAAAGGGGGGGAAAAAAAAAAAAAGAGAGAAAAAAAAAAAAAAAAAAAAAAAAAAAAAAAACCATACGTGGAAATGTGTGTGTGAGTAGGTGCATCTTGAAGCAGGGTTTAGTTACAATCGATCTTGGGGGGAAAATATTGCCTATGGTCCAAAAATAAGGAGCAACTATGTCCTTCTCTCAGTTCGGATACCCCTACAGCACCACCTCACAGGTAAGGCGAGTGAGCAGCACTCACTTTTGTTCAGATTCTGCTGCTGCTGTCCAGATGTCTTGTTCCCCCTCCCTTTTTTTCTTCCCTTTCCCTTACTTAGAGTCTTTTTTAAAGGGCACATCTGGAGCCTTTTTTAAAAAAATGTGCGTGTGTGTTTATGTCTCGTTTGTGTTGTGTTAGGCTTAAACAAATAACTCTCAGCGTGCACAGCAAAGGCGTTTAGGAAACCGGTAATTCCCCCTCCCCCTCTCCCCCTTTCCACCGTTCAGTTTGAAGCGCAACAAACAAATAAATACATAAATCCCGGCTGCGACTGATACCCAAGCCCGCGGAGCGGCCGCGCAGCACCGGGCGCTGCCCCCGCCGAACCGCTGCCGCCCGGGCACTCGCGGATGGTGTGCGGACAGGGGCATCGGGTTTCAGCGGAATGGGGATCTCACTAGCGTTCCTGCGGAACCGGGTTCTGCCGTTTTCTCCACCCTTCCTCCCCGGGTCGATCCCTTTCCTGTATTTTATTAGGATCTGTCGGGAGGGCTTTTTTTTTTCCCCTTACAATTTCCGAAGGACACCCCCACCCACACCAAGGCACCCTGTGTTAACTAAGTCGTCGCTATACCGTATCTCGAGTCACTATTTATTTGGGTTGAACTATTTATACACTGTAATCACTGCAAGATGTGCCTTCCTCGCTTGGGAAGTTAGCTGTCCCCTTGAACTTACTGAAATCAAATGCCTTCAATTGCGCTGACATATTTACTGTTTTGTCTATTGCCAAATTAACTATAATCGCAACTTCTTGCCTTTAAATCAATGCACACGGACCAAGCAGGGGCGGGAAGGAAGGAACAGTACGGATCTTTTGGCATTTTCGAGAGCAATTATTTCCTTAAAAGTTTTGTCTGCTTGATTAATCGTGCCCCCTTCCCAAGGGTTCCCACTTCCCATTCCGTTTATTTCCAGGTTTCTATAATTAGTTGCTTCATCCCGGGCTCGCTATCCCCCTCCTCACCCTCCCATCCCCCTAGCACTTTCCCCCCCCCCCTTCCTGCACAACCACAGACGCGCAACGCTTCTAAATTCCCCCCGACGGGGCTGCCTCGACAGTGACTGGGCGTCGTCCCGCTCTCTCCTCTCTTCTCCGCAGTTTTTCGTGCCCGCCAGCCCCATCACGACCTGCTGTGAGGCTGCCCCCCGCTCCGTGCCGGATGCCTCCTCGGCGCCGGCCGCCGCCTCCCTCTGCTGCTCCCCGTACGAGAGCCGGCTCCTGGCGCCTGGCCGCGCCGAGCTCAATGCGGCTCTGGGCATGTACGGAGCCCCGTACGCCGCCGGCCAGGGCTACGGCAATTACCTGCCCTACAGCGCCGAGCCCGCTGCGCTCTACACCGCGCTGGTAAGTGCCCGGTCGCTCAGGCAGCGCACCGGGGGGGTAGGGGAGGAAGGGAGGGATGAGGGGTGCAACAGGCAGCAAACTTGGTGGTTAGCAATCGGAGTAGGGGCCAAGGGCCTCTAAAGAACGCGGAACCGGCGCCGTCCCGTCGGGGCGGGGGAGGGGGAGAGAAGGAACTTGGCTACCGCGGGGACCCAGGGCGACGGGGGACGGCGGGGTTTCCATCCCGCTCGACTCCAAAATCTGCCTTTTTCCCTGCAGAATCCCCAGTATGAAATCAAGGAAGGCGCCGGCACATTGCACTCGGGAATCTCGCAGCCCGCTGCCTACTACTCCTATGATCATTCCTTGGGGCAGTACCAGTACGACAGGTAAAACCCCTTTGATCAGCGCCCGGCAGCATTAGCATCCCCCTGCGAGGCGGCGGTCGACATCAAACGGCGGGGGGCGGGGGGCTCCGACCTGGCAAACGTTGTACAAAAGAAACGAGGCGCCCCGGGAACACCAGTCAGCTAAAATTAACTTCGGCAGCGATAGCAGGCGGGAAGGGCAGGAAGGCAGATGGGCAGGGCCACACCGGCCTGCGGTGGGGCCGAGCCCGGCAGGGGATTTCCCGCTATCTGCCCCCCCTCCTAACCATCTCTCAGCAGGTACGGGACGGTGGATTTCAGTGGTACGGCCAGACGCAAAAATGCAACGAGAGAGACGACGAGCACCCTCAAGACCTGGTTGTACGAACACCGCAAAAATCCCTACCCCACCAAAGGAGAGAAAATCATGCTGGCCATCATCACCAAAATGACCCTGACACAAGTGTCCACTTGGTTTGCTAACGCCAGACGGAGGCTCAAGAAAGAAAACAAAATGACCTGGTCCCCCAAGAACAAAGCGGGGGATGACAGGAAAGATGAAAACCCGCGGGAAGAGGACGAATACTGCACGGAGAGCAGAGGTAGGCGGGAGAGGCAGGACGGGTGCCACAAAGTACCTCGAAGTGACAGCCCGTTTAGAGGGCCCCCAACTTCCCCGCACCCGCTCTAACGCCCTGCTGCCTCTTCGCCCTCCCGTATGTCCAAGCAGACCAGAAGATCTGCAAGGAGGACAAGGAGCTGCGGTTCAGCGACTTGGACGACCTAGAGGAGGAGGATGATGAAGAGGAGGCGGGGAAGCCGGAGAAGGGCCGCGCCAGCTCCCTGCAGGAAGCCCCCGGCCTCGGCGCGGCGCTGCCTGAGACTCCGCGGAGCGACTGCAGCCTGCCCGGCCCGTTCCGCGCCTTTGCCTGCGCCAAGGCGTCCGCCGTAGACTTCGGCCCCGCCGCCCTGCCCGGCCCACCGTCGCTCTACGCGCCCGCGGAGAAGCCGCGCATCTGGTCGCTTGCGCGCACCGCCGGGGCCAGCGCGACGCGCCGGGGCAGCTCCGAGGGCCGCGGCGCGGAGGGGGGCGGCTGCGCGGCGGGAGAGCTGCCCCTGTCCGCCAAGGCCTTCCGGAGCTCTGCTTTCAACTTGCAGCCGCTCTCGCGGAGCTGCGCGTCCCACCGCGGGCTGGGCGAGCCGTGCCAGTACGCGGCAGCGGCGGGCGAAGGTACCCGCGGCGGCGGGGCCGCGGAGACGGGGGGGACCACGGGCCGGGCCGGGACACAGGGCGCGGCGTGAGCCCGCCTTCGCGGTAACACTCTCTCCCCGCCGGGCCCAGAGCGGCCGCGGGGTTAAGCCGTGCCCAGGTGTACTGCGGGTTGCGGCCGAGGCTTCCCCGCTCGAAGCGAGCGGGCAGGGGAGGGCGGCGGGGCCGGGCCGGGCCCACCCCGAGCCGCTTGTGTCTGTGCAGGCACCGGACGGGGCGCCAAGGGCGGCCCGGGAGGCGCCGAGCTGGGTGGCACCTGCCTGGACAGACTGCGAACGGCGTTCCGGCCGGTGCTGCGGAGGTGAGGTAGGTACCGGGCCAGCGGCTGGGACTCATCTCCCATGAAGCGCAAGCCCGGCCCCGGTCACCGGAGTGGCCCTGGCCTGGGAGCGCAGTGCCGAGACCACGGCCCTGCTCTGCTGCCGGAGTCTCCGCCCGGGCGGGGCAGCACCCCAGGGCACAGCCCCGTGGAAGGCCGGCGGGGTCCAGCAGGCACCGGAGCCCGCCTAGAAAACCCTCATTATCTCTTCTCCCTTCCGCAGGGCCGCCCACCCCTTCCTAAGCGCTGGCGACGGAAGCTCCGGCTCCCGCGAGGCACTTGGCTTGAAACATCGACAGAAACTTCTCCCCTGGACGGCGGGGACCTCGCTGCAAGGCATTGCCCATGGCTCGTCCTTCCCTGCCCTCGCCAGGGAAATGTCCCGCTGTGGCACAACGTGCCGCACACGTGGGAGCTGAAGCGGGCGGAGCGGCCGCGCCCGCGGGACTGGCCTATCTGACGCCGGCCACTTGCCATTTGTTCAACACTCCTCATTAACTGCGTTGTCCAAAAAAACCCCCAAAACATTCTCTTTCCCACCCCCACATTGTGGTTTGGTTTTCCTTTTCCTCCCAAACCTGCTTCCTCAACTCAGCCCTACTCCGCGAAGGTGCGTTCTGCGCTGTCCTAAGGAGGCGGGAGGTAAAGGAGCGGCGCAGGTTAAGCAGGGCTGGTTATTTTGAATCTTTGTACACAGATACTACTGGAGGTATTTTTTCAGAGTCTAATTAATACGGATGAGCTGAACGCCGCAAAACCATCCTGTGACCCCGGCAGCTCTTCAGCCAGGAACCTGCGCAGAGCGGTCCCCGGCCCGCCCCGGGCACTCGCTGCCAGCCCCGGGGCACCGCCGGGGCACCCCCGGGCATCGGGTGGCGACCAGGCGGCGAAATAGGACGTTGTTAGTGGGTCACCGCCATCAGTCAGTGAAAAGAGCAGTGCTGCACTTTACAGGGCAGACGAGAAAGGGAAACCGTATCTCTGCATTATTTCTGTTTAATTAAAAGTGTCATCAAACACTTCGTGTTCGGACTAATAAACCAAGCAGGGATGAGGAAAGAATGTTTCTTTGTTCCTGTCTCTAGAAGGAGTGGCAATAATTTAAATTAGTAACTCTGGTAATTAAGAGGTCATCTATAGATCAACCCGATACCTGCTATTTCCAAGTTCACCCGGGTCAACATTTACATTAAGTCATTTGTGGTCAATAGAGTCCAATGTATTCTGCCTTAATAAATCAGGGAAATAAATCTTGAATATCGAGTAGACTTCTATATGTTTACCAAAGACTACCAAGACAAGTGGGGCTGCAGAGATGGGAGTCCTCTGGGTTTGCGACCAGAGAAGCAGCTCGTAGGGGAAAGGAGAAGCTTCAGGTCAACCCAGGGGACGGGGGCGATGGCTGCCTTCAGCTTTGACCCCGCTCACAGCGCCAGCCTCTCCCGGGCCAGGGAGCGGAGGAGCTCTGGGCTGCGGGGTACCCGGCAAAGACAGCAAAACTTGTCGGGCTTTGCAAAGGCCAGGGCGGTAAAGGGTGGGAAGGGATAAGGGTACGCGAGGGCCAACAGATAAGAAGCGGCCGGGAGCGGAGCTGGGTCCGACCGGGAGTGGGCCTGGGCTCGCTGGGAGCCCCTCCGGATAAACCCGGCCACGGGTTTTTTCGGCGCTCCGAGGCAGTCCTGCGGCGCAGAAGCCGCAGTCTGTTGCAGTGACCCGCAGCTCAGAGCGGGGGAAATTAAGCTGCGAAAAGATAAACATTATTTCAAGTCGGATTTGAAGGATTAGGGCTTGTAATAACGAGTATTAGGCCTTTTGGATAGGTTCTTGCAAGGCGACATTTCCGCCCCTCCTCCACTGGAGGGGACAGGTATTATCTGCCCTGGGAACAAAGCGCAGGTCCCCCACGCGTGTCTGCAGTGGCCGGGTCCCGCTCCCTGCCGTGTCCGCCCAGCTCGAAGTGAACAGACCCAGCTCCATCCGGCGCGGCTTTGGCAGAGTCCCCGGCGAGGCAGCCCTCCAGCGTCCTCCGGAAATGCCCACGGGGGACGAAAGTGGCACGGGCCTCCAGCCCGGAGTTCCGCCGAACTCCTGGCTCTCCCCCGCGGCCCCTGTCCTCGCCAGCCTTCCCAGGAGCACTTGAAGGAGCCGCGAAGCTCCTGGGAGTGGGTAATTAGTCGGGTGCAAGCTTTGGGGTCTTTTTAATGCGGGAACGAAGGTAACCTCCAGGGAGTCTTAAGACTTTTTTTTTTTAAATTATTATTATTTATTACTTTTACTCCCCTTTTATTAAAGGTCAAGTGAGCGAGATGCAGATTATCCCTCCCGCCTAGGACTCCCCTGCAATCTGTCACGCCAGTATCGCAAATCTCTCAAAATATAATCTCCGGGAATCATATTCCGAATACTGTTTTGATTAAAAACCAGAACGGGGATTGATTGAGAACTAATACTGGGAGCGGAGCCCGTGAGCGACCAGACACAGAACCGCAATAACGGGCTCGCCCGGGTGCTACGGGAACAATTGCAGAAGGCTCCAACGCTATAATAAACATATTTAAACCGTTTTCTGGCTGGGCTTTGCTACGAGGTGGGCTTTTTAATTCCGTTGAGCCCTGGCAAGTAAGCCCGGGTTGTGCACCAGCACGGGAGCAACCCACCCGTCTCTGCAGGGCACATTTTGAAGGGAAGCTCAAAGAGTCTGCTCCCCTGGGGCCATTCGGGGAAAGAGGACGGAGACAGCGCCGCCAGGTCCGGACGGTGCGAGGCCCTAGCAACCCGGCCCGGCCCGCCGCAAACCCCAGTACGCCTGACCCTCAGCCCGTCCGGGCGAGGGACAAGGCAGGGAGCGCAAGGTGCATACCCTGGCTCCCCCCTGGCGCGTTGGAGCCGAGATGCCGACGGAGAGCAGCCCCTCTCTTCCCCCCCACCCCACCCATCCCCATTTCGTTATTAAGGGTCGGGTCTCCCCCTTTTCCGCAGCCGCTGGGACGCGCCTGGCACCGGCTGCGCAAGCCCCGCAGTCTCGTATCGCCCCCCAATTAGCACTCGTGGGGACAGGCCGGGGCCGTGGGGGAGAAGGGCAGGCGGGAGCAGGTGATTGACGCGTCCCCCGCTGGGGTGGGAAGTTTCTAAAACAAAGTTGCCGGGCTAATGGCCCCGAGCGGCAGCGGCGGGGCCGCGCACACTCCACTGCGCCCGCTCAAAGGCAGCGCGACCGCGGGGCCGCCGCCGCATCCGCCGCGCTCGCTAATGAAGTTTTGTCAAAGACAATTACGGGCTCGGCGGGGGCAGGAGGCCGCGATGAAAAGGCGGCTTTGTGCGGCCGAGACGGCGCGGCTCCCCCGGCCCTTCCTGCGCCCCCGCGGTGACCCCCGCGCCCGGCCCCGCTCCCCGCAGGGGCAGCGGCCCCGGTGCCCGGCCCCCAGGTGAACGCGGAGACGGGCTGGTGCCAGCAATCAGCCTCCCGGGGGTAGCGTTTGTCAGTCTGATTTACCGACGAGAGAAGCAGCCGGGGAACGCGGAGGGAACAGATACCGGGCAGTCCCCGCCCGGCTCCCGACACCCGCATATTTCCCATGAGGGGCTTCTGCCCCCTCCTCCCTCCCCAGGCGGGTTGCTGCAACGGATCCCCGCTTTAACCTTGCTGCATCCAGCAAATGGGAATTCATTTGAAAACCGGCCACCAAAATGGCAAAGCATGTTTAAATCTATACCAGAGAGACATGTGGGCTCAGACTGTGACTGCCTTCAGCTGCAGCTGGCCAGAGAGGAGGTGTGGAACCATCTTCCACTACCTTTCCCGTGCTCCCAGCACTCGTCCATGCTCACCTGCTTCCAGCACTTCACCTCCTTCCCATCCCACCTCCCCTCCAATACGGGCAGCATAAAACACACAGGTTCTGCTAGACAGCATGGGGAATCCTTCGGGAGTCATGAGAAGGTCTGGACAACACAAGCAACCACCCAGATTGGCCCTTCCCAACCTTTTGAAACACAAATGTCCTTTCAGGAACACAGGAGAAAGGAAAACTTCCCTTGCTCCCCCACTAGCATGTGAGGAGAGTGACTGTGACACTGAAGTGTCCGGGACCTCTCACCCCAGCTGGGTGCCCTCAAGCAGGTGCCCTGTCCCCTGTGGGTTTCCCATCCCGCATTAGAGGGGTGAATTTTACTGGCAAAAGCCTTGGGGATCCCTTGTCAAAGGTGGCTACAGCAGAAAGTTCAGCATAACGTGGCTGTTGAGGTTATGAAGCAATGGAAGCAAATTGGTTCAAAAATATCTCAAAAGCTGCACAAGCAGCTCTCCAGGCCAGGTGTCATTTCAAGTTCAAAGCATCTGTTAAGGGAAAATAATTCTTTTCCTTGTATTGCTTTTTGTTCATTTTTTTTTTTAAACCTGCTGTTCATCTGAAAATAAATTACAGGCCAGAACAGGTGGATAACATTCTAGAATGAATGATTTAATGATTTGTTTAATCTGGATTCCCTTTCAATCTACTTAGCAGGATGAATACTTTTTTTTTTCTTCCCCTAGCCTGAATCCAAAAGCAAGGCTTTTCATCTAAAGAAAAAATATCCTAAATACACCACTCTGCTGCCATCAAGGTGTACTCCTGACTGCCATTAGTAATGCAGCAGTGGTGTTTGTCCTGCTGACAGGCTTCAGGGGAAACCTCAAGAAAATCAAGCAAATTTAAATTTTATTTTCTTTTTGCCATTTTGCAAAATGGCAAAAAAGGGACTTTTCAGTCCTCCTGGTAAAGGGCAGATACTCTTGGCCACACTGACCATTCAAAAAAACAGGCCCATACAAACTGGCCTTCAGACATGTGAAAGCTAACTCCAGTTTTTAACCAAAAATGTAACAGCACATGACTGATTCAAGAGGATTTACTTCTGAGTTGTAAATACACACATGATCAATGTACAACATCTAAAAAATGCCCTCTAGAGCCATCTGCTTAATGGAATACCTTAAACTTATTGAACAGCTAAGAAAAAAAGTTTATCCTGGGGAGGTCTGATGGTTTGGTCACCGTGCTCAGCCCATACAAGTGCTCCACATACTGCAGGAGGCCAACCCTCTGACAGCAGCACTCAGAATTTCTTGCCAATACTCTCTTGCAGTGTTTGCAGTAGCAGATCTTCCCTGGAGCTCCATAATGCTTGTGGAGCACAAGTCTCCCTAACAGTGAAGCTGCAGAGCAGCTCCTCAGAGTGAAAAGTTTTACACCCACAGGACAACATGACAAACACAGCTTTTATTGAGAAGTGACACAGGCAGAGGTACGACCAGGGATGGTTCTGCTGCAATCTTGTACCAGCAGCATAACAAGCTTGCTGGTGCACAATCCAAATCCAGCAGTGACGAGGGCAGAACAGCTGATTTTGTCTTGAATAATAAATACTCAGGAAGACTAGAAGCAGAAATAACCATTCCTGTGAAACATCTGCTATCAGCCCTGGCCAGGTGCCACAGCCTGTTAGGTAATCAAGACAGGGATGCTGCTGTGCTCAAGACAATGCCTTCGCATGTGTAGGAAGATAATTTCAAAGTGGCCCTAAAGCCACTCAGGGAGTGAGATCAATGCAGAAGTCTGTGAATCCTCGCAGCATGAAGAAAAGACCTAAAACACAAGCAGCCCATACTGCTAAGACACACAGGTTCAAAATTTTCCCAGTGCAGCAGCAGTTTTGCTGTCCAGCCACCTCCATTCAGCAGTTATTTTGTTTCCCAAAGAAAGGCCAAAAGCACCGTGGAGTCACCCCCCTGTCACAGGGGAAGGTGGTTTCCCTAACTCATATATTTTCACCTCTTTTACACTGCCATTACTACTTTGACTCCAGCAATTTCAGTACCAGCAAAGTGTTTCTGTGATGTTACCATTCAGAAGAAGAGAAAGGATGAAGCAACCACATTGTGCAGGACAGATCAGCAGGCTCCTATTAGGCAGATGTTTTTGCACCAACCCCCGACACACCATAACCTCCATGACAACCCGATGTGAAACAGTGGCACAACACAGAGCACAGGTCACCAGGAGCATGTAAAACCAACAGTGTGAAAATCTCTCCACTAATTTACCTATAAAAACAAGAACCAGCAAAACTGAAAGCAGAAGGTCTCTCATCTGCAGGGTCAATCCCTTTCTGCTCCCTTAACTGGTGCCACTTTCTCTGAAGCTGCAGTCACCACCAACCCCCCCTACTCACCCAGAGCCTCCCCAGAAGTGGGGGGGGAACCCCAGAGCAGAGACATTCTTGTTGCAGACAGAGCTGCTGCCTCTTCCAGCTACCTGAGCTCATTCTCCCAAGGACTACAAAACCAGGAGCATCTCCCAGACCTCTCCCCAAAGGTCTGTCAGCTCAAGAGCTCAGCAGCTTTTACCAGTGCTGTCTAAAAAGTGCAGTTTTTAAATCTTTGGCTGATACTGCAGAGAGATACAGAAAACTAAAGACTTACAAAACCATTGCACAATTAGGGAATGACAGAAAACCATGACAGGTAAGAGTTAACACAGACCAGGATGAGGTATTTCCTATAAAGAGAAATAATTTCTTAAAAGAAATCTCAAATAACTGATTTTTTAAATAAGAAATTAATATACTAAATATTTTTATAAACCTTCAGTAGCCAGAGTAATGCAGCTAATGCAGTAAGAGTTGCCTCAGCTGAGGGAAAGGAAGCTTCTACAGGCAGGATTTCCAATTTCTCTCCATGTGTCAGAGCAGAGCTGATAAACCTCCTGCTTCCATTTCATAGCACCCTTCGTGAGCACATCTCAGTAGAGACACTATATTCAGGGGCACATCTGCCTATCTAAGATTACAATTTACCTGTAGAAAAATCAATTGCCAGTAAAACTCTTCAAGTATCCTCCAGAATTCAGAATTGTAACATATATTATTCTATTCCCTGAACTTTCCCATAAAATATTGGCTTACTCAGTATTTTCTGGCAGGAAATTAATAAAACTTGTCCCAGTTCCTCTCAATTACAGCAATAATATAACCTCATTTTCTCTTCATACACATTTAAAACTCAGGCTACAAATATAATACATGGTATTTCATAAATGAAGCAGACTAATATTACAGTGTGGGACTGTAGTCTCAGGGACAGTTGTACTTTGAGCACAACTCCAAAAAATAGTGACAAGGGTCACTTTTCACCCCAAATCCGGTGGCTAATGGAGGGCTGCACAACCTCCAGCTCCACTCAGGATGGTATTAAGATGGATTTAACTTGCAAAGGCTCACAAGTGGCACTGTAAGGGCTGAGGAGAACCAGGACCCAGCAAAGACTCAGTATCCCCACTTCTTTGTGGAACAACATACTCTGTGCAGAGATGCCCCAGGCTCAGTCTGAAGGCTCTCTGGAGTGGGATGCAGGGCTTGCTGCTCACTGTCCCTTTCACTGCTCCCTGTCAGGTCAGGCTGATACAGCTGATAAATCAAACCTGTAACAGTGATTACAAAATTAGCACCACTTGAATTACTACTTATGGAATTCAGTGCACTACAGGTTTATGGGCTATTGTTTTCTAAGCCTCACTGATACTCAGTGCTTTTCCCTCCAGGGAGAACTGTGACATAGTCTAGTGGGTTTTCTCTTGACTGCTGTAAGGATATCACCAGAGCTTCACTGCACAGACCTGAATTTCAGAGCAGTGTTTTGGCTTATGGCAGCCCAAACAGCCCGGTCATGAGTGCAGCAGCCTGTGAAGGGACCCTGAACATCATCTGTCGCATGGTTAGTTCCCTCAGACTCTCCCCAAAGAAAACTCTGGGCACACTATTTGTTTTCAGAGCATGCTGGATTTTGTTCTCCAGAATAAAACTTTGGGCCTGATTTCTTACGGAATAAAAGCTGGAATCACTGTGGGAGAGCACAGACATCTGCCCACTGCTGTACAATTTCTTAACTTGACTGGGACACCTCAGCCAATCCCTAGCATGAAGATTTGGGCTGAGATATCCCAGAATAAAACTTTTTTTCTAAAAGAAAAGTCCTCCATCTCAAACGGAGAGCAAAGTTTCTCCCACTGACACCCACAAAGCTCCAGAGCTGCTTTCCTCTCTAGAGGAACCTGGATGTGCTCCCTAGTCAGGCAATTTACTGAAATGCCTGAAGTCCAGAGGGATTAGTCCCGGCCTCAGGGTTGTACTCATCCCCTGTGATCACCCAAACTGGTTAGGAGTGGGGTGTTTGTTTCTCTTTTTTCCCTCCATGCAATTGCTATGACTGATGTTGCCAATCACAGCACTGATGAGCACAATTGAAAACATAACCCAAAAGATATTTTTATACAAACTTGTGATGTGCAGTACTGGGGGAGGGAAGTTAGGCTTTAAAGGAATAAAATGTTTTTTCAGCAACAATTATTTGAGAGAGAAAGTAGGGGAAAGACAGAGGGGAGGGAGAAATTAAGCTCCCCTAAACCAGAAAGTATAATGAATACTCCACTTGAGCTCCCTCATTTTCTTCCATCCTTCCAGCTAGCTCCACTGACATGTCTATAAAGCTCTGTTACTGATGGTTATTCTTCCAAAGCCTGGATCATAATTTTACCCTACATAAAGTGAAGAGAAAATCTATATATTTTCCTTCATATGATGTCAAGAGAAGTGAGCAGGACCTGCCAAATTTCCATTGCAGCTCACAGCAAGTTCCATTGCACACTGTCAGCTCTGTGGCCAGTTCCAGTGCTTAGAGAAAGAAGCACTACAGAGGGGTCCTGCTTAATACGTTGCAAAGGATATGGGTTGTTTGCTCTGAGGTAAGGTTTCAAGAGTGCTGTGTGTTGTTAGGAGTGATATACCTGTTTATTATATTGATAAATGGCACATTCTTCCTACTTGACTTGTCAGAACCTGAGTGATCTGGCATTAAAAGTGACCTGATATTGCCACTTACCTCTTATTGATGTCTTTTCCGGTTCACCTTTTATTTGCATAAATGAGAAACAGAAAGAAACCCCTATTCTTTAACAGAATCCCATAGGATTGCCTTAGGAAGGCTGATGGATGTTGCAGACACACATCTCCCCAGGTACCACACCACTAACAACTTTTGTCCCTGCACTCTTTACAGACGCCCCGTGGGTGACCCCTGGCCCCGGGTTCAGCCGAGGCAGAGCTGACAGCTCAGGGTGTTTGCTCAGGCCCAGGACTGACACCTTTGCACTTTGTTGGGAGAACTTGAATTTCTGTAACTAACCTTGCAAAAAATATGGGACCTGTAGGTGCATGACGATAAACATGAATACACCTATGCCTTTAAATAGGCATTTTTCTCAATTTAAAGAACTTTAAGCTTTCTTAGGGTGGCAGGGACAAGAATAATTGTTTCTAAAAGAAAAACCAGAAAGGCTGCAGGCACTTACGTATCACGGGCTTGCAGCTTGGGGTTTTGTCTCAGTGTTGCAAAGGTTAACAGCAGTATTCCACAGCTGCTTTTCACTTTACCAGATCTTAAAATAAAAGACCAGTTAAAAACAAAACTGAGAACCATTTTTTTGTTGCTTAATTTCACAAGGAAAAACCCCAGTGAATATATAAATGTGAGACCTCCTCAGGGAGGGGACTTTGCCAGGGTCAAACCAAAACCTTCAGAGACTCTCTCAGAAACCCGATCTCCACCATAAAGTTCTGGCAGTTGACCCCCCCAAAATCTAAGACATTTCATATCCATTTCCATAGTACTCCCTCACACCTTGGCAGAAAAATCTTATGGAATTAAATGGAGGATGAAGCTAACAGATTAACTTCTATTGATCTTCAAAATCCATATTTCCCTGTTCTGTGCAGTCCATGGCAGTGTTTTATATATACACTTCTGTTTCATTATATCAGACAGTTCCAAAGTCTTAAAAGAAATTATAAGTGTTTTTATAATTCATAGGATTTTTTCCCCATAAGGCGTTTCTCTTCCTTTTGTTCATAGTTTGGGAGGAAATATCAGCAGTACAAAGAAATGGTGCTGAAAAAAAAAAACAAAAAAACAACCTACCCCAAAAGAGATGCTAACAAAACAACAAAAGAAATTAATACAACCAGGAGGAGAAAGCTCTGCAAGGGGGTCCCTGGTGGAAAGAAGTGAATGGAGTTTTACACACACAGACATTTATAGTTTTTGATAACCCGAAATCCACTCTTTTACTGTTTCTTTCAATTTGAGTCCTCTCACCTAGGAATCCTCTTTTTGTTGTATACCAACATTTAGGGCAAGCTCACTGTTTTTCTTTGCTGACTGCTTAAGTGGGACTTGGGGACCCGGGGAAGGTGGGCTCTGCAGTCCTGCACTCCTTGTGTTCAGAAACTCACCTGGTTTACAAATCATGGCAGAACTTGAAAACAAAACAGAACAAAACAAATTAAGAAATCAAACCCCAAACTTTGCGCATGTCTTTACGAGACATTAGCTTTCTCCTGACCCATTTCTCTGTGTCTGTACGTCTCGTACTTATGGGACAGATGAGTAATGAGCACTGTGACCCAAAAACCCAGCAAAAGACAGGAGAGAAACCCCCTGCATTTACTTTCAGGCTTATAAAAATTAGTATTTGTGGATAAACCAAAATGGGAGTGATTGGGTCAGTACAGAAGTTTTGGCTGTTTACAACTCCTATCCTTGGGAAGTCTGCAATGAATTGGAAAAGGTTCAGAATCTGTGAGCATCCTGCCCCTGCCAGCTCACTACAGACAACCAGAAGTTGATTCACTGCTTCAGGTGGCAGAAGGACCAGATTTATTATTGTAACATTTTCTACTAATTTACTCATTTCCTTTCTGATGACACCTACCCATGTCACTGATGCCTCAAGGGCAATGAAACCAACGGACCCTTGCACACCCCCACTTTTTTTTCCTCCTTAAAAAACCCCCAAAATGTCACAAACCACTGCCTGACTTGGAACATATTTCCCCCTCATTATGGTCAGTCTGACAGGTACCTGAACATTCACTAATTGTGAGGTATCTCTGCCAGTGAGACTGTGTCCCCCACCATCCCCAGACCCTGGTCTCCTCCATGGCAGCAGATTGTCCTGGTGACTAAATAACTGCTGGCCCGCTGGCTCTCAGTCTCTCCAGCCTAAAATCCCTACTAATAAACCTCCAAGTGAAAAAGAGCAGCCACCAAACAGCAGAACAGACCAAACAGGACACCAGCAGAATCCCAAGCTCCTGTTTTGCAAGAAATCTTAAAAGATTAAAGAGCACAAAAGCCCACTCCTACTGAAGAGCCAAAGGAAAAATGAGCTGGAGGCTATGGCTGGCTTCAGGCTGCACTGCACCGGGGAGGCTTGGTAACACCAAGAGAGATGTCAGCAGCTGCAGAAGCATTCAGCATGAACTCCATAAACCCTCCCACCACGTGGCTAACCTCCTCCTGTAGTTGTCCTTTTGCTGTCTCCATCGCTTTTGTTACTAAGTGGATTAAAGCCAAAGCAGATGCATTGCAGGGCACTGAGCATCAGGTTGACAGCTCCTTGAAGTGCTGGAGCAGTTTTGTGCAACCCAAAAGGAGACAGAGGTAGCACAGGGCATCACAGCCAGGTAGGTACCAGAGAAAATCCTAACAGGCTGGAGGTAAAGCAGGAAAATATGAACAATAAGGAACACACTGGAACAGAAGAGGAATTAGGCACTAGATCAGATGATGAAAGGAGATGGTAAATTCTCCATTTCTTGACACCTCCACATCAAGACCAGGGGTCTTTCTTGAGGATGTACTCCAGTGGTTCCATCCAGCTGCCAGAGCATGGTCTGGCCCATGACATATACAGCCAGAAAAAGGAAAGAACCTGACTATCTTTCCTTGCCCTGAAATATCCATAAAGCAGCATTATCAGCCCTCTTTGGGAGATGAACTTTCCTTAATTCTAAGATGATTTTGGTTTTTGGTTGTTAGGGTTTTTTTACCTCTCATTCAGGGACCTGCATGCATATTACAAAAGAGCAGCACTCCACTCTCATATGAGTTAAGATTAATCTGGAGGGCAAATATTGCAAAATATTTTCTACCTTAACCTGTGTGTGCAGTTTGATGGACATTTTTGCAAGTATTGTATCAAAAGCAAATAAATGGCAGGAATACCTGGAGAAACAGTGGTGCCCAAGCAAATAATGAAAAACCTGAAGGAAAGCAAGTTTTGACTACGTACTTTTGCCTATTAGCCCTGAAGTCATATTTAGCCAGGCAAAGAGAAAAAGAAAAAATCTAACCTTCTTGTTTACTGCCCATTAAAATCAGCTCATTGAAATCCCCCTCCCTGCTACAGCAGCAGTACATATTTACAGGGATTGTGGCTGATTCTGATCAGCCATACCAAACCATGCCTCAACCCATTTCATACTGATTAGAGTCTGGTCATATTTTAAGTGTCTATGAAATTATGCAAATGGAATCTGTACCAGAAAATCAGATTGCCAGATAATTGACCATTAATCTTTGATAAAAGTTTAAAAAAATTAAAGCAATCAGAAGTCAGCTTAGCGTACAGTCTCTTGGGCCTTATTTTGGTCGACTAAGTCTGTACACTAAGCTGATTTCTGATTGCTTTAAGTTGTAAAAATTGCTTTTTAACCCATGGATATCAATGAGATTGCACCTAGCGTAAGTTGGGGCTGAATTTGATCTGCTGTGTGCCTTAATCACAGTATATTTTTGTTAAAACCCAGTATTTGTGTGGATCTGTGGATCCTGATTCGTTCAAGCGCACGGTAATCTCCCCCTAAGCCTGTCAGAATACAGCAGGTTCATAATGCTGGGAGCAGAATCCAATTTATTCATAAAACACCAGAATGCTTTAACCAAACTGTTCTTTTGTGGTAAGCCCCCTCCCACCTGGCTGCAGCAGACAAAGGCTCCTGCCACAGCCAGTGGGAAAGGGAGAGGATAACAATGGCACAAGGACTGTCACGCTGTCCAGCTGTCTGTCTGTCCATCGGGCAACTGACCCAACCCACTGTTCTGTTCCACACAACCAAAGGCACCATCATGCCCCATCCTGCACTCTGTGGTGCTTACTTTGGGAACTAGCTATGGCTCCATGTTTCTTGGGAAAGTGTAATCCTGTGACAACATTCCAGGCCATTAACATTCTCCCAATTAGCATGTAGAGCACTTGCTGGGTGTTTAGAGGCATTCAAGGAGCACAGGCTCTAAAACTTCCTTTCCTCTGTGACCCCCAATGAAACAGAAATCCCACATGCTTGACTGGGATGTTGGATTTGCTTTGCACAAACTTAAGAAAAGCAAAGCATCTTCCGTTGAAAGACTCCCTGTGCAAGCCTGGGCAGCTCATGTTCTTTGGGACCCCTCCACACCTATCTGTGATCTCCTCTGTCAGCACCAGGAGCCCTTGCAAGGAATCACAGCCAAACCCCATTTGGTGTCACCTCAGCACAGGCCAGAGATGATCTTACAGGCAAGGGCTCTACAGTCTGACTCACAAAAGGAAGACAAAATGTCAAACAGCCAAAACCACACTGGCCAAAAACAACAGAACCACCCAAACCAGCACAAATGGATTGATGTCAAGGGGACACCCAGGTTAACTCTGAGTAAACTAGAGAGGGTGATTTATCATGGAACTTTGATTTTTCCATTAAGATGGATTGTAGGATATTAACAAAATTTGGGTGTACAGTCCTGTGCTGCTCCTTCATATGCAGAGCCAGAGCTGGTCACAAGCCAGGGGCACATCCCACCCTCATACCCCAACTCTCCTCCCTTTTCTTAGGAGGGCTGGTGGCAGCTGGAAACCATCACACAACAGAGAAGGTGGCTGCCCACTTTTTCAGGCCATTTACTTTGGCCAAGCCCCAAAACAAGTCTTCTTTCTGGAGGTCCCCTCTGCAATCCTGCTCATAAACAGGATTTGGGAGCTGGCAGGTACCCCAGCTGGCTGTGTCTCCCCAGCCTCAGAGGGCAGGCACCCAATCTGCATGAGTTGTCCTTGCAAAACCACAGGCAGATTGCTGCATATGGTCCTTCTGTGGCTTCCAGGGAGGGGAAAACCAACCAACCTGCATCACAGGTTTCAGATTCATCAAGAATTAAAAGCTTTTGATACAATTACTCGTTAAGATAATTAATACATTGAACAGACTGCTGGGAAGGGGTCCATCATTCACTGTGCTCCAGGATTCCTAGATAATAAACCACCCAGAATTCTTTAATTCATGGGTGAAAACATAAAGCCAAAATCCATGCCCTGCATTACACATGTGGCCAGTCTACATGCTCATGACATTTTCTCCCAGGACAACAAAGTCACTTTGCTGATGGGATGGAATTATTTCAAAATACAGAAGCCAAATCACCTTCAACTCCCAGGGATGCTGCAGTAATGAAGTTTGCCACAAGTTGGTAGAGATCCAAATGTTAGAATACTGTTGCTACAGCTGTCCCCAACACCACCATCACACCTAATCAGCATGGGTAAATGCAGTAGCCAGAGAGCAACAAAAAATCATCAACTTATTATTTATATTTGAAAGAAGAAATCCAAAATTTATCTAGGATACCCTTGTGTAAACCATGGGAGCTACTGCACATCAACATCAGCTCTGCTGGGTTTCACCTTCCTTCATAAAATCGTGTGTTTGATTTTATAACTTTTGGTCTAGCACATAATAGGAGGTGACTGTATTACTGATAATTGCTGATAATTTGGGGGCAGAAGTAGCCCATGGTATCTTGTTTTATTTTTGCAGAAAAGCTTCTTTGTTTCATTAAAATTAGAAGAACTAATCACCTTCATCCTTTGGCATGTAGCAAGGATCTAATTAGATAATTTCTGATGGCCATTTGAAAACTTTTGAGAACATTTTGAAAACTTAAGAGAAGGTATGAGCCCCCATGCACAGAGCATAAAAATCCATCTCCCAGTGCTCAGAAATAGCAAAAAATAACTTTCAGTGTGGATGGAAACATTACCACAACCACAGAGTCAAAGCCATTGCTTCTAAAGCATCTCTCATCCAGTTGCAGGGCTGGGCTGCAGCCAGGTGGATGCTGTGCCATGCACATGCTGCTCTCTGTGAACTCCAATTCAGCGTTCTGTTCTTCCAGACATCTCAACAGGACAAAAAAGCCTCATCTAAAACTACTCCCTACTGATAAAGAACTACAGGACCACCAGAGTGAAACTAAAGACACTTCAAAATGTGCTTCAGGATGGTCAGGGAAGCATTCCTGGGTTAGCAGTGCAGTCCTACCTGTTTCAAACTTTCAAAATTTTCACAAGACAGTTACTTGTTGCTTGGTTGTGTGCATGAAGGTACTTGCCCATCCCTTCCTTTCACCAGTGACCCAGAGGCATATGGGACTGGAATTTCTCCCCACCTGCTACACCATGACCATGGAAGTAGCAGAGCTATTGGCAGAAGGCTTTGCCAGAGGAGGGGAGAAACAGAAGACTCTAAAGTGAAGTTTTACAGTCACAGGAAAAAGTTCCCTGGATTTACCTAAATCTCCCTGGCAGTGAATATGTTAACAGCTGACTGTAACTGGAGAGAAACAAACTGCTTGGATGCTGGCAGCAAAAATGCTGCTTTGTCCAATTCCTACCGTGCCAAGCTCCTCCACCCTCTCTCGGAGCAGCATTTAGACAAATGCCAACATTTTAAAATTTAGTGGCCCCATCATTATTAATTCATTTGGTATTCATTGTAACAACATTAATCACAGTACACTGCAGCAGCTTCAGTACACATGTAATGTGTGCTTTCTCAGAATTTCCCTGCAAAATCTCTGACGTTGCTAACAATGTAAAGACAAGGAGACATCACAACCCAGCAAAACAATAATAAACAGGCAACTTAATAAATCATTATTCTGCCCGCAAGTATGTTAAAATATAAACTCATTTGGAAACTAGAGGAAAAAACAAATGCAATAAGTGAGATCAGTAAGTTTGAGGCTTTTCAGTTGCAACAAAGAAACAAAACAGCATGCTAATATGACATTTACAAATAATACCTAACCACAGCCTAATTAACTTATTGTGTGCTTACTAAACTAGCATACATATTATATTAGAAGAAAAACACTTATTTGTTCTGTTGCTAAGAAACTTCAGACATTTGCATATTTAACAAATTGTTAGTGTTTTTAACCAGAACCCATCACTATTTATAAAAAGACAAATTTAAACCAAGAGATCAAAGACACAACATTAATTTTTCTTTTGTCAACTGTCTTTGTTCAATGGCTCAAAGAAGCTGTTTTATAGCTGCCTGATACATAATGAAACATCTGGTATTATTCTGAATTACAGCAGAACCCACTAATAGTCAAGGGCTTTTCTTTATTTCTTGTACACCAGGCAGCACACCACAGGGACCAGTGAGTGCAGCAGCACTTGCAGAACTTGCCTTTGAAACGGCTGCAAGGTTTTTCTGAGGAGGTTAGGACCCATCTCTAGGCCAGGAATACCTCTACCTTTGTTTCTTTTCAACTGGTCTGATAAGCTCCAAGAAAGGAAAGCACAGTGAGCAAGGCAGTGAAGGAAGCCCAAGGGTTATCTGCTAACTGGGAGGTGATGGTGGAAGCTGCACTGCTGCTCACTGTGCCCATGGGTCCCTTCTGAGGGACAGCCGCCCAGGGCAGTGCTGGGTCACTATTTTACACGTGGTCAGCAATGTCATTTGCCAGCTTGCCGGGGACCAGCACGATGATTCCATCTCTTTCTCCCATCCCACTGGACATTCAGTGACACAGCGAGGGGCCAGGGCCAGCAGAGTCTGGTGTGGGCTATCTCAGGCACATCCCCAGCCTGCTGAGCACCTTGTGCCAACATGACCAGATCCAAAGGTGGGCTCGGAGGGGTCTCCACCCTGCTATGCTACCTCTAGCACAGACATTTTCTAGGAAGAGGAAGATGAAAAAGGAAAACAGACACTGGAAGGAAACCTGAAAACTCAAACAGCTGGAACAAACCCAAAGTAATCTTTATTTTTCTGTCTTTGGGCTACTTAAGGTGGAAAGGATGTCACAGGGAGTCAGAGCTCTCTTCAGAAATCTGCCACAGGAATTGTCAGCCTTGAGCTACTCTTCCCACCCAGCAAACATGGGCAGTAGTCAGGTGTCTCCTTCCTCCCTTTTCCTCCCAGTTATGTTTCTCCTGATAAAAATCCAGGATCAAGGAATTACATGGCCTGACAACATCCTACTACACTCTTGGGAGCAAGTTTATAAAATCTGTACTTCTTTCTCACTCAACTAAATAATTGAAATGAAGGACTCCCAAAGAAAACTTCATGTGACAGTCAAAACCTTTACTTATAACAGTAAAAACTGAAAAAAAAAAATAATACTTCTGCCAAACTGTAGCACTAATCATAAAAAGGTAGTAGTTTACCTTGTCACCACCAACAGAGGTTTTTGGATTATTTTAAAGATTTACAAACCAAAATCTCCTTGCAAGGGAAAACAGTTTATAACAGCTTTAGTAACAATCATGGACAAACTAAAAGAGCCCAGGCAGCAGTTTAAGGTGTGCAAGGCTGAGGATGACTCTGCAGTCAAGAAGAGCCACGTAAGATCACAGCACCAACCCCAGGTTTGGATGCAACCAACTTCAGCTCTTCCCTGTGCCCGAAAAGCACTCACCTATGGCATACAGAAGGGAGGGGATTTTTGGAGAGGCTGGGCAGGTCCTGCCAGCTCTGCCCCTCAGGGAGGAGCAGCTCTGCCACATGGCACAAAGTCCCTCACAGCAGGAATGCTGTTTCCAGGGGTCTGCCCCACAGGAATAGATCACTTCACACTAAGGAGCAGGGTTGGAAGAACACATACAAGAAGAACGTGCTCATTTTTAAAGCCTTTGTGAGTTCAAAACCTACACACAAGGCTTTGGCCCACAGTGACTTTGTCTGTTAAAATTTCAGGCAGAAGGCTGCGTATGACATGAATTCAGCTGTGACTCTGCTGCCTTGTTAAAGGCTCAGGGTGTTCCATGAGAACATTCTCTGCTTTTCTAGCTTGTCTGTGTTACTTAAGACAAAATAAACTTTTTCACAAAAAGTTTACCGTGCTAGAAGGTGGCCGCATGGGACACTGTAGCTGTAGAGTGATGGAACACACACAAAAAAAGCTTTCCTCAGTTCTGCCTGGTTGCAGGTACAGAGCTGCCCACCTCTCCAGGTACTCAGTTGCCCTTCCTGAAGTACAGCCCAAGAGGTGCCCAAGGAGTTTCAGGCAACAACCAAACTTCAGGCATGTGCTGGACAGGCAGCCAAGTTCTACCAACCAACCTCACTGGGAATGCTACCCCTGTCAAAATGGCTTAATACAAGTTTTATGTTACAATCATGCAGTACCTCCTCACTGGAGCACTACAGCATTTCTAATCCAGATGCTTTCTTCAGAAGAATGAAGTCAGTCAAAGGTATGTTTTGGCCTTGATGGACAGCTGCAGTTAATGGTGGCACACCCAGAAGGCAACACAGCACCAAAAGATTAAATTCATAAAGTTACAAGCATTTAATTTTGCATTTTCAGTACACAGCATTCAAAACTCAAATATTTTGAAAAAATAAAACAGCAGATTTATTTCAAGCGTGCATATAATACACAAGTGACCATCTCCCAGCCATTTGGTAGGGAAAGTAGGTTTTCTTTTTTCAAAGAGCTCCAATTCCTAGTAGCTTCTGAGTGTTGGGATCTCAGGCACAGTTCTCCACCCATCAGAACCTTACACGAGAGGATAAATTTGCCTTTTTAAAAACTTACTGGACCCCTGTTAGTACAAGAAAAACAAGTAACTACTGACTTGGAAGCAATATATAGCTTTACCAGTCACTTCATCAGACCTTGAATATGAAATATTCATTTCCCAGAGCTCAAAAATGTACATTCTCTAAAATGACCCTAAAGTAACAGTGTCTGGTGGAGAAAATCTTAGAGAAACCAAAATCAGATGATACTGAGATGGACTCTCATCTGAGTGACATCAAATGTCAATTTAGTGCTTAAGCAGGGGGTGGGCTGGATTTGTGTGCAGGTCAGACATGAGCTCTTGTCTGTTCCTTCACTGACCTTCCCAGGAAGGGGTGCAGAGAAGTCTTGCCATGACAGAAATTCCTCACTGCACCCACTGATGGCTAAAGAAGGAAAGTCCACTAGAAAGCAACCTGAGAAATCCTCCTGCAGGATCTAATTTGAACGAGTGGGACAAAGACTCCAGCAAAGAGCAAGAGGGAAAAATTATTAGTGACTGTGTGCACGAGGACATTACATAGCTCTCAGCGTGTGTACTCCCCAGCATGCCCTCAGCAAAAGCCCAGCTGGATTCAGCACTCAGACACATAACCTAAAGCTGTCTGGGTGGTTTTAATTTATCCTCTCAGTGCCAGAGCAAAATGTGTTTTTAATGGGGGGCAGTGCTGCAGGGGTAGGGGGAAGTGGTGTCACTAGGTTTTTCCTAGAACGCTCCCCCTCTTTCCTAGAACTCTGCCAGCTCTGGGGTAGCAGCACTAAAGGCTGCAAGGGTATTATCAGAAAAATCACAAAATGCTGTTTGAACTTTCACATTTTGACGCCACACAAAAATGGGTCACTGGTGTCCTTCTTGCATTCAGAGGGCAACATTTACAGTGACAGAGAGAGAGGCTTAAGGAGATGAGGGCACTTTTATACTGTGCACGTATGTGCAAATTGAAGCAAAAAAAAAAAAAAAAATCCCTTAGGAGAGTGTGGAGAGAAGGCAAGGTGAGAAACAGCTAACATGAAATCGAGTTGATAATTGCAGGAAAATCACTGAGCAATTTCAGGGAGGTTCCCTTTCCCTGCATTTGTAACTGTGTCAGCACACATGACACCCAGCACAGAGCTTGCTCCATCTGCATCCCTGTCAGGCAGTAGCTCACCTTTCAGACTGCACGTGTTTCCACAGTCCCGTGTTTCCCTCAAGTAAACTTTAACCTATTCTACACATGAGCAATGCCACAGACAGTCCAGATTTTCTGGCAGAACATTGTGGCAGAGACAAGTTAGTTAAATCTCCTTGAATACTTGCATTTAAATTATCCCACCAATCAGTTCCCTAGTCACCCCATCATTATCCATCTCTGTTTTCATTTATATAGTTTATTATGTCTTTCAAAATTTTGGAAGCTTTGCAGTAAAACCAGAGCAAATATATGAAATCAATATTTATACTGACTTTATATTAAATCAATAAATTAATCAGTTATTTGATAATTTCCTGTGGCAAAATCACAGGTATTGGATCTAGGAGCTACAAGCAAGAGGATGGCACTTCTTGTTTGGAAGTGAAGAGCCATGTTGTTGCACATTAAAAAAAAAAAATTGTAATGAAACCTTCATCATAGGGACATATATCTCACCATCCATCATCTCCAAACATGCAGGCTTGGAAATGAAAACCTGCCTGCTTTTAATTTGATGGTCTGAGCGTACAGCACTCCCACCCTGCTGGGGGGAAGGGAATGGGGATTTATTTATTCACATGCCTGCAAATAGACAGGTACATTTTGGAGCATCATCTTGCCACCAAACCCTGGAACCACTCATTTGAAAGCCACCCTGAATCCCGTGCCCTTGTCTCCTGTCACACCGAGGGCTCCATTGTTTGCTCTCATCAGGGCAGGGGGGGCTCTGCTCTGTACTCCTCTCCCAGGCTGCACAGCATCTGCTACATAGGGGGTGGGGTATTTCCTTTTTTATTTATTTATTTTCCCAATTTTGTTTCTAATCTCTGCTTCTTTGTGGTTTCCTGGAGTCATCCTGACAAAGCCACATATTCTGTTCCTGTTCTCTATAGCACTGGAGGGCACTGCAGAACACATGAAATTTGTTTCTAATTTTACATCTGCCAAAAAGCATTCCAGGGTTACAAATAGATGCCAGCAAAATTGGTAGGGTCTATCCCACTAATGCCACAAAACAAACAAAGCCAAAAGGAAATAAAAAAGACTAAAATACAGCGCAAATATTTTTGCACTTCTTTTAGATTATGAAGCCTTTCCTTTTCCCCCTCCTTCTCCCACATTATACCCAAGTTAAGCTTTCTGGTATTACATATTTATCTGTTTATATTTAGAAAAAAGAACTGCAAGAAAATGAGAAGCAACGACTCTATTTTCCCTCTTCTGCAAGTCTCACACATAAGGAGATGCCTAGAAACACCTTCAGCCAGAAGCAAACGAGGGTGAGTCCCTCCCTGATACCTCACTGACACACTGAAGGTTTCAAGCAACTGGCCAAAATCCTGATGGTCCAAAGTCAATTGAAACTCCAAGACTGATCTCAGCTACGTTGTTCCCATTTCCATATGCATTATGCTTTACAGCAACTATTTCTTCCCATCATCGCAGGTTTCTAAGTTAACAGAAGAGCTAAATTATCCTCAACTTTGTAACCACGGCAGGGCAAGTCCCGAGGTGGCCTTTGAGAGCAGCATCCCAGCAGGGAAAAAGCCACCGGGGCTCAATAGCAGGGCCAGCTGGGGACAGGCAGCATTGCAGCCACCGTCTCACTGATTTCTGCCCCAGGTTTGAAGCTCGGGTTGTGCTTTGGTGTCTGACTGACTTACCTACTCATAAGCGGCAGCTCCCAGCCTGGCTCAGCCTGCACAACTGTAAATGTCAACAGACCAAGGAACACAACTTGGGGTTTATTTTCATTAGTAGTAGCACGGTGTCATGGCATGGCAATGCTCTGCAAGTGCTAATTAAAGACCTTGTCATGAGGAACTTAAAAGAACATTTCAGAGCTGGATCTAGCTCTGCAGTTTGGGTGTATCAGATAAAAGGTAACAGCAATAGATATTCCATCACTTTCTAAAAACCACGGAGGGGACTCCTGCGTTTTCACACTCGCAGAATTTTGCACTAAATAAAAATATACAGCTCCTAATGGAGACCATCAGGTCTTGCCTGGCCTGGCCTGAAGGTGTCCATCAGCTGGGCAGTGTGGCTGTGAGTGAGCCAGGGCTGCAACAAGAGGAACATTGTCAGCCGGAGCAGGTTGGGTGGTTACAGACAGGAGACAGAGCAGTTGGCTCCATCTGATTCCCAAAAGCCCACACCACAAAGTTAAGACACAGTTCATTCCACTAAAGCACACTGGGAAAATTTAGCCTGAGCTACTCAAAAGTCATCAATTTATGCATGATTCTTCAATTCAATACTTCAACCATTTCCACAAAATTTCCCCCTGTGATCCAGTATCTCCATTCAGAACCTGACCCAAAGAGCACGCTGCTTTTCAGATTGCATTACAGAAATTTTACAGGGCTGAACTGGAAAAACATTTTTCTCAGTTGTGTTTGGCCCTTCCATCCTCTGACTTCCCCAGTGATCATTCTCTGTGAGAAATCTCAACTATTCAGCCTTGTTAGAGACTAATCTGCCAGCATCCACACGTGCACAGCGTATCTTGTACTGTACAAAATGTCTTTTACAATAAGGATTAGGGACTAATAAGCTATACGGTGCTGCAAATCTTTCCGGTCTTTACTTTTTAGCTGTTGTATAAGAGTCATATTTCCTAAAAGGAGAAACATATGGATTGTATCTACCCAGTCCTGGATGATCACAGAGTCTGCTGTTGAAATGTATTTAGAGAAAAATAAAGTTCTCTATAGGTGAACTGTGAGTAGAATAGATTTTGGGGGGAAGTCCCTCCTGTCTGGAGTGAAAAATATTAAAGGGAAAAAATTAAAAAGGGGTTCTCTTGGAGTAAGCTGAGCCTACACACTTACTGTTTGTGGGCTTATATGCTTTAAAAATATTTTTATTGAACTTGTAGGATTCTGAAGTGAAAATGTTATTTCAAAATTCCTTGTTTGGACCAGGCTTTTGGGAAAAGGAACTCCTTGCTTGAAACAGTTCAGTACATTCCACCCAAAGCGTTTCTCTCCTTCTCTCCAGGCACCACTGCTGCTCCAGTTATTTTACACACTCTTTACTGTAAATACTAGGGAAAATAAAACCATGAGCAAGCCACAAGCAGGTCTAGTTCTAGCCCCCAAAAGACAGACTTAAAAAAGATGCAAAGACTTCGTTTATATCAGTAACTACTCATCATATGCAAAGCTTCACTGTTTTAAAATTTTCTCCTAACTTTGACATAAATACATGGCCTTCTGCTAACTATTCATCTCAATTTTCTTATCCATAACACAGGGATAATAATACTGGCTCTCCGTGCCTCAGTGGAGGGGATTAGTTGGTATCTACATGGATCCTGCTTGTATAAAGCACAATAATTATTGCCTGAATTCTGGTATCTCCTCCAGTAGCCTTGAAATGTATCATATGCCTTCTGATCTCAAAATTTAAAAATAACTTCAGTATTTAAAACATTTTGGGTTTGCTACATCAGAAAAAAAAAATCTACAGTCAACAACAGGGAAGTTTGCAGAGCAGCCAGGGCAGAAGCACACCACATCCTCAGGACATGATCACAGAATAAGAATCCAGATAGAAAATTTGCTTCCTTTCCTAAGTGATCAGTGCCAGACCACTGGCACACGAAGCAGTATGTCTGCCATATTTCACTGATGTCACAATCTCCAGTCCTGTCCGTTCAGGAAAAAAGGAGTAAAAAATAAAACAATCCACACATAAAAAATAAATTAAAAAAATAAAGCCTCCCAACATTTCCCTCCATACTTGCCTCTCTCTTCTATAATAATTTGCTTAAAGATCATTCTTTTTAATAGTTTGCAAGTTATCTCAATCTGTATTTTTACATCTGCAGCTTGAGTTCCAGTTTTAGTTCTGGATGTCTTTTTGTCAGTTTATTGCAGAAACAAGATATGAACTATACATTTTTTTTTTTATTGAGAAAGATAAACATGATTTGTAAGATGAGTCAAATTAAAAATTGATTACACACTAATGGGCTCTAATCAATACATGAATTTAACTAAAAGATGGGGGGGGGAGTAGAGGAGGAAAGATGGAATAGTAATTTTAAATAACAGGACTGTTCTGCTGGTGTATAAAAAAGAAAACAGCACATAAAATAAAACCGATCAGCCCTTTGTGGAAGAATGCAATATCCTCTCTCTCATTCTCTCACCTTGTTTCTCTGTATGATGTGGCGTGTGTTTATTAAAGAATAAAAGAGCAATTATTACATTTCCAGCAGATTGCAGGGCTGAGCAGTGTACAGCAGTGTCAGCCTGCTCTCTAGTGTTGCTGGAGGTGTGTGGCACTCGGCAGCCTCCACGCTCCCCGCCTGCGCTGCCAGCTGCACCCGCTTAAAACACAGCCCCAGCCCCAAAGAGTTCCCTGCTATCCCCTGGGTGGTAAGGAAATCTCAATTATGCACACAAGGGATGTGGTTAGGGGGGAAAAAAAAAAAAAAAAAAAAAAAGGAGAAAGAATGTTTAAATTGTATACGTAAACTGTTTTGTTTTACAAGCTGGAGTAAATCAGCACATTTGTAGGCCATATTTATCTGATCCACTCAATAATAATCTCTCTCAATGAACACCATTGATGTGGCATTTATACCATTGCAAAACATAACCAATTCCTTAAATTCAATTAAAGCGTTAGTGAAAAAATAAGAATATTTGCTTCTGGGCAAGTCACTAGTGCAGAATGGCACAAATCTCTGCCACATTGCTGTCAAGGATCGAGATGAGAGAATATGCCGGGAATGCAGAATCCCCCCTGCTCCCTCTGCCTTCCAAATTCAGTCCTCACTCACAGCCCCATGGTATTAATAGAGGTGCCATGGCCTAAAAATAAACCACCTCCCCTCACCAAGGCATCAAGAAAGGAATCCAGTCCTTTTAGCACCTATTTCCTAACGGGAGGCACAATCTGGCAGACTGATGCTGACAGAGCTTCACATGGACCCTGGTGAGAATTTGGGTATAAAGAAGCAGACGAGCAGCTCCATCCATCAGTCAAGGGGTTTTTAGATGACATATTTCAAGGCTTGTACGTTCAGCTCATCTTAGCTCAGGTAACACAGGGCCTTTGTGCTCTTAAGCCTTGCTGCACATACAGAGAGTAAAAAGGGAGATGGTCCTGATTCATGCCAAGTAATGCCAAGAAAATTCAAATGGAAGCAATGAAGCTGTTACGACAGCACACAGATTTGCCACCACCTCACAAAAACTTAGAGAGAAAAGGCAGCAAGTGCCTGTTACAAAACCTGATTTGGCAGAGAGAACACTTTCAAGGCACATCCAGTCTTTGAAAAAGAGCTCGGTGACATTTATGTAAATCAGGAGAAATGCAAGTGGAGCTCCTTCAGTTTGCTAACACTAAAACTTCATGTCCAAGACTTCAGCACAATCACAACAATACAGCATATCTTCTGCAGGGATCAGGAAACAAAATGGGATCAGAAAATGTCCCTTTAAAAAATGGCTCCTTTTAAAAATTATTTCAGTGGTACATTGAAACATCCTCTAAATGTAATAAACAGCAGCTTTAAAAAAAATAAAACAATATCTCTTAAAAAAAGCATTTTGTCAGCTCAGGAAAAGATCTGAGTGTGGGTTTCAGTGGAGGCCAACAAAGCCCAGTGACTGAGCCAGAGCAAGGAATTCATCCTACCAAGCAGTCTGAGCTACAGGCACCTATGGCAGATGATCAACACCAACAAGAATTACAGCTCCTGGGCTGAAGGTGTGGGACCAAACCAGCAAGGTACAGTAAAAGGAGCGGTGCTTCTGAATTTCCCAGACCTTCCTAAAACACAAAGTTTCTTGTCAGTGAAATACTGCAGCAGAGATGCCCTAACACCAATCTCCTCTTGGAGAGCAGATCTACCAAGTAAGTACCAGCTAGCTGGTATCACAGCGGAAACAGCTACAACTGCCTGGGTTTCATTAGATGTAATCAAATATTCAGTTAATATTCAATGTATACCTAAAATCAGCTCAGTCTTAGGAAGCTTTCCTTGATATATGCACAGCTGCTGGAAATGGATGACTTCTTTCATTAATATTTGCTTCAGAGAAGAACTAATTCACTTTGGCTGTGTTTATGTGCTTTCTACAACTACAAAAATAAATCAGTGTGCTGGGAAGACCATTTCACAGAAAAGACTGATCTGAGGTGCTTATTAAGCAGCACTCGTTGAGAATGAACTCCGAACCTGTGAAATGAAGATGTGAAGAATATATGAAAAAAACCCTACTAATATAGGTAGTGAGAAAAATAAGTTAGAACTATGGATATTGGAGATATTAGTTTTGATTAAATGAAGCCACAAACTGCTCACAACAAAATATTCCCAGCCAGTTTGCTTACAACAACCTAAACTAATTTTGCTCTGTAGTAGTAACCGTCCCAATATACAAATTTACCATTTTTATTAATTACTTCAATTGCTGACAGCAGATGATCAAATCCACAAACTGAAGTTAGCAACTGGTGGTTTAGTTGAAATTAACATCTCTTATTAGTAAGTGTAAATTATTATAAAGGGCACTGAAACCCACACAGACTCACAGCCACCTGGGCAAAACAATCTCTGCTGTCATGATGCTCAGAGGAGCTGAGCCTCTGGCAGTGCTGGGGAGAGCTCTGCCTCGCTCCAGATCTGCTCACTGGGCACCTTTCAACTAAGTCAAAAACTCCTAAAACTATAACTAAAAATGTGAGGGGTTTGTAAGCCAGAAGCAGAAGCCTTGTTTTGTTTGGTTTACTACTAGACCTCTGGGGTATTATTTTGGTTTTTCTGACACTGGATAAACTTTACTGATGTTAGGGAACTCTGAACCTGTAGGTATGAGTATTTTCAGAGTCATCTGTCTGTATGGAAAGGGAAACCAGTTAGGATCAAGCAGAACACTACAGCATTAATCTAATGTATCTATTAAAAATACAGCCAATTAGCAGGAGAAAACATTTACAACCTGCTTTTTCAAAATAACTTACTGGTGTAAGTTTAAGGAGAATTAATTCTTTCTTTTATACTATTTACTTGTGTACATTTACACTTTTACTAAATTAAATAGGCTTTTTGAGTTTGCCTGAAAGAGAGGTTTTGCAACAGCTTAGCCCTAGAGCAAGTAGATCAAACTCCAGCAGCAGCCACAGTTTTAAGGAACCCCCTCATACAGTGCCTGAAACCCCCCAGGTTTATTTCCAGGTAGGGAAGGCCAAGAATAGCCCTGTGTGTGTAGATGTATACAGATATACACTACTTCTATGGCAGTACTGGAAAGTGAGATAACCAAATGAAATCCCTCCCTTCACACCTTAGCTGGGTACCTGGGATACACGATTTCCCCCAGATCAGTTGGTGCTGTGAAACACCACTTTAAGGCACTTTTCTGGTATCATTATTTCCTACCAGAAATCAGCTAAAGCAAAGCAGCTGCATTATTCTGCAGCTCCCTCTACTTGCTGCATCCCATCATGGCAGTGTGACAATCTCTCCAACCTCCCGATCACTCTTTCATAGGTCAGATCATAAGATCAATATAAACAAGAAAAAAAGAGACATGTAGTCTTGTAAGAAAAGCCAGCAAGTTCAAAGATGTAGCTGACAGTCTGGATTTAACTCTGACTAATCTGGGAAACAAAAGGAGAGTGGTTACATGAATGAAGGATGAAGTATCAGACTGGAAAGCACTCGGTTTTATCAAGCTAAGTGAAGACCTTAAAATATTAAAGCTGAATTTCTCATATGACATGGGGGGGACATAACAACAAACAAAACAAATAAAAGGGAAGAAATAATTATTTCATAAATGCTTACAAATGAGAAAGCCCCCCTGCTCTCACATGGATATATTGTTAATTTAGCCATTTAGAACCATGAGAGCAGTGCACTCAGTACATGGGAGGTATTTTCCCTGAGTGTGATGATACCCAAAAGCAGCATTGCTTACAGTGACAGACCAGCCCTTCCCTGCCAGTTCTGCACCAGGTCCTTGCACGTAGAGCAGACAGAACATTTCACAAGTATGAACAGAACACCAAGTAACAGCTAGTCACAAAGAGAAAAGCAAAATTCACATTGCACAACAACCCTAGCAGGGAAGGGCTGTAGCTCTTCAAACACTGAAATTAGCATCAATGACAAATGGTCTCACAGGACACAAGTGCTTTCCCTGATCCCTGCCACCAAGCCCAAGGAGCTTGCCAGCAGAGAACACTTCCCTTACTGTTGCTCTAAGGAAGGGGCAGATGATCAGATGTTGAGAATTGAATTACTGCCCTAGGATCTGGGTTTCACTGAGTTAAGAATCACATCCCTTATTAACTGCCTGCACAAGTGCTCTGCCCATGCAGACACAGACATCTCAGGCTGCCCAGAAGCCCCAGCTCTGGCAGAGCAGAGCGCTCTGCTCTCCACAGCTGCACCAGCCAAGGACAGGGATCTCACTGGGCTTTACTACTTCCAACTCATCGTGTTCAGGTGGTGCACCCAGAGATCATTCTCAGACTTTCTGAAAAAGCATCCACAGATAGCTTCCGGGCATTTCACAAATGTTTGGATCATATATTCATTACATAGCAAATAAATTCCTTTGTACAGATGGGAAGAGATCAAAAATCATGCAAGTTTTAATCACAGCTGCCTCGATTTCACATGGTTAAAGGAATCTCCTGAAAGTGCCCATTGAGTTTAATGCCTCAATATTTATATTGTTTTAAAGAAAAAGAAAACTTGAAAGCCTTGCTTTGCAAGATTAAGCAGCAAATGTCTTATATTTCAGATGAACTGCTAAAACTTAATCCTGCAATTCTTTTCTAATCCAAACAATCCTAAGAACTACCATGAGCTCATGGACTCCTGACAGAAGTGTGTTTGCAGGGTTAGGGATTTCATCTGTGTAGCATGCATGCAGCCAGACACCAGGTGAATTCCTTTTGCCCAGTTCCTAATCCACTTGAGTATAGTTAGTTTGAAAGTTCAGATAAAAATAACATCTTAAAAAATATATATAAAGAAAATGAAAATCAAGCTTTAGAAAAGGAGGGATGCAATGGTGAGGGACAGAGCTGCTTTGCCTTACACTTAGATTTTCCTTCTAGGCATCAGGGTGCAAGATGAGAGCAAAGCTTTGTTTCTACAACAAAGAGCAATCACACAGGTCCTGCCCAGAGCCTACACCCAAGAGCTCTCCAAGGACAAAAGCACCTCAGGAGAAACTGGAAAGACATTCATTTACATGTTGCTGGACCTCTAGAGAAACAGACACAAGGCCACTCCTGGCACCTGCCAGGGATGTCCCCCAGTCAGCAGCTTCACAAAAAGCTCTGCCACATCACCCCATCTAAAGGGGCTGCCTCTGCTTACCCCTACCCACTCAGTGGTCTCAGAGAAGGGCTCTGTCCCTGTGATGCTGTTGGAAGCACAGGGTAACACAAGTGTCCCTGAGAAGTGACTCTTGCAGAAATAAGGATTTATAACGGGGCTGCAAAGCCTTACCTGGGGATGGGGAGGCACACAAGGGGATGTCTGATGGGGACTGCACCCTGCAGCTTTAGGAGTCACTCCTGCTCCAGGTGTGGAAGTTTACTGCAACTTAAGACTTCTTTTTTTTCTTTCCCTACTTCATATGTTGTCCCAGCCACAAGATTTTATTTTAAACTCAACATTTGTATTCCTATCAGTTCATCTACTTGTTCTTAACCAAACCAAAAAGTATTTTGTAGTCAAAAGTAATAAGAAGGCTCTTACAGGCTTTGGTCATTGTTAGAAAACTTACTCGATTATTTGAAAGGTTAGGTCTGAATTTAAATCTTAAACTCTTATGAAATCAACAGAGCTGTGATGATTTATGAGGTGTCTCTGTTTGGTCTGTTGAAATGTACGAAGAATTCATAGGCTGCTTAGTCTGAACACAGCACCTGAGTTTGTGAGTACTGCCCCACCATCTGCAGGCTTAGCCTGAACACACAGTTGTGACTGTAGCTGAGTCGTGGGGTAAATTCATTAATTAGAATAACCAGTAAATTGTTATTGATATTTTTCTGTTGTTTTTTACCACCCAAAATGGTCAATAATGTCACCAGCAGAAAACAGAACATGGCAAAAGCCAAATTAAGCTCACATCAGTTAGCCAAGGAAAAAGCACAGATGAAGACAGTGGCAACTTGAAGTAAATGAGGGGGAGTAAAGAGGTGGTCAGAGGATTTCTGTGTCCTGAACCACTGTATTCAGCTTACAGCTCAAATGGCACTTTACAGAGTCCCACTCAGCAGTGGCAGGAGGAAGCAATCCTTGGCTTTCTCCTTAGCTGCCTGCTTGAGAAGTCAGTATTTACAGTGAGCTGAAGATGGGGGCCTTCTCTGCAATACCTGGGGAGGTCAGGCTCATTTTGTCATGAGCTGGATGAAAAACCCAGTGGAGCTGAAAGACATTTTTGTATTTGATTTTGCAGATGTGGCTGAGGGGAACTGCTCCTTTGGAACATCAAATCCTTTCATGAATCTGTTGTGTTGGTAAAGATATATCTGTAGTCTGAAAAGTTTAAAACAAGCATTTTGGGGAGGTTTCATTTTTCTTTTCTTCATAAGCATTTTGTTGAAAATAAGAATCCAGATCTCGACCCTTAAGTGGATGGTTGGTTTTGATGATATATATATTTTCATAGATCAAAAATTGTTTCCCCTCATAATCCACTTAGCCCTTCTTAAGCCCATGGGCTTTTTGCTTTGAACAAGAGCTGTGCAGAACTCACTAGACTGCTGCTCAGCAAGACAAACCCATTTCAGCCAGCAGCAGCAGCGAGTCACAATTTGAGCTGCGTTGCCCTTCTTAAAAATTAAGTGGGTCACCTAATATCTGCTTTTATTTAATACTTGTACCACCTTGCTCCAGAGCCACTTGAGGTGGGGTTCTTTTACTGAGGTTGTGCCAAGTAACTCTTGTTGCAAACAAAAACCTGTCAGCTCCTCACTGCTTCCACCAGGCTGCCCTGAATGTGTGTGGCCAAGAGGCTCAACACTCCTGGACTGTCCAGGTCTGAGCCCCTAAGGGTTTGTTCCTCATTGCAGAGCTCTCCTCCTGTACAGTTAAAAGTGATGAGAAGCAGGGAGGGGAATTGCTCCTGGGGCAGCAGAGCTGCAAAGGAAAGCCAGGCCCCAAGTGGGGATGGTGCTGTAGGATTTTCAAATTGTGCAGAAACAGACAATATCAATACCTAATTTTATGCAACTGAAAATGACACCAACCAACATTAGCATCAAAAATCTGATTTACACATTTTAAGTTTTCCAAGAAGAGGGTTTGTTTTTCCTGCCATCAGTTACATTCCTTACAGTTCCCAGAAGGAAATGATCTTTTATAGGCAGAATTGGATCAGTCTGTCATAATCACTCAAAACTAATGATGGATATTTATTGCTGTCACCAGAGGCTTAAGGTCTAACATCCCATCATATAAAAGTAGAAAAGAAAAAAAAAGAATGTAATGACTTCACTGATCCATTGCTGTTAAATCTGAAAGATGTGGGGAATTTGGATTAATTCACACATTCTAACTGATAAAACATGTTGGACTGACCTCAGTGGCTTCAGCATGGAATATTTGGAATGTTGGATGTATACATAAGCATGCACTTGATCATAATTTCTTTAACATGCTGCCAGTTTGCTTTGGTTTGTTTCTACTAAGCTAATGCAAGGTTCATAACCATGCTAAATGGGAAGATTATTAGGCCAAACATCGTGCATTTGAAAATCCTGCCCATGCTCTAAAACTGCAGCCAAAGTTTTGGGAGTTATTTTGGGCTGAGAGATTGTGGGGCTTATTTTGTAAACATCCAATGGAAACAATTTCCTAGAAGCCCTCCTGGCTCTACCTGCTTTGGCAGGGCAGCAGCAGGAAGCCTCCTCTGAGCACATTAAGCCCTTCCCAAGCACATCCAAACTACTGCAGCTTCCCCACTTCAACAGCAGGCAGTGGATTCTTCCTACAGAAACACATGGAAATATTCATATGGGCAAGGATGACTTGGATGAGGATGTTCTTTTTAAATGGCAGAAACAGAAACAACTCTTTTAGATTGCATCATCTTTCAGCTCTCATTCCTACATTTTAGATACTACACATGAAAAAATTTGTATTTATTGATCTATCTGCTTGGATATCTGGAACAGCTTGAGCTACTGAGTGACAAGTAGACAGTGCATTTGGAAATAAGGGGCTGAAAAAAAATCAAAGAACAAGAAGAAGTGAAAAGCACATATGTAAATAACAAGGAAGAAAGGTAAACCATACCACGGATAAGAGGGGACAGTTCTGCTTCAAGTTATTGTTTTCTTAATGGTGACAACAACCCTCCTAAGGCACCCATTTCATCTGCTTCTGGTTTTGTTATTTTATATGTTTCTCTCTTTACCTTTTACCTCACTAGCAATGTTTTATTGATATTTCATTTTAGATGATAGTTTACTTTTCCTGTGGACAACCAATGGGATGCTTACACCCATTTTAAAAGATTTAACTCAGTTATGCACATGGACACGTATATAAAGCTGAAGATTTTTCTATCCATTGCAATTTCAGGATGCACTAAAAGACTTTCTAAGCTTGGCTTATGCCCTGATTTAGGGAGTTTTGATTCATGGAAGTCAAAGGAGTTTGGATCAGGACAATAATTCACTTCCCAACTCGATGACTTTGGTGGGCTTGCACTCAGTTCTCCATTTGTCCAGTAATGTTGGGCCCTGAACTAGTGACACAACTCTCAGCTCCCTGCCACCTCTTTAGGAGCAGAGCAATGTGTAAACTCTTTTCATCCTCTCACCATACACGTCATTCCCTCTTATCTCTAGGAAAATAGTTTCTTGTTATTTTTAGCTCAAATCACAGCTTCATTTTTCAAAAAAAATCCAGAGCCTAAAACATTTCTTCGTAGTCCCCCAAACTTAATTTCCTGGGCTTCAAAAGAAAGCTAAAAAAGGTGAAAACACCATTGATTTTTGATCTGTTTTAGTTAAGAGCATGCCAGGCCTCTCTGATCCAGCTCATAGTCCTCTTTTAAGTACGTTAAGGTAAAGGATGCAAGTCACAGCTATGTCAGAATGTGCTTTGCTCACCTCTTCTCCCCCCTCAAACCATTCCTGACCCTGCTTTGGGGGACAATATTGAAAACAGTGAAAATATAACCCTGCTAAAAACATGAATCAAAAAGTCACTGCTTGTGGACATGTTTTTAAAATTGCTTAGTTGCATGGAGGTCCCTTTAGTGCTTGAAGGACTTTAATAAAATTGATTTTCTGAGTATAGCCTTTTAGCAGCTACTGTATAAGCTTGAAATATGAACCCTTCATTGTTGAAAGTGTTTCATTTTTGCCCTGTAACTAATGATCAAGGGAAAGAATGTGTTCAGAATTCTCCATGGTTGCCATTTTCATAATTAAATCGTGCTAATAATAAAGCTTTGCAGACTTTAAACAAACTGGCACTGGAGTGGAATGTGGTTTGTGGTGTTTCATTTAGAGACCTCTGCAATTAGCCCTTAATGAATCAGCATACCACAGTGATAAGTAAGACATCTCTGTGAACTGGTTATTTACCAAAGCACAAAACTGTGACATTTTCATTCCAATGACTGAAAATTATTCTCCAGATTTCTTCTGAAAGCTCTTAAGTAATTTGGGAAGTTAAAGCCCATTAATTGTCTTTAATGCCTGATGTGCAATGCTGGCAATACTGGAATTACATTACCATTGCTTATCCTAAGTACAACGGCTCAAAAATAAGCAGTTGAGTCAGTAAGGCATAGGCAGCTGAATAGAAGTTGCAGACATTACTGCCAGGGTACATCTACTATTTTGGGGAAGCTGTACAGAACTCTACAATACCAGAATCACCTTCATCACAGTAACACAGCTGCAGGTTCTGGTCTTCCCTCCCTTACTCACTTAAACTAAGACTGACATTAAAAGATTCTTTCTTATATTTGCTCATTAATAGAATATCCTTCTTTAAAACAACCCAAGCCATGCACGTATCAGGACACTTTATGGAAACATAAAGCTGGGAACAATGCTGATATCTATCTGCAAGGAATCCAGCCCTTTCTGGCTGAACACACAGAATTAGGAGATTCAGCTAAGGTCACTGACTGTGCCTTTCCTACAAATGCAACACGTTGCCTACAGGAGGAAGTAATTTTCTGGCAAAACTCATTTCAGCACCTAATGAACCAGATGTAGTGGACTCTCAAACCCATGCCTTGGCTCTTATAGCACAGTAGGGTATAGGATCCCGGGATTTTTAGTATAGACTTACTTCCCTGGGTATTGGATCTGGCCTTGGAAAGAGAAACATTGTGATTGCTAAGAAGAGGAAGTATCAAGAAGAACAGCCTGTCAGCAGACCAGTCTCTCATACAGCTATCAGAAGGCAATAGTGGATCTCCAATACAAACTTCTCCAGCCTAGTTTATTAAACCCAAGTTTTTCTAAGTTGAGTTTTCCTGATGGGTCCACAGCCATTACTGATAATCTAAGCATGTTTCCTGTCTCTCAAATCTTTGGTAGGTCACTTTGCACTATCACATTTCAATTCTTAACTATTTTTTTTTCTCAGTTGCACAGTTAGTTAGCTTTCTTTTTTTGTAAGAAGAAAACAAAAGAATAGCAGAAAAAAAGTTGGTGTAAATAAAAACCTTAGAGCCTCTGATACATTTTAGGATCCCCTCCATAACAATCTGATACAAATACTTTCCAAATACATATACATGTATTTGTATCATACATGAAATGCATGATAAAGACACAGAGAAATATGAAATATGGAAAAGATTTAGACATGAAATCTCCAAACCCACAAAAACCTGACAGCAGTTTTGTGCAGTTTGCAGTAATTCCTGTGGCAGTGCTTGGTACAGAAACACTGCCAGTGCTCACCTGGACCTGCACAGGAATCTGCACATTCCAACTCCTTCCTGCAGGAGTGCTCAGCCCAATTTGTCAGCCTGCACAGGCACTGACAAACACAGATATGGAATTACCTGCCCAGATAATTACTACTTAAAAAACATAAGACCAGGAGGTCTCTGGAGCCACTGCTGCCTTTACAAAACACTTTAAGGACCTTCTTACAAATCTGATCATGCTCCATTGTACATACAAGCAAAGGACACTAGGATGCATCATGCCATGGAGAAAGAACGGGAAAAAAAACATCAGGGGACATAGAGGAACAGAGGAACAGAGACATCCCAGTGCCTCAGTGTAAATGAGCTCAGGTCCAGCAGGGTGTAATTAGCTCCAGCTCACCACCACCAGCACACCAGTTAAGTTCATGTCATGAAAGTCCAGCCCAGTTGGACATGGCCTGGCTCTTTAGAGAGCCAGTTCATATGCCTCAGTGTCTGTAGTACTGTTAATGTGAAACTCAGCTAACCCATGGAATACCAAATCTGGGCTGTAGTTGGAGTTTTTATTTCAACCATTCCTCTTGGAGCTGCAGAACTTCATTTCTCAGATGGGCAGAAATTGTCTGCTTACATCCACACCTGGCCATTTAATACCTATTTATTATCCTGCTGGAGTTGCCCCTTAAATAGACTTCCCCCTTTTCCCTGGTGTTTTTATTCCCCAATAGATTTAAATACAGAAAACTTAAACTATGTTTGTGAAATGCAGACCCATGCTCTGAAGCATACGTTCATGTTATCCGCTGCATTTTAAAAAAAATTCCATCCCATTAAAACTCTGATTATTTTTTGTTATTTATTACATTGTTGACTTCCTCTCAATGTCAGAGCAACAAGCTCCACATTCGTCTTTTGGGAAATCATGAAAATATTTGCTGTTCTCTGTTTTGTTCTAAAAAATCTCAGCTTGAAAAACTCACAGTGTTAGATTCTCTATTAGGGAGACAAATGGAAGTTATGTGCTATAGCTCACACACCAAGTAATGGGTCATCTTTGAAACACTGGCAACATTGAAATGGATGGACTTAACATAGGGCTCTCACACCCAGTGATGGCAGAGCAGCATTCCAGCTCTCCAGACCTCATTTCCCAGGCATGAGAAGCCTGTACATGGCATTGATGACACAGGTTATCATGCCAGAGGGAAGAACCTTATCAAAATGACACCCAAAATCTCTGCTGTGGTTCAGCAGCAGAAGGATCAGAAGAGCTCTTTCATGGGCATCTTCATCTCAGCATCGTGTTGATTCAACAGCTCCTGGGTGTCAGCAGGCTTGGGATGGACACTGTTTTGGGAATGGTACTTTTAGTCATGGCACAGCTATTGCCAGAAGATTGATTCAGTCATTATGTCTCAAGGTATATGTATTCTTTTTAAAATGTTGTGCAGTAAGGAATACATTTTGGAAGGTAATTAAAACTGAGAACTTTACAGTAACATCATCATCATAAAACTAGCCACAGCTTGGACAAAGTTTTACACACACCTCTTCCAGGCTTCTCAAACCCAGCCCCTATAGCCAGACAGCAACTCAAAGAGTCCCCTTGGATGGGCTGCCCAGGCTGCACTGATGGGAACTTGTGAATGTTTCTTGGGTAAAACTGACATTGAATTCCAAAAAACAAGTAAGGTGATGATGTTTTATTTATATCAAGGTTGCACCCTGATACCAGGATAGCTGCTCTACTTATTTTTACTCATAGAGGAGTCCCAGGAATGCCTACAATTATTTCTGCAAATAGTAGTTCTATGACTGGTCATGCAAAGCAGCAAGAGGCAGCAGCCCCTAAAGTAACTTCTTCATCCCTGCTATAAAGTACAGACTCTTTTTTGTTTAAACTTTATACATCAGACTAAAATACTTAGTACGTAGAAACAGGACAAGCAGAAGTACTTTTCTTAAGTAGAAGCCTCACAGAGTTATTCATAAAGCAAATCAATTGAGGCAGGCAAAGAGAATACATCTTAGCTGGACCCCAATGAGAAAAGGAAGAGTAATACATTGTGTTCATTAAAATAATATCAAAATTAAATTTAATACAAAGTACCTAAGACAAAAAACCAAAACTGTTAACCCCAAAGCCACTAACTATTCATTAGCCAAGTCAATTTTGCATCCCATTATGATTCACAATGTGTAAATTCCCATTGAAATTGATTTAGTAAACCAGCTCTTTGATGGGCCTGAAATTAAAAGGTAGAAGAAAAGATACAACTAATTGAAGAACATAATTTGATGCTTGTAGAGGGTGTGAAATTTACTGAGAGCAGATTGGAGCTTTAATTAAAGACAACGGGCCAAATTCACACCTGGGATAATGATTGAGGAATTTTGCTGAGGTCAGAAGAATTGAAGCCTAAATGCAGCTCATGACAGTAGTGCCAGCAGTCTGGTTTCAAATGGAGCTAGGGAAAACAGCCATAAAAAGTGGGGGGGAAAAATAGTGAGATGTATGAATTTCCCTGTCTGAAAGTTTTCCTGACTGGGTTCTACCTTGAGCAGCTCTGGGAATTTCTTCATGCTCACAGCAACTGGGGGGGACAAAATATTAGATGAGGACACTTCTGTTTGGACTCCCAAATCAAGAGTCAGGAGAAGAGCTGAGGTTTCATAGGAGAGCTGCCAGGAAAGCTGTACTTGTCTTTTGCATTGGAAGCAAGGAAATAAGGCAGTGTGATAAACCAGAGCATTTCCCAACAGGCCTTAACCATGTGGGTGACAAACACCCATCTTCAACTGTACAGATATGCTCTTTAACTGCTTTGTATACCTGTAAAATACACACCGAGGTCTACAGGAACAGGACCTCTGCAGTTTGAGGATTTGGAGCAAAACGCACTGGCCCACAGTCTTTGTTTTGTAAATCTGTGCTGACATGGATGAGTTTCTACCTTTATCTACTGGTGAGGACTCTCATCTCCTCAGTGAATGAAAGCATTCTTATCCAGAAAGTATCACCAGAGTTAGGAAGGGGCTGAAAGGCAGTCAAATTCAGTACTAAGCAGTATCTGTTTGAGTTCCATCAACAACACCCAAATAAAAGCTGTTGTGCAGGAGGAAATAAGGGAAGTTGAATTCTTTGCCTGGTGTAATTCACTTCATTTATTGACTTTTTTTCCCTTTCGTTTGTCAGTAATTCTGAGATGCCTGGCATTCAGGATGATTTGTAATGTAAATTATATAATTGTACTTTCACATATTTTAACATCAAATGGAATGATTGACTACAGAATTTGAGCTGTCTACAGGTGGGGGTCAATTATCATCTGAATAATCACACTGCCACACAAGAATAGCATGGCCATGGAGTGTGACATATTTTTATCTCTATGCATTTCAATGAAGTCAGGCTGGTACATAAAAGGTTATCACCTAGGAAACATATTTTCCTAAGCACAAGTTAAACATGCAAGCAAGATCAGCATAGATATTCAATTTAGCCAGTCAACCCTAACCTATTAATATTTTAACAAAATCCAGTGAGGATAATTTTTTTTCTTTGATCCCATTTCATTTGAGCAGCCTGGAAAGGGAAGAAAAATTAAAAACAAAATAGTCAAGCATACAGAATGAGGTTATGTATTAAGTGGGCTATTTAATGTTTTTGGCATATTATAGCCCTAGGGAAAGTGTGGATGGATTTAACAATCAAGATCTGTGTTCCCTGGGCCCACAAAGTTCGAGAAACATAAAATAATCTATACTTCCAAGCTGACAAATCTTACCTGACACTCTGCTTCATCTCACTGGGACTCTCTAGCTCAGCATTAATCATATGTTACAGGGAGTAAAAAGAAAAGTAAATCACACTAAGCTGGAAAGTGAGATGGAAGGTCTTTGGGCAAAGCTTTTAATCAATAATATGTGGAATAATAACCAGGAGCTATTGTTTGACTCTTCAGATATGAAAAGTAGCAATGAAAAACACAAAGCAACTACAAACTGCTGCCACTTCAAAGGCACCTAATGCAAACACAAGCAGCTTGGCTTCTCCTAACCACCACCTTCCCTCCTGCCCAGTCCATTAGCAAAATTCTGTACTCACAGTTCACCATTTTGATCTAACTCCAAAACTGCAATTAAAAGTGTCTATCTGATCCTAGAGATAGATCCAGAGGACGCAGTGGTATCATGTGCATTAATTTTTGGGTCTCTAATCTGAGATCTTTTGCTACCTATTGAGATTCAAAGAATGTTCCAAATGAGGTCTTATTTCTCATGTCAGATGATTCCCCTATTTCCCTACAACCTTCTCTTCATACAATTACCACTAAGACACAGAACAAGTATTATTTTGCTGTGAATTCTACCTGATTTCCAAGCACTACACCTACCCTCACCTCTGCAGTTTCCCTTCCCTCCACTCCTCCCCATACATCAATTAAAGGAACACAGTTATGTTACTGGACTACTAAACATTGAAGAATTCTTTAGTTTATGCATTTCTCAGCTATTTATTTTGTAGTTTGCATTAGGATACATGAGCAGCTGTAGAAGGCAGTATAACTGAACCACTATGGGCTGAAGCCTCAGCCATGAAGTAGTACATGGCTGTGACTGATCTAACTTCCAGCTATTCACTCAGCTCAGTTCACGACCTCTAACTTGCCTCAGCCCTTCAATAATGAATATCATAATATTTGGCTTGCTCGGTTCTGAACAGGAGGTGGAGATGCTAGTCCTGTCTCATACTTTTGTAATTAATATTATTATTATAGGGGGTGGAGAGAGAGACTTACAGCTCAGAGTGAAACCTAACCCAAATCCAGCTCAGGCTGTCCATTAATGCAAAACAGTTTTGAAACTGTGAATGAAGCTCTAGTAAATCCTCCACTGTTGCTCAGCAGGAGCTCAGCAACACACAGCTTGAATGACTATGGTATAAAAAAAAAATAAAAAGGTCTCATAACCATGAAAACATTCAGGGACCATTCTCACAAGCAACCCTACCAGGAAGGCAATATTTTTTTACTTCTATGTGTGTGGTCAGGTTCTCTCCCTTTTTCTCTTTCAGAATATAAATAGTTTTTCCTTCCTTTACTTTTTTGGCATGAGTCAGATGAAAGATACCTAATAATGGTCCTGCTCTGCAGCAACAACAAGGTATTTTTCTGCTTTAGACACAGCAGCATCTGTGGAGTTTATTTTTTAAACAGCTCTTTTGTTGAAGTCAGAAAAATCTTTCAGTGTTATCTTTTCAACACATTGGAAACTTCAACATTCTAAGAGTTTCTCACTCAAAACTAATAAAATAACCAGAATTTTTAAAAGTTTAAATTAACCAAACTATTTTTGAATGTTAAAGACAAACTACTGGAAAAAACCTATCACCACAGAGAGGTCTGGTTGGCTCATCAGCAACACTTTCTTTGTTTCAAAGCTCCCCCACCAGCTTCCTCTCATTAAACACAGTGAAAACAAAGACAGTTCCTGTAAATTCCTATGTTCTTAAAATGAAACCAGTTTAATGGCCTAATTAACCCACAACCTTTTATTAGTAGTTAAAAATAATTGTAACAAATTGTTTCCCTTTTGGGTATAGACTTTGCTTGTGCTCATGGTCAATTTATAATGAAAACTAACCCACCCCTGCTACAGCATGATTTAACAGGTATTTTGGACTGTTCTACCATACTAGCACCTGCTGTTCTCTGCAAATCCTCCTTTGGAGTGTTTGTTACTCCCAGTGGGCATTTCCTTGACAAACTGTGTTGGTCACAGTCAAACTATCTCTGCATCACCCTGGGGCCAGAGCAGACCCTGCTCATCACAGAGGAGCACCCCTTGCTTCTTAGGGCTAGGAAATGAGTCCTTTCTCCAGCCTCTGGGAATTCCCAATGTACTGCCAGTTCTGCTTTTTGCCCAGGAATGTTAACCATCTCCTTCAAACATTTTTCTACTGATGGTAAACAATGAGAATTTGTATGCAACCTGAAATTACCAAGTGGAATATGAATTTCATTAATTCTGGTGAACTACAATGAGACACAAAGATTTCAAAGATGGGGCAATTCAGAAGTGTCTATTTTTCAATGGAACTTGCAGAAAATCACCCACAGTGATTGCTCATGTGTCTGCTTTTACCCCAGACACTGAGCTGCCTGATTCACTTCCTGGGGCTTTAACTGCAGAGTAAGTGACAGGCAGGAGATGATGCAGTAATTCCAGCAGCAATTTATCAATACCTGCAGCCATTGATCTGCCCATCCTGCTTTATGGGATGAGATGGGGGGGTGACAGGAACCCTCCTGCATGGGGCCTTTCCAGGACACCTGCAGTCCCCCTCTGGGAGCACTGCCAAACTGCTGGTAATAGGGTTTTTTTCTAAAGACTGCACAAAAAGGATACAGTTTTGAAAACAACCAGCAAGTTCTTGGCTACTTCTCCCTCTCTTGTATCTCTACATGTTCTACAGTGGTTCCTATTATAGAGTCAGCATTTGTTAACATCCACTCAGAGAAATCTTTAAAAAAGGAGCCAGCGTTCTCTGATGCTGCATTATAGTCAGAGCTGGCATTTTCATGACAACTACACATTCAGATCTCCCATTTCTTAATTTGCTAATAGATACCATTCCTCTATAGCCTTGGTCTCATTTGTAAGCCCTCCAGTCTGCAATGAACCAGTCAGGAAAGTACACACAGGCAGTGGATGCAGTCAGAAAACTCATCAGGTTTTTCTGCCAGTTTTTATTCTACATAAAGGAATATCTGAGCCCACTAATGTCTCTGCTTACAATGAACAGATATGAAGAAACTGATTTTTCTCATAATAGAAAAGGCTTTTTTATATCCTTTGAGGAAAGTAATAGTGCTGTGTGAATTTAGGCTCACGGAAATGCTGAAATGGTTAATTTTACTGGTGCTTCCTGTTCTAATCTCTACAGAACTGGACTTAGTAAAGACTAATGACCAACCCTTTGAACCTCCAAGTCTCCTAAGGTTTAATTTGTTATTTCTGAGGAGGTAAAAGAAAGCATGAATAAATAATGAGAATAAGGGACACAAGGACCAGAGACAATTCAGCAATGTCATTTACATATACATCAGAGTTCCCAATTCCTAGAATTACTCATTGCTGCAACACTACAGAAAAAACATAACCTAAATCCAGGATTACAGCTAAAATCAAGAGCTACTGTATTCTAAAGTTACCTTGAAAGATTCACAACATTCTCTGTTGCTCATTAAACTCAAACATGTGGAACACAGAGAGTTAACACAGACTAGAAAACCAACACAAGCACAGTGTGTTACCAGTCAAAATTCACTTGGTTAAAAGAAAGGAAAAGAAACAGCTGAACAAAATAACCTGTAATATTTTTCAGAAAACATTGATTCAGAGGAAATAAACCTTTTACAAGAACGTGCCAGTTCTGACAATTCCTTCCACAGGACAATTTTGTTAGGTATTCAACTAAATTTCTTTTTTCAAACCTAGCAAGCACAGTGCTGTTGTAGTAGTTAGAACAATTATTCAAAGTGTGACAAATCTGGATTAAAGTCCTTGATTCAGCCCAGGTATCTTTCCCATTTTACACAAAAAGCCATTAGGTTTTTGCTTATTCTGGGCTGGATCTATGCATCTCTTCTGGTTGTTGTTATACATCTTTGTTTTATCCTTGTGAGAAAATGTTGCTGTAGTAAAACTGAAGATGGAAAAAGCATTTTACAGGAAGAGGGAGCACTGAAGTAAATGCAGTGCTTGAGCTTATTTTGCTTTTATTTAAATGCTTTGTGAAGCAGTGAAAAACCAGAAAATTGCAATAGTGTTGTAGGAAAAAGGCTTTGCTCACAAAGCAAATTTTCTTCCCGAGGAGCAGTTTATTGCAATGTAGAAAGCTGACTAATTGGATTTACAACAGGCAAGCAGTGATGTTAAAAAGGAATAACGTAAAGAGGGAAAAATAAATGCATTTTAAATCTTACAGACACCTCCACATTTCCTGTGCTTTCCTAAAGAAATACCGGGTACATATTGTTTCCAAATTTCTGTTGATTTTTAATTTGTTCAGGGGAAAAAAGAAAAAGAAGAAAAAAAAAAATAACCACACAGAACAGTCTACAGTCAGCAGAGAGGTAACGAAGCTAACAGGGAGCTCTCCATGTTAAGCTCTAGAATACAGAGGCAGTGGAGAAAAGAAAAGCAGTGTGCTGGGTGTCAGACTGAGTCTTCTGGAGCTGAGGCATCTGCTGAACTGCATTGCTTAGCCAGGTGAAATGAAGGATGTAAGAAACCCCTAATTTAAATACTTGAGCAATTTTAACAAGGCTCTCTGCAGACAGTGCTCTGCAAATTTTGTATTTGCCTTGTGTTCCAAGCTGTCTATATATTTTCTCTCCCTTATATGCTTTTAGCAGAACTGCATCACCTTCTGAGATTGAGCTTTTCATTGTGAAGGTTACTGTATTTTTACTGCTCCAAGCAGGGCTGAATGAACAGCAGTCAGGGTAGTTGTGTATAATCTTGAGTTGCAGTGTAACCTATCTAATCTTGGCAGGCATAAATCTTTTAAAACAGCTGAAATTCTGCAAAGAGTGCTACTGAAAGAGTGTGACTGCAACAGTCACCTCCAAATCCTGTGCTTATTTCTCACTTTCATTCGGTGTCATAAAAGCCCTCGGCATCAATCATTAACAAACTATTAACACGTGCAGCTGATAAAAGTGTTCAAAGTCTGAGCAATAACAATGAGGGAAATTCCTGGTTTACAGCTGGTTTAATCTAAAACTGGTTTAATCTACGAAGCCCAGCCCGGTTCTTTTCTTGGCTACGAAGTTGCTTTCCCTGTGCTTTTGCTTTCATCTCTGCTCGTGGAACAGACACAGAGGCTGCGTTTTCTCATCTCTACCCTGCACAACTCACCCTCTCCCTCTGCAGCCTTTCTCCCTCATTCTTAAAAGAAGTCTGCAAGTGATGGGGGCAGGAACCCATTTCATCCAAATGCCATATGATTTTGATCTATTACCTTGTAGTGAGGGTGCTAGCAAAGGAAATAGAAATCTCAGCTCAATTAGCAATTTGTAAACACGATTAAGTAGTGTTTATTAACAATAATGAATCAACAGGCTGTAATTTAGTATCCTTCTGAGGTTCTCTAAGTCTTTCCAGTTCCCTAAATTGTACCAAAACTCAGCCCCACTTCTGGAAGGAATAAAGCCAGAAACAGCCTTGGCTACCTGAACAAATATATATTTAACATTTTGTAACTCACTGTTTTTGATCATTTTGATAAATAAAATCTCCCATGTCATAAACCTGAACAGCTGCTCAACTGTCTCATTACTGTGTGTTACAAATGTCACTCCAGCTTCTGTGTGTGATACTGATGATTCTGTCATTGTCCCCTGCTGCCAGTAACACTTGTCAATAATTGTATTTACTTGGCAGTAGTTTTTTGCCTCTATGCAAAGGAATTTATGTATACAATATATAGAAAAATTACATCACAAAACAAACACAGGCTCAGGAAAAAAAAGATGAAAACACCTAGGCTCCATCTGCTCAAGTGTGATACACTTCAGAGCTCCCATTTCACATGTAAAACAGATTATGATTTATAATTTATAAGTAGTTGGTGCAATCCTTCCTGAACAACAACAACAAATGATGAAACACTGGCTTTATGTTATCATAAAGCTATTGAGTAAATCACAGAACATTTGGCAATACTACAGCATCTTTGAAGTTTGGGTATTTACATTTTATGCATTTTTCAAATATACTGTACTGCTGACTACAAATACAAAGAAGCCAAAGTGTGAGTCAGCACTGAAATGTAATTACAGCATTAGCAGCAGTAAACTACTGCAGATATTTACACACCTCTAGGTAACAGTTAAGGCCCATTTCTAATAAGATTTAAAATATTTTGAGTAGTGTGGAATTTATACATTTTCCTTGATTGATTTAAAATCTGTAACAGATAAAAAAAAATCAAACAACAAAGGCAGAAGCAAAGCAGCTCCTAGATTCTGCAGAACCACCATTCCTGCCTACAGCTGTGGTACATTTTTATTTAAAAAATCACAGGTTCTTGAGACCATACCTGAGAGCTGATTCTCCATCCCTCATACCTGTGAATCACCTCGATAATTACCAGTGATTATGTGTAACAGGGTGAAATTCACTTCTGAATAAGATAAACATGAAAAGATTTCAATTAGACTTCTGCTGGGTCGCAGGCTGAGGCTGCACCAAAATTAATTGCTCGTGTGAAAAGCCATTTCAAATCTCCAGGAATGTTTATTAACACAGAATACAGAAGATCAAGGAGCGAATGAACACGTGGGGTGTTTTAATCTGCAAAGATCAACCTCTTGATCATACAGGAAAGCCAAAGATCCTTTACTTAAATTCTGTAATTTCTGAAGCACCTGTCCTGTGATGTCTCAGTTACAATCCTGGCTGCTGTGCTCCAAGAGGCAGGGAAGTCAGGGCTGTTTGTCTTTGCTCTGACAGCTTCATCAACATATTACAACTGAGAGAAATACTGAACTACTTTATTTACTAAAGAAATGCACCACTGGTGTGATACATTTCGTGCCACTGGCTAATTTCTCAGGCTGTGCTGAGTGGTAAGCAGAACTTTAAGAAAGGACCCAACTGGGGGGATTCTCAAGTGATTTGCCTTTTGCTTGGGACAGAACTAGTTAAAAGAGCTATTTGAAAAACATCAAAATAACGTGCATTGATTAGGTTGATTTAAGGTGTTCTTCTCATACAAATATTTTTTATACTTTTGAAAAACATCAATTAAATTTGCTTTAGTGAGCTGGCAGATTTGTCCGGATACTGAGACTTCACCTTTTAAATACACTCAGAGAATGCAGAGATTTTAATTTGCTCCCTTTCCTAGCTGCCTGAAACCAATTATATATTTCCAGTGAAGAAAACCAATACAAAATAAAAAAAAAAAAAAGCTTTTTTGAAAAGCTTTTAAAATCTGACTTTACAGGAACATTTTAAAAATTTTTAACTGTTTTTTTTTTAAAAAAAAAAACAAAACCCAACTCTTCAAACATGGGTGGGGAGGGGGAAAACATTCGAAAAGTGAATCTTAGACAACTTAACTCAACTGGGCAGAGGTGCACTCCCCTCTTTGTGTATAAAGGCACAATTCAGTCCAAAGGAGAGGTAAGGACAACACAGGGTATGTACTCATTTCCTTCTGGGCCTGCCTGCAGGCTCTGCTCCCCAAGGTGTGTTACCTCTGAGGCTGCTGCGAGGCTCTGGGCTGGCAGCCACCAGCACAACTGAGCTGAAAATTACTGCATTCCATGGAAATTGTAGCTTATTCATATTTTACAAAAGCCAAGAAATTCCCGTTACATCTGTCTGGCCTTTGATTTTAGCGTACGAGTCTCAACTCCCTGATATGGGATGAGATTTCCACCGTTGCTGCTTGTGGCTTCTGTGGGACAGGGAACAAGAAGCAATCAAATTAGGCTGACCTAGGAATTTTTGACCCTTCGTTTGGAAGCTGCCACCTGCTTAGCTGGGAGATTGCTTTAAAAGTTCTCCTGCTCCATTGCTACATGAAGTAAAACAGATTGACAAGTGCTTTCACCATGCTTTGAAAGCTCATCTATAGTGCAAACTACTACAGTCCCTGCAAAATAATTGAAACTCCTCAGAGTTGTAATAACCTAGCAGTATTAAGTGTTATAAGACCAGCCAGCCTGGTAAATGAGACTGAGAATGACTCTCATAAGTGTGGATTTTATAGAAAACCTTCACAAATGTTTCAGCTTTTGCTTTGTGAGTCAGCACACTCACTCACATAAAGATTGAAGACAACATGAGCCTCGCTCTCCGGATCAGACATTTTTGCAGCAAGGTACAGAAGCAATCTGTTGCCTTGTGAAATTGTGATGTCCAAAAATAAACAAAAGCAATGCCAAATTTCTTAATTTGATGGGAAGCATCACAACAACAACAAGAAAAAAAAATGCATACAAGAATTCTGCAGCTTCTCCTTTTTTAAGTTTGTAAAATATGAAGCCCACCATTCACACACTTGCAACTGTTCCAAAACCAAATATTTCAGGCAGCTTCTGGAGCACACCAGGGATGGCCACAGCCACTGCACCCGTACCTGGGAGGGCCACCACCTCCTGTGAGGCAGACATCTGCAGGACCATGACAGTCCTGGAGGCTGATGTCTTCATGGGAGATCAAAGGAATTCTTGAGGGGTCAGCAAAGGATGACAGGAGGGTCAGACAGCTGTACTGCCTGGGAGCCTGTCAGGCAGGTGATCCACTTACACTGTCATTTTGGGTCTATGTCAAGCAAGCATTTTTTCTTTATAAAGTGGCTCTGGCTCAAAAAATGCCTTCACATTGCACTGGCAGCATTTAGCTGAGTGCTTGGCAGCTGAATTTTTTGTAAACAGGACCTGTGAGAAGTATGAAAGGAACCAATGTGCTCCCATTGGCAGGCAATGGCTTCAGCAGCCTTGCAAGGGGGTGCATTTGTTTAGAGGTGATTATTCCTCTATAAAACAAGATTTTATTGATTGAGTTAAAGGACCTAAAAGCTAAAGGACCTGTTTGAAATTACTCAAGAAGAAAGTAGAAAGTGCAAGGATGTTTTCTGAATCTCCATGAATTTCATACTGATGATTCTTCAAGGTCTTTTTGCTTACCCCTCTATATAAAAGGTTGGTCTTGGTTGAGTGTGACAGCTCCACCAAAAGATGTTGACAATTCACTACTTTCTAATTCAGGTAAAACTCAACCAAGTCAGTTAAGAGAGAGGAGCTTATTAATTCCTTTTGAATTTACCTATCTGATCTACCTGCAGTCACACTTGAGACCCAGATTTTTCAGCAAGTTTTTAAAAAACACAACCAAACCCATCATTAACATTACAATACTGAGAGAACACTAACTACTAATATAACTTTTGGAGAACACATGGTCATTATTTACACATGGTTTGTGTTTGCATTTCATGGAGAAGGTGGCCTTCAAAACTATAAAGTTGTGCAGTGGGAGGCATAAGTGGGCTTTAAAGCCACTGTCCTCATCAAAGCTTTCACAGTTTGAACTTCCTGAGAACTTGGCATTGCTATCCAGAGATGTGCAAAACTTTAATATGGAAACTCTAAAACCAAGAAATGTTCATTTAGTTCAATATAGATGCAATTTTAATTGAATCTGCACTGATCTCTGCTTTCAAGTAGAAGTCATAAAGATCTCATTGGCTTCAACACAATTTCTTTTTGAAAATTACCATCTCCATCTTTCATCTCTCTTCTTGCTCTGTGTAGCTTGTGTGGTCTTTTGAGACCTTAAAACAGAATCAAAGTCATGAGGAAATGAAAACAGCAGTTACTTTAGTTGAGGTTGCCAGCCCTGCTCTGAGACCCTACCATGAATTTAAAGAAAGCTATGTAGCCCACTGTGCATCAGGCAGAGAGAGCTTAGAGTTGTGTACCTGAACACGTTGAATTTAAAAGAGGTTTTCTTCAGGTGAAGAAGAGAGCTGTATTTCTGCCATTTACTTAATTTCTAATTAAATCCACTATCCAGGGTAAAACTGTAATTTTTCTTATACTGCAAAAGCAAAGCGACATCTGAAAAATATTACTAGCCAAAGGCCAGATTCTTTAAATATTTTGTGAGAGCTAATACTATTATGGTTACTTATGTGAGTATTCTTGTCACCAGGGTGACAACTTTAACTCTCCCAGATGCATTCCAGGGGAACCCTCTGCTAACAGTCACACAAGACAAAAGCTAAAGCACAAAACCTGGTCTCACATCTCCAGCTTTCATTGATTTTAAATAAGTGCATGTGTCACAGGAAACAGGATTTGCCCCTAGCTGAGGACAACTATAATGTATACACTGAGATGCTTAAATAATTTAGACCTTGAGTGTAAGCAGCCTCCTCTGTCCCCAGATCCATGCTGCTCTATCATCTCGTTGCTGCTGATTTCAGGATTGTAATTTCAAAGAACATGAATTCTCCTTTGTACTCGTTTTGTACTTTGTCTCTAATTTTTTACATTCCCTTCTTTGCTTTCATTTTATCCTCTGCCTGCACTCTACCTGGCAAATTCTGTGACATAAACACCCAGCTAAAGCTGATTTCATATGCTCAGACAGGGAAACTAAATATCACCAAACCCCTGCCTGAAAAAAAAAAAGAGAGAAAAAAAAAAAAAAAAAAAAGAGAGAAACATAGGGTGTGCATAAGCAACGAGAACTGATCTAAGTCAGTGCTTCTGATGCTAATCTTACTGCAAATAATATGTGGGGTACATGAGAAAATGTCAAATCCACACCACCTCACAATTGCTGGCTTTCACTCCAACTTGAAACAATTCCAAGGAAAAAATACAAGAGTAAGGCTGAAAGTTCAATCGTTATTTAGAAAGTTTAAAGGGAATAAAAATGTAGCTCCCCTGAAACTACCTTAGCCAAATAATCTCACAGACTCCCAAAATAATACCAATGTCTACAGCTGTTAAAGTTTATAGGTGCACAAAGAATGCAATTAAACCCACTTATATTGAAATCAAATAATTCATTCTAATTAAAATGTAGAGAACTGCCTTATACAAAATGAAATACTCCATATAATTATTCTTCAAAATACTATTTTGTGATTAATAAAATAAAGCTAGACTGTCACTGAAACATTTCTGAATGCATCAGCCTTGCATCCAAACATCTCATCAGAGCAAGGTATCAGTGTTTTTAAAGCAATCCTATTCCACTGAAGTTACAGAAAGGTGAACATCTCCAGGGAAAAAAAAAAAGTCATAGCACATAAAATGCTTTCAGTTTTAGCATCAAAGATGTGTTTACTGCAAACACAGAAATGTAAGGGAAATGAAATGGTGAAAAGGGTTGCAGCAGTTTTAAGGATTTATTTTTAGAACTTTTAGATTGGAGACCTACTAACCATAAAGTTTACTTCTCATACACAGCACACAGCAGCGTTTCATCTCTTTTGCCAACTGGATGTAGTTGCCTGTTTCCAATCCGTAGGAAGTTTTATAAAGGCAAAATGAACTTTACATGACTGCTCTCCTCTGCTTTCCTGCTTGGGTCCCATCCTGACAAATTCCCCAAGCTCACTAACAGTTACCAACAGTGGGGAATGGGGTGCTGTGTGCTCCTGCCCCAGCATCCAGCCTGAGGGAGCTCTCAGCTCCTGGTGCTGTTTGCAGGGCTGCAAGCATGGCTCACTAACACATGCAGGATGAGGCCCTTAATCACTAACAGTTCCTCTGGAAACTCTAGCAGAGATAAAAAGTACAAAGGCACTGTTGGTTCCAGTCCCCTTATTGAATTTTCATTGCTCCTTTTATTGTAACTATGAATTCAGTCCATAATGTCACGTGTTCTTTGTTCTCCAGCCTGACATACATTTTAATACCCAGCACAATATCTATGCAAGGACTAAGTGTGTTCACGTGTAGGAGAGTTAACACTTCACTACTAACATGGTTATAGTTACAGATTAAAAGCAACACTTTCAATGATTCTACAGCTTAATACTTCCAACGCCCATCTCTTTCTGAAGGTCCTCCTCCCCTCCTCTCCCCCCCCTACAAAAATCTCTGCACAAGAAGTGCTGAGCATACAAATTATGTCACTGACATCTGGAAAGAGACATGACTACCCAAGTAAAAAATAAACCCAACGGAGGTCATGGCTTTAACAGACTGTCGCTCTATATTTAAACTGATTGATTCATACAAAGACATAATTATAGAGAACATTGGAATCAGCAGCTCCCAGCACTCAGGAATTGCAGGCACAATTGTGTTTACAGGAAATATATTTTAAAGGCTATGTCTGGCATAAGCTAATTGATACACTCAATATTATGATACATAATCATTTGAACTTAAATTGTGAATAATGCCTACTTATTTTCCTGCCTAGATAATAACAACTTTCTTTCAACTACACATGATCACGCATCATTTTTCATGATATTCTTTGCATAAAATCTATTGGTTATGCAAATAAAAGGCTTTGGAGAATAATGTACAGTAACTAATTTGTATAATCAGTTTCTCTCAATTCAGCGTGATAATGATATGTAAAGCACATCACTACAGACTGTCTGTGAAATGAATTCTGTCTTAATATGCTAGTCAACTAGCCACTCGACCTTTGCACGGGCTCACTGTAAGAGGAGCAGAAAAACCCACACACATTCTTTCAATTTCTAAAGGGAAATTCGACTCTAGCCAAAGAACAAAGAAAGAAGAAATAGAAGTAAAAGAAAATCAAAGAAAAAGTGATTTGGATTCAAGGGGATCAGATGTTTCATTTATTGCAGGTTGGAGACCTTCAATCAGTCAAATGAAAGACACATTTGTATTAAAATACCTACAAGGCAGAGAGAAAGCCTTGATCAGGTGTATTAGATTTAAGTTACAGCTCTCTTGCTGAGAGATGTGAACCTACCTTCCAGTCTATCTGTTCTCAATATTGAAGGTTTTCTGTGTTACAGACATTAGATGAAAGGTAGCTCGCTTGCCTTCCCACGTATCTGATGGATATTAACTGTACATTTGAAGCATACACTACAAGGAGATGTGAACTTAGTGTGCACCACAGTCACCCATGGAAAGGGATGCTGAAACCCTGTCAGTGATGTGACACAAACTGTGGCTCGGAGGCTCCCCAGCAGAGAGGCTGCAACTCCATTGGTTAGTACAAGCATGGAGCTTCCAAGAGAAACCTCCTCTTTGCTTTAATGGGAAAGGTGTCATTTGTAACCTGACAGGGCTGAGAGCCCTGCTAACACAGGTGGGAAAAGCAACACCACAGTAAGAGTGCCTGCCCTGGTTCCTGTTGTGCGAGGACAACGGGGTTTGGCTTGATTTTTCACTGTGTGTTGTGCAGGTGCTAACAAGGCAAGTCCTGACCTCATTTCTCCACTTCCTTCCATTCCTCACAAAAACTCCTTGAACCCACTGTACTTGCCCAGGCACACCAAAGAGCTTCAAGCCTGACAGCAAAGGTCAGGACTCGCAGTGCTGTGGTAGTTTTGTTTAGCTTATCTGGAGGAGGGGTCACAAAGGGTTTCAGAAACTGATTACTATGGCTTGCAAAATATTGAAGCTAATATTATTCAAAATTATTTTATCTTATTAAGAGGTTCTGCACAGAGAAATTATTGGTTTTGATCAAACTTTGGCGAAGATCAGTTAGGTTCCCAGCAAATTTTCTGCAGAGAGACAGGCTCCACTACTGCTGGTTTCATCCCTCATCTTGATTTGGGAAACACAAACCCAGCTCTTGCTGGGTAAATCTGATTTGTCTGGGTAAATCTGACTTGTCCAGAGCAAGGATTTGAACCAGGATTCCTCCTAACAGTGTCAATAATTCCTGTCACTGCAGCACTGCCCCTTCTGGCAGGGCAGCATCTTCTCTCTTTTACTTTCTCCTAAAGTAATGGCCTTACAAAGGTCACATACACTGGAAAACCTGTTCACTGGCCTGCTGAGAGTTCACAGACTCCACAAGCTGGCACACTAACAGTTGGGAGCTACTGACAGGGTGGACCTGCATAAAAGCTTCAGACCAAAGCATTGGTCACCTCAACCCAAAGACAAGTTCTTTCTGCCATTACACAGAGCATGTCAGTAATTTAATAATGAGATTAAACTCATAGGTGCCCTGAGTAGGTCCTTTGCTAAGAGAAACACATTACACAACTGCAGGCCATGACATCAGAGACACTGTTTCACTGGGAAGACTTCTCCTGCACCCTGTTTCTCAGGCTTTCACCCTGATGTACAACTACTGCATTCCAGAAAGTAAACAACCAAAAATACAGCCTTAACTCAGGCCTTATTTTAAATATTAGCACATGGTAGTCAACTGCCTTTATAAACAAGCCATGGTAACACTGACATCTGCTTTCATATATATGCCAACATTGCAGAGTTGTATGAAAATCTTAAAGTCATTCTACTTGTTAAAGAATGTCTCAGTCATTGTCAAGGTTAGCTAATAATTTCATTTATATGCCCATAAATTCTCCACCTATCCTGAAGAGATATTTTTTTCTTATCATTATTTTAGTATTTTCTTTTGAAATAAAAATCAATGTCCTCCCAATAACATTTGAATAATACAGCCCATGACATGTAGTCTCTGTTTTGGAGCTGGTCACAGGGTGAACGGGCATAAAGAGACAGGGGATTTGGATAAACTTTATTTTCCTTTTAGCATTGATATATTTTTGGGGGGGTTAAAGAGAGGACCTATAACAGTACAACTTCCTTGACTGAATGGGGGGAATGTACAGTGATATTTGTGTCATTCTTACGCATGATAACACATCATAAAATTTTCACAACTGGATTAGAAAACAGCAGCCAGTACACCGCAGTACAGCTGATAAACTAAGATAAAATCTACATCTCAAACAGGGTATTTCACATAGAGTTAAAATCTGCTCGGAAGGAAAGGAGCTATAAGGTAAGGCTCCCTTTTTAACAAAGTGAACAAAAGCATCCAATATTGTGCAGTGAATTCCACAGGGGCTTCATTCTATTTATAGTGAAATGTCTTTCGGTGCATGAACATTCAGTGGCTTAGCTTGATACACCTTTTTTCTGTTTATAAAAGATCAAAACACTCATTTCTCTATCTAAAGGATTTGTATTTGAGGTTGGGGGAAGTGGCCTTGGAAGATGAAGGTACAAAATTCTTCACAGAGCTACAGCAACCCCCTGTTACACTGCTGTGTCTGAACTGCAACACAAGATGATAGCAAGGCTACTGCCTTGTCTTGGGGAACAGGGTGCACTGGAAGGAGGTCTTAGCAGCCTGTTTTCTGCTATGCAAGTTCATACCATGTCCACAGTGCTGAAGAGCTATTACCCAGAGCTGGGTAACAAGGGGAGAGAGAATGTAGAATAGTGCTATTACCACACCCCTGCCCCCCTGTTACAATATTGAAAGAAGAGAAGAAGAAAACTGATCAGTGCAGAAAAGCCGGCACGCTCTCCCCAAGCCATTGAGTTGGCATCTCCTGACAAAACTTTAGTTTGGAAATAAACAATGAAAAAATGTGCTTTTCTATGAATCAGTGCAGATTTCTCTAGAATTTCACTAACCAAAATGGTGCACAGCCAAGTCCTGATACCTTCATCACTACACTAGCACCATTCTTGGTAATCCTTTGCAGCAGCACCCACTGTTATATTGACAGCTCTTGCTAAGTTGTCTTCTGAACAATTCTGATCCAAAATACAACCAAAGTAGCAAGACGAGCTGCACAGAACACCCCAAAGCAGTCATAGTATTTCTTCAGTGGACACATTATTTTCATCAGTTTTCTAAATATCTTAGTTAGCACATCTCAAAGCCACCAGAATGTCTTAGGAGGCTGTTGCCTAGAAAACATGAGTCTATCTTCCTGCCACACACCCGGGGAGGTGACTATTTGCTCTTAGCCCAGAAACACCATGCCCTAAGAAATTTCAACAGTAAACCTGGCTAAAGCCAGTGGATTGCTCCATGTCTCAAACCTTAAGCTTCAAGCACACTTGAGGAATATATACACAGCTACTGCTCATTTCACATGAGTAACATCATGTAATATTTAAAGCACTTCATCACAGCAAGCAAAACCTGCCTTCTGTGTGGAAAACACCTGCAGACTGGTAAATTTTTAGTTAATTCACCAAGGGAAAGATGTCCTGTGGTAGTGTCTGTGATGCAGTACTGATCAACACTCTGAGAAAATCCCAGAATTTGTAAAGAGGGCTTGTGAAAGCCTCACTGCTGAATTACCTGTAAGCAGTTCCTAAATACAAGTCTCCACCCACGCTACTTATTGAGGGTGGCAGGAACTGTGACCTCCCCTTAGAGCTGAAAGAGCAGGAAAGCAGGTAGGAGGTGTTTCCTAATGACCAATGAAAACAAGACTGTTCTCAGAGGTTTTAGTAGTGTAACCTACATTTTGTGTAGTTCAATTCACACATGAAAGCACTGGCAACCTGTGATGAAGAGACACCAGGGGTGATGGAGGGCAAATCATGGCTGTGCTGTGCCAGCACTGCAGCAGAGGTACAGGCTTGCTCCCAGGCTGAGGTTCAGGGTTTGTTGCCATTGCCTCTTCCCTCCCTGGAAAAGCAAAGCTTGCCTGTCTCCCAGCTTCAGAAGCAGCAGAATGTTTGAAAGGGATGATAGCACATTTGGCAACTTTGCTTGCTTCTCATCTCAGGGGGGAAATCTGCTTCCACCCCACGTGAACATTGGTGGCTACAAGGAAGCTCTCATAAACAAAATGCTGCAGGCCATGTAATCTTCAGCCTCCCCTTTCCTCCCCAGCTCCCAGCAAGCCCCACGTAGCACATGAAACATCAGGGATGTAAGCTGGCAAACTGTCTTGAGTGCAAAGGAGATGTGTGAAAACATCATCTACACCAACACGAACCAGCAATTCTTGCTAATCTGTCCACATTGTTCCAGGGACACACTTAAACATTAAGGATGGAATAGTCACTTCCTAAGCACAACCTGCCAAACCAGCAGACTGACAAACAGAATCTACCATCAAATCTAAGGTGAATCCTATTCTTTTTTTTAATTGAATATTAGAGACTTCCAGGAGACTGTAACTTCCACTGACATGCCTCCAATTTTTTTGTAAATAATCACAGTCATCTTTGCTTTGATATAGAGATACGTGGTAAGTAAGAAAAATTTTCCAATTTCAGTTTTTTAAAGTGGAAGTCAGAATTTTAACCATGCCAAACTGTTGTATCAGAAAATCAGCTCAGAAATATCTGGAATTTATAATCTAGAGGCTTTAACCAGACAATGTTATCATCTCACTTGCAACTATTTCAAAACCAGAATAAAATGAAAATCAAATAATGGTATCAGAACCTATGACATAAAGGGTTTAGGCCAAAATGAATTAGTTTTTCTTAAAATAAATAAAGTCTTACTATTGCAGAATAATGCTGCTACCATACTGCATTGCAGAGCTATCAGATGCTGTCACATCATTGCCACTTTCACAACAAATGTCACGTCTCCTGTACAAAAGAGATACATTGCATAATGTTACAGATGGCACAGCTCGTAACAGTCAGGATTACATTTATTAAAAATCAGCTGAAATGCTTATTACTAGATTCAATGATTTTCCATTCAAGGTGACCCGAGCTTCTTATTTCTGAGCAGCAGCAGCATGGTAAGGTTTTCCTGCTGTAGAAAACAGGTACAGGACAGAGTAACCATTGCTGTGCAATGGTAACAATTTTAAGACACACCTGCTTTAATGTTTATAAACATTTGAGTTTACAAACAAACTGGATCCTCAGCGCCACTGTTTCATTCATTTTCACCATAATTATTCATCAGGCAAAGATCTTTGTTTATATGAGGACTGAAGCAATAGCTGCTAGCTTAACAAGTCATTATTCACATAGGAACTGATGCCCATCAGTGTCAGGGGTGCCCTTTGCTTTTACACTATCTGTAGCTAAAATGGTTGTGGACAAGACGGGGGGACCAAAAAACCCCATAGTAATACCTTCTCCCATTAGCCTGGACCTTCACTCTCAAATGGAAAAGACAAACTAAATTTTTCACTAGCAAATCATAGTCCAAAAGGTGTTAATGTAAAAAAATGAATTATTATGTATGAAATATAGGCATTTATTTAAAAAATCCCCTCAGCTTTCTATCTGATGAAAAGGAGTCCATTTGGTGTCCAGTCTGAACCTCGGTGTCACCACTCTGCCACTGTGTGGATGTATATGGACACATATCAGTCCATATTCCTCTAGCTACCTCCAAAAAACTAAAATCTCAGACACATGTAACACCTAATTTGTCAAAACTAGAGATTAACCATCAGGGAGCAGCTGGTTCTTAGGCAAACACTGATGTAGCTGCTTTTTTTACAGCAGGTGAGCAGCCAAGGCCCAGAGGCAGTGAAGTTCCACAGAGCTGTGGAAAACAGTCCGGGCAAGACTGAGGCCATAACTACACGACATCCACGCAGCACTGGGGATATTTTCCCCCACAAAATGCATATTTACACAACCCTTGAGGGGTTTGTGAAGTACCAAGTAGCTCCGGGAGCTCCTGAAGGGGGAAAGGTACCTCAGGAAGCGCCAGGAGGGCTCCAGCCTGGGCCCCCCCTCTGCTCCACCACCCTGCCAGAATATTTTATATTTATTTATTTCTCTCCTCCTCCTTTGTGGTGGCAGTTGTAAATCTACCTTTGTCAAAATTCAATTAAAAATTAATTAGGGGAGTCGGAGAGGGGTGGGGGTGGAGAGTGAAAGGCATTTCAACCCTAAGAATAAAAGGCCAATTGACTTCTCAGTTTTCTACTGGGCAGGAATAAAATCGGGCAGGTAGCAGAGAGAAACTCAATTCTCCAAAGCTCTCCCCTTCAGGATTTCCAGACTGCAGTCTCAAGGGTGCTGTGTCCCCTACCCCTTGCTCTGCTCCAGCTGAGTGTGATGTTCTGAGCTCCGAGGGAAGCAAGAGCCACGCTGCATTATTGATGACTGCAGCGCTCAGCCGCTGCCAGGGCCGTGGGTTCAGCGCTTCCCACCAGCTGTCACTCATCTGCTCCAACGCTCCCCTTTATACTAGGGCAACTTCCTTCTCCCCCAAAACACCTTCCCTTCCATAAATCAGAAGGAAGCAACTGAAACAAAAATTGGTAGGGAGGGAGCAGCAGAATGATGAACTCGCTCCTGTTAGGTCATCAGCCATGTGAGGTTTAGAAGGCAGCACCAGGGCAGTAATGGCTGTGAGGGACAGCGCCGTGGAAAGGCTCAGGTTTGGTTACCACAGGGCAGATGAGCTGTATTTCAACTGATCCCTTGTGCCAGCAAGTTAAAAATAATGTCAAGCCCCAGATCATGACACAAACTGTTTGAGGCAGACTGAGTTTTCTGGGTTCTCCTGAAAGAACATAACTGATGCCAGATAGAGCAAACCCTGACTGAGCACCTCTTGGGTAAGATGCCATATAGTGCTCACAGGGATGGATTAATGAATTCATCTATTCCTCTTCCTGTTCTTTGCCTCTTGCTATTCTTTTTCCTTGATTTTTTTGTTTGTTTGGTTGGTTGCCTTTTTTTTGGTGGGGGAGGCTCTTTGTTTTCTTCTCCATCCAGAACACCTATTTCATTTTCTTTTGAAAATCTTGGCACTGAATGAGTGCCAAGACACACACCTACAGATACAGAGGTAGTACAGCTGTAATTAAGCCTCAGTGGGTTTCAAGTAGGAACGCTGGGATTCCAGAGGTAAGTTTAATTAATGAACAAGCACCGGAGATCTGATAACCACCAAGCAGAATTTGCATCTGTAGCCACTGACAGTGCTAAACACACAGTTTCTGCAGAGATCAGTTCTATCTGTCAACAGAGAGCTGAGTCACAATGTACTTCAAAAGTCCAGTCCCTAAGATTTCCCAGATAGCCCTCAGCCCACTGATTTCTCCACCTTGAGCAGCACACACCTACTTGCTGGATCAATACTTCAGTCCAGGGATGTGTCTGTTTACAAAGAAGTATGTAACTTCCCTTCCTTCTAAGAAAAATACTACGAAAAGTTGTCAGTATCTTTGAAGTACAGGTTCACAACTAAAAGTTCACAACAAATAATACACTTGGTCTACTCTAAATTAATTGAGAGAAACCTCAAGTTAATTTTTATGATATAGTTCTAGCATGATGTGGTTTCTTCTATTTCTTTTTTTCTTTTTCCTTTTTTTTTTAATGTAGTTCTAGGAAATTTTGGGAGGAAGACCTTTTAAAAAAATATCAGCATGTATCATTCAGGCAAAGTGCTAGATCTGAAGTTTCAAAGTACCAAAGGAAGTAAGTTAAAATTTTGTATTCAGGTTCATATTTTTTTTCCTAGAGCTAGAGGGTTTGAATCAGTGGCCCTTCTCCCTGTGTAAAAGTGAAAAAAACCCCAAACTTGTAAAAATTTTGTTATTATTTCTTGAATTCTGTGCATATATGTGTATCAGCTAAAACTATCTCTGTATTACTTACAATCACAAATGTAGAGTGGGAGCAGCAATAGAAGCTCTCCTAGTTGCCCAGTTTGTAGATACTTTATACATTTGATTTATAAATATTTGGCAATGGTTATTCACTAAAGCCTTGTCTATTTTTGCTTCCCCACCCCCAATGCACTCCTTGCATCCTCAGTGCAATTCCAGAGCACTTTGTGACTAACCTTGGAAACCCTTTGTCCAAGTTTCTTACATTATCAGTTTTAACCATGCCCCAAACTTGTACATAAGAAGGAGAGGCAGGGGCCATTTGAACTGTTCACTGAAAGACAGCAACTTAAAGAAACTTTACAGGGAAATTCTATCTTACTCCAACAGTTTCAGTGATTGTGAAAAAACACCTTAAAAAAAAAAAAAAAAGAAAAAAAAAAGAAAGAGTTAAGCAATTTCACACAGTGGAAAACAGCCCAGGGCACAAGAAAACTAAAACCAAACAGTTTGCCGTCAGTGCTGTAGACTGTGTTCAGTAAAAACAAAAGATCAAACAAGTTCTGTAATCATTATAAAAAGCACATTTGCTATGGCATGTGAAGAAAACATACTTCCTTCCTAATACTAATTAACATTAGAGAGTTGTGGGCTGAAATGCAGGATAAAAATAGCTGTTTAAACTAATCACTCAGCAAGATGTAAATGTTACATATAAAGTATACCTAACGGGTTGGAATATTTATCCCAGAAGTAAAGAAAGCTTTCACTACCCATGAATTATAAGTTTCTCTTCCTGCCTCACCGCAGCAATATATGGACCCCTTGCAACTATGTGATCAGTCTTCATAAAATGTCCATATTTTTCTGTGTTTTTAAGTATTAAAATGTTTTTGCAGCAGCCAGAGTTGTGGGAAGTGAAGAACAGTGTGAGCAGAAAACAGAACACCACTGTTTTATAAACAGCAAAAGATATTCCAATGGCTAAGCCACACTATAAGTCAATGTGTAGGTTTTTTTGAGGGTTGCAGGCAATGCAGAGAAGAAGCCCACAACCAATAGTTTCACGCAAACAGCACTTCCAGACCCCTTCCAAGTGCATTGCTAGTATACACAAATCAGCCAGCTCTGCATCCCAGAGGTGGTGATTCTCAGGCCTACATTTGCTTTTCTGAAATAATTTCATTTCATAAATGCTCCATTCTTCCACAAATAAATCCAAGCATTTTTTTCCTTTCTTGTCATCTCTTTCCCCAGTCTATGGTTTCCCCACTGCCACCAGCACCACTGCTGAATGAGCTCATGGCCAGAAGCCAGCACTGAACAGGAGGTGTTCAGTGACTGTCATGGTACTAACCAAATAATGAGTGTCCAAAACATTCCTAACCATAAACCATGTTAACAACCTCAGGATGCCAAATGTTATTGAAATAACATTTCAATAGTTCTGTAGTAACAACATTGTAGAAGTTTCCTAGTGATTTCCCCTAGCAAGGATTCAAGGTAGGATAAAAACTGGAGAACAAGTGTTGAAATATGCATTGCTTGAGCTAAAAGCTAACACTTTCCTGTCTATTTAGAGAGCTGCCTTATTTCCATCCGCCAAGTCTTCTAACCACCTGTTGAGCTCTGTGTCTAATACAAGGTTCAACGAAATAAATTCTTGAGTAATAAGTGTTCTGCAGAACTCTACTGATACTCAAAAGCAGAGTACATGTAGATACTTCTGTGATCAGTGCCCCACTCATTGCACACCTGGGTGCTTTGGGTTGAATTCATGAGCACTTATTTAGCTGGTAGAAAACTTCTTACAGGATAGACTTGCCACTGGTTACACCTAACCTACATGGACAAAAGCTATTAGGAAGGCAAGACTGCCTGCTGGGGGCTAGGCTAATGAAAAAGCAAATAGAGAGTTTTTACCTTAGTCAGGCATGGGAAAGAAAACACTCCCTCTGAGCTATTTCTATAATCCCAGGTCAAAATCAGATCTTAACCTCAAGCTACCAGAGACTCCAATCTCCTGCTGTAAGAGTTACAGGAGTACAATGTCAGTCTGTAAAGATGAAACAAAAGACTGTTTAGTGCTTAGAAGACAGTGGATACACCCCAGGACAGCACATTCTAATGTCCCCTTCCAGGACTCTGTCAGCAGATGCTTTAGAGCAAGGGAGCAGATGAGTAGGAGCTCTGATGGCAACTCTTAAGGAGCAGAGACTTAACTGGATAGAAAGGAAAAACAGCTCAACAGTACTGTCCTAAGATTATTTTAAACTGACAAGATAATTCAAACAGTCTGGCCATGTAAACTGAGTCAAAAAGCTGCCAGACCAGAAAAAAAAAGCCCAAACCACTGAAATTTAAAAAGCAATTAATCATAATGAGTCCAAAACCTTCCCCGCAACAGATTCATTTCAACAAAAATGGAACCATTCAGGGCAAACACCACCTCTGCTGCATCTTAAAACATGATTCATACCACTAAGTGCTTTCTTCCCTTCTCCTAGCATGCACTGTTTGGCATTCTTAAAAGGGTCATATTGAATTAATGGGTTAACCTTGAAACCACACAGTGGAATAAAAAGCTGCATGCCAAACACCACTCCAGAGGGGACCAGCTTGCAAGAAGGCAGTTCTCCCCTGTTCAATGAGAAGAAGTGTCCTGACAACTTTTAAAAGCTCAGGTCCTGAACACAGACCTCCTCCCAGGACCCTTTCAACTTACAGCAAGTGTCCAAACTGTGCAGCCTGCACTCCAGCAGCAGAAGGGCCTGCAGGGAAGCACTGGGGGAGCTGCGTATCTAACCACAGACACACTGCAAGGACCAGCTCTCAGAGACTGGTCACGGGGCTGTCACAGCTCACTGGCTTTGTCTTTATCCACTGTAACCATTTAAAAGATGGCCCCGTGTTTTTGTGTCTAAAAGTATTTCATAGAGCTCATAATTTGGCTTCTAAGGGGGACAGAGTGAGAAACAAACTCAAAAACCTGACTTAAAAAAGAGTTAAAGAGCAGTTTTCTTTAGAGGAGCTGAGAACATGCTGAGGACAGTTAGCAGCACAGGACAGTGGTGCTAACATCTTTGAAGGATTTAGTTTACATGTGTGACCTGTTTGGGGTATTGTCTCAGTCATGTAGTGCATGGTGAGCTGGAAGCAGAACAAGAGATAAAAGATACACTTTACACTGCTAAAAATGTTATCCCTTTCAGCCTCTCTTGCACAGCTCTGAACAGCTTGTTTGAGTTGCAGAGGCAAGATTTTTCCAGCAAAAGGAATCTGATCCAGAAAATTCCTCTGACTAGGAATTTTTTTCCAAACTATAATTCAGAGCATCACTCATGAAAAAAGTCCCTCAATAAACAGTTTGCAGACAGCAAACTGCAAATCCCCCTTCTAGGGATTGAGATTAATCTAGGGAACCTCAACACTGATTTCTGAGATTGAAGCCAGACAGACTCTCTGCAGCTTCACACCTCACAGCAGGGAATACCCACAACTCTTGATAACTTTCTGTATTTTACAGAATGAAGAATAAATTATAAGCAGCATTTCAATATGGAAGCAGCCTGACTCAAAGTGAACCTGGCCACCTATTCCATGATGCAAATGGATATGCAGGATGATTGCTTCTGGGTTTTTCTCTGCATGTGTGTGCTTGTGTAAAATGAACAGGTGCTGTGATGAGCATCTTCTTCCCCCAAGGTTCATCACATGGACAATAAATGCCATGGAGACTCCCAAAGTCTCATCATGGCCTATGATTAGAAGAACAAGCAGTGCAGTAGGATTTTCAGAGTCTGCTCCTAATATCTTTACCTGTGCTCCAGTACCACACATCCCACATCCTGAACCAAGGCCACACTGCAGCACCAAGTACCAGGGAGGTACCAGGCTGCCCTCCAGGGATGGCCCTACATGCCCCAAGGAGCTCTTCCAGAGCCATCTTCTAGAACCAGACAAAAGCATCCACACAGTCTGACATGGCAAAAAAGTTCTCCCTTGGGAAACTCTGAGGGGAGATCCTGGGCTTTGCCTTGACTTTGTAACAAAAAAAAAAAAATAAGGGGGTGGTATTGTTGGCTTGTCCACAGCAGCAAAGTCCCCTGCAGTGCAAGTACCAACATGTAGAGCAGAGCTCTTGCTTCTAGGATTTTACAGTCCAAGAAAAGAAAACAAGGGACAACAGCAGGGTCCAGGGAAACCAGAGCTAAGAAGCAAGTCCATGTAAAGCAGGTCAGCCCACCAGGCACTGCTCACACTGATATAGCCTGATTTATATATATATACATATGAGTGATATAGTTATTCAAGAGAAAGAGAGCAATTTTCAATGTAATCAGATGGGAAGGTTCAAGGGAAGACAGATCTGTAGGCTTCTGAGGGAAGTCCTCTTTATGACAGTCCTCAGTCCACAACTATTTCTCCATTTCTGTCCTTCCACCCTATTTTGCCCTTAATCTCACTGCACATACTTCCTCCCAGCTCCAAGAGCAAACCCACAAGGGAGCCAGATGTGCTGAACGCATGTATATAAAGAGTCAATCTGCATAACAACAAGAACCATGTGAAATAATCTCATTTTTTCCCATCTTGCTTCTATTTTGTTACAGTGGAAAAAGATAAAATATAGACCTGGTTCATGGCTTGTTCTTTTCAAGGTAATTTCATTTTCTATAACTCCTTCCTCTGCTTTTCAGGATTTGGATATAATATATGTCTATATAAATACTTCCCATCCACATAAATTTATTCATTATTGTTTTGCAGCTATATTGCAAAGTTATTTTCTCTCCAAATGTTATCATCAAAAGTGAAAGACAAGAGCCATCCCTGGTTAAGTAGATAACCTATTCTTCAAATTCTAGTTATACTACATAACCAGAGTCCTGTTAATCCTCTGTGAGCCTAGTGGAAGCCCAAAGAACTCAGCAGCAATTCACTTCCACCAGTTTTGAAGAGACAGACTCATGAAGGAAGGAAGAAGAAACTTAAAGGTCTGCTAATTGTTAAAGAAGGGCTCTTCTCCTCTGACCTATGGTGGCAGAAGCTTGCAGGAGATCCTGAATACAAAGATAAGGCTCTCAGTCAGGATATTTGGATGCACAAAATATGGATACTCTCTTAACACATTCCTCTCCAAAACTGGTATTTTCTCCCATTATATGGTGAAAGTGGCTCAAGACCCGAGCCCAGGAGCAAAGGGAAACTCCACAGAGGAGTTTCACCCAAGGGATGCTGTCTTTCCAACCCTATTGGCAGTGAAGAAAGGAAAGTAGCTCAAAAAGCAGAACAAATATTCCAGCTGAAGTTCAGGTGCTCCAAATAGTCTGTGGAAGAACTTCTCTCTTTGCTGATTAAGGAGACTGGACTTTGCAAGTACCTTCCAACCATTACCACGGTTTGTTAAGCACCAAGCACATATAGAAAACCAGCCCCAATTGTGGTTATTGAAGACCTACAAATGTAGCCAAAGAAAATCTGTTCTGCTGGAGTTGACTCAAAGCCAACTGAATTGAGTTTTGGACCAGGCTTTGAGAATTTTTGTTATAAGATGTAAGAAACTGGACTTTCCTCTTGTGCTCTGCACCATGCAAACACACCCTGAGAGACAGCCAGCACTGCAAGGAGCCAGCAGGCTGAGGAGGGATGGAAAGGGACTTAGGGTCACAGCATAGTGACCATGAACAGGGAGAGCATTTATTTAAAAAGCAGTTAACATGAGAATACAGAGAATACCTCTCATCATTTTGCTGTTACTAGTGTGCTGCTTCTACCTCCAGCCTACTTCATTCTGTTCATTGTTCAGAACAGACCACCTCTGAAGTTGTAGTTTTAAAATATTTTCAATATTTGACAGCTGCTGCAGTCAAGTAGTTCTCTATCTTCTATCAAAGTCTGTAAATCAGTATTTTAAAAAGATGCAAGAAGCACATAATCTATTATATAATAGTTATTTGATTTTTTACATATGTATAGAGAAAATAAGCACATTAGATCTCTAGCCTTTAATTAAAAATATTTGGGGGGAAGGAGTATATCATAATAAGTAACATCTGACCAAAAATCATTTAGTAAATCATACACTGTGGCCAAAAACTATTAAGATTTGCTGCAAGTAAATCATTATTGCTATCTGAGTCTGAATAGCTTCCATCTGATATCTATAGGAAAATTCACTCCATGGAAGCACAGCCTTGAACTTCAAAGGACAGGCAGGATGCTACTCATTTCTGCATCTGACAGTGTGATGCAATGTTTGGATTTGCATCTCTGCACTTCAAAGTCTGGCATGCTCTTGGTAAGGTTTCGGTGTATTTTGACACGGATTTGCAGAGGTGAACAAGAAAGCAGAACCCAAAACAGACAGCAACACTCCTCCTCCCTCCCCACCCAAAAACACAGGAACAAAAAAAGAACCCCAAACCTGCTCTGTTTGCCTCACTCCAAGTTCTGTAATGCCCTGGAGAACAGGGATTACAGAAGAGTACAAGTCAGAGTTGCTGTACTTCAAGTAATCTCCAGTGCCCAAAACATGGTGTCAATATATGGTACTCAAATGCAGACTTAGAACATCTTTGAAGTAATACTGAATCTGACTAACATGCAGACCTAGCTGCATTTTTAAATTGTTTGGTTTGTTTGGGGGGTTTTGTGTCTTTGTTTGTGTTGTTTTTCTTTTATTATTTTATTTCATACTGAGGTTTTCAAAATTTCAAATAGGGGAGCTGGATATCAAAACTTCTTTATTCTGTGAATTACACAGAATTTTATCCAAATATTATCACCAAGATGAATTCTGGTGATTTTTTTTTTGCCAGTCTGGCAGCCTACAGTGTAAGGATATAAAAGCTTTTGCCCTTATGACTCTAAAATGACACTTAATTAATATTGTATAAATGTACAATGTCTATCACATTACAAACCTAAAGCAAGCTCTAAATGCTGGGATACAATCACAACTGAAATACAAATCCTATTCATTCCAGCAAAATACATTAAAAAGCCTTCTGCAACTATAGCTCCTAGAAGTGTTCTCACTTCCCTTGTATAAAACATCAAAGTATTTTTGAATACCAACAGCTGCTGACCAGGAGCATGTATACAAATGTTATAAATATTTATTTATAATTAATTAGACATTGATCATTGTCAGCAAAAACATTTGGAAGAAAAAAAAATCTTAAATATCTGACAGAAAAGAGGTGTTAGGGGCAAAAGTGTAAAAAATTGTAGATGAAAATCCAGGAGGAAATTACTGGCATTTTGAAGCACTGTATAATGCAGCTTCATATAATGCACCTAAAGTTACATTATATGGGCTACCACTGTCACTGAGATTTCTAATTAAAGAGAAATTATCTAGTTTTCCATATCCTAAGTATATACTGTCCTTATAATTAAGTTTGCACAATGTGCCCCTACATTGAAAGGTTTGCTTTTGTATTTAATAATCTCAGATTTTTAAAATCTTACTTTGATGGAGAAAAGGGGAATAAAATCTAGCAAAACTAGCAGGACTCAGAAGATTTCTGTAATGAATATCATATGCAGATTTTTATTTCTAAATTCATCTGGAGAACAATGTAGTGTTTTGAAGCCTGATCAAGGCAGTTCAGCCTCTCAAAAAGTTCCTGTTTCAACATTAAAATAAATTGTGTGGTTCTGTTGTATTAATTACTTATTATTTACAAACTGGAACTGCAAGCTGCATTCATTCAATTAAAAGAGCAAAAATCAAATCCTCTTCAAAGAAAGAATTCAAAATTAGTATGCTACTTCTTACTCATTACGATTAGTTCTCATTTGCTCAGTGCAATATTTACTCATATTGCCAAATCCCTCAATCCTTCCCGAGGCAAAAAAGGTCAGTGGGAGTTTTGACTAAGTCCTGCAGGATTTGGGCCATATTGAATTAGAAACATATATAATTCCAAACATTTTCTCTATTCTATATAATACTTGCATACTTAAGCAACTTTGTATTTAGAATGAATCTCAGAGCTTAAAATGCAACTCGCATCTGGATTGGAGATTGGGCTTTATATTATACAATCTGCAGTTACTGGAAATGTTTGTATCCTTTACTGAGAAAGAATGATTCATTTCATAGAAATTTTCATCTGCTATTAATCTTCCAGGATATAGTTAGTGTTCTGATATTTTCAGATATTGTTTTATGGAGGGATTTAAAGTAGCTCTCCCTTGGCAGCCTGCAAGATTACTCAGTGATTATAAGCAACTCAATACTGTATGACAGCATTTCCATGCAAGGGACTTACAATCATGTTTCATTAATTCGGCTTGAATGAAGCCTCATTTCAGGCCTTGAGGAGCTTAAGATTTATGTGAAATTAATAACATAACAGATGTCTTCACAATTTGGTTCCTCTGAAAAAAACTGATTACTTTGAAAACTTCAATGCTTTAAAATGCAGACTGAGGGAGTTTTTACTCTAGGGTAAAGAGTTATTCATTTATATCAACTGAATCTCTGAACTAAGTGGAATTTAAATGTCAGATTTATATTAAATAGTCATATTCACCATTATTACATGTAATAAACAAAAGCCTATTACTTTCATTAATAAGTGGTGTTGGACATTTAAACTAAAGCTTAGGGAGATAGAGTCAGCACCTTTGCTAAGCAGTAGGAATAAGTGAGACACAAGGGAGGTAAAAGAAGAATATCCAGGAAGCCCTGGTTTTTTTATCTTTGTTTCTGATAATTTAATCATCTTTTCCTCACAGGAAAACAAAATGCATCTGTGCTCACACAAAACTCCCCACTTTATAAGAGGTGAAGCTGTCTCCAGTGGATGCAGATGCCTAAGGCCAAATGCCTTCTTCCCTTCACAGGACACTTTAAACACCAGCTTCTTGGCTTTTTTTTTTTTTTTTTTTTTCCCCCCACTTTTTTCCCCTCGATTTTTTTCAAAAATTCAATTCTTTTATCTAGGCTGCAGCCACACTAGGTGCCTTGCAAGCTGAATTTTAACGCATGCATGAGCAAGGGGTTTATCTTTAAGGAAAACTGTCTATGCGATTACTTTGCCGGGTCCAAAAAAAAAAAAAATAATTGAAATAAAAATTATCTCTTAGCTTTGCTTTTTGATCCAATATGCTGAAGGGCACGGGGAACAATGCATTTTTGATTCACACACTCAAGTACAGCTGATAGGATAGTCACTGCGATGGCTCGATATGCAAATGTGTTACATTAAGGGTTGAAAAATTGACACAATGCAGGATATTACAGCTAAGACACTATCAGCAAAATCATAACAATTAGCTGTTTGATTGCCACAGACACGGTTCATGCACCAGCCTCACATTTATAATGAGGTATCCTCAATCCCTTTCTTGTCTTGCCCCACCCTCAGCACCACGTCCACATTGATACAATGCTTCGCCAAGAGGTAAGGGCTCCGAGATAAAGAAGAAATATCAAAAGCATTAGTATAAATTACAATTGTACATTATTAGCTATTTAATTACATGAGATATCAGAGTGGAGCTTGCTGATTTCATGCTTATGTTAAAAGTTATCGTGGCAGTGTTCCTCCCCTGCGAGACGGCATCGGGGATTATTGTTAGCACATGCTAAAACAGACAAAGCAATGCATTCTCACCACATTCTCTCCCTGCTCTAAGTTTAATACGAAGGAATTCCTTAGGCATCTAAAAAAAAAAAAAAAAAAGCACATGTCTGGCATGGGGCTGTGAACCAGGAGATGTGAATTTGGAGATAAAGCCAGCATCCTAGGCCTAAGGCGGGTGGCTGCTGCGCTGGCTGTGGAGGTGACTTGTGCTGTTCTCCGTGAGGGACACCCAGTTTCCAGCTCCTCCTCCTCCACACCCCCCCGAGGGATGGCATTAGCTGTGCCTCCAAAAAACAGCTGCTTATCAGCTCCTCTGGAGGGAGGAAGAAGCAGTGGGTGGCAGAAGGTTGCAAGGAGGAAGGGGAGGGGAGCTGGAGGGAGGGAGGAAAAAAAAAGGAAGAAGGAAGAGGACCAAGGAAAATGAGATATTAACAAGGATGAAGGAAAAAGGGGAGAACTGTGTTCTACCCAAAGGTGCCTGCAGACAAAGGCCTGATCAAGCAGCACACTTACTCACATGCCACTGGTTTTCTCATATGTACAAACATGCAAAATAATGCCTAGATACACACATGCATGTACAAGAGAGACAGGACATCTAGACTGAGATGTCTGCTGCTGACTGCCTTTTTTAAGAAGAGTGAAAATCAGCATTTTACACTATACATCTAACATACTCCTTTCTGATGAAATGTAACAAACACTGAAGTTACACATCAAGTTTTCTCACTAAATTCCTCAGCTGGCAGCAGCCCCAGAGCCTGTGTGCCATGGCTATGGAAAGCAATCTTCAAAGGTGCTGGGATCCCCCTAATTGGGAAAAGGGAACAATATCACCCTGACTGGATGGAAAAGTCTTGTATTTCATGGAAGGCTTTTCTTTCTCTTTGGTCTTCTGCATGAGGCCTCTATGGATGGTTTGGTTAGAGAGGTCAGGTGCTGATAGATGTTGTTATGCACCCTGAAAGAAACATTTCTGCTCAGATAAGGCAGATTTAAAGTCAAATGAGCAATCTGAATAGAATCAGTTGATGAATCACACGTAGCTGAGATGGCAAAGGCTCTCTGCAGCCACACTGCAGTGAAGTATTCTTCCCCACAATGTATGGGCCTGTTTCTGGCAGAAGCATGCTGAAGCACACCAAAAACCTCTTCTGAAAAAGAACCACCCACCACTGAACTGCAGACAAATGGACATGAACAGACAGGTCTCATTTTGCCTCACCTGTTTTTTGAAGACTCATAGACCACTGGGTTGGAAGAGAAAGTAATGGAAAGCTTACAACTTACTGTATTTAACACAGGAGTGATAAGACCTTAGGTAAGAGGTCTTATCAGTCTCCTTTATCAGTGTCAAGGAATGATTGAAGGGCTAGAAGCTGCTGCTGGGATCAATCTGTCCTCAAAGAGGTTTGGATGATCTTTACCTAGAAGTCTTGCCCTTACAGTGGTGCTGTAAAAGGTAAAACAGAACATTTTGAATGCAAACCCAAAAAAGGATGGGAAATCAGAAAATTAATGAGAAACCCTACTTGTGGCACTTTTCCATTTTTTGTCCCACTCTAATGAGTTAATAGAAAGTATATTTAAAAAATCCATGCACTTTAATTCACTTTGCATTAAAACATCCTAATTGGAAGATATTTTTTTTTAAAACATTTCCCCACCTCTGAACACATCCACCAAATGACTGCTGAGTGCTGTTCCTCTGCTCCATTGTCCTTTTCCTCATCTATGGATTTCAAGACAGCTTTGTCTTGTGGTGCTCGTACCCAATATAAATTCCTCAACTTCTCTGGACAGTTTCACCTGATTTATCAACCTTTGCTAAACTAAAACACCACTTACAACAACAGAACAGTAAAATCAGTGTTTTATTGAAGCTAGCTTTCAAGGAAAAGTAGAGCAGCAGAATACTGGGGAATCAGGGTCAATTCAGTAGCAAATCAAATTTTTCTGGAAGTGGCAAAAGCATTTGACATGGGGATCTTAAAAAAAAGGTGTAAAACCTTCTACTTCCCACCTCCAGTAAGACAATCTCCATGCATTGTGACAGTAATCCAGAGCTGTTATTCTTACACCAGGACAGCTTAAACATCTCTAGTTTTCCCACTTCATGTGATGATGGGCCAGCAGAAGTTAAAATTTGGAAAGCTAAATGATCAAATGATCTCATACTCCATATAAAACTGGAACATTTAATGTGTCATGAAAACTATGTTTAAATGTTGACATATTTTCTCCTCCTAATCTTTTTCACCTAAACTAAAATTTCAGCATTAAAATAATTTTTGAGTGTAAAATTAACTGAATACTGAAAGTCCCTTGTGTCCAAAACTGTCATTTACACTAACACCTTCACCATAAAACTTTGGGTTGGCTAAATCAGCATTTTTAAGCAACTGGAACATTCCCATTCCATTATATTCACCTTCTCCCACTTGTTTGGAGATGGCTATTGAGATATGGAGGAAAACTGACATGCTCAAGAAAAAAAAAAAAAAAAGCAGCTTTCTGGCTGTGACTGGACCTACCATACAGAAACAGCCTCTCATGAGAGAAAAGTCAAAAAAACCCAATATTAAAGGTGGGTATCAACATTCAGACTGACTTTGCACCATGGCTGTGGCTCCATGACAGCAGAGATAAGGGCAACTGGCCTGACACTGGTCCATCTCTCCCTGGTACTTTGCATCCACTGGATGCTGTACTATGTTACACACTTGAGCTGCCTTAATTAAGTCCTGAAGTGGTGTTCACACTTTCTCACGTGTCTATAAATTGGTGTTACTCAAAGTCTGCAAAACTCCAGAGCTAGTAAGCATCACTGCACTACATTTATCAGCCCTTTAACACACAGTCCTGTTCCTGGATCCAAAGTGGGACAAATAATCTCCTCTATCTTGGCTTGCTGGAGTCCCCAGATATTAATACTAGAATCCAACTTGTCTATTTAAAAAGAAAAATATTCACAGCTGTATCAGTGGTGCAGTTAAACAGATAAGAGTTCATTCAGATCAGTATTATCAGGGGAAAAACATCACTTCAGCTCCAACAACTTTTATTGAAAAAAGAAAACCCAGCAAACAACCACCCCAGCCCACTGTAAATGGAGCCAAGTGATTTCTTCATATAATGCTTGTTATATTCACTTTAAGGGGAAAAGTAAATGAAGACTATAATAGGAAAAACAAAAACAGGCAGATCTGACTGCACAATAAATACAGAACGTGCCCTATTTAATCTGCTTACAGTAAAATCCACTGAGCAAAATTATAATTTGATATGGCTCAACTTAGCCAATAGAAACTCATAAAATGTCTTAACATCATAATACATTGTACAAAAGAATCACTAAGTACCATAAAACATATGGGAATATGAGTCTGTATTCATCCATTACTCTTTGCCAGTGTAGCATATTAAAATGGTTTCTATTTAAGTGCAGAGATCCCTGAAGTATACTACAGTCTTAATTAAAATGTCAATAAAATTCAAAAGTGCATTGGGGACCTTATCTGATTTTTTTTTCTTTAACTCTTTCAGAGAGTTATTTCTTAATAGCTTCATTACACTATTGAGGTTTGGAGCCATTAAAAATAAACACAAGTAAGCCATTTTTAATAATTAGCTGCAAACTGAGAATGATCTGGTTCCTTTCTCCCTAGCACAATTCCCTGCAGGAATCACTGGCAGGTTAAGTCAAGATTGGAAAAGTAGGTCCTTATCTAAGGCCAGGAAACAATGCCTTGGGTATCCTCATTACAACATTCTATTTTTTTTTCATTAAATTTTAAAAAATGGAACAAGATCTTTTGTGAGTCTTTTGTGTGATCCGAGAGCTTAGCCAGGTAAGAAACTGTCTGGTTTCAGGAACACAGAAGGGGGACAGAATCCACAGCTTTTACTTGGCCTGGGAGACAGCCTGGCTCCATGTTCTTGCCCTACCTTTGTACTGGGCATCAAACCCACCATAAATGAAAATTAAAACTGTTTCTGGCCAAGAAATTAGCTACGTGCCTTTTCTTTTCTTCCAATGAATTTAAAATTTCTTAAGAAAAATGCCTTTTTAAAAAACAAACCAAGATCCATCACAATGTTTTTCAGAAACTTGACACAAAATTCAGTTGTAAGGAGAAGATCCTGCCTTTGCTTTTTGTAACACTGGAAGGATAACAATGGAACAAGTAAATCAGCTTTTCTCTTGCCCCTTCTTCCATTCTTCCAACCTCTTGCACCAGAAGAATTATTTTCAAAGCTAAATTAATTTTCCCTGCTACTCTAAAATGCTAAAATATTTCTCTAAAACCTGCTTTCCCTTGAGGAAAGAAAGTGTATCCTTGCAATGACAGAACGAACAGAAGTAAGACAAGAAAAGTTGACTCAATCAACATGCCTTCCAACTGCATCATGATCTGCTTCTCTTTCTACTTCATCCTCCTCTAAATCCATTTTATGTTAAGTGACAAGCAGTTGGCAGGTTTTGCAGATATATTGACAATAGCAGACACATGATACAGCTATGAAGATTTGTCTTACCAGGGTTTCAGCTGGTTTCTACTAGCTAACAGCCAACAGCCAGATTTGGAGGGTTATGACCTCTACTTATTTGAAAGAAAATAGGGGGGAGGAGGCAGGCAACAGATTTTATGCTCTAGTACACTGCTCTGAGAATATTTTTAGGACTTACTGACATAAAACTGACTCCATTTAACAATTTGTGACTCTTTATTAAAAAAAAATACAAAATAAAAAGGATTGGAAAGGATATATCTTGTGAAGAGAACTGGTAAATTTAAACATTTATGGGGTCCAATCATGGATGGAGCTGAGCAAGCACTTCCTGCAGAGTGCCAAATATTTTTACCTCCTAGTGGGTTATATGGAAGGTGAAGGTATTTAGCTCAGTGTACACTGTTCCCTTTGGTGAGGAAAGTCCACACTATGCTTCTCAGTTCCTCCAACTCTGGGATTTATTTATTAAAGCTGAATTAGTAAAGCATTTGGACTTCTAACAGCAGAGATGCTCAACTCCTGTCCCATGCACCACACTGTTATCTTACAAACACACTATTTTCTGTGATCCTAAAGATCTTACTTAACATTACTGAATGCATCCCCTCTACATGATGTCACTGGTAAGGAAGAACTGAAGTTCTAGAACGGACCAGTGTCAAACTCTGACCCCAATCTGAGCTTAAATGAATGATAGATCAAATTATTCGTGGGATACCAGCTCCCACAAAGTATGTGGATATTATTAGATCATGAGTTAAGTTATTCCTGTCAAATGTAAAAAGGAAAACTTGAAAAATAACTTAATTGTTCAACAAACAATTTAATCTTGAAATACTTAATTAAAACACTGGATTCAGCTCAATATAGCCCACTAAACTTCTTGGCTCTCCTAGTGAAATGGGTGGAGGAAATTCTTCTAACATCTGTATCTCCTGTTCCCTGATGAATCCCATGCTCAGGTCAACAGGTACTATTTTCTGTCCCTGTTAAATGTAGGGCTTCGGTGATTTTCTGGTACCTATTCCCACACAGGAATGTCCATATATTGTCCAACTGAGCAGAGCTGAAAATCTGGCAGGAATACAAGGGAGACACCACACCTGAAGGCACCAAGCGGACTGCAGGCATTCCTTCAGTGTGGAACCTTCCATTGCTACCTTGGCAATGAAGCACCAAATGGTGTGAGGTGTTACTGGTTTGGGGATGAAGAAATGTGGAAAGAACTGAGATATCTGAGCTAAGTGACTGATGCTGGGAAATCCCTTCTGGATATCAACTTCTAGAGATGGGAGTTTGAAGGCCTTGGTGGTGGTTGTGTTGGACAGGGGAGGTGGCAACTTGGCCCCAGTCTTGTGTAGTTTGAGTAACACCACACCTGTAAGTTCAATTGGAAGAATTTCCTTGGGACCTCTCTGGTTGTGGGACGACAAGGGAGGAACTCAAACTTGACAAGTGACAAAAAAAAAAAAAGAGGAATCTCTTTGCTTTTCTCTAAACCAGCCAGCTCCTTGTTCCTTTTTAATGCCAAGAATTATTACTAGAGGACATAACAAAACTGCTACAAATTTTCAATTGAATCAGACTGAAGGAGACTGGTCTATAGCAACATATTTATATGATTGGTTTTTAGTGTTGTCGTTAATTATAAAAATAACTTGCCTGCAGCTAACACATATACATCTATATTTAAATTAGCCTCTCTTGGCTAAGGAGTGAGTTAGCAAAGACAAAATTGCTGTTATTTAATGTTTATTAATAAACCATTGGGCTAAAACCAGTGTGCAAATCTGTTCTTGAATCTTTAAATACAAACATTACAGCTGGCATATATAAACCAGTATTCAGGAATGGCTTGGGTGCAGTAAGTTTATATCCTATTCATATCTGAATTAACATTCATCTCTAAACAGGTGAATTACAGACCTGGCTGAAACCTCTTAATCACAAATGCCTTTCTGTCAAATCACAAAATAAATGTGGATACTCCAGACATGTAAGAACCTGCCACTTACATCCCATGATTTGATGTTAATCCTGTCTTGAAAGAACTCCTCCCCGTCCTTGCACCCTTTAGTAAGAGAGAGGGACATGCATATTTTCTTCACCCATCAAAACCATTCCCTCCTCTCTATGCCACATAACCAGTATCTTTCCAGCAGGACAGACATTTCAGAACATGCTGTCAGCTCCAGGAGAGTCCTACCCTACCTTCACTGAGCTGAGAGGAGCTCCCTCACCTGCCCTGACAAGCATTGGGATGATACTCGAGCTCTAGAAAATAAAAATAACATCTGGGATGCTAGAAACCCAATCTCTTCTACCTCGTTCCTTTCCAAGTGTAGGAACAATTTCTTTGATTGTATTGCAACAGCAGTTTAGAAAGTTTGCACTGATAAATCTGGGAAAGGGATATTTGCACAGACAAATGCTTGCCAAGACACACAGTACAACTGCAGAAAAAGTTCTCACCCATTAACTGGAAAATATGGGACATGTTCCCTGGCCATATTTGATTTTTAGAAGGCTTTGATTTGAAAGGCAGCATCTGTAAGTCAAACACTTCCATTTGCTAAGAAAACAGATGCATTTGTTTCTCTGCAAAAATAAGGAAAACATTGTCAAGTTCAGAGGCAGAAAAAAAAACTGAGAGCATTTTGCCAGAATGGAATTTTAACATTGCCTTGATGTGCCCTTGATTTTTCTCCAGTATTCAAATAAATAATTGACAATTTCCCCAGCAGAGTATGTGATGCTCAGGAAAAATATATGTGAATTCCAGATTTAAACCACAAGTATTTCTTTATCTGTCAGACCTGTTTCAGGAAGATAAGTATATTCTTTCTTTGGCAGAACCTTCATGATGCCCCCAAGGATGATTTGTATCCTGATCTCTGATGCTTGAAGGTTGGAGCCTCCAAGTCCTACTGGAGTCAATGGGACTCAGCTTTGGTATGAACTGTATCAACCTAAGCAGTCATGAGAGAAACTGTGACACATTTTTTTGACTTAAAAGAATTCATGTATTATGTGCTGTGATCTGCTGTAAGAGCAGTAAAAGTCTTGGTTTCCATCAGAACATTTAGAAAAAGCCTTTCAAGGGTGGTTTTTTTTTTTTTATTGTTCTGACAATCTCAGCCTGAGGCTTTCAAAGAGTTTACATTGCATAACTGAATCTCAAGTATCTCGATAAACCCAAATCAGTAATAAAAGATGAAGCTGTGATGTGGACTGAGAGGAAATAGGAAATGGATGCTAAAATACAGGCAATACATCTGAGATTTGTGGCCACCCTGTGAAGCTTGAGAGTCCTTGGCTGCTTTTAGAATGAAATCAAATGACAGGCAGTTGCTCAAACCATGGTGAAGGTGGGAATTGTATTTCATGAGTTTTACTTGCAGCTCTTCAGTGTTAAAATCACAGTCTGGGTTTTTAAGGCCAATCTTAAAGGTAACAGAAAAGAGGAAAAATTAAAACAAACCACAGCTGGGTAAGGAAATCCCTCAACAACTGAAACATTTCTATTTAGTGCTGTTTATGTTACCAGTGTGAGAAGAGATCCTGCAAAAGACTTTTTGCTTCTCCCCAGTCAAAAGGAAAGCTCTTGCTTTACCCAGAGCAGCCACAGCCTGTGCCTGGTGGGGTTGCTCATGGATGTTCACTCCCAAAGATCCAAAGGTTTTCCTTTATTCAGGCAAGATTTCCAGCCATGTGAACATGCACATGGGACATTTTCCAAGATATATGTAAAAGTGTTGACATGCCTTTAAATACTTGCCATAGTACCCTGTGTACATTAGCAGGGAAGCTATCCAGTTTGTAAGTGTCATTTGAAATAAATATTTGAGTTTAAATTCTGTTGTGTTACCATATAATTTAAAGTAGATTGGCAAATTTTAAAATATTTACATATATTTGAGACACCAGCAAACATATTTGGGGTGTTGGGTGGGGAAGGAACATCTGCAATCCATTTTCTGAGGTTTGAATGCTTATGTTTTTGTTCTTATTGAGGAAAAAAAAAAAGACTGCTTCAACAGATATGGGCATCTCCTCAATCTTCAGACATTGCTAATGTATATCAAGTACCCTGCTCCTCAGATGTGCCTAAGTTATTTGTTTATACTTTCTGAAAAATGTAGTTCTTCAGTGGTTTTGTTTTGTTCCCTTGTTTGTTTTTTTTTTTTATAAAGACAGATTCAAGACAGATTTAGCAGCACAAAGCAGACTGCAAAGAAAATATTTCCAACACATTTCTCAGGTGAGAAAGATCCTCTGAACATCTTTTCAATAAGCCAAAGTAGGCTTTCAGAATGTGGAAGGAAAAAAAGAAAGCCCAACCCACCACACAGGTTGTAGAACAATTTTAACACTATTCTGTCATACATTATACATCCAGAAGGAAAGAGAGCAAGAAGAGTGTGATCAAAAGAGGAATAAAGGGATATGGCACATTCACAGACAAGACAGAAATAAGGATAAGTTTGATTCCATCTTTGTAATTTTCCTATGGTACTTAATTCAAAGCTCACTGGGTACTTGTAAGGCAGGAGCCAAGTGCTGCTTTATGTATCACAACCCCTCCTCATCTGCACAAAGTGGAGTAAGGAAGCACAGACAAAATATATAACTGTGTCATTCATAACCCCTGCTGACACACACTGATTTCCAACTGTCCATAACATCACACATTTGGTTGTTCAATACCTGATTCTGCAGTCATCACTTAGACATCACTTACTCCCCAAGCTCATCCTTTCTGATAGGAAAGGCTACTCAGAGTTTATGACTCTTCAGAAGCCAACAGGTCCCAGGCTCTGGCTGCACAAGGGACTGGGCATCTTTGTGACACAACCATCAAATTTAGGTGACTCTATACTGTAGGAATAAAGCCAAGTCTTATTTAAACCTCTTATCCAAGGACCATATTTCTTTGCCATACATCCTTACCCACAAAAAATTAAGAACAATCTCACCAGCTGCATAATCTTTCATGTTCAGCTATGGAAGAGTGGACATGGATTGTTATTCATTCATTATCCTACATTTTCCTGAAGTTTGGTAACAGGGAGCCAATACAATAGAAAAGATTGCAATTCCCTCACTGAACACCAAGCTGCCAGCAACCTCCGTTTGCTACTCCTGCCCCATGTGTAAAGTGGAAAGGCACCAGTTTCTGCTTCCTTCCCCTGGATCTGGAGACTGGGTAGGATGCCATGGATGGCCCAATCAGCATCAGGCTGCACAGCTTAAATTCTTTCCAGCTAATTCTAAGAGTGGCAGATTAATGACTATTTTTAGTAATAGCAACAGGATCTTTATAGTAGCACGTTTTTAGCCTCAGCCTCCTAATTAAGTTGACAGATTAGTGATAAATATCCATTCTATAAGAGGGCTAATAAAGAACTTTGATCATATGGGATGCCTGCACCTACAAGTTCTCCCAAGAGCTGGAGCTGCAGGTGGGCCAACTCATCCCAGGAGCACCCAGAGCCACAGCTGGGCACACGTTTGCTGGCATTTGCCTTCCAGATACTCAGCAGAAACAGCAGCCCCCTCCACGCTGCCCCAGTCCTTCTGAATTTCTGTTTCTGACTACACAGCTGGCAAAGAAGTCCTAGACTGACAGGAGGTATTTCTCCTCCACACCACTGAAAGACACATCCTGTGATGGGCTTCTCAGGTCTGTGAAAAATACTCTACCAGCACTTGGTCAAATCTGATTAAATACTCCAGAATTTTCAAGTAACTGATTTTGGTTTTACTTATGTTGCACAGCAAAGGTCTGTGAATTCACGTCACTAGGATGCAAACTAAAGACTTAGGATGCAAAGTAAGGACACAAGCAAGTTGTCCCTAGACAACCTTGATTTTCAGCCACATAATTGTGCTTGCAGGCCAACATGCATTAATATAGGATGCTCCATTGATCATTGAGTATTTCCCTGAATTATTTATTTACTGCACTTGACTGCTGTCTACTCTATCTCAGACTTTGTGGAAAGAGTAACATGTGAGAAGAGCTGGATGGTTCAATACACAGGACTGGATGAGAGGAGGTTACAAATTCACTGTAGCAGCTAACGTGCCATGTCACTTCACTTCTCTGGTCCTTGGTCTCAACCTCCTGCTTTTGCCTGATTTAGCTGTGGAAATGATAAACTCTTTAAGACCAGGGCTGTCCTTCAGCAGCTGGGTGTTTCTACTGCTGTGTCAAAATAAGAAACTACTGATATTCACTGTAGGTAGGGAAACTGTTTAGCATTAAAAGCCATCTTTAAGAATGCTCACGTCATATAATGTGTTACAGTAGCACCATCTCTCCTGATACCTACCTGCCATTAGCAATCCCCTTGCAGCCATCTCATTTAAGTAAAATAACCCGATAAAGCATTCAGTGCTTACAAGATAGCCAGCTCCTATCCCTGTTCAGATCCAGATGCCTTTGAACCAAAGCACACCTACAGTTTCACATCTATTTGCTAGAAGAAGTCTCTTTACCTTGTCTTGCACTGGCTACATATATTTTTTAATTAGATATATCTTAGCTTTCCTGTTTCCAGGTTGATTTGGCACTATTCAACCCACTCCTGCCCAGTTACTCTTATACTACCTTCATTTAGGGAGGCTAAATCAGGCTAAAGGATGCAATTTTACACAGAAGCAAAATGTTACTTTTTGCATGGGAAAACAGAAAGTCAAAGCCAAGTTGCTAAAAGTCTTGAAGACCTCCTGAGGGGAATGTAGTTAAACACAAATACTGCCTTTCTCCAGCCACACATCAGTTCTTCCCAAGTAAATGACCTCTTTCTCACTGCACATGCCACCTCAAAGTCTTCAGCTTCCTATTGACTTTGGACCACCCCACAAGCTTTTCCAAAGGTAAAATGATCTGCACACTGAAGTTGAGCTGTACAGCTTCCTCTGTTCTGAAGTAACCTGATAGCTATCTATGAACTAGATAGCTGTGTACTGGCAGCTTATCTCACCTTGTCATCCTCAGGGAAGAGGGTGCCATATAACAGCCATTGAAAGTCTCATGCTGGTAGCATTCTGAGTCATATAAGAAAGGAAGGACTAGCAGGTCCTTTTTTGCTTAGACATTAGGAAGAAATTCTTTAGTGTGAGGGTGATGAGGCACTGACCCAGGCTGCCCAGGGAAGCTGTAGCTGCCCCTTCCCTCGAAGTGTTCAGTGTCAGACTGGAGAGGACTCTGAGCAACCTGGTCTAGTGGGAGGAATTCCTGCACATGCAAGGGGGTTGGAACTGGGAGATCTTTAAGGTCCCTTCCAACCCAAACCATTCTGTGATTCTAGGTCTTGGGTAACAGTAGCAATGCTCAGCTCCAGTGCAGATCAGAAGTATATGAGCTCCTCTTGGCTGCTGTCTTATTGTCAGCAAACATGGAGCCTTCGCACACACCCTACCAGGCCAAAAAACCAAGAACTGCTCTGAGTCCTCACCAGAAAGGCATCCAGAGGTCCTTCCAGCAAGAAAAAAACTGGGGAGAGATGGGAGATCTCCAGGAGGTTACTTCCAAACCCACCAGTGATTTGATCCTCCTTCTCTACACTTCTCACATAAGGGCTCAGAACATGCCAAGCAAAAAAACAATTTCTACTGGTGAGCTGGAGCTGCAGTGGTGGGATAGTGCCAGAAGGGGACAAACTATGAGGGACAGCATCCTTCCAGCTCCCACAATGAAGCAGCAGGGACTGTCTTCTAAAATGGAAATTTTAAAGCCCGAGCCTCTGCTTTAGTGAAATAATAGTGCAGTTGGAATAATAATGGCAAGAAATACATCAGGCTCTTAGGTGTCTTATTAATGAGAAACATTAAACTGAGTAAGTGATACACTTCAGCTTCCATTGAACCAACAGCCACAAATAAATATACTTGTTCCCACGAATAGGGATTCATTCTTCAGTTGAATGAGTCTGTAATTTAATCCATTGTTATACCTTAACCAGAGCCAATACTTAAAATCTTTTCTAATCGAGCTATAATTTAATAATTTTAATTTCTTTTAAATTATTTGAAATCCTTTCATTTTTTCTTTTATGAAGGAAAGTTCTCCTTTTTGCCTATGATTGAGTTTGAACTGGCTTTGTTAGAGCCCTCTTAAGATATACAGTACACATTTTTGTTCTTCTTATCTAAGTTTCCAGGACTTGATCAATGGTGGAGCATATTTTTCTATCCAAGAACTAACCAAATTTATTTAACAGATTATACATTAATTTTACCATTAGAATGTAATATGAGCAGATAATCCACAAAAATGCTTCAGATTTTTTGAAAGTGAATTTAATTATAACTAGTAATGTGCATTTGAGAATTATAATTATGAAAAGTCATGTTCTATAAATCTGAAATGACAGATTATATTTCAAAGCCTTATTGCAGAGGAATTAGAGTACCGATTTATTAGTTGTAAATGTCTGATTATTGCAGCTTTGCTAAAAAACATGATCACAGCATATTCTAGCTGGATTTAATATGTTTAATCCTTCTGACAAAAATCATATTTTGAACAGAAAACAGCACTGTGTTAATTTGTTTATGAGACAGATTTAGACAACTAATCTTTGCCTTATGATCCCTGAACAGTAATAATTTTAAAACATTTTACATACTTGCATTTTTCCAGCTCCAGACTACCAACTCCATTAATCTATAAGCACCACGATTATCACTTGGCATTAGGATGGGTGATTTGCACTATTTGCAGTTTCTCTGCTGTGGGGGACACCCTCCTGTACAAAGCCTGAACCACCTCTGCTAAGGATTTATCTGGGCATGTGGAGAAAGCCATGAAGGGCACCTATGCCCACAGAATCATGGAATCTTCCAGGTTGGAGAAGACCCTTGGGATCACTGAGTCCAACCACCACCCCTACTCTACAAAGTTCTCCCCTAAACTATATCCCCCAATACCAAATCTAAACAGTCCTGATGTTGTTGAGCATCTCTCATCTCTCCCACATACAAGCACTACAACTTCCCAGCAAATCCAGAAGTGACAAGCAACTTCCATGTGCTGAAATTAAAGCCCTGTCTTTAATTAACCAAACACACTGGGCTATGGGAACAAGATGGGTTTTCCTCAAATCCACTAGAGTTGCCCTTTCTAATGAGGCACACTCAAGGGAAAGATGCGCTACATTTTATGATGAAACTTGACATATCTGCACGTAGTAAAGCTTTAAATCATGGTGTTTACTGATCTAGAATGACTTGCTGCTGAACTACTTTATATATATTTTTAAAATTTTCCTACTGGACTAAATTTTTATATGCACTGTTGTTAAAAGATTTCTTTTCAAGATATAGCTGAGCAGGGAAAATCAACTGTTTGTCCAGATGCCTGTTATCTGGAAATTTGTGAGGAAATAGAATTCATCTCATCAAAAGTTTTCTTAGATTTCTTTAAACCAAGAACCCCTCTGGTGGTTGTTTTCCAGCAAGTGATACTATGTCAGTTTGGGTACAACACCACTCATCTGTAGAGATCTCTACCCCTCAAATGATCCAAAATCCCTCTCGGTTGTACTGTGCTGGACAAAGGCTCCTGCTCTCCAGGTTCTAGCAGAAGTTGGTAACTGAATGGTGCAGACCACTCTGGGTTCCCAGAAACTCCTACACACACACATCCCCATGGCTTGTGGAGAAAAGCAGGAGATGGTGGGATCATGCTAAGATGGACTTGCATCTTTTTTCCCTTCTTAGGCACTTCTAAACCTGCACTCAAAACCAAAGGCAACATAAGTGCTGCTCCAGCCTACAAATACTCCATCTGCTCCTTTATAGAAAGGGAGAACATGTTTCTGCTCTAATGATACCAGGATCCTAGAAGATTTAAAGATGTCTGCTGGTGTACAGGGATATATATAGGGATAATCAGAGTAAGAAAAAGGAAACAGACTTTATTCATTAGAATTGAAAGATCCCATTACGGCCCTACCATCCAACCTGCAGTACATTCATTGGTTGCATAGTTTAAAAAAAAAAAGACAAATTAATAATAATAAAAAAATCATCATCTGATGACAGCCTGAAGTTCAAAAACCCCATCTGGCTGTATGTCAAGTATAACCTGGCAGCACTTGGCAATCATTCACTTTGTTCATTTATCACAAGTGCTGCAAACTGAACTGCCAGTTGAGTGAACTGACTGCAGGTTACAAGCAGCCCAGTGTGGTTTTCAAAACAGTATTACAATATTTCATCAGTCAGCTGTTTCCTGGGAAAAATCAGAAGCAACAGACCACTTGTTCAAGACCAAAAGATACAAATATTCCTGGAAGTCTTTTTTACAACATATTTCCCAGCTTGTATTGCTCATTTCCAGGGGGGGACCCTTTTGGTACAGTACTACAGTTACTTGAGGTGAGTTACAATCTTTATATCTTGCCACTAAGTACCAGCCTTCCAACAACAAACATTTCTTCTACCAGTGTTATAGATGACTGTAGCTAGTGGAAATAAAGAAAAACTCCTTGTTTGCAAATTAAATGAAATAAATAATCTTCATCTCTACGAAGGATAGTGATGGGCAACTATTATGCTAACATGCACCCTTGCCATGCATACAGGGTATTTCATTTGTGCTGTCATCAGCTCTGCAGCATCCTTGAGAGGGTTAAAAAATGCATTTCCAATAGGCCTGTTTGTCATCCATAATGACTGAAAGTGAAAAGAAGTAGCTTGAAGGAAACATTTGCTGCCAGCAGGACTGCTCAAGGGTGCTCAGGAGGAAGGTTAGAGGGCTTCCATCCACATCAGCTGATGCTCAGTGAGCTAGGTTTCCTTGGAAAAAAAAGTTAACTATACCCTTCACTGAGTTATTAGATATACAATAAAAATGAAAGAAACATGTTTGTCTTTCACTAATTTCCCTGTCAACTTTCCATCTGTATATTCAGAGAGTGAAATAGAAAAGCCTGCATCAGAACCCAGCTGTAAATCACTCTGCACACTTGGAGAACCTTTTCAGGTTCAAGGAGTTCAGGTTCATTTTTTTCCCTTATGATAAAGATGTCTTATTGACATCCTTTGGCAAAGACAAAAGATAACACACACACCTCAGCCAGGAGCACATAGCAAAACCTACCTGAGAAACTGGGCAATGTGTTGTCCCATGCTGGGCTCCATGAGGCTGTAGTTATATTCCTCATTTCAAGGTGGCTCAGATGTGCCTGTCTGAGCTGCAGTCCTGCATGACTGTACAGCCAGAGCCAAGGAAACACACTCTATACTCTTTGGGAGGTGACAGTCCAATTTCTGCTAAGTCAAGATGTTTGCTAGCAAAAAAGTTTAGAAAGGTTTATAGACCTACTTTTCTAGCAGGTTTAAGGCAAGTGCTCACCTACCTTCATTCATTTTCTAACCTTTTCTCATACTGAGAATTGTTTAAATAATAGGTACATTGTGAAGCTAGAAAAATTGTAGTAAGATGTTTGTAACATGGACTGTATGTGATCCATATATCATAATCAGCATCTCTTAGAGCAAAAAAATAGGATGGAAAAGCTGTTCTGGTTTCCATGCAATTGGGTTACTCTGCTTCTCTTCAGAGTCCAAATGTATGCTTGATAGGCCAAATTGCTCCCTGGGGTTGTTTTATTTGCTTGAAGGGACAAACTTGGCCAGGAATACCATAGGACAGACTCCAAGTACTCTAATTCTGCTTGCATTATGTTCCATTTGCTTATTTCTGTGGTTTCAGTATTCATTTCATCCTTCTCCAGCTTCTTTTTCCAACTCAGCAGTTCTTATGCTGAGCTGCTCAGCATTTTGCTGTGGTACAAATATCCATCCCCTGTATCTTTACACAAGTCAACAACTGAAGGAAGCAGTGGTGCTACAGCTTCATCCTCTCCCCGGGGGAATTCAAACAACTAAATCTGGTTTTGTGTGGGGAGAGATAGAGGCTAAGGGAAAAGGGATCTTATGTGCCTTTTCCAGCCTTCTCACTTTGCCAAATAAACATCAATCCAGGACAAATTCTGGATGCTTTGTTGCCTTTTTTTTTATTCTGCCCTTACCAGACACACACACACCTCCCTACCAGCAAGCTGCAGAAATCTGTTAGCATCATTGTTACAACTGGACTGTCCTCAGCTTGTGAGCAAATATATTGGTTGGAATCTATTTGCCATATTATGGGCTATTTCATGTGAGACAGAGAATGGTCCTGTGGGACAGCTTTTCATCTTGTGCAACTCATCATGGTTCAGAAGAAATCAGGGGCACTATTGAATTTAATATGTGGTGGGGGCCAGGGACCCGACAAGTTTGATGATAAGCATTTCCTGAAAAATACCTTACACCTTTCACACAGGTCTGCAGACTCTGGAGTTTTTTTTAAACGGATCCAAAACCAGACAACAATTCAAATACACTTGAAGATAATGTCTGAGTCTTACCCTGGTAAAACATGGAAGAGGAAGTAAATGAGGAAGACATACCCTGATCTGGGAGAGAGCATAAACTTACACAACTATAGACTTGGTTTTCCAGTGTTTAGGGAAAACCATCCACATTCCCTGTGCTTACCACAACTACTAAAGGCATCTAGGGATCTGGGGGTCACTAAAGACTGGAGGAACCCCTATGAAAAGCACCTTTGTTATGAATTGCTTCATAATAAAGATGTCACACAACTGGCAAACTTGTATGCCAGCAAAAGCCTCCCTTCCCTCCTCAACACTCCTGAACAAAACCAGGTTTGTCAGTAAGGCTAAATCCAAGAAGTGCCTCTAGACAAGCTGAGCATCCTAGTTCAAGAGGAGGTTTGATTACTCGATACATAATAAATTATCTAAAAGCAACCTTTGAAGACATACAACCCCTAACACTTTAAAATTAAGACTAAATTCAATTTAGAAAAATTGTAAAACAGTTTCCCTGAAATTAATCTTAAATGAAGTTTCTTGCTTGGCCTCTCACTCGCTGCAGATAATCAATCTCGATGTGGCTGTGTGAGAAACAGAGGCTTCTGAAAGGAAAGTGAAATTAGAGAGAGAAGCTAGGCCAGCAACATGAGAAGAGATATCTAATTATCAGCATTTTATTAGAAACAATTAACTAATATTCAATTAGCTGCTGTCCCTGAAGCAAAGTGACAGGAAAACAGAAGGGGAACCTTGACAAGGTGCTGGGTTTCTAATAAATGGGAGGTGAGGGGAATCATTTATTGGTGTTTTACCCCCGGTCAGAGCCTTGGGGCAACTCAGCCAGAGTGAGGCAATGGGACTGGCTGGTTGCCAACATTAACTGTACTTATTACATTCATCCCATGCAGAACACATCCATCTCCTGCTCTGCCTTGACATCCCATTTATTCTGAGATTCATTTGTCATGTCCCCAATCACCAAAATGAATAGAAACTTTCCAGGATGATGGATTGTGGTTCTAATTAGGACTAAAGAAAAGATCTACACTCAAGTAGAGCCTTTTTCTTTTTCTTCTTCTGCTAATAAAATAGCATCCTAGCCAACTTTGTGACTAATGTCCTTTTGTGGTGATTGTCCACTGTAGGTCACCCAGTCAAAAAGAAGCACTATTCCTTCCAGAATGAGTTTTTCCTCCCCTAACTACTACACAGATTATTATAGAAAGAAGTCCAAACTGAAGACTGCTCACACAAGGTTTGTTGATGTGCAGCAGTTGTCTAGAATACCAAACTTTGGACAATATTTGTGCCTTGTTTGCCCCAGAATTTCCCTTAACAAAATTCAGATAAATAGGAATACCCAGGATGAGGAAAAATGGATAGTTTGCCTGGCAACTGTTAAATCTGTTGATAAAGAAATCTTATTTTTGTTAACCAAGTTAAATTTTATGTCATCATTTTGAAGTAGTGGCAATAGACAGTGGCATTATTTCAAGCTAAACTAAACCTCTCTTTTGTTCTGTTGCATCTCATTACTGGCACGTGTATCAGAAGTACAGACACATAAACCAGATATTTAAAAAGTGCCCTCAGAGGCCTTTCTCATGTTTCTCTTGTACCAGTCCTTTAGATAAATGTGTCTTTAATATGATAAAAGTGCAGTTATTTTGCATGGCAACATTAGCATATTATATGTTTACTTATTATCTTTATTATTACAATAATTAAATTTGTTACCATTATAACAATTTATGACTTATTTATTACCTATAGCATCTCTGCTATAGAAGAATACCAAACCATGAGTTTGTGAGGGCAGCTCTAACTATTTTGTATGAAAAACTTTGAAGTTAGAGATAACATCCTAGCTTGTAGTGGTAACTAAATAAAAATGGTCATATCACAAGCAGAGGACCTTAACCAACAAGGAGAATTGCATGCACCAAAAAATCACCCATTATAATTTGCACTTAATAGTCAGAAGTAGACTGCTACACAAGCAGTCAGGAATTCAGAGATACATGAAAAATACTGCAAATGATTAAAATAGGCTGATAGGTCCAATTTCTCATGGCCTGACCATGACTGTGGCCATACAAGTGTATCAACCAAATAAGCCCAGAGAACACAGCAACTCCTGTATCACCACTGCAGGAAGAGCCATGCACCTGATATTTGTAAAAGGAACCCTTCAGTTCATTTTGTAGATCAAAACTCTTCTCCCCTGCCATTTACTATGACCCAAATATAGACCTCCTGTTTTCCTCCTCAGTGTTAACCTTTATCTTGAAGTAAATATGATTCAATTGATGCATGGGACATACCATGATGTTTTGGTGACCATGTGGGAATATGGAGATGTTTTCCTTTTCTAGTCCTAGAGAAGTACACACCAAGTGTATACACACAGAACAGCTACAAATTTTGCTATGGAAAACATTCATCTGGTGGGAAGGAAAACAAGTAATTACATGAATGTTTAGTTTTATTTTATAGCAAAGCTACCAATGAACTTGATTGGGCGTTTTAAAAAAGCCTGCTCTAAATGCACATGCTAATAGAAATGAACAGAAAATGAGGTTTGCTGACAGCCCACTAATTTATCTGAGGTTTTTAGAAAGATTTAGATCTTTTTTTCATGCTTGTTTGAGCCTATGCTGGTATTGAAGTAAGCACCACCTTCCTGAATCAGCATTTTATCCCTTCTATTTCTTCTCATTCTGTGTAACTTCATGAGTCTGTGCTGGACTGACAGCAGTAATCCAGGCTGTAGCTACTGCTGTGTCATTCACCCAGAGAGACAACAAAGTGGTGGAACTTGAAACACTTCTCAAAGACAAAACATAGAACCACAGAATCATTTAGGTTGGAAAAGACCCTTAAGATCATCAAGTCCCACTGTTAACCTAACACTACCAAGTCCATCACTAAGCCATGTCACCCCAAAGTGCCACCTTACATTGAAGAATTTCCTCCAGATAAAATGGGAAAATATCTTCATAGGCCATTGATTTGCTTTGTTCTGTGTCACAGTTTCTCCCATGCCAGTGTATCCACAGAGACACCCAACACTCTCACATAAGCCTATGTGCATCAGATGCCCACCCCTCCAACAAGTTGAGGAGGTTCTGGAAATAAAAGTTCTGTCAGCTCCAAAAGGTGCTGGGGTCTTGAAGACTCCTGTACTGGCTCTAGAAATTGTCAGAGTTTCAGCTTATTTTGAGCTTGTACATAATTTAAATGAGCACTATAAAATGTCGTTTAATCTGCATGAGAATCCAAGATAAGGTTGGCAGGAGATCCAGAAAGAGCCCTTGAGTGTCAGATTAACACAGCAGGCAAGAGACAAAACCAGGCACTCTCTTTTCTTTTTGACTAAAAATCCTTCCAAGAGAAATTCAGAGCTTCTCTAATTCCTGACCTTTCATTTCAATGAAGAGCAAGCAATCTGCAATCTTCTACTATAATTGATCTGTGTTTAAAAAGAACAAATTGTAGATTAATATAATATACTCGGGCCAGAAAAGCAAGATCTTGAAGAGCACTCTTCGAAGCAGATCCCTCGCTTCCACAAAGATGGATAATTTAATCTCTGTCATTGGCCTGTCTCTGTCAAAGAGAACAATGGATAGTCTATTCACAATTGATGACAATATAGAAATTAATATTAGTAAAAGGTGTCCATTTAGTGTCTCACCTTCTGTGCTAAAGGTGACATCCATGATGGATGCATCCCAAGACAATGGATTTATCTTTAAAATGGAGTAATTACACAGTGGATGCATGGGTGACATAATGACATTGTGGTTTTATATTAATAAAAGAAAGAAATATTCCTTCTGAAGAAGGAAAAATTTAACTAACATGGTCATTTATGAGAATTTGGCAGCTACTTTGTAACTGCAGCAAGTGCTTCTGAATTATTCAGTTATGTATTACCTGTGTATTTTAAGTAATTCATGATTGGCTTTCATTTGACAAACCCCAGTTTACAAAATTTAGGGTACCCATAGGTCCTAAATCTCCCACCTTTTTATGGGGGCCTTTAAAACAGCTGACCCCAAGTTAGAGAAATAAGAGGTAAAGTTGACAAGATTTGAGGACAAATAGTAGGAGTAGCTTGATTTCCAGCTCTATCACTGGCCCCTCTCAGAGCCACTATTTTTTTTTCTTGAGCAAGCAAACATCTCAGTGCCCCCTCTGCTGCTCTGTGAAATCCAGCCTTGCCTCAGAGCATTTGCAAAATGACCTGAGTGACTGCAGGAACCCTGAGGAAACTGATTTGGCACAGATGCTCTACAAGAATAGGCCTGAGGATGCCAATTCAACACCCCAGCAGTACCAAACAGCATCTGCTCACTGTTACACTGATGACTGTGTCATGCTAATGCTTGGCAGAATGACACCCACTTGGTAAACCAGGGTCTGGGATTATTTTTTCTCCCTCCCATCAAAACAGATCATTTTGCCCAGAACAAAAACATTTTTTATGTCCTGTATCTGACATCTCAGTGTTTTCTATATTGGTGTCTTCTGAAATCTCAAAGTACAAACAGTATCCCATACAGAAAATTTGAAATTATCTTGTTTTGGAGTATTCTTTAAAACAGAAAAATAAATTTTGCACTACCACCAGTCTCTCTTTATATTGCTCCGACAATAGCTAAAACTTGACCCCCCCAAAAACTTGTTAATTTTCCCATTTTTGTTTTCAGGAATAACCAGAAAACCAAAGTTAAAACTCCTGGCATTTCTACAGTCCTACAATCCTTGGTAGATGTTTTCACCACTGGGATAATATATATTTAGGGTCTAATGGGAAGGACTTATTTTCTAAACATATATAAAAGCCATCTCAATTTTAGGATTTTAAAACCTTAATTAACTGAAATCAAAATAAAAATGAGTGCTCTTGTTAGGACAGATTAAAATGTTGTTCAAAGTTAACATCTATTAAAAAGTTACTAAGCATTCATATTATGTCAAGCAAGAAGCAAGAATTCACCCTCTGTATCTTTCCTGGGGTTTCAGTGGGAATGAACAGCAAGGTTTAGATGGCAAAATCATGCAGTACTGAATCATAAGGAACAATAACACAGTTTCTTTGTAATAATATATCATATGTGGCTTAGTTCTCATTTATACACTAGCCTGTAGGAGTTCAAGAATGGATAGCAGTGCACAAACAAAAAATTAAGTCTTCATGATAAAGTACAGTAGGAAGAAAGTATTTCTCATAGAACGAAGTCCCTATGGTTTGTGCATACCAGTCAAACTTGAGCCACACACCTTATAAACCCCGTGTCAGTTATGAAGGTTTCCCTCTGCAGTAATCTTTACAACAAACTTCTGAAACTGTTTTGTCTGGAGAGCTCCCATTTGCAGCTCCTAAATTCTATTAAAGAGGCAGCTAAAACATTAAATACTTTCCAATTTCTACTTTTCTATTAATTCTCAGCTACAGCTGCCACAGGGATTTTATGAGTTGGGAATGAACCATGAAAAGCTCCATTGCAATTTAGCACACAGTTTGAAGGCATTTGAAGTCTAAATTTAAGAAAAGAACAAATACTGGCTTTGAGTTTAAAGCACAGAGACAATATCATTTCTCTTTTTAATTTGAATTAATATGCTGATTCATGCTTCATATACTCTTCTTTCAAGGCTGACTGTTAATTTAGTAAAGGACACATCTTCAACTTCTCATAGAGGAAACATTTCCAGAACCAGTTAGACATTCAGCCACCTTTTCCCAGGTCACCAGGCTGAAAGCTGGGGACTAAACACATCAACTTACTTGAGTTTTTTAACTTGGCAAGCAGAGGGCTTTTTTTGGAGGTTTTTCCTGAAACAAAGTGCCTAGGAGACTCTGCCTTTTTTGTATACCTGGGCTACAAAATATATGACTTTTTCACAATCTAAACCAGCTTTAGTTTATTTGCAAAATAAATCCATCAAAAAAGACAGATCTTTAGCTCATCTTCTCACTGGATTTTGTTCTTAGCCTTTTTTTCACTGTACACATAAAGCCTAGGACTGAAATGAGAGTGTTGACTTTCTTCTGAGTGATGCCACTGAGCCTGGCATGGTACAGGGGTCCCCATGCCACTGGAGGAGGCAAGAACCCTGCTACCACTTTCATGCTCCCAGGCCACTGCAGTTCATTGGCAAAATATTTTGAAGGCCTTTCCTAGAACTGCCCCAACACACCATAACCACTTCCTCCAAACTCCAGTAATCAAGGTCCTGCTCCTTCCACTTGGGCAAACTCCTTCCAGGGGCCAGTGCAGTTCCTTTGACTTAGAGAATCACACCCACTGTGTCCCTTCCCAAGGATCTCAAGGTCTTTGGGAACTCTGGCTGTCATGTAGCTACTTAAGTCATACAACATGTTGAAGCTGCCTCAGTTTGTTCAAGACACCTTGGTTGTTCTCACCTTGGCTTTACCTCACACTCAGTCCCCTATAATGGCACAAAACACTAAACAAAACCACTAATGATTTACACTCACGTTACCCTCACATAATCAAGAAAATGAGGTTTAACACCTTGAAAATCCAGCGCCTGCCTCTTAAATTCTCTTTTCAGCCAAAAAATCAGCCAGTGGGAAATATTCAGTCACTGATGAAGTTTTGCAGTCTCATTTTAATCACTGCCTTCAAAAGCTTTAATAAAGTTGTAGCTATTGCAAACATTTGCCTCACAGAGACTCTTCGGCTTTGAAAAACTCCTGAGTGCTCCCAGGCTGACTCTTACCCCAATATTTCATATGAACACAAAGTGCAATCTGTGACACTGCACCAAGGGTCATTTAGAGGTCTTGTCCCATGTTGAACTAATTATAAAAAAAATTGGCAAGAAACTAACACACGTTTTATATATTTCAGAGATACCTTCTGCAGAACACTGAGAAAGACTCCAAGCACACAAACAAAAAATAATGACATAAGTCTATAAAGATAATCTGACTTTTTTATTTTTCAAGTTATTGTAATGCTTGCTTTTCCACTGGAACAAGGACTGCAAACTTTTGGGTAGCTTCTGATCTAAGCAGCTTCATCGTTATTAGCAGATGACTGCTCTACTATGAGCAGCCATTTTGCTAATTCTCCTGGCCCACCGCATATAACTGGACACAATTCCCCTGATCTCATCTTAGCCAAGGTAAAGGGAGAAAGAAAAAGCATTTCCCTTTCTTGTTTCCAAGAATATTACCCTCATCCCCAAAGCTGTTCTTAGAAAATTCAAGTCTGGCATCCTTGTTGCATCTAGTAGCTCTGTGCTGCCTCTTGGTTTTGGCTCCTTCCTCCAAAATAAGTCTTTTCACACTTTATGGCCCTTCACAGCAAATTCTTTTGGTCAAAATACCATGTTTTCCCTAATTTCTTTCATTTACTATCATTTAAAACCTCTGGTTTTTTTAAGCAAGCCCCTCACCTCTAGCTATGCTTTAACCATGTGAAGGTGCAGCCAGCTGCAAAACCCACCACTCAGTCACTGCCAAATGAGTTGCCTGGCCCTGATCTCAGGTTTTGATGTTACCACCTTCCTAGGAAGATGACCTCAGGGTTAGGAGCTGCTTGGGTCTTTGGTGTTTCAGCACCTGGCTGAGGCAGGAGCGCTTCCCCAGGCCAGGAGCAGCCTCCAGAGGGATGGGTGATTGTTGCTCAGGATTCAGCATCTCCCTCGGAGAAGAACTTGGGCATTTGGATGACAGTCACAGGAGGCTTTTTCTAGGCAATGGCAAACAGATTTTCTTAATGGTCTCCAACCTTCTGATTTGCAAACATCAATAAACTTTCCAACAAAGCTCCGAATCCCAGAAAAATCACGCTTTGAATTTGTTATTTTACTTATATTTCGTGAGCACCCTAGTGGTGACCCACACGAGACTGAAAACCACCAGTTGGGTGGTTTATACACACGTGTATATTTGTGTGTGTAGAATCTGGCAGGCACATATTTTCAGAGACTAGAAACTGCAAACGCAAACAAACTACTAAGCATGTCTCAAAACCAGAAGTAGGTGGAATTAGTGTGACCCAAACATCAGCACTTGAGATTTTAATTCCTAAGAATAAATATATCCCTGTTCCTCAGTGGAAAAAAAACATTTTTAACTGAAACTGCTATGAGAATTGACAAGTTAAAATACTACTTAGTTGGGAACACAGAACTCTTAAAACAGGTATTTTATCTGTTTTAAGACAGGTAAACAACACAGATATTCACAAAATTCTCAATGCCCCACCAGCTTTCGAGTTGTACAGGCTGAAACCAGACAGCAAGCATTCTATGATGGAAGAAAAAATAAGGCATTTTTATATGGGACAGATGTTAAGATGTGGCTTTTTTGGCAGTCTTTTCTCCTGTGATCATGTTTGCTTTTATACCAAGAGCCAGGCAAGCCAGCCTTTCTGAATGCTGCCTCCTCAGCCTACTGCTCCATCTGCCATCCAGAAGAGTCAGCACCTCGGCAGCCATCCATCCCACTCATAAAAAGTCACATATTTCCCATTTCCAATCCCACCAGAATGTACAAGCTACATGCAGATGGTTAGAGGAACCCAACAAATGAGACACCCAGGTCTATAAAGCAGAAAAAGCAAACAAACCCCCAGAGAGGAATGTTTCTTTTCACCACTACCATTGCAATTTCCGTCTCCTTGAATCTCTGTATTTCAGTGGATGTGATTATCCACACAAAGTGTAGCTGTTCATCAACAGGACAAGAAATAGCGGTGGAAAGACAGTACTGGGCTGGCTGGTGGAGGTGAAGAATATGGAGACCCTTTTGGATGCCCATTTATCTCCTGATCTTTTATACCTCTGAACTGATTTACAGATAGGAGGGTAAAGAGCCCAGTGAGCCCAGGGTGAAACATTTACAGTAAGAACTCAGTGCTGGTCAGAGAAGTGAGGACCTGTAGCTGTCCCTCCCAGTCTTCTTCAATATTCAGCCCCAGATCAGTCTTTGGATGCAGAATTTAGTCATCATGAAACAGATGTGAACTGCAGAAAGATCAGTGACACTGTGTGTATACTAATTTCTCTGACAAACAATGCTAGCAAGGGGCAATCCAGAGGGAACGATTGCACATGCACTGTGACAGAATTCAAACCAAACATTTCATGGCTGAGCAGTTTTTTGGCCTCACATGACCAAGAGAGGAAGCCAGGGAGATCACCTATTCCAAGACTGCCTTTCCTGCTCCAAAAAAGCTGAAAGGCTACACTTTTTTTTTTTGGCTATTTGTTCAAACTACATTTCACTTGCTGCATTTTTTCTGCTAATAAAGCAGCACCTGTGCAGCCTTTAGACCTCACAGGTCATGACAGTGTTAATAATGAATCATGCTGTAATAACTCAAATAGACCTTCCACGCCTTATTTATGTTCACTTTGTTTCTAACCAGAAAGGTTTTTGGTTAACATGATGGAGACAATTCAATATAGTGTTTGCATTTCTCAAAAAGGCCACCTCAACTGATACTTCTCTGTAATAAATGGGAATCCTCCTAACATGGAGGGGAGAACAAACAAATGCTTCAGTTAAGACCTGAAACTCACCACCCAATTTTAATTTTTCAGGTTGCCTGCCTTAGCATAAGGTACAGATATAGGGCAGTCAGACAGGAAAGGAAAAAAAAAAAGCCATGATTTTGTGTGTAAATGCAACAGGTACCATTAGATTGAAGGTAACATTCAGATCTGTAGCATTTGTGGAAAGGAGAGTTTCACTTTACTGGTTCCTTTCAACCTCTACAGAAACTGAATTTCAGACAAAACATAGATCCGGTCAGGGTTTAGTGGTAGCTCAAATGAAAATTAAAGCTATGTGCAAATATTCATGCAGTGGGGAAATGAGATTTCTTTTCCCAATGATCCCATAAAGACCAAAAGGGTTTGAGGACCAGGTGCCCATCCTTAGGTTTTACTTGTTAATAAAAATATTAATGGCTCCATATAACTATCAGTTGTAAGCAAACTGGTGCAGCTAACATTTCAAATACATGTTTGAGATATCACCTGAATGTTCTCACAGTCCTCTTTTGTGTTTCCATTTTCATTTACCTTTGATACAGAATAGAAGACACGAGCATATAAGCACAGAAGTGTAGTATTAAATTCATAAAATATGAATTATATGAATTGTATGCTCCTTTTGGCTGGGGAGCAGCATGTGTAGAGCTATAAAAATTGAATTAAGACAAATTTGAAATGCTCTTTGTTTTTCTGTAGTTTTAATTTCAGTTTTTCATGTTTTTTTCCAGAGGCTGGTTTTAGCCTATTACACACAATACCTGCCTTTTCTTTTTTTTTTTGGCCTGTCAATCATTTGGTCATATATTTTACTGTTCATTGATGCTTGCAGATCTTAAGGTTTTGTAATCTTCAGCAAGAAATATGAAATATATTTGTTGATCTTAAATAATTCTTTCATAGACTCATGCTCTAGTTAAATCAGAGATGGAAGTATTAAAATTTCTGCTAGTTTTGAACAGCATAGGAGTTTTTCAGACACTAATGGGAAGCTGGTGGCAAGCCCTGCAACCATTACCCTCAGCAGATCAAGATTTTTAAACACATCACTTCTTTTTCAGTCATTAGTGTCTCCTTATAGCAACATCATGCTTTGTTTTCTTGATCAAAGCCACAGACTTAGGAGCCTGAAAATGAATTTCACTTTGGTGTTTTCCTTTCAAAACACGTCAGTCTCATAAGCAGGCTAATCTTTGGTGATGTATTATGATGGATTGTGCTTATCCATGCAAATTGTCTAGATAGACAGTTTGCCACTCATTAAAAGGGATTATTTTCTCCCCCACACACAAACACCACATGCGTGCTCACCCGTGGGCGAGAGCTACATGGACCTAAGTGCTCACATATGAGTCTTGAGGAAATGCTGCTTTTCCCAAATAGATGGCAGGGCTGGGAGCAGAGATTTGACAGGGGTTTAGGAGACAGAGTTTATTTCACAGGCATCTTCCCCCCGTGACACCCACAGGCTACACAAGACCCGCTGAACTCCTCAGGAATAGCAAACTGTGACTCTCAAGGACCATCTTCTCAACTCATTGCATCTCTATATGAGCTTTTCATTGATTTCCTACCTCAATGGCTGCATTCATAACACTTTTACACATAGGTTATTATTCACTCATTTACTAAAGCACTGCTCTCCATTTCTAGGGCATGAACATCTTGCTTCTGGACTTCAGTAGGACTTTTGTCAAAGGCAGTATTGTCCTGACTGCTTCAAGAGTGTTTCTCCTTAAGAATGTTATAGAGTATTTTGTTTTAAAAAATAAAAAGGTGAAAACTTTAAACTAGCCATATATTTGAGTAATTTCAGAAGTCTTAATTTCCTGTTTGTTTTCTCTCTTCTGTGAAATAGAAAAGAAAGACTCTACATCATGTAAATTAGGGTAGAGTTTGATATTCCAGAGAAAGGTAGACTCCTTCAGCTGGGAAGGAAAAAAGCTATCAGTGAAATTACAAAACACGGCTGATCTCCTGTTAAATCCCTGTGCTGTCACATTAGAACAAATACCTGATTAATTATATTCCTGTGTGCTACGATCCAGAATACTTTATTTATCGCCTTAAGCTGCATCTCAAGCAAGACATCTAATGAGCAGTAGCTTTTCCCAGTAATACAAATAATCCCTTTGCAGAGAATTAGTTCTTGGAAAGTAGAAATGCACCTTTCCTCAAATTCCATTTTATGCTTTCAATTCCCAGGAGAACGTGGAGTGGATCATAAGGAAGGAAGGCAAGAGAGAAAGACAGATTAAGGATGTTACAGTAATATTCTTTTGTTCAACATCTGCATGCTAGAGAGATTACACAATCTGCAGCAGATCAGCAAAGGAAGATTTGAAGCAACTAGTGTTAAACCCTCTGAGCAATTGTAACACTCCACCTTCTTCCTTACCACCCACCCCAACCTTTCCAGGTCCATAGCTAAGGAATATTCCAAATAGCAAGAAGCTAGTAGGGTATACTTTTCATCTTTAAAAAAAAAACCAGAATGTGATACACTCATGACTTTGGAGTAAACAGACAGTAGTAGGACAGACTCTCAAAAAGATCAACATCTGCTCAGACAAGACAAGAGCCCTTTTCCCCTCAACAAAATCAAGTAAAATCCTAGGAAGAATTTTGCAATTCCACAAAACAGTTTTTGGTTTTGTTTTGTTTTTTTTAATCATAAACCCAGAATATTTAGCACAAAAATACAAGCTTCCATGATTCTCATCAGCCCAGCCACAAAATGAAAAAGGGTTGGACAGATAAAATCAATGGAGGAGCCCCAAAGCTTTTGTTTCCCTCATTCTGTAGTGAATGTGGAGAGAAAATGTTTTATAGCACCAAACCAGGAGAGGGACAGCTGACACTGCACAACTGTTGTGGGATACCACTGACCAGCAGACATTTATCATTTCAAACCCAATTCTCTCTTGTGTCTGTGATGAATCAGCTCAGCCAGCTGCTGCCATCCTGAGGAGCAGCACAGCTCCCATTTGCCCAACATCTGACACTGCAGGCAGGAGGCCTCGGCTGCCACACCAAGAGGCACGTGGGTTAGGACAGGACCTCTCCTCTCCATCACATCTAATATTCATTTTCTTGTTCTCTCCTTATTCTGTGCTTACAGCAACACAGCCACTCAGAAGGGCCCCAGCAGTCTGTCAGGAGCTCACAACTCCCAGTCCTCTAAAGACAATAAATCCAGCAAGGAAACTTCAGAGGTGTCTGAGCTCAGGCAAGCAAAGGCTCGGAGGCTCCCAGGAGCCCCTGCCATGCAGGGCAGCTGCTCCCCCCCCTCCAGAGATCAATTCACCCCAATATCACAACAGCAGAGTATTTCTGTTATGCAAACTAAGTTGATATTCTTTATAGACCAGGAAATCTGGGATCAAGAGCACAGTGCAAACTCTATTGCTGACTATGGGACTCCTCAGTTAGTGCTCAGCCAGCACAGGCTGAACTAGAAGGTGGTAATGCTACTGGGAAGAAAAAGGAGATCATCCACTTAATTTCTTCTTTTCAGTAAGGCAGAGATGTAAAAAATTAACACAAAATGTTCAAATAAAGCAAGATGGTGGAAAAATAACTGTATGATATGGGTTAGGCCTTTTTCTTGCTTTCACAGGTGTCAAGAGCCCCTGAAAAAGCCATTTGTGGTAAAGGCACATGGAGGACATGAGATGAACTCAGGGTACAACTGCATGCTGAGACCATAAAGGCACCTGTGGAGAAAAATAGGAAAGAAGGAAGAAACATGGATGTTATAGGGATGATCTGCCATGAAACTAGAGACAAGCAGCAATGCAGTAACCCTGTGGGAGGCTGGTCTGGACCTCAGCAAGTCATTCCTTCCTCTTCACAGTCTGAGTGCTGCAGCCCCAGCAGCATGAACACTTTGTGCAGAAATCACCTCTGAGATCATCAAGTCCAACCTAGGACCTAACTCCACAGCTGCTAGACCATGGCACTAAATCTCGGTGGATTCAGCTGCCATGGGATGAACTCCTACTTATGTATCCTTGTAGTAGATCAGGTCAGAACACATCAGTGTGATGACCACACTTTCCTTACAGTGAACAAAGCCTTGACAAGACTGGTATTCCCACTTGCTTCAGAACCCACTGATTATATTCTTAAAATAAAGCCTAATTCTACTGACAACAAATTCAGAAAGGTTTACCCCACTGAGAGCTCTTTTGCCAAATTCCTTGTGACTTCAGTATTTGCCACATCACATTTCACATCTAAAAAAGAAAAAAAAATGCTACTTTGACCTGAAGCATAATACTGTGGTGTGAAGCAATGAGAGTCAATTTGCAGGGCATCGCTGAGATGTAATGGGGAGGAATACAATGTTGATTTGCAGAGTGAATGGAAATGCCTCAGCTTTCTCTTCTGTGATATCTGTAAATCCCTAAATATTGTGGTTCACTGACCAAGTGAATTATTTTCAAAGAGTTTGGCACATCTATAATTAGAAGATATGTAAAGATGAAATAGAAACATGCTGTGCATATTTCTTTATGGCTGCTGAACTTTTCTTCCAGAAAAGCACCTGCTTTTATTAAACTGTCTCTAGAAGGCATAAAATACAAGGTGTAGGCTGACAATGTATTTCTCAAAGCATTTAACTTAGCAGCTGAGCTACCTTATAAGGTACTGATCAGCCATGTATACACATCATACCTACACACCCAAAGCTACACATCCATCCAAGTATGCAGAAAACACATTTCTTCCTATTACAAATATCTTGAAATTTAGGCAGCATACCAACAGTATTATAATACTTCTCTTGAAAATGAGGAAGACTCAATTCTCCTCAGGCCCTCTTTACTAAACATTTATGTGCCCTTTATGCTTCAAAAATCAGGAATTTGCATGCTGACAATGATTATGTAAATGCCCTGTTTTGAGAATCAGGTCCCAGAGGATTCCCCAGCTGAAAGCAATTCTCCTTTAAAGGTTTCATCATGGTCCAAATCACTGGTTCTTAAGACACCATTTTCAGTAATGCAATAAATACCCTGTGAGATGATTGCTGTTTTCTTTCCTGTCAAGCAGTGAGCCCTTCTTGCTTTGCAAGAGCAGCCCCCAGTAAAGGGTCTGTTTGCTGAAGGGGAAGAGCTGTCTGGGTAAAATGTTGCAATCTTTTGACTCAACTGACTAAAAAGTGACCCTGCTTGGAGCAAAAGGTGGGTCCTAGATGACCCCCTGAGGTCCCTTTTAACCTGAATTATTCCACGATCCCTCAATCCTCAAATAGCTGAGCCCTCCAGGCAGGGGCAGGCACACTGCAGAAGCAGATATCTAAGAATATTCTGGCCTCACCCTGGGCAGTTGAACTGTTTTATGATTTAACTTAAGGCTGCAAGGTATTTTCTAAAGTGAAGATTCAAAGCATTTGTGCCATAAGTGTTACTGAAGTGTGCCTTAAATTTGGTAACAGATATTGTAAAGGAAGTGTGACTTCTGCTGTGTCAGAAATGTTGTGCCTGGAAACACCAAAACTTACCATCAAGGCTTTATCCTTACCTAATGCTTATAGCACAAATAGATCAAGGTTCAAAGCATTGTTAAATTCTGTGCAACTTTGGCAACCTTCTCAAATAGGCATTTTAAGAAACCAGTTTAATAAAAAAAAAAAAAAAAAAAAGAGCTGCTGTAACATTTGTAGAATTTTCCCATACTTGAAGCGCCTAATGTGAGAGTATCTCTGAAATTTAACCTACTACAACAGAAATATTGTCGAAAAAACCAAGACATTAGAACAAATTATGAAGCTGTAAACTGCCACACATTAATCTGACTGAACTATTATGAAATTCCTTCATTTGTTCAGGTGGCAAGAACTTGGAGGGCAAGCGCAGCACCAGCCCACCTAAATCCACAGACTCAGTGAATCCCCATGCCTTTTGGTTTTATACACCTGCAATCTCTGTTCATGGGAATGCAGAATCTAAGTGGTACTTACTAGAAGTATTTCCTCCCCATCCCGCTCACTTTAAAATAGATACATAAATATTTTTCTCCCACAGTGAAAATCCAAACAAGCAAACCAGTCCTCCCCACCCCGGATACATAAACTCCTGTTTTACAGTGGGATAGTAAGCACAAACTTAAACCCAACCTCAAGCAGCTGTTCTGCTTTCTCCCCCTCCTTGAATGCCCAGTGCCACAGACAAGAGCATGCAGACCCCAGCCCCAACCAGAAACCTTAAAGGACAACAAGTTTTTACGTGGGCTCCTGGATCAACTATCTGGAAACTGTGGACATCCATCAGCCATCCCTGCACAGAGCTGCTGGTACAGGCTGTGTGTGACTGACCACAGCAGCTCAGCAACACCCTGTGCCTTCAGCAGCTGTCACTGCTTGAACCCAAGGTTTGCCTTCCATGGGCATTTTACATCAAATCACATCAAGACTGCATCAAGAACAAAATAAGTACAGGGTGGACAGGGACAAGTAGGTTCACAGTTGCCAAGACACATTGCAGCTCAGTTTAATACCTCTTGCATCCAGCCACACATGTAGCCATGCCTGTAAAGAGCTCAGCATAGTTTCACTGCTTGTGTACATCGCTTTTCTAGCAGTTAAATGATAGTGTTTGCAGAGGGCAGTTAGGTAATGGTAGTTGGAATATATCTGCAGCTGGGATGTGATGATGTCATGAGGACAAAAGGCACCACACTTTCTAGGAACACCTCAGCAGTCATGGATGGATGCTCTGCCAAGAGCACTCCTTCAGTCCCGTTAAGAAAGCTTGGGAGCATAATGTGACCAACATACTGAGTGTTAAGCAAGAGAAAACAGATTACAGGCTTTATTTCTCAAGCACACTACACTATCTCTGAGTAAGGATACCCAGCCTTAGAGGTGGCAGCCAAAGACCCCAGAAACCAAGGAGTAGCAGGACAGGATAGCGATGATGGAGCCCAGGAGCATTTATTTTCAGAGCAGAACAGACCTGACCAGTGTGCAGCCCCTGTGTTGGTGGGCAGCTCAGCCCCATCATGGGGCACAAACAAGAGTGCACTATCTCCTCGTGGACTTTGACTTCTTATGGAAAGAAACCAAGGTGCAGAGAGGCAGGAAACCACAAGACACTCCCAGAGGTGCTGCAGTCTGGATGGGCAGGGGCCCAAGATCATGGGATTTACCTAAAAGCCTGCACTTCTCTCTGCACAGACGCAACCACGTGGACCTGGTGCTATTTCAAGGAATCCTTTTATTCCACCAGCTGCTGCTACTGAGGTCTGAAACCGAGACCCAGTATGTGATCTCATGGATGAGTGCAAAGCTCACAAGCTCTCATGTCTTAACAGAGAAGAAAGGCTCTGTTTAGCTGTGCCAGAATAAATGAAGTGCAAAGGTAGCTGGGATGCCTCTTGAAGCTATTTAGTGCTAGCAGTCAGTTTGAATCACTCTGAAGAAAAGCTTAAGATTTCTTAGGGGAAGTACTATGCCTCAATGACTTTTAACTATTTTTGAGCTTCTGTGATCCTAAGAGCTCTGCAGTGCAAGGCCACGGACTAGCTGCCTGCTTCCTTGGGTTGTTTTCTGCATACAGCAGCAAGAGGCTCTTTCCCCCAAAAGATGTGGGGCTTTTCAGACACTCCATGCTTTCCCTACAGCCCAGGAGCAGTCAGCAAGGGGCTAAGAGGGTTCTATGGCAGTTTTTCACAATAGTCATCTGGAACTGTCATTCCAGCTGTGCTGTGCTGTGTTCAGGCAGGGGAAAAAAAAACAAAAAAACAAAAAAAGAGCTGTGTGGAACAGTGACCAAGTGTTCAGACAAATTGATACTTCATCATTTAAGGACAATTCAGTTCTTCAAAACTGTTGCAACATTTATCTGCTAGGATAACTGCTGGTGGCTAACATGAAGAAAGTAGCAGCCAAAAAAATTAAGCCAAATAACTTTCTAGAGTTGGAAAATATATACAGGTAATGTTATAGTCAGTTTTTAATCAGTCTGCCAATGAGCATGAGTACCCATTGAGTTCAGTGTTGCTTAAAAACCTACACATTTGCAGATGATTCATGATTCACAACAGCATCTGATACACTAAGTTGGAAGTTGCACAAATCCAGTTCTGTACAGGTGGGGTAATCCTGTCCTTATTAACTATGCAAAGCTCTTGCCAGGAAAAAAAAAAAGGTGCAAGCTATTTAATTAAAATGGTTGTGTCCTATTATCCAGAATCTCAGGTTTATAAAGTAAAGATTAAAATTAAATTAATAGAGTCTTACAGCTGATTTGCCTTCCCCTGGTTTGTCAGCACAGCTAATGGAGATCTTGTCCCCCTGCAAGAAAACGCAGGAAGTTTCCAGTCCCTACACTTAAATTTTGGTACAGAAAACTGTGTCATCAGCTCTGCACAAGTTTGTGGTGAAGAGATTCACTAAGGTACCAAGATGTTTCAGGCACTTAAGAACTAGCCTGGGACAACTTCTGTTTGTGCTCATGTAAAGACAGAGATGCAAGCATTTTGGAAGAAAATTCTGTTAGTCACCACCAAACCACTGGGTATTAAAGATTGTTATTTCCTCTGGCTTTCAATGAAAAGAAAGCATTAACTCCCCAGAATTCCCTTTCTTTGTCTCTTAAAATAGTAGTACTAACAAAACTGAACTATCATTCTGGAGCCCAGGGAAGTAAAGTAATATTAAAACCAGCTTTCTCTCCACAAGGTAATGCATATGATTTCTTTCAGGGAAGGATTAACTTCTTCATGTTCAAAGAAAACTAGGGCAAGCAGAAATGCAAGCATGGAAATCTAAAAATATTCTCTTAGTCCACAGAAAAGTAATTCTATATGAAATCTGTGGGATGAGAAGTAGAACATCTTCAAAAGAAATTTGCACACATTGGAGACATGGAAGAAATATTATTTAAAGTGCAAGCGTGGCTTGAAACCCACAGTTACATTAAGAAATAAAAATATAGAGGAAAATATAATTTTGAAGATTCCTAGATAGCTTTCCACAGCCTACACATAAATAGACAGTGCCAATCAAAGACTCTGTTCAACACCAAGCTGGAGCCTTGCAGACATCTCAAACCCACAGTGCAAGGCACACACATTCTTCTGGGCTGAAGGAACAGACAAGAGACTTTCTTAAAACTAGGTAAATTCTAGGTAGAGATGTAATGACAAAGTTGATGCCAGTCAGAGGCTCACAGATGTATTTCTCCAGACAGTGGCTGGAAAAGCAACAAACAGATCATAGATCCCTTCCTTTCCAGCTGACATATGGGGTAAAATAACCTATTTGAGAATGAATGATGCCAGACTGTCTCATTAGAACTCATACCTCACACCATTAAAATCTCACTTCAGCCAACATGTACTTTCCTGGGGGCAGACAGAGCAATGCAGAGCAACACATGCTGGAAGTGGCAGTTGTTGCCACAGAGAGAAAGAGCATTTGTGATTAACTTGAAGCTTTATACAATTCAACATTGAGCTTTGTCACAAAGGAAAGCAATGTTCTGGTTTTAATATAAATAATAATAATTTAATTTAACAAAACCTGTCTAATTTCCAGTTCAATAGTTTTCCCCTTAACTTCTCAGCAGATTCCAGGAGCAGGTGTTATCTTTCCTCCATAAAGCCTGAGATAATGTAACTGTAATGATTTTCCAAATAAAAAGTGAAAGGCTATCAGAACAAATATCTCCATTTTTGTTCCATTGAGATATTATTATGGTGATGGTAATAATTCCACTGAGGAATTACTTAAAATACACACTCAGCTCTGACCTGACCCAGCTCTAACTCAGATGATACCTTTCCTAAGTTGGAAGAATTTATTTTCATTTTCAACTGAGCTCATCTAATCAAAATGCTTCATTGTGACAAAGAGTTCATTGTTCTTGTGAAAAATTCCAGTTACCTCTACAGCCCTGCTATTAAGAACCAGACCCTGCTACAGTAAATTCAGCCAATGGGGAGCTCAACCTAGAAAGAAAATTTCCAGATGAGCAAAATAAAACACTCAGTATATTTTGTTATTAACAAAGTATACATTTAACACCCCCTGTTGGGAATTGCCTGTATTAATTCAACACCAGTATAAGATTCAGAGCTAGGATTTAGGAGTGGAATACCACCTATTACAAAATTCTGCCTATTGCAGACTGCTGGAATCCAGATGATAGAAGGGACCTGAGGCTGGGGAAGGGCAGTAATGTGTTTTGTTAAGTCAGTTTTGGGGAACAACAACATTTTTCCAAGGTCAAAACTTGACATTTTTTTACATATGCAAAGCCCTGTCTGCATCCTGCAACTACATATAACATCAGACACTGATGACCCTTTCCTCTAAAGACTTGGATGTCACCATGCAGGGACTCAGGAAATGAGCACAGTTCTGATCACCTGAAGTGTGGTGTCATTTGGGCAACAGCACAACCTGGGCATCAGTGGCCTGTCAGTACAGGAAAATGTATTTTTCTCCTAGAAATTCTGTTTTAATTCAGCATCCAAATTAGTCTATAGGTGAAAATCCATCAGCATCTGGCAATAACAAGAATAACTCCAGCAATGCTGGACATTAGAGACAGAATGGCTATTCAGAAAAAGAGGAAGATCAGAGGCTTCGTTTCTTTTTCTGCTAATGATCAGCCCTCAGATACACTGATAGACAACAGAGACCTGACCTGTTTGTATCCAAGTAAACACAGTGGTAGCTGTGGCATATATACAGCTGCGTATATACAAACACACAAAGAGACAAGGCTAACTGACAAAGCATGCTGCTTTCTGCTCAAATGATGTATCTGAGCAGCATTTTTATACTGCAGGTTGTTTTGTTTTCTTTTTTTTTTTCAGTATTTGTGATTTGAGCAAAACAAGGCAGTTAAAAAAAAAAAAAAAAAAAAAAAAAAAAAAAAAAAAAGTGGCATGCAATTATGGGTTTAGAACTTGACTTTTCTCCTCTTCAGAAGACCAGGATATTAACAACCATAACAACTCAAAATAATAATTGATGATAGCAGGAAGGAAATAGGTGAAGTGATATGTCCACACTGCAAAACAAGCTTTCAGAGGGAATCTGCTTTGCATTCTCTGCTTATTCAATTATTGGCATATAATTGGTAGTTGGCTAGGTCAGAGCTGCTTTGTCCTTGGTCCCAGGGGAAACAGGAATGTTACTAAGCTGCCAAGGTGACTCACTCTTCCTTCAGATCAGATCAGTCCAAATGGATTCCTTTAGACAGGGAGAATAAATTTTTAGTTCTTGGTATGGGTCGTGCCCTCTCTAAACAAGGTCCCATATGAAACAAAGTATGGAAATGGTTTTCAGCTTTGCAATTTTTTCACAGGTCACCTTAGGAGAAAATAATGTGGCAAACACATTTTTAGTTCTTCCACAGAACAAGAACATCAGTGAGAAATGTTCATCTTCTCATGCCAGGCTACCAAACAGCCAGTGTTGGCCACTGGCATTACAGCCTTCTGACTTCAGCTCCCATCTCATGCTGTCACTGCTCAGCCCCCTGTCACTTACAAGTTACTAAGGACTTGGAGACAAGCTAGATTAGAACCTTGAGGAAAGATGATCATGTTCACAGGATTTATGTTCTTGTAATTGCTGCTTATTAAATGAATACTCTGATGAACCTGCTGGAGTCTAAAGCTCCCAGTGCCACCACCTTGGTTCCTGCCAGATGATTTTTCACTCATCTGCCACTCTCGACTTGGCAGTTCTGCCACCATGCCAGGATAAGGATGTAGTCCCAGCTTTTGGGTGGTGATCCCAGGAATACAGAATACTCTCCAGCCCCAAATCAAGCTCATTTTCTACCCTGTGCTCCAGCACATACACTTCTAAATGAATACTGCTGTGTTTGCTGATTGGTTTATGGTTTGTTTACTTCTTGACTATGTAATACTGATGGGGTACTGTTGTTTTCAATTAGTTGGAAGAAGTATTGTTTCAGAAGGCTGAATGCATTTGCTAGCAAGGGGGTTTTAGAAGTACAGTGAATGTTATTGGTTATGATTCTACAGATGGGTACTGACAGCTGCCAGCCAGCTCGGTCCATGCTCAGAGTTGGACTGGACCCAAGCCAGCACCAGTTCAGAAGCCACATTACTTGCATGAGCACAGCACTGGTCCCAAAAGCCTCTTGGAAAAAAATCTATTCTGAAAAATGGGAGTGTTTCAGTTCTTTGAAAAAGTTGCATTTGTAACAATTTATTCAAGAAACATACCATAAATTTTCATTTTCTACTGCATAAAGTGACAGATCCCAGAAAACAACCATGAAATAAAATACCAGATTATCAAAAAACTAACTCAATGCTATTTACAGATGAAGATATGCTGTAAGTGGAGACAGGAAAGGTGACCACATGCACAAAAGAATGTTGCATGTTTGCATATAAACCTACTAGCTATAAGCACGTGCACATTATACATCAGAGCCAGGATTTCTTCTCTAGTCCTTTTTTACACCTCCCTGAGGCCAGGCATTAGAGAAGACACCATGGCTGGGACAGCTGGACACCCTCTCTTAGCAGAGGAGAGAGCAACCTTCCAGAGGTTGGCACTGCACAGGAAGGCCCTTGGTGGATCAGCTGGAGCTGACAGGGAACTGCAGGGCCACCCCTAGAGCAACCCCAGATACCCAGGTGCTCCAGGAGGACCAGGTCACCCCCATCCTCCTAGAAGTGGAAAAAGGAAATGAGATGCAATTCAGATTTCCTTCCTTTCAGGCCCATGTTGCAGGTTTGCCTATAAGTACTACTTTGATCTAGTTCTTGGAGCAGTTTATCCAAATCTCAGGGCCTGGTGTAGTTTACCATGAGAAATGAAAGGGCTGAAGACTGAAGCACATGTGTTTCTTTCAGCTCTGAGAGCTGCAACTTCTACTTGTTTTGCTCTGGAGTATTTTCTCACTACAGAAGTGTAGATTATTACAAACACACAGACCAGGATAAACTCTCTCATGCATGTGTCTACTCTGTTCTCCCTAAATCAGGAAATAACCCACTGCTGGAGTCCAGACCTTCCTGGCAGCTTGGAAGCCATGGTAATGCAAGTCTGTCTAAAGGCAAACATCTGGTACCCTCATTCTACAGAGCTTACACTCTTTTACAAAGAACAGGGAAGCAGAAATGTGTCTCCACATGGGAAAGGAACTGGACTGACCACCAGCTTGCTCATTGCAGGTCACTGTATGGATACTCTGTGCCAGGATTAAATATAGCAGAACATGTGGTCACTCAGTAAAGCAGAGGGAGCAACAGAAGAGACTCTTGACTTTGGGGTAAATAAACAATGTGGGCAGAACCCCACCCTTGGAAACACTTCCTAGTACACAGAATAAGACATATCAAGAGGGTTTATCTGGCAGGCTCAAGGTCTTTCCCCCATTTAATTTTCCATACAAGTATAAATTACCTTGTCTTTCTGAAAAAGCTGCTATTCTAAAAAGCTGCATCTGGTTCATGGTGTTTATGTCACTTTTGCTGCCCAGAGAACATCACATTACTGTGTGCAGTTCTCTGGAACATGTTTTTTTCTTTTGTTTCTACTAGAATGCTCATATTGTTATTAAATTCTTGGTGTGATATTTTCCCAAATCTAAGTAGATTCCCAAAGCTAAGTAGAGATAACACAGATGCAAGTTTCATTAACACATTCTTCAAGAAAAGCAGTATCCTACAAATCCTGCAACAAGCACTCATGGGCACATCCACTAATGTAAATAAAATGTATTGAATTCTCAGAAAAACAATCACTTCAGTCTTGTTATCAGAGGACAGAATCTGGGTCAACAGATGCGTTTTGGATATGTACCAATTCTTAAATGATTTAGTATTCTGATCTGTGGATACAAAAAGCAATTTCCTCCATCAGCAGTACCCTTAGCACAATGTGCAATTTCATCCTACCACCTACACTGTTGTAATTATTAAAGGTTATAAAACATCTCTGATAAAAGAAAAAAATATTCTGATATATGACTATAATGTAAATCAGCGCTTTGGATTATGGTGTGATACTAGTTCAGTTATTTGTGTTTCAACTAAAAACATCCAACTGGATTTCAACTATCACAAGATTAATCTTACTAATACTTTATATATACAGATGGTCAGACAAGAAAAATTAGACAAATATGAAAAATTAATATATTCTTCTTGTATAATATAAAATACGATTTATTTCCTAGAAGATTATAGCTGGAGCTTCCAGTACCAAGAATAACTAGACTAACCAATATGGGCCCTCTGCTTTGTGGGGAAGTTTCTCATTATGTCCCAGCTCAAAAGTTATCGTCTACAAGGTCTACAAGAGGTCTACAAAGCACACAAATACAAAACACAATCATAGCTATTTCTAGCTGGAGTCGGATTCACATTCATCCGACCAGTTCCAAAGGCAAGGGCAGGACAGGTCCAGGTATCACACATTTCAGCACTGGAACCTGCTCTCTGGAAAGATCCTCTGTGCCAGCATGTCCTGGTCACTGAAATCAGTTCACATTATACATCCAGTAACATTTGCAGTACCTAACAGCCTTATCACTGAGCAAAGGCAGAGGACCTGAAATCAGGTCCTACATGTGCCACCTGTTGTCATGGTTTGCAAATTAATTTACATGTTTCTGTCCAGACATCTCTGTGTTCTTAAACAGGAGCCCGAGAGATGTGCTGTAAAGTTCCTCAAATTAAAGACCTTGGTTTTCACAAACTGGCAAAAGAGCTGATCTGCCAGAGAGAATGAGCAGACAGAGCAAACATTTCTGGCAGCACGAGGATCAAAGAGGTCTCAGATGGCCACAATATACAAAGGATGCTGACATCAAAATATTGGCAGCTTTCATTGTTGCTTTCTTTCCAAATAAAATGGGCAAAGAAAAGGACTAGCTTTCCCATCCAAGCTCAATTCTCCAGTGAGCAGCATGCTGTAGCTGTAATTACAATCTCGTGTTTGTGTGCACACTAACTAATTTCCTGGGCAAGTAAAGTTTTAGCTTGCACATGTAAGTGTGTAGAGACCAACCTCAATAACAGAAATAGCTGCTGAATTCAGCAACCTGCAGCTTTTTATAGTTGACCTTGAAGCTCTGCAAGATGGTGTCTCTGAGCCACTTCATTATTTCCAATAAGGAAATGTGGCTCTGGAAGTCTTATGAGGACTAACAAGACCAAAAAGATAAGTGGTTTCCTGGCTAAATTATTTTTATTTTATCTTGGTCATTCCTGTTTCAACAGTATTCTGGTCCTCTTAGTATTCAGCATTCTGGCTGTGATTGGTGGAGCTAATCTTGCTTGCATGGTTTCATTTACTCCATGGATTTTTCCATAGTTTATTATGCAGCTGGTTGCATTTGAACTCTCTTCCATGTTGCACTCTGGCCACAGCAAGTAACCATCAGTACAATTAATCATATTTCCATTTGACTTCAATCTCCAAAATGACTACAGCAATAAAATTACACATGTAGACTAAGAACAAGGAATTCTAAGCAGTTGCATGACAGTCTGATTCTGTCTCTCCACTTATCTGCTTTATTGTGGGATTCTGGCTATTAGCACACCCAGCTGGCTGCAAATAGGTAATGAAAAAGGAGTCTGTATAATTTGGTACAGCTTCTGTTCCTTCTCACTTGCATTTGAGTAGCAAGAAAGGTAGAGAAGTATTCTAACTTCCTAACAAAAGCCTGACTGCCGCAGGAGTTGGAGCCATTTGTTGTTGGCTGGGTAGATCATTGTAGATCTGAGTGACTGAAAATCTTCTCTACCTGCCCCACATCAGCAGAGGCTCTGGAATGGAAGAGGTTCCAAACAACAAGACATGGGGCACCCACCCTCCTGCACTCAGTAACACATTCATTCCTACCACCTTTTTCTTTAATAATTAAAAAAACCTTGAAGACAACGTTTAAAAAATGCTTTCTAGTCCTGCTGATGGCAAAATAAACATCCTCAGACACTTAAGTAGAGATATTAGTCACACATATAGTATTCACATTACAGTATGCTCATGTTTACAAGAATCCTTATACAGAAGCTGGAAGAGGAAAGAGGCAGCACCTTCACTTCTTTTTTACAATTATTACAAACCATTGCTGATATTGACCCCAAGACTGCTGGCAAGAGATTAATTATTAACATATCATAGAAAACAGTCAGAGAGCTAACTTAATTGGAAAGTAATATATCTCTGGGTTCTCTTACAGGTTCAGTGTTTATCTTGTGTGCTTTCTGTCTCCAGAAGAGGGGCTTCACAGCTAACAGGCATGTGGAAAGGCCTATTTCCATTGTCTAAGCTCACAATGTTTCATTTGTGTAATACTGAATCCCAACTTAATTAAATAGCTCCGGAGACCAAGCAAATCCCACTATGCACGGGCAAGTGGTCGAGCAGCCCCATTTACATGTGTCTCAGCTGACTGGTATTGCTCCAAAAAGCATCTGTCTCAACAGCCTCATCTGATTCTTACAAGCAAGCTACACTTTGCATTTTTGAATTTTACAAAGATCACACAGCTGCCAACACACTATCAAAGTCTAAAGACCAAATAAATGTTTGGCTTCCCTCCAACCATCTTCGCTGTGGTATTATTACTGACAATGGAGCCAGAGCAGCAAAAGCAATGAGATGGCAAATTTACACATGTGCCATGCTCTTAGACATTGTCCATATTTGCTGCCTCAAGACTGTAAGCAGAATACTGGTGAGCATCTTCTGGTTGCAAAGCCTGACCTATTTTAGGGCTTTATGAAAGCTGCACGATGTTATTAGCGTATAAAAAACTGCAGATGGGCAAAATGATCTAAGAAAAACAATTCAAAGGTGTTTTATTTTCCCATGTGGGTAGTAGAAATAGATCAGAACTCTATATTCTCAGGGTTGCATTTTGCACTTTTTGAAGAAATAGTGTAATAGCCATAAAAACTGGAGACCCAACAGTTGATGTTTCCCTGGGCACCTGCTCAATTTTACTGCAGTCTCCAGTCCTCACAATGGGAGCAGCATACATATAACCAAGGGGAGAATTTGTATTTGACCTGTGTAGGGGAGCTCTGCTGCATTTTTCAGTTCACTTAATATCCCAGCCACCCTCTCATCAAAAGCCAATTGCATCTGCAGATAAGAAGCCCTTCCTATAGGTAGTAATATAAGTTTTTGATCTGTATCAGATGATTAGCACAGTGAACAAAGACAACTTCTCCTTTACTACCTCTCGTATTCAGTGAATTTCTACTGCATACAAAGATCCATAGGAAGCAAGTCCTTAGGAAAACAGAGCCAGAGGCTGGAGGCAACTCAGGACATTACCTGCAGCAGAGCCTAGGTCCAGTTTTGAAAAATGATTTGTTCAAAATCCTCACAGGAGAGCCCACAGGACCCCTGAACTGGAGGAATGTCAAGCATGTAGCACCTTGCTTCTCTGCTCACTTTATCAGGAACAGGTGTGCTTTGGTCTCTTTCACTTAAATCCCATCTCTCAGTAGAGAGAGGATGAAGACAAGGTGCAGTTGCAGCCTCAGCAGGCAGATGTATGTTGGCATTCCCACTTGGAACCTCCTGTTGCCAACTCACAAGGCAGTGAACTGCGTTTGCAATTAATAGGCTCTGGAGACACGGGGTGAGTGAATTGGCATGGATCTTCTACCTTGCCTGGCTACAATTCCCCAGTGGACAACACACTTGATCTTCCAGACAGCTCATCCCCTCAATTGAGCCAGGCCTGGCACCTCTCCCCTCCACCTTTGCCATGGAAGAGGCTCCTATTGTTACCCACTGCTCTGATTCCCAGCTCTCCTCACTTTCAAATCCCCCACTGATTTAGATGCAGCTTGCTCTGGGCTTGCATGCTAGAAAGATTCCCCCTCCCAAAACAGAGGGAAAAAGCAGGAAGTGTTTTTCCCATCAGGTTGCATCAGCCCACACTTTAGGGTCATTGCACTGCATTTTGGGTGGAGCAGCTCTTGGCAAGTGGGACAAATAGAGCAAAACAGACTTGGGTGTTGCTGAAAGCATTGGTTAAAGACATCCTATTGCCCCTGAAGATTTTCAAGCTTGGGTTTTCTTTTTATTTTTTTTTTTTACCACTAAGGCTTCTTTTAATATATTCTTTCTTCAAAGTTTGTGGTATCTGTGTAATTTTTCTATCAGGGATTAGAGAGGATTAGGTCCTTGCTAGCCTGTGTCTCCCAGGGAACATTGGCTTTATGCACATTTCCAGTGCAAGAACTCACACTCATCTCAATAGAGGTGAACAGTGGCTTATTTCATACACCACAGAACAAAGTCAGGACCTGTCCAATTGTATATTTAACTCCTCTCTGGTTTTTTCCTTTGTGTCCTTTACCTTCTGTGTTTGCTTGTAGGTTTTTTTTACATAAAAAACACCTCTTGGAGTAATTGCCTTCATTTTGTGCCAGCTGCCTCAGATGCAAGGGTGATTTTCAAGCCACACTAAGCTCCAGCTCCATGATACAATGAGGTTTCCCCAGTCCCCCATATATCTGTGCCAAAAGGAAATTCCCTGTCTTTTATAGGTTTGTGGATCCAAAAAATTTGCTTACTCTTGTTTGATTTGGACCATTCCCCCCTCACACATACATTTTTGCAGAATAATGCCAATCCAACACCACTTTGGTTTACCTCTATGTATTTCCAATATTACATTTGTGGAAATTTAACTTGATTCTGTTGTTAACCAATACAGAAATAAACAAAGAATGTTTCTGTGGATTAAATTCAGTTTCACTTGCTTTCTGTGCCAAACTTCCAGATAAGAATGCAACTCTGCTAAATACATTCATGCCAGCTCCAGCCAACCAAAGTAACTAAAAATATAAGTGACAGGGCAGTAAAAATATTTATTTCAAACCCAGCAGCCTTGGTGGAGATATGCTCTAGTCACCAGTTTACATGGAACCTGTCATGCTATTCCTGCACTGCTCTGGCCAGCCATGATGTCTAGATTAAACCTAATGGATCCTTATCTGCAGACATCCCCACATTCTCCATCTCCCTGAGGATATTTCATATTTCACATCCGCCATCATCAGACCCTGCAGGAGCATATTAATTAGGTGCAACTGGTCAAATAAAAATCATATTTGTGGATCATTGCCTGTCCTAACTAGGTAAGTGTATATCAGTTCCTGGACAGATCAAGTTTGTTTCAGGTGGAAACTCACAACAACAAATTGAATTAACATAGTATTTGCTGAAAGTGACCATAAATATTATTAGAATGGCAAGCAACAATCTCTTAAAGCAATCAGTTATTCATAAAAAGATTTGCATTCATCTGTACTGACTGGAACAGACTAACATTCTGAAAAATAAGAATTTCAGAAGAGTAACAGCACTAGCAGGAATTAATGATTGTTTATCTCTTTCAAGTTTCTTCATAAATTAACATAACTACTAATTCAAGAACATGATGTTTTTAATAGTACAGGAAAAAAATAGTAGTTCAGATCATAAGTTAGGGGGGGGGAAAAGTTGTTCTGGTTATGTTGCCCAGACTTGAATTCCTTTATCATTTGAGATCCTTATTAAGTCACTTGCATGGTATAGATTACAGTTCAATCCTAAAATTCCTCTACATTTATGTTTCTTATGTTTTTTACTTTGATATCCTGCCTGTTTTAATGAAGAACAGGATGTGCAATAGCTTGTTACTTACGGCAGTACTTTGACAAGGAACCTGGATCTTAATAAAAAACAGGAAATAAAATCCTTCATATTAAATCAATTCTTAAAAAAATAAGCATGTGAATGTCATATTTAAGATTAAAGGTATTTCTCTTTCCAGGAAAGGATCATAATAAGGTGGGCATGTGGCTATTTCAGAAACTGCACACATTTGGTAAAGAGCTTATAGAAAACAGTGTCAAATCCCATATTGAACCCAGCTGCTGGTACTTACTTTTTGATGTAAGGCTTACTTCCTGCAGATATACATCAAATTAAATTCTTTACTAAGCTCACAATGGAGTTTTTCCTTTAAGCAGAAAGGCAATAGTTACCTGAATGAAATATTATCTTTCTTTAATGGGTTGCTACAGTGAAGCCACATTTTACATTTAAAAAGGTGCAGCGACAGTAGAAACAGAGGGAGAAACTTGCTGTCTATTAAACTAGTTTATTTACTCAAAAATAGCTTCAATGAAGCCAATTGGGCTTTGTCACACTGACAATACACCCAGAGCCCTTAGAGCAATTATGATACGACTTCCTACTGTACTGTCCCTTGGCCAAAGCCCACAGTTCATGCCATAGATGATTTTAAGATTATTTCTCTAAATGGGAACATGGAAGCAGATGCACCTCAAAAATAAGGGTAATAGACAATAATACTGAGGCAAAGAAAATAGATTAACACCAGTTCTATAGTTTTCCAGGCTTTTTTTCCAAGGGCTTAAAACATTCAGAGCTTTTGATTGCAAGGAAAAATTCCCACTAGATACAAACCAGAAAGATTTAGATAATTCTGATTCAGTAACATCTGCAAACATCTGTCTGGAGTGATCATACAGTGTCTCCTATCAAGAAAACACACCACTGAAGGAATAATGGAGCAGAATCAACAAGAGGTCCAAGATGTTACATATTAAGCTCTCTTACATTTTCTCAGTCTCCTTTGCCTTTTGGATATTTTTAACAGCAGATTCAGGATCCTCAGTAGATGTCAAAAAGTTGAATTGCAGAGCAGAACTCTCCAATCATTGCATTTGTCAATACACCCTCTTTCTGTGGCTCTTAATTTAGAATACAGTCCATATGAGGGCCCAGATATTTATCTAAAATGGTCTGGTAGTGATGTGGGAGGAAGCAAATAAGCAGTATGATATGGGGCAGGAATAAACTCACCACTCTAAGCTAACTTCCCAAAACTCCCAGCAGAGCCTACAAGTTATGTGGACAGAGATCCCTCCTACAATAGGGCTTATGTGAACTTTTTTCTAGATGTGGTAGTTCAGAGAGATGGTGGCTAAGGGGTGCTGTGAGCCCTCAGCACTGCTGGGGAACTATAAAAACCCAGAAACAGTGAGAAAGGCAGTGCTTCCACTGACACTTTCCTACATGCTGAAAGATTTTAAAGGTTTAAAAGACATGTTCATTCTTAAAATAGAGTTGATCATCTATAAAAGGCAAAGTAAAATCCTTATATAGATTTGTGCTTAGTAGTTTTCTGGCCCTTCTCTTCCTAACAGCCAGGTCCGGATTAAGCAGCATTAAGCACACTCTTCCTGAACTGAAACCCAGCTCAGATTTTTATGAATACTATTTTTTGGGCTCCAAATTAATGTTTCTGCAACCAAACTACCTCCATAGGAATACTCTTAGTTCTGCTTCAAGTCTTCATATCTTGACATTATATTTATACCAAGAAACATTCACTCATGAGTGATGCTGTCATTCCATTAATCTGTAAGAGAGAAACTGTCAAGTTCCTCCTGAAAATTTTGTGTCCAATACCCAAAGTCACAAGGTCAGCTGATGGGAGCAATCAACATTTGACAGACCCCACCATAACCTGTTTCCTGCTCAGACCTGGCATCTTTCAAATAAGCATTACTTTCACAAGTAACCTTCCTGAAACATTCTGGCCAAGCTTTAAATGAAGATATCAGTAAGTTTTGCTCACCAGTTGTTTCTTCATTTTTATCTAGCACTGACAAAAAGTTCATAAAATCAGAACAAAGCCCAAAGAAGCAGCTTGCAAGGCTCTTGTTACCAACATCACTGAAAAGCCAAACAAAACCAAAATACCTTAATGATGACCACTACCAGATCGGATTGGCAGAAAAAAGCTTTGCCAGACAAACCGGACAGGCAGAACTGAAACCATCACATAACTGAAATACATTCCTGAGACTTTCCCTGTTTCACACCCAAGGCAGCTCCCCAGTACTTGAGTTTAGGGTTCAACTTGAACTCTCTCAATCTCAGGAAACCTACCCAACTCTCCTAATTGAGGAGAGACTCAAGATTACTGTCATTTTGAAACTGCTGAAAACTTTGGCTGGAGCGAAACTTTTCGGAGCATGAAAACCAACCTGGGCTTTCCTCTTTACATGTTGGTTAACTTCACCATTCCCAGAACTGGCTTGCCAGTAGTGCTGGCTTCTAACTGCACTGAAGACAAGTGCCAGCTGGGCAGAAGTCTGCATATGGATCCAGGAGGATTTAGAAGTGCCTGGGGGCTTTTTGTGGATGAGCAGCTCTTAGAATAACCCAGCATTTCTCCTTACCCCCCTTCCTTGCACAATTTGCTTTGCTCAGACTGTTGTAAGCAGTTGCATTTCTGTACAATACACAGAGAACTGGCAAACCTGAACATTGGCTTCCCTGCAGTGTTTTCTTGGGTTAGGTTGATTGATAAGGCAGACTTCTCCCAGCCCTATGGCTGTTTGGCTGCTTTTCCTAGAGGATTGCTGATGAAAGACTTCTCCAGCCACTACTTATCTGCTACAGCCAGCCATTTTCCATCCTCACAGCTACTTTCTATTTACTTTCAGCAAACTGACAGTCATGGTTTTCACAATGCCAAAAGTGCCTGAATTTTTTTTTTCCACATCTCTCTATCTGTATGGACTAATGCTAAAACAGCACCTTCTTAAGGTGGTACATATATATCTGGTACCCCACCTTCAGCCTAACTTGCAGTGCTTTCTTCCCAGCTGTCCCACTTGCTCGAGCTAATCTCATTTCAGGTCTTCTAGATATGCTGCTTGCCATGCACATGCCTGGGCAAAGGCAAAACTTAAGGCTTCTTGCTCCTCACAGGAGTGTAGGCAAAACCTAAGCCAGAGCCCCACAGGGCAGTATTAGGCAGAAGCATGATTACTGCAATGGTGCCAGGAAAAGAAAGCCCTGGGGAGGATCTGTGGTGAAATTCACCCAAAAAATAAGGAAAGGAAAAAGCATAATTTAGAACAGGATAGGGCAAAAATGAGCACAAATAAAAGTGGGAGTCCCTGCTAAACCTCTGACACACTTCAAAATAGTGGAGGAGATTTAAAAAATTTTAAAAGCTTGATTTGACCAAAGTGGTATCAAGCAGATTTGGCAAATCTCTCTTGTTGCATTTTAGTATCACTCTAATTTCAGCTGTGTGCTTGCAGCTTTTGTGCCTATAAATATTTGCTGAGAAAGAGAGGCTTTAAACACAGAAGCTCCTTAGCACTAGAGGACATTCGTATCAGTAGACCACATGGAAACCCGATGGCAAATACCCCTTCCAGCACAACTCACAGCACAGCACCAGCATCTTACTGGGGTTGAGAAGGCCCTGCAGAGGAGGCTACTCCACAGGGATTGTTCAATTATTTCAGCTATTTCAGACACAATGTGACAGCGAGGAGAGCGTCTTACCCCAAAACATGGTTTTCACAAGGCAGAAATAAAAATAAATGTTGTCTCTCACCAATACTACCAGGTAGAGCACTACAAGCTCCTTATGGCAGGGTGCAGGGCCACCAGCTCTGTGGCTCCCAGACCCATACCCAGCAGGGCTGCATCCACCCACACACCAGGATTTGCGTGTGGGGCACCACATGTGGAGCAGCGAAACTCTGGAGTTGAACCGTGTGTGCAGCTCCCCTTGCTCATCACAGGGGGTTGCAGAAATGTTTTCCTTTGGTTCCAATGCATTCAATATGGGCCTGACATCCTGACATTTCATGCTGAAATGAATCTAGACATCCAGAGCAGAGTCTTCGACAGAGGAGAACAGTCCAGAGTCACTCAAAGTTGAGACAGTTGTGTAACTCACAGATGCGAAATGTAAATTTTCTTTTATACAGCAAAGTATGCAGAACAGGTATTATTACTTTATTTCCAGACAGCACTCTGTATGTGGTACTCAGGACACTTTGAAAAAGATCAGAAAAACTCCACAAGACTTGGAATCACAGGAATAATGAAGAGCTGAACACACACCTTTTTGAACAAACACCCTCACCAAAGCTCAACCCCATCATTAATGCAGCTAAAAAGAAGATGTGGTCCTTTAAGAACTTTACAACATTAAAAATGTTTGCCTGCCCTTTATGAAACAAAAAATCTGAAACAAAAACACTACTATCAAGCAAAGAAAAAAAAAAGTTTAAGTTTTCTCAACAAGACAACCCAGGGGTATTTCTTACCTGCCAGCTCTTGCAGCTGCTTCTGGGCATGGCCTGTTCCTTACAGGAGCTCTTTGGGCAGCAGTGCCAACAGCTGCTGAGGTTTAGTCACATCAACCACACTCCCTCTCTCTTTCCCACAACCTGTATGAAAGCAAAACAACAAAAAGACAAATGTCATTCTGATATTTGTTGAAATAAAAAATGAGAAGACATGAATGTCTTCATAAGACTAAGTGAACACAACAAAACATAGGTCAGATGAATACAACATTATTTATTGAAATATTTTTTATACTTGAAATTAACTTGAAGCTCTAAGCCCAAAGTTATTGCAAAGCCAGACAAGAGCCTTCTGACATCATCTCTTTTGAAGAAAAGTTAAACTTATGCAAAATTGTAATCTACATCTTTTAAAGACAGAAAATTAAGCAATACCCTACAGACCTTTTTTGGTTTTTGTTTTTTTGGGGGTTTTTTTGCTTGTTTGTTTTGGGGGGGGGAGGGGTGTCATATCTTTAAGGAAAACATTCTATGAAATTATTCCCAGGCAATGCTATTATATGTATTTTCCAAAATAACACAACTGCTCCTTTATTAATCCTGGAGACCTTCTGTAACATGAAAGAGACAATAAATTGAATTTTCATCTCTTCTACTAGAAAGTATTCCCCCCACTTGGCTAACAAGAAAATTAGATGGATCAGTAATGTAAAAGAAAAATGTACTCCTGCCTATATTAATGCTTCAACACACACCTTTAGAGTGTGCTTTGCAAATGCAACAAAAGCAATGTCCAAGCCATGAATATTCTCTTTTCTCCCCCAGTACTCCCACCCAAGAAACTAGCAAGGGAAAGAACATTGCTTCAAGGCCCAAAACTTCCTATTCCCAGGATGCTTTCCAAAAAAAAAACCCAAACAAAATACAAAAACCCCAAACAAACAAAAACCCAAACACCACAAACCCAAACATGTTCACAAAATAATCTTTCATCATCCACTCTTTCTGCAAGAGGTCAGCATGCTAGATGTACCTACTTCTGATTAAAGGAGATTTTTAGCTGAGGTAGGAACACAAAATGATCCTGACTGACGGATTTCCTCTTAACACCCCCAAGACTCTACAAAGATGAGCTTAATGTTAATTTGAGGAAATGGTTCATTCTATATGAAGAAACCTTTGAACTATATATATTTTCTTTAAAAACATCCTTCAAAGTGCTGAAAAGAATAGTGCAGTGTGTGAAAGCAGGACAGAAGAATTAGCACAATTGCTTATATTTGGCCTGTGACTTTCTCAAAGAGGAATGAATCCCTTTATATATGAACCATTTTCCACTCTAACCATAGAACTGTTACCCCAGCTGGCTCCAGCATATTCTACATTGTGGTAACAGAAATACTTTACATTACTTGCTGTCATAGCAAGGTACAGAGTACTCAGGCTTCTTGTAAACAGCATTGAAGGCAGTAACTTAGACAACCCTAAAATCAATGGCTTCTATTTTTTAATTAAAGATAAAATGAATTTTCAATGCTACCTTTCCAAAAAGAAAAAAAAGATACTGTCACAATGAGTTCTACTCCTAGATGTCTGTGAGTTTTCACATTGCATCAGGAAGCTCAGCTATCACCCAGATAGATATCATTAAAATGTTTTCCTACTTTTACATCTCATGCAGAATTCCATTTGGAGAGAGACTGTCAAGCACACTGCAAGTCAGTGCTGCTTGGTGCCTCGGGATGCATCCTTCTCACATTTGATATTTTGTGGAAAACACAAATTCCAATCTGCTTTTTTATCTATCTGAATTTCTCCAGGTATTTGGCAAACAATAGGATGCACTTTGAGTGTCCTCAGGGGATGAAGCTCGGTACCACAGCACTTCTAGGGCCCAGTTGGAGTATTGGGATGGGCTTGGCCACTAGATGGTGCAACTAAATAAAAATAAAGGCTTGAAACTCCACTGCTTAATGTTTTGTACCCTGGAAAAATCTGTTCCCAGTATCCTTAATTCACATTTTGGCTGATAAACATCATAAATATTGTATAATAACGCATTGCCATACTCTTATTACCAAATTAGTTTGATACTTCTGTCATGAAAATAAATTAAATACCAGTATTCCTTCAAGGCAAGGTTTCTTTTGCTTGGAGAACCCCATGTAGTAAATACTTCAGGCCTAAGCTTTCAGGATTAGAAGGCAGATCTCTAAATGGAAAAGCTACGATGAATTCTTACAGTAAACACCACATCAGCACAACCAGCAGCTGTCTGGGAAGGGCTTCCCTGGCTGGGGCCTGGCAGGTGACCTGCCTGGGACATGTGACAGAGTTCAGATGTGATTCAAGCATAAGACATCTGCATCCCTGTTACTGGCACTCAGTTCCCCTGGGGCAGTCAGAGCTTCCACAGGTAGGCTGGAAAGCATCCCTCACTCACAAGAATATACATGGATGTGTATTTGCTTAGTAAAGTATCCCAGCAAGCATTTTATAGTACCTACAGATATTATAAGAGGAAAAGAAACCTTTCAGCATCCCTTTAATGAAATGAGAGAATGCATTTTATTTTACTGCTCTCTTAATACTGCTAAATATGCTCTCCCTATGCATTTATGCATTGGCTAGGAGCCCAGTAGCCACCCTAAAGCTGCACCCATAAGGATCAAGTTATTTCAAAGGCAGCAGAAATCAGAGGGGGATAAACCTGGAGCTCAGTGCTGGCACCATCATCAGTGGTGAACTCCACATCTCTCCCTTCTCTGGTCCATTCAATTCACTGGTGTGATTCCTTGGGCAAAGTACACTCATTAAACAGTTGTGAAACCATCCTTCTCTTAAATCTACCCAGGCAACAAAGTTTGCTCTCTGACATCTCAGAGCTGGCTTTCTGTCAGTGGCAGCTGGAAAAGTGTGCTCTAGCTTCAGGGGCTCTGCAGGAACCTGGGAGCCACTCCATGCCAAGTGCAGTGCCACCCCACTTCATTCTTCTCATTCTGATGCCAATTTTCACATGCAAATCATAGTAGTATCTGAACTTTAGCAGCTGAGGAGGTTGACAGCATAGCTTGTAAGCATCTTCCTCACCAACAGACAGAACCTGGTCATGGGAAATAGTCACAGCTCCAGTTACTTGGAGTTCCCCTTCTGATGGGATACAGTTGCAAGAATTTCTTTAGATGCTTTTCTTCTGGTATATGCTTATATCCTCAAAATTCAGCAGAAAAATAGCTGACAAATATTAGCCCATTCTTAGCATGCAATCCTTCCTCCTGCTCTCTGTAGTACCAGAGCAGCAATTAATGCACCAGGGCAAAAATTACCTTGGTCATTCCTAAAAGGTTTTGAGAATGGCTTTGCCTTTCCTTCTCGCAGATTTTATTTCAGACACCTCATCCAAAATCCCATTTGCCACTAGAGGGCACTTGAAACCAAGCTGTCATTTCAGATCAGTAGAATTTACAAACGTGGAGGGTTATCCACGACCCAGAAAAAGTTCCTCTGGCGTGTTCGCTGCGTAGCCAATGTCAGCTCTCATCTTAGAGAAACAGGAGTTGAAAATAAAAGTTTCCCACATCTGCAGAGCCAAAGCTGGGTCTAGACCATTCTTGTAAGTCTAAAACAAGGCTGTAGGTAGTATAAAAAAGTCTGGGTTTTTTAATGCCATTTTCAGACATACACAAAAAGACCCAATTATTGTTACTCACTGTTACTTAATAGGTTCAGTCTTACCACAAGAAGCAGTGCTTTGTTTCAATGCTTTGAACTTCTGAATCAGAGATTAAAGGGCATGAATCAGGACAGAAAACAGCTTGGAAAGAAATCTTACTGGAAGAAAAGCCTAAAACCAATCAAGTACTACATGGAGCAAGTCTAATCTGTTCATGCTTAGATAACCAACTGATGCCCTGATTCACCCCAAGATACTCACTGAGATTTGCCTTACTTATTTCCAACTGTAGGTGAACCAGTTTTGTCCCATGTATTTGATACCATATTTGCCAAATTCTTTACAAGCTTGGGGTAGAAGTACACAGAAGTCCTGCTCAAGGATTGTCATGGACAAAAGCTAAGATTTGGGGAAAATAAAGATGGCTTTTAAAGTCTGGATGACATTTGACTTCCTATGGCTACACAAAGGTGGAGTTAATGCACAAGACAGTGGGGTGGATGGATTACCTGCCAGAGCCATAGAAGTGGAGTTACCAGATCCCTGTGGTTTAGCCACATGAACAGTAATTACCCAGCAGGCTGGAAATGTTAAGTAGGCTGGCTCTTATTTCTTGAGGCAGAGGAGAAAAAAACATCCTTGTTTTCCTCCTGCAACTGGGTTTCTAAGAAGCAGAAAGCACCTTCAGAAGCTCACACACTGATAGAAAGGAGAACTGTAAAGAACACTGAAGTGAAATGCTGATGCAATCCTAGCTGTAAAGTTGGCAGCTGGTATCACTCTTCTCTGACTGGGTTTCTCCCTGTCTCATAGGGGACCCACCACGTTATCTTATGTCTATACAGAGCAGGAGTGTTCAGTCACTGCTGCTTTTAAATACTGCAAATTTTGACAAAACACATTTAAAAAAAGAGCAGAAAAAGCAACCACTGAAATTCCAGTGACAATTTTTCTAAAGTGAATTCTGAAGCCTTTGGAGCCATCTCGAGTGAGTTATTTTCAGTGACGTGCCTTACTTTAGTAGAACATACTTGTTTTTCAACAACGTATCACTGAAGTGCCAGAGCACTGATGAAAAAGTCAGTGTATGACAAAACTGGTACAAGACCTGAGAATATGTTCTGTGTTCCTACACTTAGTCCAGATAGACCTGCTCCCTAGACAGAAAAATCAACTGGATTACATTTTAAAAATACATAAAACACATATGGCATTTTCCTCTATACAAATATTTTACACATTTTGTAAACCTGCCTTCAATAGGTGCTAATGCTCACCAAATCAAGTAGATTTCATTTTAAGGGATCAATATAAAACCTTAAAATTCATATCATTCCAGATTATTCAAATGTAAATAATTTCTAAAAATCCACATTGGGTTTTGCCATGTGCACTGTAGATGTACTGTTCAGCCTCAACAGATTCCAAAATGAGGCTGCTCATTTTCCCTCACTGCTCTCCAATGCCAGCAGAACTGGGCTGAACAAATGAATAATCAGTCCTGGGTTGGCAATACTGACTCCATCAGGATCCTTCCACTTACTGAGAAATGTTTATTATCACATCTCCAAATCTGATATTCACCTCTCATTGGAGAAAAGGAAATATCCCAACAGATCAACACTTTTGAAAGGGTGAATCCTTTAAACAAAGGGAAAAAAAACCTAAACCACAACTGGCTTTGCAGATGCATTTGTGATCTCAGTTATTTAAGCCGAACACCTAAATCACGAAATCCCTAACTTTCAGAAGGTAATCAAGGAAGAATAAAAATTGGTGTAGTAATTTAAATATTGGAAATAATAAAGGCTTCATGCAATGTTTGACCTCCTGGATAAACTGTGCTGTTAAATAATTCTTCATTTCAGAGCAGCGATAGCATGGTTTGGCAAGGAAGAGATTACTTCTATACCATACCAATGGGCTAAATTAATTATTCACTATAGACTAAAGGCAGACATTCAGGAGATGAGTCAGGAGACCAAGAAGGCTCAGTCCCACAGACTTTTCTGAGCCTGCATATGATTCAAACTAAGCAAATTGAGAAATCCAGTCAATTTCATTCCTTGAAAATATAATTTTAAAATAATCTAGTAATTGTACGGATTTTATTTTTTTAGTCTCCTATCTTCTACATAGAAGTGTATTATAGAAAGGTGCTTTAGAGCCTATGGCAAGATTGGTTTCATCCTCTGTGTGTTGCTGGCTCTGCATTATGCTTCTTGACAACGTCAGAGAGAAAAAAGGTTTGAATATTCTTGACAAGGAGGGGAATCAAGATAGTGAAGAGAGTATAAAGGAAAAAAAAAAAAGTCCACTACCAGATGCAAGTTAAGAAGCAAGGAACAGGGAAACTAGGAGTCTAGTAGCACCAGGACAGAAAAAGTAGGGCATAGGACCAGTATTCCTGGATTTCTTTCCTTCTTCAGATTTATGGTACCAGTAGTTTGGATTCCCCAGGAGGCCTGAGCTACTCCTTTCAAATGTAAAAATAGGACTTACAAAAAGGAATAGTTCAGGAACCAGTCAGTCCTACAACACAGTGAGGCAGAGTGTGTGAACCCTTAAACAAGCTGCTCTCCAAAATACTTCTCCCATGCCTGAAACTCCTTTATTCCTGCTGTGGAATACAACTACCACACACAAACGTAAGGCAGCCTCCAGTCAGGATGAATTTCTGGACAGAAAATCCTTCAACAAAACAGCACAAGCAAAACGGAGGCCAAATTCTCTCCTTGTTTCTAGATTTTGATTTCTAGCTATTTCAGCATTTTATGCACATGAATACTCTGCCTCTTCCTTCTCCAGCTGCACTGATCTGAATTCTAATAGATTTCAACAGGGACTCTCAAAAGAAAATGCAATTTCTCCCCATTAGAAGCAGCAGAAACAATCCTGAAAATAAAAGATTCCCAAATATTTCCTACATGTCTGAAGGCCATAAAATAAAACAAGGGGGCAGTATGGTCTTTACCCTCTTAAAACTTCTCTCTAAAGGTTAAGCACATTTGCCAGTTTGAGACTACTTATTTGAGGGTTTCTTAAATTCTTTGAAACATCTTGTTAGTGAAAGCCCTAGAGGATGTGCAAAAAAGAAAATGGGTTAATGGAAAAAAAAAGTGAAACCTGTGCAGGTAACCTTTGATCAAATGCTGAAAAAGCTCAGTTTCATGATGTTGATTGATGAATTACAGTACCTGACACATGCATATGTCAATTTTTATTCCCCTAACTTGAATGACTTTAATATTTAATTTTACAAATGTTATGAAGACCAAGTTATGCCATGCTTTGATGTCTCTTGGTTATAATAGATTCTCTGAATTAGTTTAGATGACCTTGATTTCTTTAACCTAAAAAAAAAAAAAAGAGGTGAAGTTCCACCCTATGCTTGTCTTTTAGCCCTGGCACATCACAGTTTTATATATGTCATTTCAGTTGAGAATCTTTAGAAAATTTTTAGAAAAAAAAAAATCTCATTTACCATTTCAAGGATGCCTTAGCCAATCACTCATTTATGGTAGGATCTGATAAGGCAATATTCCACAGGAAGACCAACTTGGGAAGCATTTTACAGCTGAGTGTCCTCCCATTTTCTTCACATTGTTTCCCACACGGACTCAATCATTTTGATAAGTGGTGGGAAGCCACTTCCTTTGCCCTTTATTTCCATTCAGGATAAAGCAGACTCATCAGACTGCAAGGAAGCCTTCAGCATACTTCAGGAATTTAAGACTAAAGCCTAAGCCCAATACTGAGGAAGGGAAGCTCAGAAATGTTACTGTGCCCATGGGGGGCAGCAGTTGGCAGAGCTGCTTGCCATGGTAAGGGGCAATGTGCCCAGAGCCCCAGCAGTCTGTTCAGGGTTATCAGTGCTGGCCAACTCAACACAAAGGAATATCTTTTGCTCAAACCAAGAGCACTGCAATGGTGTTTGACTATTGATACTGGGCTTTCAAAGTCACTCCTCTGCACCCTGCTTGTAGGTGGGGTGCTCCTGAGCCACTTGTTGATACAGACCTTCCACACCAAGTTCACAGTGCCATTGGCTTTTTTGGTTTTTTCTCTCTGGATGGTCAGGTAACTGACATGGAGACAATTTGAAGAATGAGACAATCGCTGCAAATCCATGTGAGAAGCAATATCCCACTGATATCTTTGGGCAAACAAAAGTTTAAGTACTCTGTTACACCATAATAGAGTACTGTGAATGACTGCCTGCACACCCAAGATCAAAAGCCTTCCTGACACTTTTCTTGTTTTCTAGTCCAGCTGCTAACAGTTATTGGTGAAGGCTGAAGCTAGGAGTGGGACAGTAAAAGCAGGTTACTGACAGAAGGGTTTCCTTGTCACATGTGAAGCTGGGGCTGTGCCCATACAGCTGGGACTGCTCCATCCTGCTGGGCTCCCGGCCATACCCACAGCAGCATCATGGGCTCAGTGAGCTCAAATCTTCAGGCCACGTGCTAAGTACAGAAATGATCAAACACCATTTAAAACACAACATCCAAATCAGGACTTAGTTCAAGATCCATTTCTATCAGCTACAGCCAGCTGGCAATCTGAAAACCAGGAGAGCTGGTTAACCCAGAGTTAATCCAGACCCCAAAGCTGCACTGCATCACCAGCCCTGGAAGTTATGATGAATTTGGGCTACTAAAGCACTTTGAAAACCAGCTTTTGTTTTTTACCCTCATTCTTTCAGAACACTTGTAAAATACAACCCTGGAGTAGACTGCAGATATCTGACCTTGAGAGGGAACTTTAGAGCATTTATGATGTGCTAAATAACACTGTACAGACCTGCCAAGCTGTAGTTTCTCTGTGCCATGCTAGTAGAGAGCTCCAAGTCAAATCCAGTGCTATTTCTTCCTCTCATTTCGCACTTACGGGCCTGCAGTTGGTATCAAGAGATATGGAACAGAAAGCAACCACCATGACAAGAGGAAAGGGGAAACTGCTGCATTATAGCATTTCAAACATGCTTTGCTTTGCTTTTATTTTTTCCTTTTAAACAAGCAAAAAACAAAACCCCAAATCCACAGAAAGGCTTTCACTTTTAAAGAGAAAAGTAATACACATAAAGGCTCTTCGAAGGTCTCAGGAAAATACCCAAACAGAAAAAAACTTTGGATCATAAATATTTACTAAAATAACTGTGGCTACATAACTTCTTTCAGCCTGAGATTTCAAATACTGGTTCCTGTAGCAAGCATCAGACTCTGCAGTGTTTCTTCATGCTCAACCCCATCCTTTTTTGAGCTGCTCTGTATCATAAAGTACTTCAAGTTTAAAATGCCCTCATATCTGTCATAACAGCTTTTTGAAACAGGGCACAGACGTCGCATCAACTGCTTTAAGCAACAAGACAACACTTGGGTGCAGAACCCTATAAGTTTTGACTCCCATTACAATCACTATGCCAAATATTTCCCTCCGAACTGAAGTAAAATATTTAAAGATAATTTGTCCTTAAAGTCAAGGATACAGATAATATAATCCTGAAACAAACTCAATCCATCTATCTCCTCCTACTTTTACACCAGAAGCTGTTTCTTATGACATGAATTGTCTGCTGGGATGGAATAACAAACTCCAGAAGCCCAAAGAGAGGCTGAAATCACAGTTTGGATTTGACATTAAACAGCACCAGGTTTAAGGTGTCAAATACAGCACCCTAAACTGTTAGACCCTATCCTAAACTTCAGTGGAGAGGGGGCTGCAGCTGGACTGGCCAATGGCTGAAAATACACAGATATCATAAGTCATCTTAATACCTCTATCCTTCCACATTTCAGTAGCCCCAGGAAATTGCTATTTACCTTCTTCACACTTCTCCTGGTCACTGTTGGTGATACAAACTTAACACCTTCCCAGGTTTGCAGAGATGTATTAAATTGCTTTGCAATTTTGGCAAGCGTAGAGCAATTTCTTTAGCTGGATGCTGGTCACACATTGCTGGAAAAGCAGCTTCCCACCAAGACATTCCTTCCCAGTGAAACACTGTCTTGTGCCTCCCAACCCAAAGAGGCAAAGCCCAACTGCACAGAGAAGCTCCGAGGAGAAGCGTTGCAAGACAAACCTCTCTTAGGGCTCGGTGCTCCAAGGTCCAACAGGTGTTCCAGCAGAAGTGCACAAAAAGTGCCCTGAGTCTATTTCCTCAGGATTAGTTATCCTGGCTCAGTGCTACAGCTCTGGAAGCAACTAACCTCTCTGTTGGTTTGCTCTGGAGTGAGCTGAGCTTGTGTCTCAGGACTCACCTTTTATTGGCCCCTTAATCCTGCTCATGCTCAGTGGGGGCCCACCATAATCAGGCACAGGTGGTCTTAACACAAGCTCATGCCCACTACCTGGTAATTAGTGGCACCTAGGTGCTTCATTGCCTCATTTCACTACAGTAGCTCCGAGGTCACCTTATAGGTGCTGCTGGGGAAGTCCAGAAACCTTTGCAGAGCCTGAGGCACAGTGAGCACCATCACTAACCAGAGCCTGGAGAACATCTTCATGTTATAAACACAGGAGAGCTTGAATTTCTGGTAAACTCTTAGGGCCAAATTAATTTATTGCCTTCCCTTCCTCTGACTAATGTATGTGGACAGCTTTAACCTAGAGCTTTGTTTCACTCACAATGAAATGCCCAGACTTTCTTAATGGAGATGGCAATTTGGCAAATTAACTTCCCTTCTTCCTCCTCTCCCCCCTTGTTTTTCCTTTTTGAATATAGGATATGCCCTAAAAAAAAAAAAAAAATAAAATTAAGAAATCTACAAGGTCTATCACAGCATAACATGGCCACTTAAACTCTTCTAACATGTAGATCAGTAATAAAATTGCCCTATAATGCACAACAGCAGAGTCAGCTAAATGCAAATTTTAATGTATTCACAAATATTTTTGGTTTTTTTTTTTCAAAGTACAATACAGACAACAGAAATTGCACAGACAAGCATTTGAGCCAACTTTTACTGGCCCAGAAATACCAAAAAAAGATGACTGAAAAAAGATAAAACAAAAATCATTAAGGCTATGGCAAGTGTTGTGATGAACTGAATGGATTAACTTTCCCAAACTGTCCTGGCATTCATTTATGTCCCCAAATGCCACAGTTAACTTTTTAAACTGATTTTTAAAACCCTAAATACTAAATATAGAAAAACATTGTGTAAGAGTGTCAAATGTCTACATCTGCATGTCAATCTATATATATACATATATAAATGTATCTAAATGTCTAAAATCAAGTGTTTATACAATAATGAAGCTGTAAATTAAGCACAACTATCAAAATAATCCCCAGCAGTTCCTGACTTTCACACTGAGGTATCTGGAGCATACCAGCTTTGGTCAGGAGTAAGATCCAGGTGACCCTCATAAGCTCTCTGTATTCTCGGTACACTTCAGCCCTGAATGGAGTTGCATGGGGGGGTGGAAAAAAAAAAAAAATCCCACCACAAAACCACCCAAAACTACTGATTGACTCCACAACTACAAGATGGAATCTTTTATTGCCTCAAAACCAAAATAAGACTCAGAAAACTGTCAACTTTCAAAACTTGGAAAGCTCTGATTCACAAATTCTCTCCATAGATAACGTTTCATAACTTCAGGATTCGGACAAAAGCATTTGAAATGTAGTGCAAATGGATGAATGGTACATAACATTCTGGTCATCAGGATCAAAGCACACAGAAAATCCTCTTCGATTCATTCACAGTTAAACTAAACAATGTTCTGTATCAGCATAGAAATCCACACCTCAAGTTTAGCAGAGATTAATATTAATACACTGTAAACTGCACATAGCAAGACAGTGACCTTTAAGGTAATGACAGAAGTATTCTCAAGATTTTCTGGGTTTCAAACTGCTGAAACAAACCACTCATTTCAGCTTTCCAGCTGTAGACACAGTTACTGACAGCAGTTTAGGTAAAGCTGGTTTCATGAATGAACATTTTCTCCCTTAGCTGCATTTAGGGAGCAGCATTCTGTCCCTTTTTCTCATCTAGAAATACACACTACATTTTGAGAATTTAGTCCCTTACAGGCATTAAGAAACACACATTAAATTTGCTTTCCCCAAAATTTTGAAGTAACTTTTTATAACATTCTCTCAACAGAGAGCTGAGTTAGGAAAGCCAAACTGGCTCCTAAAGGTACAACAAGCAGAGGAGTCTTCATTAAGGCTTGAAGCAGTGAAAAACACAAATTTAATAAAAAAACAACCCTCACCATAGTATCAATTACTCTGCCCACATAAGCAGCCTCGTGTTGATACTCTTCATAATCAGAAATAACCCAAATAACCACTTAGAGGAAACAAAGAATAGCTGCTAATCAAAACACACGGGTTCAAATCAGCCACTTTCACTGAAGTGTGAATTCCTCTCTTATGAGATTACATCAGTCCCCAGTACAAGATACAATTTTTAAACAGGAACCAAATACTAGAGACACTGTATTTCATTAGGGAACATTCCATCCCACCCATTTGTTTTCTTTTCTTCTCAAATGTTAAGCCCAGATACAGAGTCTGCAGTACCTCCAGGAAGACCAGCAATATATATTAATAATCATCAGGCCAGGCTCAATCATGAGCACGCTAAGGAAATGCCACAATTGTGATTTACACTTAACTAGACTTGCACGCCTCCAAACATTTTTAAAAAACATTTCAAATTTTAAAGTTGCCATATCAGAAATTGTTTTGGATTGCTGGTTTTGGAATTTTTAATTTTTTTATTTTACTTAGATTTGTTTAAGGTTGCTGAATGCTCAGACCATTTTATCAGCAAGACATTCCAAAAGTACACAGCCCCAGAAATGCAGTTACTGGTCTCTTTGCTGCTATTACAGTTTGTCTACAAACTACTAGATAAGAGAAAGATACAAAATACCAACAAACCTGACCCACAAAAAAACACATCTTGAGAGAGAAAATTACCAAGAATTCCTCCAACTCCTAAACATGGTTTACTACTCAGTAGCCTGAAATTGTTAACTAGCCATTCACTAGCTTTATAATGATCCATAGAGATTATTACATCTCATTTAAAGAGAGACATCCAGTTACTTATTTTCTGTGCTTGCTGGAGACATTTGAGACTGGAATTTCAACCAGCATAAACTATCACAGAGCTACTGACTTCACTAAGGGTAACATTTCCATAATATTTTTCAATACATAGTATTGATACCAACATATTCCCAAATTAAACACACTTTTTTTCCATTCACAACAGAAGAATTAGATATTTAAACAGAAGATGGAAAGCTTGTCTGTTTGGAATGGAAGCTCATAATAGAGATCTGTGAAAAGCTTTTGTTCTCTAACAGGTAAAAAGGATGAAGGAAATAAAACCACCAAAAAAACCCCAAATTACACAACCTCCCCCCCACCCCATACAGGGAAATTGACACTTGAAAATACCCATTATTGAGCAAAACTAACTTTGTAGCAGATAATGCCTTCAATAGAGACTTCCATACCTTCCAGGATACATTAAGACTGACTCCTCCTGAGCACACCCAACCTTTCTAGGAGGGGAGAGAAACTTAGCTCTATTTGTAACACAGATTATCCCTTAGATTTTCAGCTGCTGCAAATCTAGGTAACTTAAGTGACTTCAATTCCCTTTGACTTTAATGGAGCTCATTTTGAGTTTCACCAGCTGAATAGAATACATCCCTGCAGATGTATTTACTTAAGGAGACCTAATGCAGCAAATCACTTAGGGAATGATGCTCCACCTGAGATGACTGCACAGCTGAAGTCAGAAGCCTACCACAGAGATGGTCAGGAACTTAAGTAATGTGTGCAGCTAAGTTCTTGGTTGCATCAGGTTTACAAATATCTTGCTTGCTTAAGAATAAATGCTTTGTTCCTTTGTAAGAGAATTCTTCTATTTCTCCAGAGAACTCGGTAGCAAAAGAAGACACAGATTTTAAGTGCACCTCCCTCCCTACTGATTACTAAAGTTGCAAAGCAGACACCACACCAGACCGGTCTTGGACACATACAGCCTCCCAGTGCTCTGTGAGGTTCAGTGGTCCAGTTTCATGCATCCAGCCAAAACTCATTACTAGGAATGCAGCTGTCCTGGCAATGCACTTTTGTGACTCCAGAAGTGTTTGGGTTGCTTCACCAAATGGCCCTGCTGTCCTTCACCCAGAAAACAACTTCACTGTTTTCTTAAGTGACTTCAATGATGCTTAAAACACCCAATTGGTTTTCGTGTTTATATAGAACTCTACAACTAAAACTAACAGAAAAGATATTTTGTTACATTTCAATAAACAAAAGACATCTGAGACTAAGTGATCAACTCTGCCTACAATTCATACTGATGTAAAGGAAGGAGTGGAGATATTTGTACAACATGACTAAAAGCTAGTCTTGATCTGATCAAATGTAACTGAGCACAGAATTTGGCCTACAGCTATGAAGTGTTCAAGTTTAAAAATCCAGCTTGATCCTCACGAGCGGGTGTACCCTGCACAGACAAATGCAATGGCATGTAAATTTGGCAAACAATGTACCACTGGAGAAGGAAATATCCCAGAGCAGCCCATAATAACAAATTGTCACTGTTCAGGCTAATAAGAACAAGCACTTAGCAAAGTTGATGCAGAGAACTAAACTGATCTTTACATGGTAGCAGGTGACAGCAGTTGACAGAGACATTTATGGAATTTGGAACAGAACATGGAACAAGGGGACTGCAGTCCTCCCACTGAGAGAATGCCTTAGGCTGTTCACAGAAGCATCAGGCTTTAATCTTCTCCATAATGCTCAGTGCTGAGACCATAATCAGTATTAGATAAAGAGACATTTTCATATGTATTTATGTTCTGGGTGGCAGAGAAATACATGCTATCACTTGGAGCCTTAGAAATCAGATGTGCTTTGGGTTTTGTGCACGTGTCACAAATCATTAAAGAAAGGGACCTCTCACTAATTTACTAAAAGCTGTGCTAGGCAGTTATAAAACAACTTTATAATAATCTGTTTGTGATGATTGCTCCTTTTCCTCTTTGATGTTGCAGCCCAGATAGAAGCCAACAGCAGGATACTGAAGTGGTATCATTGTTCATGCACACCCAGAATCAATCTGCTTGCTTTTCTCTCACAGCCAGGTACAAGCAGTAAGCCAGGCCTTTATTTCACTCATTTCTTGTTCCTGTTACATGCCCCTGCCCATTAATGTCACTGAGCTTCCACAGCAGAATATAAGAATAAGAAAGAACATTTCTTACCACAAAAGACCTGAAAAGCTCATACCTGAATGCGTTGAGAAGGGGTAAGAATGAGAGATGAGAGAGGAATGTTCTGCTCATGGCTAGACACACACAAATGGAACAGCTAAAGGTTATAAATGTTTGCACTTTTTAATAGGGTGCTGAAAGGCATTTTGCAGATAAATGCAGACATAAGGTCTGTGCCTTGAGAGCATCAAAATCTGAACATTAAATTTTGGGCAGCTGTTCATGGTGATTTTGGACTATCCTTTAGGTTTCTCTAGAACAAAAAGATCCTTCTAACAACTGTTAGCATGTCCAAAAACAAAGAGTTGATCTCTCCTACTGCCCCCGTGTGTGCTAGTGAATGCAGGAGAGGTGGATGCAGGCACTGTACAAGAACACCCTGATGCAGTGTTCCTGAGGAAGCTCTACAGCCTGGAAAACTCCAAGTGCCCTGTTCCAGGCTGACCCTTTGAGCAGTCTGAAGGGGCCCTGTGAGGGCAGAATGCTTCTCTCGAACCAATATAGAACAGAATAGTTACCCTCTCAGGTCTGCTTCCAGTTTAGTAACTGGTACAGCAGAAAAAGACCTTGATCTGGTGTGTGTGTGTGGTGGGTGTCTTGCTAAATCTAACAAACTGAGTCTTTCTCTAGAGTGGTGTCACTCCCAATGAAAATCTCTGAGCCACATGCAAAAACATTCCTGAGTTCATGCCAAGAGAAATTTCCTGTTTCTCAGTCCTGGTGTTTGGATCCCTTCTCAGACCTGAAGTTAAGCTTAGCCAGTGCCCTTAGCTTAGGAACATAAGGAAGGCCATGACAGCTCAAAGAAGAAGTCCCATCTAGCTGTGCTGTAGTTGTCCCAGGTGGTCAGGAGCACTTTGACAGCAACTGATTGAGCTATGAACTTGGTAAGTTTAGTATGAACTCAGTAATTTGAGTCCCAGAGTTAGGCACAATTCACTATGACTGTATGCAGATTCATTAACATTTCCTACCTCATCTCTGGGCTGTGAGCATGAAGTGCAGGGCTTGTATTTCACTGCTGAATGCAAGTGAATGATATACAGTCAGCCAGCTCACCTTGACACCCTTATTTCAAGGTACTTCATAGTTTTTTCTGCTTGTAAAAGCTCACAGGCCTGTAGTGTAAGAGTTTTCATCACCACATGTGCTCATTCCCATAGCATTCTCCTGAAAAAGCTGTCAGCCCATGGCTTAGACAGGGGCACTCTCTGCTGGGTTAGGAACTGCTGGAGGCCACCAGAGAGTGGTGCTGAATGGTGCTGATCCAATTGGTGGCCATGGTATCCCCCAGGGATCAGTGCTGGGCCCAGTTCTGTTTAATAACTTCATGGATGATCTAGATGAGGGGATTGAGTCCACCATTAGCAAATTCACAGATGACACTAAGCTGGGGGGGAGTTGGATCAGCTGGAAGGCAGGAGGGCTCTGCAGAGGGACCTGGACAGACTGGAGAGTTGGGCTGATTCCAACAGGATGAGGTTCAACACGGCCAAGTGCCGGGTCCTGCACTTTGGCCACAACAACCCCATGGGGAGCTCCAGGCTGGGCACAGAGTGGCAGAAAGGGACCTGGGAGTCTGGACTGACAGGAAGATGAACATGAGGCAGCAGTGTGCCCAGGTGGCCAAGAAGGCCAATGGCATCCTGGGCTGTGTCAGGAACAGTGTGGCCAGCAGGTCCAGGGAAGTGATTCTGCCCCTGTATTCAGCCCTGGTGAGGCCACAGCTTGAGTCCTGTGTCCAGTCTGGGCCCCTCAGCTCAGGAAGGAGATTGAGGTGCTTGAGCAGGTCCAGAGAAGAGCAAGGAGGCTGTGAAGGGATCCAGCAGAATTCCTGTGAGGAGAGGCTGAGGAGGCTGGGGGTGTTCAGTCTGGAGAAGAGGAGGCTCAGGGGAGACCTCGTCACTCTACAACTCCCTGAAAGGAGGTTGGAGCCAGGGGGGGGTCAGGCTCTGCTCCCAGGCAGCTCTCAGTAAGACAAGAGGGCATGGGCTTAAGCTCTGCCAGGGGAGGTTTTGGTTGGATATTAGGAAGGAATTCTTTACAGAGAGGGTGATCAGGCATTGGAATGGGCTGCCCAGGGAGGTGGTGGGTTCTCTTTCCCTGGAGGTTTTTAAGAAGAGACTGGATATGGCACTCAGTGCCATGGTCTGGGAACCACGGCAGTAGTGGATCAAGGATTGGACTTGATGATCTCAGAGGTCCTTTCCAACCTGGCTGATTCTGTGATTCCTAATGAGCAACTCAAGAACCTGAGAAAACACAGCCTGCTTGGCAGTTAGAAACAGCCACCAGTCTTAAAGCTGCTTCTGGTTCAGTGGTGCAGCATTTGGCACACTCAACATAGTCAAGGAAGTCAAGTCAAAGGAAGCACAAAGTAATCAATGTAGCATTTGGGTCACAAGAGCTTGCAAAAGTGAGGGGTAGCAATAGCTGTCCTCTAAACGTGTTCCCTTCACTGTGCACAGTTCATGTATGGGATTCCTGTAAGTATTTTTCATCAGTGTTGGAGGTGTAAAGGTCTGGTTTGTTTTGAATTAATTTTAAGTTTGGAACAAGCTGAGTAAGTTGCAATTTTTTTCTTTCACCCTATTTCATTGTGTCACAATCCCGTGCACACTTACCGACTCTGGTAACACTTGGCATGTTTCCTTTCTCCTGACACTTCCTCAAGGAACCTTTTCAGAAGAAAAACTCAGATACCTCTGGAGTGAATGCATTAATTCTTTTCAGTTGCACATGGTTCCAAGTGACGCACAATTGCCTGAAAGCCACTCATTGCCTGTAACAAACTTCCATAGATCTTAGTATCACTTCAGACATTTGTGATGCCTTCATTAGCACTTCCTGCCTGCAGAGAGAAACTATCTTGCTTTGGTTGACACTGAGGATACAAAACCAAGTATAATACCAAATCTTTAGAATGTCTCTTTTTCTGCCATTAGAATTGAAGATCTTTGAGTAAATACAAGCCTGGAAAATATATACTAACTGTAAGTTCAGCAAATTCTGTTGAAAGAGAAAGGAGAAATTAACTTCCACCTTTTTTACATGCCAGCTAATTTCACTCGTATGTTGGAAGCATTTAGATGAATTTAACATTCTTGAATTATTTGGGCTCCATATTCTTATAAATATTTATACTCAGTATGAATCCAAGACAGTGTCTCCATCTAAAAATAGCACACTGATTTGTGGCTTTGCAAATATGAGATGAGAAGTCAGAGCATTACAAACTACATACATCAAGTGTGTGTAATTACACTCATTAAAATACTCTAAGTGGAAAAATTTTCATTACCTTGGGATACAGGAGAAGCAGGGCAGACACCCCCTGCAATCTCACGGCAAGCAACTTTTACCAAGACCACGTAATCCCATGTTTCTATCAATCTCCTCAGACTCCCAGGGATTTGCTTCCAGGGCCCTGGAGCTGGGCCCTGTCAGTGCAGAGCTGGGGCAGACACACAGCTGCTCTGTAAATCTCTAAAATTACTCTTGTGGGTTTCTGGAAAGCTAATGGGGGAACTCTGGTCTGGACTTCCAAGTGTCAGAATTGGAATTTGAAAAATGCTCCAAGCAGGACATTTGAAGTCCTGATCTTCCAAGATTTTATTGTTTAAAAAGCAATATGTTTGACTGCAAGCTGAGTATTTAGTGTTGCCACTCAGTGGATTCTGCCTACAAGTGGGATCTTCCGGAAGCAGAAGTATAAACGAAAACATCACCATCCCATAATTGCCATCTGTGATATTCTGCAGCTGCTTTCATTTTAATGGACATTTAACTTTCATTCTACCACTGTCTGGTTTAGTTTTAAAAGCACAAACCCTCAGTACACATTTTGTCTCCTACACATTAAGACTTCGTGCTATTCCCCTCCTAACACCTTCACATTGTTTCACAGAGATCACAGTGTGATTCTACCCTACAGAACAGGGGAACCACCATCCTTTTCACTTCTCTGAATGGCAGAACTCCTATAGCAATGTTTATTCAGCTGTGAAACACTCTTCCAAAGGAAGCAGCAAATTGCCAACACCCAAGTCATTTTAGTACTGTGACCCAAAGTACTGCAGAAGGTATGTCCTCCATTGGCCAAGCAGAGGTGATCCTGTACTGCCAAAACCCTGTAACCCATCCATGCTCCCTTGTTTGAAGAATACAAGGCAGTAAAAGTTGTGCAGCAATTCTTCTTACTAGGCAATAAATGCTTTTTTAAGCTTTTGATAGTTGTTCTTTTCCAACCCATGTCACACGGGGATGTGCTCAATGTAATGCTTTTCCTCTTGATAGGTGACTGGATAGCAAGCAGGAAATGGACACTGCAGAACACATCCCTAATGCATGTCTTAGAATAATGAACTGGGTGGAATTTAGCAGTTTTAGTTTAATCTTTCAACACACTTTCCCTATAAGTACATAGTTATAAACCTAATCTTCTTGGTAAACTACCTTTTCTTCCATTTGTCAAGATATCAAGTGTATTTTTAATATATTTACTCATTCCAATGGCACAAATAGGTATCCCTGGGAAACAGAGAGAGCAATTATAGTCATAGTACATGTTACCTATAAAGCTTCAGCTGTAGCATGTGTCATCCTTTAGTCTGGGGCAAAAGTAGAAATAAAAGACGGTAGATAAGGAATCAAATTCAAATGGGTCCATAATGCTCCTTGCCTAATAATTTTCTCATGGTCTGACCACCCATTTTCTGCACATCCCTGACAGCAATCCAAAGGAGTGTGTACTTTTTGTCTGGCTAATCTGTAAAAGGTCCTGTTCATATTACTGGGTTGCTGGCACTGCAATGCAACACATTTTAATGACCAAAATACTAAAGCTTTTAAATTAATTTCATGTTGGTCAAAGTGCAGATTATAACTTTAGATTCTGTCAAATTTTTTTTCCAATTTGGGTCTTCAGATAGAGTAAGAAACACCACTCCATCCTGCAGCTGCTGAAGCAATTCAGGCTCCAAATGGTTCACCTCTTTAATGGTTAAAGGACATTTTTCTTTCAGGCTTTCCTCACTATAGCTGAAACTAAAAACAGCAGTTGCAGAATACCACAGAAAAGGCTGTCCTTACTACATTTTTGAACTGACTAGAAGAGGGAGGAAGATCAAGAAACCCTGTGAGAGATAATAAACGACAAGCACTTCAAAACTGAATTGTGATGTGGCCACAGAAATACCACTCTCAGAAGCAAAAATACATAGAAGTGAAACCCCTAGAGAATGGACTGCCAAGCTTTGGCTCAGTGTCTCTGCTCTTTAGAGTAGATTATGCAAGAATTTTATGTGAGCATAGACAGAGAAAAGCAGCAGTGGCTTTTGTCAGGCATTAAGCTATCATGAAAATCTAGGAATTACCATATTAGATTAGGCTATGCCCTCTATCAAGTTCCTCTTAGCAGTCATTAGCCCCCGATGCTCCAGATTCAGTTCAGTAGATCATATTCCCCAGGAGACCTTTCCCCATCTCCCCTAGCAAGCATTTTGGATAAAGCACTGAAGCATCAGTGGACTGACTGCCTCCCTCTGTGCTCCAAGGAGCTCAGAGGAAACCCATGTAACTTGGCCTCTAACTGGTGGGTCTCTGGATCCTTTCAGAGTAATTCAGAGTTAGCTCTAGGCCAAAGAACATTTCATGCATAAATGTTTTTAATAAAGCAATGGAAGCCACCCACATTCTGCTGGGACAGCACGGGTTTGTTTCTGAGCTCTTGAACCATTGCAGTAAAAAAGCAATGCACACCAGGATCCTTTTAATTGTTGTGTCAGGCAGTAAGTGACATTTTGCATGGTGAGCTAATTAATTTTTTAATAAAAAGGCCTAATCCAACTAAATTTTTGCCATGAACACACACAGCAGTAGTCCCAGCTCAAATGTTTATGCAAGATGAGTACACAGCCCAGTTTTCTCCCTTATTACCTTTTGAGAGGCAGCAAGGCAGCCTCAGGCAGGCCACTGTCTCCTTGGGAATGTCACTGGGGAGCTGTACCACTTCAGATTTCTTCAAAATAGGAAAACATTTCAAAACCAACCACACACTTTAATTACTGGCAATTAGAAATTCCTGGTTTTGTGTGTTTACAGCTGAAAAATGTTAATGTGTGCCAGTTGTGTCAGAAAGTTGATTAAGCTCTTTAAACTGAACTTGAAAAAACTTAAAAAGCTCCAGACACTCTATGATCAGAGTATCTTGGGGGGGTTTCCAAAGTGACATGCAGAAGTCAGAACTGCTTTAATGGTCTCCTCTCTGCTCCCAGTGGACCAGGGCTTGCCTTGCAAAGACAAACACCCAGCATAGTTGGGAGGAAATAAATCTGTCTGGCAGCTTTACAAAGCCCAGGCAGTATCTTCATCACATCTGAGGGCAGGAGCTGAATGGTAAACTGGAGGTACAAGTCAGGTTCAAATAAATACACCTGGTGTGCAGTGGGTACATGAGCAGCTATGAAATGAGATAAAGATGAAGCTGCTTCTTCAACATACAGCAGAGATGGGTTAGTTTTGTTAGAGAAATGAAGACAGAAAGCAATAGCAGTAGTAGAAAAGTGTTAGACTAAGTTCATAAGCAAAATACAAAGAGAACAAAAGGTACTTCTGGCCTATCAGAGATGGTATTTCCACAGATAGGTAAGGCTGGGGATGAATGCTTCCTACAGAGCTCTCTGCATGTCATAAAACATGAGCAATAAAATAAAGTCAAAGCATTGAAAAGACAAATGACAAGCCTCTGTGCATCATTAATGAATGATGAGGGAAGAAAGGCAGAAGATAGCCTTCCATGCATATAATAATGATGTCTTTGACTGGTGGTGTTTCTTTATGCCTGCACGTTTAATAAGATGTGTTAGAATTAAAAATTGAAAAATCAAGTGCTCCATAAAATATGAGGAAGCAACACTAGCCTAAGCTAAGATCTTAGCATTGTACATACTATGAATTAATTTATGCAAATAAAGAAGTATGGCAGAATTTTAATATTGATAACAAAAATCATAGTCAATAATCTCATGTCTCATTAAAGGAAGAATTTTGATACATTGAGAAGATTTGGTAGTCTACAGGCAACTATCTATTACTGCATCAAGTGACATTTTGTCAGCTGCTTTATACCTGAAGCTACCTCAGACACCAGGCTGTTAGTAGGGTACTGTATTTCTTCTGAATAATGTGCATAAAGTAGAAGACACTGAGTTTGCATTTTGCTTGTAACCCTGTCCATTGGGAAGGAACTGAATACACTGTTTAATCAGGTAACACCCCTGGCATAGCCCTTCTTTTGCACATCTATTTCCTGCACTGTCCAGAAGCTGTGAATGGCTCAACTTCCCCCAAAGTTCATTTGTTTCCGTGTTTTCAGAATTAGGATAGGGATTTAGAAAGGGAAACAAGGTGGTGGTGAAGGGGTCTGGAGAACAAGTCCTGTGAGGAGATTCTGAGGCAAGAGGGAATGTTTAGTTTGGAGGGGAGGTGGCTGAGGGGAGAAAGGAGGTTGTAGGAAGGTGGGTGCTGGCCTCTTCTCTCAAGTAAATAATGATAGGACTAGAGGAAATGGCCTGAAGTTGCACCAGGAAGAAAACATTAGGAAGAAATTCTTTACTGAGAGAGCAGTCAGGCATTGGAACAGACTGCTCAGGAAGGTGATGGAGTCACCATCCCTGGAAATATTTAAAAATCATGTAGATGAGGCAGTTCAGGACATGCTCACATGGGCAGGGTGATACAGATATTCGTCAATATATTTTATTTATTTTACTGGGGGGGATGTTGATGGTTGGACTGGTGAATTTAGAGGTCTTTTCCAAGTGTAACAATTCTGTGATTTTGCAAAGCATGCAGCAGTGTTTGCTTCCTGCAGACTGAAGCCTCCAAGGAACATACACATCTGAGAAAAAAGGTAATTTTGGAAAGGTTGCATCTGAATGAAGCAGAGTGCTTAGAATGCAAGTCATGGGATGAGAGGCCCCTGACTCACCTTAACAACCATTTAGAAAGAGTCTTTGACTTAAATCACCAACAACCTCAAGAGTTTGTATTTCATCATTACAGCTGATGCTAAAAATTCTGACCAAACCTGCAGAACAACTGATTTCTGAATTATTTTGTCCTATGACCTTAAAAACAATAAACCACCACATTTTAAAAAGTGCTGGTAACATTAGTTTCTTATAAACAGGAGGAGAAACAGTCTGACCATGAAGGAACTCAGAAAAGTCATCGCAGTGAGTTTTATTCTGAATGCCAAGCACAAGCTGTGCCTCTGGATTGTGCTGGAGGGGCAGAAAGAAAGTGAGTCTGTGCACCTAGATGATGGGGTGAGGATGAAGTCCTGGAGGAAAAACATCGTAAACCAGGTAACACAGTAAGAGCATGTCAAACCTTTTATAAAGAAAGACCCACAAGCCATCATGATATCCCTTATACCCTGACATAGTTCTTTTACAAGCATCATTACCAATTCTCATCTTTTTCCCTCTTCAAAACTTTTTTAAACTTTAAAATGGTGAAAATTTACTTTAATGAACTTTTAGTGTCTCTCAATGTCTTCCAGGCTACATCTCCTCAGTTTACAAAGCAAGTGATTTTCCTTTATCTTTTTGGGGGTTTTTTGCTTGGTGGTTTGTTTGTTTGGGTTTTTTGGGGGGTTTTGTGGGTTTTTTTGTTTTGTTTTGTTTTGTTTTTACCATGATGTCAGCTCTGCAAATGCAACTGGGAATCAGAATTCTGATCCTGAGGGCTCAAGTATCATCACCAATAATAAAAATCTGGTAACTGAAATCTACCTGAGAGTCATGCTGTTAATGTGCCAGACAGAGCAGGAAGCCAGCTGCCTTTCCCACAACTACATTGCCTCTTAGTTGTCAGCAATGACAAAAGCTCATTTCCATTAAGTAAGCAGACAAGTCAGACATCTGGGGAGCAGGTATACAGAGTGAGAGCCATTGTTTTGTAGTCATTTCCCTCATTGTAAAGGCATTTAAGAGAAACTAGCAGTAGGATATGCATGTGAGCACTGTGTGAGAGACAGCTGGACTGAACATCTGGCTTCTATACAATAGAAATCTTAAACCTTAAGCAATAAAAAAGTAAAGAACCCTGTCCTGTCCTGTCCCCTCTTGCCTTCCAAGGTCTGCAAGAGGAGTCCATCACCAACACTTTCAGGAGTAAAACACCAAATATTTGTTTTACTACACTTGAAAAGTTCTCGGTCAAAACACAAAGGTTTTTGTTGTAAAGATCTCATGATGTTAAGGCCCTCAGTTATGCAATTTTCCTAAGGATCTAGAAATTGCAGTTTCCTGCATAATGAGAACAAAATTATTTTAGTAGCACATTCTACATAAAAGGGCTTGTAAAAAAAATTTAAAAATCAGTTCTCAAGACTCACAACAGGGAGAGTGGAAAAGCAACACCTTTAGCCCAGAGGGGCTGAGAAGGAGAGAAGTGTTGCTGGGTTGAATCATAAAATATTCTGTCCACGCTCCAGGGGTGTATTACACATCTTCTAAATATACCCTGCATACATAGCTCTCAGAATGAGAAGCAATTAACAGACTTACCACAAATAGCACATTATATGCCAGTACAAGGGGAATGATTTTTCCACATAGCCCTGCCTATTCACACTTTCATAGCAGTGCACTAACACTGGACAAGTTGTCTTGCTGAGCCCAAACTTACACTTTGGTGGAAGCAAAAAGCAGAACGAATGCAGCAAAATTTACATCCAAGACTTGGTGACACGGGAGGAAAAAGGCAAACTCGTTATAAAAGGAACTTGGACAATGGGGAGTAGTAGCTTTACTGAAATCATATTTAAAAATTATTTTTATCCAGCTGAATGACAGAGCTCGTCACTTCTGTGTAGTATAAATGACTGAATAGTTGGGATGAGCACAGCAGACTGAGTCAAACCAAGATCTGATTCTTAGCTCTGCTAAAAATTCATGCAGATAAATCACTCAAAGTCTCTGTGCTTTGATTTTCCCACTTGAGAAAGGAAATATTTGGCTAAGTTCACAGAGCTGTTGAAATGTTGATCATTCTCATGCACATAGCAGTGCAAACTCATTGGTAAAAGGTTCTTTGGAAGTATCAAATATTCTTCTTGCTATTACACCTGCTTTCCTCTTCGTTCTGTTTATGAGTAGTGCTATTCTTTTAACTGAACTTCACCCCATGAGAACTTGACAGTATAGAATTTACATTCTTTGCAATAATAAATGCATTTCATTTTCTTCAAGGGAATACATTCCAATTCAGCATTTAAGCAGAAGTCTGATCTTGTTTTGTTTTACATGACTACTGAGTAAAAACAAGTGCTCAAGTGCTTTGTCAAATATAGGCCATAAGAGTTTCTGCAAGAATAAGCAGGAATTGGCAGTTGAACCCTGTAATTTGAAAAAAGTTCTCTTCTAAATCTTAAAGGCACTCTCAGTTACCTGGTTGCCATCTCTCCAAAACAGATGTGGTGTAATATCTGTACGCACATTTAAACAAACAAAACCCCAACTGAATTTCCCATCATAGTTTTGACTCTTCCTCTGTAACTGCAATATTCCCTGTTACACCTTGCTCCAGCTTTGGAGGGGAAAGCAGAAGTAATTGCAGGTCTGATAAGTTTGAGGGAAGAGACAGATTTTTCCCTTCACCATCCTTCCAGGGAACTGGGCTTTCTTTTTGCAGTGTGGGGCTGTCCCTAAAGCAGGGAGAACTTAATACACCATCAACACCTGTGACCATTTCTACTGCCTTCCCATTGTACACATCAGGATTTATATTTCTTACAATCAAAAAATTGATCCAGAGCATAAAGAGCTTTGTGCAACCTATGAGGTGTAAATTCTTGAATTTCTCTCAAGTAGGTCTAGTGCAATGAGCTATATCCATGCATATGCCATTGATTCAGCTCTGTAAGTTCACATTAGTAACAAATGATAGCTAGGGATCAGTTTTCATGGTATCTGCATAAACCAGAATAACACTGAGACTGGTTTTCCTGTGGCACTGTATCAGGGCAAAGACTCACTGTGACAAGAGCTGCACTTTGTGATTTACAACACTACAGATTATCAGGATTTCATCTGACTTCAATATAAATAGGTTTCCTTGATCAGAACTAAATCCAAAAGGCTGTGGATGATCTTTCATTTTTTTTTCCCCATATGAAACTTTGAAATCCTGAGATCTGACAAGCCAAGCAATCACAGCTCTCTACACAGCATCAGGGAACCTTAAAGAGGTCTGATTAATGTAAGTGAAAGGAGTGAAAAATCAAGTTTCTGGGCATACAGGCTCATGTACCCACGAAAGAGCCCAGCACAGAACAGTCTATTGGTGACTTGTAGAAAGAACAAATCAGTGAGCACAAAACAAAAATATTCCTGGAAACAAAACGTAAATTGTGTCATCAGGAAAGGTGTTGGGTCAGTGAAGATGAACTCACACACGAATGGCAGGAGCAAAGGCTGAGCATCACTGTGCTCAGAAAGGGATGGAGAAGGAGGGGTGGGGCTTGGACTGAGACACTGAAAAAGCTTCTTCTCTTCAGTTATGAGATCTCTGAAGACCAAAAATAATAATAAAAAAAACCAAACTAGTAAATAACTTATTTCATTCCCCAAAGAAACCTAGATGTCCTAGCTCTCCCTCGAGAACACAGAAAGTAATTTTTTTAAAGGTTACAGGTTTCTCATTTGAAAATTACCTGAGAGGTTTTTGTAGACTCCAAGCACCAGCACAAGAGGAGTGGCCAAAAGCTCAGTAAAGCAGAGTCCAGAATGTAACTAGTATTCTGGGTAAAACATCCTGTCCCCTCTCAGGTGACATGGGGATGGCCATTTCCAAAGACCCTCAACATGAAGAGCTGAAACCAAGAGAACTTGTTGCATTTTAAAGTATATTCCTTCCTGGTATAGGAAGGTGACTTTATCACAGATGGTAATGCTTAAAAATAAAAGGAAGGAAATAGTAAAACTGTAGAGATGCTGCTACACCACAGAAGATGGTCTGGTTTCAGTAATGCCTTTTAATCTGTCATTGCACACAGAAGTTCCCACTGCTTATTTTACTATCATAAAAAAAAACATGTATTGATTTGCTTATGATCATAATTCCTAATTCAAATCTTTCTGTATTACATTACAGCAGAGGGAAGAAAAAGAAATTCAGAAATAAAACCAAAGTAAGTCTCCATTTATATTTAGTGTAAAACCTTAAGCACTTTATTCTTTGAAACACAGGAAAAAATTGTCATCCTTATTCTGTGTGCAGCAGTAGTAGTAGTATTTAATATAATTCTACAATCAGAAACAAAACCCATCATAAAACCTGTGCAAATGGCCCTAGAATCAGTCATCTTGACAGGAAACCACAGACATACTAAATGGCCCATCAAGTCACCTCTGGAAGTAGTTCAGCCATCTATTTGCCCTCTAGTAATAATGGTCAAGTATGAAAGAAATTACCTGCTCGTAAAAAGCACAGGAAGTGTAATAAAAACGTCGAAAGACAAAAGGTTGGGATTCAGTTCCTTTATGGAGACATTCTCAGGTACCATTAAGTGGCTGCCTTTACTCAGTGGTTCCCATCACCAGTTGCAGGCCAGGCAGGTGCTGCTGGTTCAGCTTTCCCTGATGGAGCTTTTCCTGCCTCACCACCAAGGGCTGGTAGATTTTCCTCAGATTCCTATGGTGCCCTTAGATTATTCTCCTTTTGGCATCTCTGAGGTTGTGACTCTGTGCCTAAGCTCTCCATGATGGAGCAATGACCTAGCACATCTTGATAAAGGGAAAGAAGCTGACCTTGAAACCTCATTGTAAGAGGAAAGAAACAACAAAAATCAAGGCAGGAGCCTGTTCAAAGAGCCTGAATATGGGCACAGAACACACTTCTGCACATCTAAACTCAAAAATAATCCACAGTTTTTCATTTATGATGCCACAAAATACAGCTCAGCCAGAGGAGATCCTATAGCTGGGTGACATTCACTTTGGTTTAACATCCTGAAACCAAAACCCCATCCCAGCCCCAGCTGCCATGTGCTGGATGTGCAGGAACAGCCCAATGCTATTCACACCCAAATCTATCTGCCAGACAAACAGCCTTGTAATATTAAATATGAGTAACAGCTTACTCTAGCAAATTGACAATAAAATAAATGAAAAGCTCTAGATAAAAATCCCCCATGACTGTGCACAGGGATTCAGTTTATAACCGTTTACAAATTTTAGTTTTTTGCAGTTGGTTGAATTACTGCCTAAAAAGTAATATGAAACAAACAACTTGCAACATTACCAAGTGCAACAGCAGCCACTGGAGAAATCAAGTAATGTCTCTTTCCAGGGAAGTTATTTTATATAAGATATATTTTTACACTTATAAAAAAAAATTACTGCACTGTGAAGATGGTAACCCCAGATGATTGAATGATGTTCCAAGTTTATCAAACACATTTCTTCAAATTATGAAAAATTCTGAATCCTATTTTTCTACAGTTAAACAATGTATATAGCTACTAAACAGGACAGTTGTGAATTTTTGCCAGCTTGCAGTGACTAATATATTCAAATCAATTTTTTATTATTATTCCTCTCCCTCTCAAGGCAATTTTATTGAAAGATCTTGATGTGACTTATTGACCAATTTCCCTTAGTTCTGTTAAATTTTAATTTATTTATTTATTAGATTTGTATATGTAGCAGGTAGCTATTCTTGTTGGTTTGCTTTGCTTGTTTGTTTCTGCTGCTAAGGTCACAGATTGGCCTCCATACACAGGATAAGGAAATTTATTAATTTAAATCAATCCCCTAATCCCACAGAAAGGAAGAGCCATCCCTAAAATTCTACTGAATTTTACCTTGAGAAGGAGAGTAACCAGTAAGACTTTCAAGTTCATTCAGTTTCAGGAAGGTGACTGCAGTATTGGGATAGCAGTATAAGCCCCCTTGATAAGAAAACACATTTGGTAAGAAATTCAGGTGAATCAAGGTATAGAGTAGACCAAATAAACTGAAACAAATTTAACTGCCATAAGAAAGCCATGGTCCCTGGCACATGTTTAATGTAGATCAAGATATCCTGCTACATAGTTGTTTAAGGCCAGAAAGGGATCTCACTGATCACTGCTCCAGGCTGAACACTTCAAAAATACAGGAATTTTCTCTACATTGTCTAAGTGAAAGGAGTGCCTCAGTTTCCCTTTCTGTGAAAGAAGAGTTGTCCTACTATCTTGACAGGAGTCCTTGAGTGACTACCTGATCCATACATAGCATTTTAACACCCCATCTCTCAAAAAATAAATGAATATGTAAGCATCATGCAAATATTTGTCTTTTTTTTTCCATTTTAAATATACAAGAATTTTAGAAGGAGGGGGTAGGAGGAGGAATAAAATAACTGCAGGTTCCTTGGCCTTACCATTTTTCTACAGTCTGTAACAACAGGGACTTCTGTTTCAAAAGAATCCCATTCTGTTCACTGACTCTGTGGTAATGAAATGGCATTTGCATTCAGCATACAGCATGAGTGGTCACAGGGAATCACTGTCTCCATCAAAGACTGCACACTTTAAATCCTTTGCTAGTTCAACTGCTATATATTTGATTTTAATTAAAGTTCTGCCATGAATTATAAAAGATCAGATCTTCAAAGTCATTAATTAAGGCCCCTCGGTGTCTGAAGACTCACTTTCTAATGACAAGTGAGATGTACAGTGCCTATCAACAAAAGCAAGCAGAACTATTATTCTGACATCTTCAGGGCTGCACTTCCCATTGCAGCTGCTAAGAGATCTCCCATGAACACAAGCAGAGCAGGGGGGAAGAGCCAAGCCCTGGGCTGAGCTGCTTGTAGGTGATGTGCCCCTTCCCAGAACCTGAGAAATGGGTCACTCAGTGAGGTAATCCTTAGGGTCTGTCTCTGAACCTTGAAAAGCAGCCATTCCATAGCTCGGTACTAGAGGGCTCAGGAGCTGATCACAGTCACAGCTCCTGCTCTTAACTGTGTGTGTGGCAGTGGCTGCCTCAGTAGCCAAGGGCCAGCTCCCACCCTGCTTCCTCACCTCCTTCCCTGCCAGGTGCCTCAGTAGCACCAACAGCCTCACTGACAAAATCCACCTGGATGGAAGGATCTGTCCCCAGTCCTGGTTACCATCTTGAGCTTACAGAGCTTAAGCAAACACAGAAGCACTGATGCCACGATTCTGCTGAGCCACCAGTGATCTGGTGTGTTTGAAAGGCACATCAGTTCTGCACTTTTTATCCACACCATTCAGTTGAGTTTCAAACAGGAGGCATTGGCCAGACATCACCTGGCAAACTGAGATAGGAATGAATATAACCAGCTAAGTGTTTTCATACATTGCAACCAACTGGGCACCCAGTAAGTGATAACCTCATTTGCAAATCACTGTGGAATTGGGTGCTTGAAAATATTAGGGGAAGAGTCAAATGTGAAAAGAGAGAAAAAGGACAACTATAACATCAGGTACCAATAGTCATGATGTTTTTCTCTGAAATAATACAAACTGATGCACTCCTCCTCTAGGTTTTAAGCAAGGTCCTTGGATTTACATCAGAAAGAGCTTGGGTTGGGTGCCCTTTACAGACACTGTACTCCAGAGATTCCTGATAACTCAAAACTAAGAAATCCATACTCAAAATCAGCTTGACTTGCAGAACAAAGGTTTCCTCTTACTCTCTTGCAGTTCAAAGCTCAACATGAAAACCTTTTCTCACCTCACTGCTGAGAAGCAGTTTGAACTTTGTTTTCTGTCTACGAATGAGAGGTGGTACAGGCAGCCAGCCCTGATGGAGCTCATAAGCCATGTTCTGGAGGAAGCCAGAGCCAACTCCTCACTTGAACTCTTTTTATCTTGAGCAGTTTATCTTCACCAACAGACCAACCTGATTTCCTTTAAATTCAACTGTCCTATAAGCTAAAAGGAAGTTCTCCAGACTGATTCTGAGAAACCTTATCAATACACACTTTCACAGTGTTCCACACTAGCTGTCTAATTTATCATCTCTATTATCAATTAATTAATTGTTCTCATGTAGAAACTGTTTTTCTGAGTATTTCCACAGTTCCACCATAAGGAATTGCTTTATATTGTGCTCCATTTATGGTGGTTCACTCACACCCCTTGCGTTGTTAAACCATGTCATTCCTTAGCAAAGACACTGTATTTTCCAGTTTACCAGAATAATTTTCACTCAACACATTTCAGTTACTGACCTTACCAGTTAATAGCTGAGGCATCTGCTACTAATTAGAATCAGTCTCTAAACAGACTTATCTAAAATACTTTATTTTTTTAAATTATATCGATTTTCTGTCTGAAGTTCAGAATTCACAAGCAGGCAATGAACAACAGCAAGCAGAAGTGCTTGAAATGAGTTTCTAACCAACTTCCCAAAGGCTTTATGCTTTCTGAGCTAACCAGCTGGCAGAAGGGTCAACAGGAGTCGGTAATCAGAAAGCCCCAAATTCAAGATACAGAATCTCACTTTATCCTACCAGATACTTGAAATCAAAATAGTTAAAGCAGATAAGAATCACTGCTGCAAGAAATATATTTATTAAAGGCTCTGCATTTTAAACCTTTCAAGACTATTGAGCAGTGTTAAGAAGGCACAAAGAAGTTTGTCCTGGTGACACATGTAAACTCAGCCTGGGGTTTTGCCCAAAGTAGTTCAGCATATTTCCACTGAATTAACCCACCCACCAGAAGCCTTGCAATGCCAATCAACACCACCTGGAGACACAACCAGGAATTTCTGGGTCAGGCAGAAGCATAATGAGCAAATGCAATGGAAAAGGTGTTGTCCATTTACTTAAAATTAATTCCTAATCTAGCCAAAAAATGAAGTCTATATGTCAATGGAATTTCACATGCTTAGGAACCAATTTCCCAAACCAGAAGAGATGAGAGAAACAGAAGGAAAGATATAATTGCTGCTTAAATGCCGAAAATCACATCTGGTACCAGCTGTTGACCCTTTGTGCATTGTCCTGCTGCACACACACACACACACACACACTGATTTCCAGCAGTTTAAAGACTCCCTCATGTGGTCAGATATGTGTCAGATATAGTGAATTAGATGACTGGAGCCTGAGCCAGCCACTGAGCAGGCAGAGAACATATACAGATAATAATTTATGTGGAGGTTTAAGGCTTACATCCTGTGAGGATCAACTCTTCAACAAACATGTCTTGCATGAGCTCACTCACCTGTGATACCAATGAGTTCTCACTGAAGTTATTCATCCTTCTAAATTCAAATGGGGACTACTGTGAATAATCATTGCTTCCTGGAGACAACTTTACTAACAGATAAACTGCTAATACAACACCTTCCTCTGTTGCCACAGGGGCACATCTCCATCACTCAACTGCAGCAGACACCCACTCCTTCTGTTACAGAGACTGAAGGGCAGATACTGGGAGCTTAGAGTCCTGCCAGTCCCAAACACCAGAAAGAATCCAGTTCCTTAGTGTATTAATACAATTACTTGTATGGATGCTCCCTCATCATCAGAAGAATCACTAAGAATGAGCAGTGACTAAATGTATGATTCAAATACACCTGTAGTTCAGGGAGGCTTCAGTCTGGCACCGTGCTGGTATCATAGTTACTTTCTACTGCAGTGCCCTGCAAGTCACATCCGTGGCAAAATGCACCAGCCCCCTCCCTCCCAATTTGGCTTAGCCCAGACCCGTGCTTTGTTCTGTAAGCTCCTTGGTTTCCTGATCCTCATAAACTGCCCTTCCTCCAATGTGAAGAAAGAAGGCTCTGGAATGATGATCCGGGAGAAATTACACACCAGGATCTGTGCAAAGGAGAAGGAGTCACAAGGCAGCTCTGGCAAACTGAGAAGGAGCCAAGGCCCTGGCTAAACTGGACCTGGGGCAGGCACAGGGGAAGCTTTCCTGAAGCCCAGCCAAACTTTTCCATAACCTGAGCTTCAGGTTTTCCAGGATCTTAGAAGATCTGAATGAAACACTCTGAAAACACCACATCAGCTCTGACAATTTTCATTGATTATTTCTTTTTCATGACTCCTGCTAAAATCAGTGCAAATCCATCTACATTAACTAAACTTTTGGTTTGCTTTCTAAACCAGAAGCTACAGAAGTGACAGCACAGGACCTAGAAGTAACAAATACAAAGAGAAGATATATACACAAACCACAATAGCTTATTTAAAGACACAAATCCCCCTGCACCCCACTACAGCCAGCTGAATCTGTAATCAGATAATCAGCTGCTTTCTTGACATCTTAATTGTGCTGCTGATTATTTATTTCTTCAGCCAAGCAACAGGTTTCAATTTAAAACATTAATCCCCACTAAGAATAAATCCATCAGTCTCCCATGAACTGTGCTCACTGACACCCTGCTTTACATATTCCTCTGCAACCACCAGGAAATCATCAGCCTTTGATAAAATTTTGGAATTAGTGACAGCAGCAGGAATCTCTACAGTGCACTTCTGGAGGGATGACTACTCTGTCAGCAAATTACCCAGGACACCATCTGAGGTCTACTCTTGAAACTGCTGAGTGCTCCTGAATATTTTCAAAAATAATTTTCTGAAAATAGAAAAATCCTTTGATAAAAGCAGCATGTTAACACATGCTCATTTGTCTCTTATCACAGTCAGATCTACTGAGCTATGTAGCTTACAGCTCACAAAACATCATGATTCCCTTTCTACTGTTGTTACTGAAGTATGCCCTCAAAAGAGGCATTTGCTGTCTCAGACTGTGGTGGTTTCTGCCATTCAGTTCATAGTAATACATGAAAGTATGAATTTAAACATCAAATCTGGCATCTTAATCATAAAGTAGGTGGTTATAAAATTTTCAACTTGGAGTGGTTCTAACATGAAAACAGTAACTAGAGAGGAGCTTTTTATGAGTCAGGAGAGAAAATGTGTATATCAACTAAATAACTCAATATGGAAGTTATATGCAACATTGGAATAATTTTTTTTCCACAAATACATAAAGGCTGTAGTTGTAATTATAACTGTGTTCATTTTCTGTAGTTAATCCAAAGGTAGCAGCTACTCTAATTCTACAGGTAAAATACCTTGTAGGTTGAGTAGTAAGGTAAGAGAAAGGAGGTCTAGGTTAGTCTTGCAGCTCTTCCATAAAGTTGGTAGATGTCTTTATGTTCCCTTCTCAGGGGAGATTTTTCCTCTTCATTTTGTATCACTCCTTTCTTTAATTCTTAACTTCTAGTAATCTATTTAGAAGTCACTAATTGATGACAGAGGTAATCTCTACAGAGTATGGAAAGTTGGGCAGCAGTTAAACCATCCCTTTACTTTCATTAACAGCCCTATTTGGTAGAAAGAGTCATATCTGGAAAAATTTCATTTAAGATCCAGTAAAAATCCATGATAACCTTTATGCTGTGATGCAGCTGAGAGGACCCGTGCTGGCTGTACTCCTGTTTAATAGAAACTGTTGTGTGACACTTGGTTTGCCAGAACACAGTTTCCATTCATGCAGAACTGCCAGCCTCCTGCCTTAACAAGTCATGAGCCAAGCCTCTAGATTATGGATACACAACTAAAAAAGTATTCTGCTTGTAATAACATCTCAAAGCTGGCAATATTATGAATAACACGATAAAAAGACTGTCCATGACAATGGACATATTTACACCAACATTTCAGAATAAGGCAGCTGCACCAGTGGACTAAACCCCAGCAGAAGCAAACCCTGAATTTCATAGAATTCCCCTGATGTCAATTATTGAAGATAATATCTGAGTCTGCATGATTAGCTCTCCCCCAGTAGATTAAGGTGATTCATAGGGCCAGTAGGTGGCAAAGCCTCAAGCTGCTTCTAAACCCAAATGAGCCACAAGCATCTTATTCAGAGCTCTGCACATTCTGCATAGGCCAGGGAGGGAGCAATGCTCACACCAAGCAAGAGCTGTGTACACAGACCTACAGTTTGTGCAGCCTGAGCAGGAGGGGCACGAGGGCTCCTGTAGGGTTTGCCTCAAAGTCCATAATAAAAATGTTCACTGTAAGGTACTAGGTAGGAGTGCAACCACATAGGACTAAAGCAAATTATTAGGTCGGTGGAAAACCAGGAAAATAATGTTTAGGCACTAATTATTATTATTTTTTTAATATATGTGGGATACTTCACCCTCAAGACAAAATACGATTTTCCTTTTTTCTGTTCTCTGGCAAAACTGAGCACTTTCATATATGCAAATAAGGAGAAAATGTGGCCTCTTCCAGCAGTAATAAGTATCTGCCTGTTGCTACCTTAAAATCACAGCAATCACATCTGGTAACTGCCCTTTTCTCATGTTTCCACTAGTTTTCAGACTTCCTCTTGTGGTAGCCTGAGACTGCGCATCTGGATGTTTTAAACATACAAAGGAATTGCTAGAGCAAGCAAAAGAGAAAACGGGGCAGAGAGTTAAGATGTGCAGATAAGCAACTGGTTGCACTGTGCAGCTAAAGTAACAGGCAGGAGAGTCAGGGAAAAGGTTTTTCCAAAAAAGAGAGCACAAGTTTAGGCAGAATGAAGACTCACATTGTCTGTGGCTTCGTTTTTAAAGTACTATTAATCCAAGTGTATCTTTTAAGCAAAACTTTAGCTGCACCATCACCAATCATTAAGTTTCCTGGAGACAGCACTCCCAAAACAGACAAAGAACTAGCAGTGGTAAGTGTTGGTTTCATCTTTGCTTCACATTTATATTGTTGTTTCATAAGCAGATGTTTCTTTCTTGTTTCAGCCGAGGCTAAGGAATGATTGTAGCATTCTCTCCCTAGAGTCTCTGGAAGTGCTAGCTGGCTAGAAAAGGTATCAGCTTTCAAAAGTTAAAGCCAGAGCCAAGTAATGTTTCCTCTCTTAAAATTTTTAAAGCCAGGAAAGAGAGTCTTTTTTTTTTTTTTAGTTTGAACATACAAAATAATTTCATTAAATCATTGTGACTGTAATCGAAAGATTGCAATGGTAGGAGGAAGAAGGGCAAATAAGATACATCTTATTTTTTTTTACTTAAATCAAGTAGAAGTGAGGGCTGCTGAGACTCAGTGCATGTATCACAGCTTTCCTAAGTTTATTTTCCAGATAGTTTGCCATGCTGTGCATAAACACAGCTTTAAGGGATGATTACAATTGAAAGCTGGCTCCAGTTTCAGAAAGCATTGTGACTAGTTGGGACTTTGAAAAAATATCTCAGAGGTTTAAAGAATTTTTTTTTTTCCAAATTTAATGGGGGAGGAAAAAAAAGAGTTTGGATTTCTGTGACATTAGCAAATTATACCTATAACTACAGTTTTTTATTCCAACCATATTTTAGCCCTGTGGACCTTCATCAAAATGACATTGTGGGGAAGTCCATTTCAGGGGAGATTGAGATAGATTATCCTTATTTTAGCATGTAAATTGTAGACATTTCTCTTCTTCAGCAGTAAGTCCATTTTAAGGAAGATTGAGATAAATTATTCTTATTTTAGGACACAGAGGATTGAAAGTTGGTCACTTTACTTAAGGAGATGGTATGAATCTTGAGAAAGGTTGCCAGGCCAAAGAAGGTCTGGGGGAGGGTAGAGAGAATTTCCAGATGGGAGCTGTGGTGGAAAGCTCAGGAAAAACAGACAAACTGACCCAAATAGAGCACTCCTCAGTCTTTAAAGAAAAACAAATTCACCCAGAGTTTTGCCCTATCAGCACAGCAGCCAGGGGATGGGGGAGAAGTGCATGAGAGAGACAAGGGTCCCACATATCTGAAAGTAATTGAACCCCTCTTAAATAATCTGTTTTCTTGCACACAGTCAGGTTTTATTCAATAACAGCAATCCATATCCCCCCTCATCTCTCCTTCCTTTGAACAACCTATTTATCCTGTGTCCTTCAAGGAAAACTGCAAGCTGGCTTCATACTGCAGTTCTTTGTCTTTCTCCCAGTATTCATGGGCAATGCTAACTCTGCCTCAGCCCCTCCATCAGAACAGCCCCAACACTCAGCATCAGAACACAAATTGCTGTGTTGCAGCTGGACCCTGTTCCATTAACAGCCTGGATCAAAATTCCAGATCCCCACAGCTCCCTGCTGACTCTGGGGAAACTGAACATTGCAGCCTAGGCCAAGATGTGGTTTACATAGACACTATATTTTCTTCTCATAGAACAGCTGGTTATGTTCATTTCTCATCTTCAGTAAAATCTCCATTTTAGGAAAAACTAAGAGAGACTTTCTATTTAGAATCCTAGCAAGTAGAATTCTGTACTATGCCTCATTTTATTTTTTTGCTTTTTTGTCTTACTCCCAAATCTAGAACAGTAAGAGCAGCATTCCTGCTTCATCAGTAAACTTAGTTCTGCTGTGTTATCTGTATAATACCATGGTACCTCAATGGAGCAGGGAAGCATAAGAAGCATAAGAAAATACAACATAGGACATTAAAATGACAGCCTGGGATAAAAACAGATCCTCCAGACTGATTTATTTGATTAGGTGCTAATGCACATCATGTTATTTCCACCAGGGCCCATTAACTGTGAGTAGGCAGATGCTTGGTGACAGCAAAGGTAAAAACATCCTCTGCCCACCATTTGCCAGTGCCACAGTCTCCACTAGAGAAATACCACAACAGCAGTTATAAAAATCACAAAGAACAGGAATAATCTATGCTCAGTCAGAAGGTGGATGGAGGAGCTTCTGAAAGGAAATGGTGCCACATCATGATGAAATCCTCTGCGTAAGCTCTGAGCCATCTCCTGTGCAGGGCAGAGGAGGTGCAGCTGCACTTAATGAGGAGGGATGGTGAAATCCAGGCTCCACCAACTGCAGTCATCAAATAACCTTTGCTGTATTTTGCTGACATAGTGGTCTTTTCACCAGTCTCCTGGGCTAACTTCACTCAGTTAATTAGATACATCAAGTAAGGTTTCACTTGGGAATACTCTCTGGCACAATAACTGAAAAGTGAAGTCCTTTTGTGAGGTTTCTTGTAACCCTCAGTAAGAAATAACTTTCCCTGATATTTCTGATACGTATTTGACAAATATGGCTTGACCTTATTTAGGCTGTTTTCCCACCTTAGGTTTGCAGAGACTATTTTGGATACAATATCTGAAGGATGCTTCTTCCTCTGCTACAGACCATTTTACCTGAAGTATCAGTAACTTGTAGCCTTCCTGTCTGACAACACCATTGACATGGGCATCTCTCAGCTCTGTGCCATGCTAAGCACCAGTTTGGGTGGCCTATACGTCAGTTTGGGAACACTTACCAACTCAGGGCTGGAGCTTTCCTGTTAGGGATAGGAATAAAATATTACAGACTTGAGTGTGTTCTGAAACCTCTGTGAAAGAGAACCATAAGATTCACTTTACTGGATAAAGCCTACAACTTCAGATAGTTTAGTCAAGCTGCTTAGAAACTGTCAATGAAAATAATAACCTAATGATTGGCTGTTGTCATTACTATAGAAGCACCCAAACCATCATCATCCTAATCCTCAAGGAAGATACAAATTCAACAATCTAAAGCTGCATGTAATTAAAACAGGGTGACTTAGCCTGTTGGTGCAACAGTTCAAGGCAAAGCAACAGCCTGAGCTATGGGTTTTCTCAAATTCAGTCTGGATGCAAACACTGAATTGAAGCCCACTGGGTAGCCAGCACTCCATTGTGTGCCCATGATGTGGTTGTGAGTCTGCAGTTAGGAACAGAGCTGATGAGGCATTTTATGCAGTTGCTGAGGATTTAACTGGAAGTTTTTCATTTGCTTCTTCTTGCTCTGGTTTATTGGAGCGACTATTTTCTTTTTTTCAAGGCAGGTTTCACCATGTGCTAGAGACCACCAGGTATTCTTTCAGGGTTGGTCCCTACTCTAAGGAGCACACAGTAATTCTGCCAGTCATTGCTGAATTTAAGGGAAAAAACAGTAAATATTAACCAACTTCTTCAGCTCTTTGCAACGTTAGACTAAAAAGCAAATACACACAACATCCAAACAGTTCTGTGTGGTTTGAATAAACAATGGTTTTTTCTTCTGAATTAATGTGGTCTAATTTGTGTGCTTGCTTTGATACCTTGGCAAGTTTCTCAATAATCCATAGAGTCTTCCAAGAAAAAAAATAAATACACAAAATCTAAAACTGTAAGCAGATTTATACATCATAAAGAAACCAGAAAAGATAAATCCATTTTTACTTTGTAGTTCTACATTAAAGCTCTATGCTCTACTTACTAATAAAGCAATTCATTAAGTAAAGGTGAAAGCTAATAGTGGAAATTATTGCTAATTAGCAATGTTGTGTGATCAAGGATGGTTCATGTCAATTAAGGAGATTCTGCTGGTCTCTCAGTTACTAATAATAGTAATTTCAAAAAGAAAACTTGCAAATTACAGATGGGAAGCTAACATGGAATTACATTATTTATTTGTAATGATTAACTGTTTCTTCTATGAATTTTACAGTCTTTGTTCTGTGCTTTTTTCCAAGCAATATCTTAACAAATATTATGGATGTCCAAAAGACAACTGCAATTTATTTGTCCTGAAAGATACTTTGAAGAAAATGCAGAAATTTTTTGGGCTGCCTGAAACAGGAGATTTGGATCAAAATACTATTGAGACAATGAAGAAGCCTCGCTGTGGTAACCCAGATGTAGCCAATTACAACTTCTTTCCAAGAAAGCCAAAATGGGAAAAGAATCATATAACTTACAGGTATGGGCTGGTGATGTTGGGGCTTGCTCCTGTGTAACCTTTTAAACAGAATACTTAGAAGTGGAGTAGCTGGTTAGAGGGCTAGAGAGGATTTCTTCACTTAAAATCTCTTTTTGTTTTATGAACACTTTAGTAAATGCCTATGAAATTTCACAGTGTAAAATTTCATGAATAATCATCTAAAGCTCAGATGTACAGTTCTTGTTGAGTCTAAAGAGATTTTGGGTTTGTGTTTTGCTGCAAGCATCCTACAGGAACTGGAGCAGGAGTTTCTCACCTGCCCAACTGCTCAGCAGTGTCTACAGCACTGACTGACTACAGAGGCCACTTAGGAGGATCTATTCCTCTGCATTCAGCAGTGATAAAAATGGTAATCATTAAATAAATTTTAAAATAAAGCAATAGTATTTCAGATATACACAAAAATGTTTTAAAGGAAACATATTGCAACAGTTTTAGCATGTTGTAATTTCTTCCTCTGAAGAGTCGGGAATATATATATATATATACACAATATATATACAATACAGCTCTTACTGAAGTCAGTAACATAAAAAGTCTCATTATCTTTGGTGGTCCAGAAGCAAACTTTTAGCCCCATTGAGAACAAAGAGCAGGTTTATCTTAGCTGTTTGACTTGGTCTGCTGCTTCCTCACAAGTTATGACCCAAACCATCCCTCATTCTGTGACTAGCCTAAAACCACTGCAAAAACCTGTGGCAGTTCTAGCAGTCCCCATTGCTGATGTGCTGCTTCTGATTATTCTTCATTCTCCAAAGAACTGGAAACTTGCCTTCACATGGAGCCTAGCTGGCTATAACATAAAGCACTCAGAAGTCCAATTAAAATATATGAATAATAAGAAAACAAGAGTTTGTCCCTTTCTCATGTCAGGCCTATGGCAAGCTGTTGCCTCCTGTTTCCCCATGTACCCCACTGCCAATATAACTGGCACACCAGTAAAGGATTAGCATTTAACTGGGAATCATAGAATCATAGAATTGGCTGGGTTGGAAGGGACCTCAGAGATCATCGAGTCCAACCCTTGAACCACCGTTGCGGTTGCTGTACAGCTAATGACAATGGACAGGGAGAAGAGCTGGTGTTTTCTTGTTATTAAAGAGCAAAACAATTCACACTTGACACTTTCAGAACATTGTTGAGCTCTTTTTCTGGTGAATAAATCTTACCTATATATGTATCTTATAAATCTTACAGATGAGCTCGGATGTCCATGTCTAAAGTGACAGCACAACTTGCAAACTAGGTAGTCTATAAAAATTTAAACCCCAAATGTAATGGAGTAGAGGCACACAAGCTATTGTCCTGCCAGCACCTCAGCACTGATGCAAATCCCTGAGTATTTTGTACAAGGCTCCCTGCCATGCAGGCTTTACAGCCTCTGGTTCCATAATTTTCTTGATGCTGCTACGACAATTCCAAAGGAAAAGAAGTATTATGCACCCCATCTAAACATATCTTTTAAATACATTTTCTGAATCAATGGAAAGTATCTAGATCTCAATGAAGCAGTGTTACCTCTTAACCAGTATTGCTGCTCTCTACATTTTGAGCAGTAAACAGCAGAGAACAGGAGGGGATTTCTGTGTCATTTAACTCTTCTTTTTACCTTGCAGGATTATTGGCTACACCCCAGATTTGGATCCAGAGACAGTTGATGATGCCTTTGCTCGAGCCTTTCAAGTCTGGAGTGATGTCACCCCACTGAGATTTAACCGAATAAACGATGGGGAAGCTGACATTATGATCAATTTTGGCCGATGGGGTATATCTTTCTATTTTTACATATGGCTTTGGTTTTGTTCCTTTCATTAGTTCTTACATTTGGAATGACCTACCATCAACAAGTAGTACCCCTGAGCCTTTCTGGCAAACCTTGTCCTAGTTTGCACTTGGCATTTACAGGCTAAGATCAGATTTCAGCAAGATATTTTTTTATAGCTGAGAGAAAGAAAAGTATTTAAATAATATCCTTAGACTACATTATCTTATAATATCCTTAGACTATATTATTAAAGAGAATCACCAGGGCCAACATTTTTATTTTGAATTTACAAAGCAGAACTAGAACTAGGAAATATTGGTTCCATGCTTCACGAGATGTGAGCTGGATCCCACCATGGAAGAGAATGCCCTCAAACTCTTTATTTATGGCTCCAAAGTCCATTTCCCAGGATAGGGGTGGAGGTCCTAATCTAATGGAGCTTAAAATCAATTTTGACTCTATAGCTGCCTTCTCTTTTTTAGCATAGCAGAATGCAGGCTTTCAATACATGCCTTGGTCTTAAGAAATTTAAATATACGGACTGTAAGATGAATTATGGTTTGAGTCCAGCTGCTGATAGGTGGCTTGATTAATATTTGTTGTACATGACTTCGTAATTAACTTTGGTCTCCCATGAAAGAATGTTTATAGCTTTTCAGTGTAAACCTGGGGCATTTTAACTTCTTAGGGACAGTCAAAGAATTTTTAATACTAATGAAGATAGTTGTGCAGCCAGTCACTTGGGAGGTAGACCTTGGAAGTGAAGTGAACAGTTCAAAGAATAACTGAGCTCTTTGTAAAAGTCTCCATTTCAAGCTGGTTTTCTTTGCTTTAGCTACTGAAGAGTTGACCTCAAAAGCTTCAGAGATTCTGTACAGAATTCAAAACTTCTGATCCTCATCCAGGCTGGCACAGTTGACAAAAAAAAAAAAAAAAAAAAAAAAAAGTCATCTTACAAAGCAGAAGTGTTTCTGTGTTTCTGCTGGTGTTAGTACTTGCTGCTTATACGCAGGCTCAGAAACAGTGGGTGAAGAACTTCTTCCACATTAATTCATTCTTCTGACTTTACTACATGTCACATTCACAGGAGCAGGGAAATCCACAAGGTTTTTCATTTTAAAGCTTTCTCTTAAGTGAAGGATGCACTTTGAAATAAATGGGACTAAAACACCTAATACATGTCAAAATCTTCTCCATGACAACTGACACACCAGCCTACTGCAATGAATGAACTGGACTAGTCTTAGGAGAGTGACAGCATCATGAAATCAGTGTAACAGAGTAGGAGAATCAGGGCTGTGTATTCCCAGCTCCTGTTAAATGGCAAGACATCAGACCAAAAGGCCTGAAATGATGCAACTGGAGCTGCTGGCAGCCAGCTTTGATGCACAGGTCAGTGTGGTGAGAAAGCTATGAATACCAGGGCTATGCCCTTGCCAGCCTGCCTTACCCACAGGCAGAGTACTTCCAAGAAAAGGCTACAGTGCAATAACAGGAGAGCTACTTAACCTGCTGCTGCCCTACAGCACTGCTGAGTCTTGGGGTGGTTGATGGAAGAGGCTCAGTTACAGCACTCAGCACTGCACAGCAGACAGCTTTCCAGAGGCTCACTGCTCAGACACTCAGCTGATTTGCTTTCCTGCTCAAAGCAGTCGGAGTCTTGCAAAAGAAAAGAGCACAGCAGCCTGAGGTGCAGCAGAAAAACACAGCCTGCAAAAAGAAATCTGTCTTTTGCTTTCCAACCTCAGTGTGGGAGGCTGATACAAATGATCTGAAAATACTTCTCAGCTACAATGTTTGTTTTACAGCTTCTACCAGTCTACTATGCAGTATTTCACTGTTCTTTGATTGCTTTCCACAATACTTAGGAGACATAAAATAACATGCTGTGACAGCTGCAGTACTGACACTTAATGTTCTTTGTAAGAACTGGCTGCTTCTGGTGCAGCATTGCCAGCACAACCTATACCAATCAACTCAGTGAAGTGTTCTGCTGCTGTCTCAGATGGGAAAGTAGACCTGAAATCATCATTAATGTGTGGATTCTGACAGAGCTAAGGTCAGGAGAAATTGCTCTGTTTTTTTTTTGTCTGCTTCCTCCTGCAGAGCATGGTGATGGATATCCATTTGATGGCAAAGATGGTCTCCTGGCTCATGCCTTTGCACCAGGGCCAGGAATTGGAGGAGACTCCCATTTTGATGATGATGAGCTGTGGACTCTTGGAGAAGGGCAAGGTACTGGAGTTTTTGATGTTTCAGAACAAATGGCTGCAATGTTTTACTGCTCTTTCAGACACTGCACTTAAAGTTGTCATTGATATGTCAATAAATGTTAGGAGATAAAAATTATATTGTTCTCTACAAAATGTTTCTATAATTCCTAAAGAGATGTTACCTGGGATTTCCAATTCTTTTCCTCTACTGCTGTCTCTTGAAAAACTGAATAAATAATGGGCCTGATGCTGCACCACCTTCACAACTTGTGGGAAAAGCAGAAAGCCATAACTAAGTTCTCTGGTACCCAGATTACAACATCTTTAATTTCATTTGTAACAGGCAGACTGGGCAGTGCTTTTCTGCCAACATATCCTTTTAAGATGGCTTAAGATAAGGATGCAGTTGATAAAAACAATCATCCACCTAAGCAGAGATTTATATACTTAAAGTATCTGTCAAAAACTAGTGGAATATAAATCTCTTATGTTGAGGACTGAAACAAAATCATTACTGAACAGTGGATTAAGAACATCTCCAAGAATCTTTATCAGGCAGTTTGCCATAACCTCATAATAATACAACAAACAAGACCAAGTATTAATAGCTTGGGACTTACTTTTTTTTCCTGCTTGAACTTTGACACAATAGTATATTTTTAATTATAATTCTTCTATTGTGAAATAATTTGGAAAACTTGAATATGACCTGAAATTCATGCTTACCTGTCATTTAAAATTCTATTTTTCTCAGCTGTCCTCCCATTGAAAATGTAATTGACCTTTAATACCAAAATAGTCAACTTCCTTCTATTTGGCTTGCTTTTAACATTAGCAAAAGCACTGAGCAGTACATGATGTAACTGGAGCAGATCCCTGCCTCAAACTAACAATGTACAGGAGGAAAATGTTTTCTGTATTAGTGGAAATACTGCACAAGCATCCAGCCAGTGACTGCCAGTAAAATAAGTGAAGTATTTAGAGGTGAACACATATTATAGCACCAGTGCTGTAGTATCAGGACTACATGGGACAAACTGCAGTAAAACCCAGAACCTGGGTGTGTCTGTGTTACCAGAGCAGATCTCATTCAAGTCCAATTAGAAATACCAAAATGCTTTGAGGCACAAGGCATGTTCAGCTCATGCTCAACTCCTGCCCAGAAACTCTCCAACTATACTGAACATTTGAGACCATTACGAAAGTAACTAAATTACTAAATGTATTAACAGCACATTTAGAAATTTCCATTGCCATAGTAACGAAAACATATATACTTTTTCTGGGCTAATTCTAAGGACTGTTCATTCTAACACTTTGCCATGAGTAATATCCATGCAATCCTTTCAAAATTACCAGTTATTATTTCAGCCATGGTAATTTTGCCAATACAGAGACCAGCAACATATTGTATTTCAAAGTGGAAACTCAGACTGCATTTCTATACCAATGCCCTCCAGGAAAAGAAGTCCAGAAACTGCTTTTTTTTTTTTAAATCACTTAGTGGCTAATTTCACCACTGCATTTGTTCTCTTTATAGTGGTTAGAGTGAAGTATGGAAATGCAGATGGTGAATACTGCAAATTTCCCTTCTGGTTCAATGGCAAGGAATACAACAGCTGCACAGATGCAGGACGCAGTGATGGATTCCTCTGGTGTTCCACAACCAAAGACTTTGATGCAGATGGCAAATATGGCTTTTGTCCCCATGAATGTAAGTAGAGCACTTTTGTTCTACTGATTTTTTTTCTGGTGGTATGTGCCCTGCCTGTTTTCTCCATATACCCATCCTTGTACATCTATTTCCTTTCTGGCAGATTTAGATTTCCTGCTCTCCAGTGTCTCCTCAATATCTAAGCAGAAAAAAACTCCCTAAATGCTCCCTTAGCATAGGAGAGTTTGTAACTGATGATGACCCAGGTGGAGGCATTTCTCCAAAAACAAGGACATACTGAAGATATGTCAGAAGCAATGTCAGCCCCAGGGATATAGGGAAGACAGCACAGGTTTATTTTCATGATCTAGGAAAGTTACTCAACTTTTAGAGCATGGATAGGGCCACACTAGGAGATGAAGCACACGAAATGACAGAAAACTCTCCCTAAATTGCAGGCCATTCCACTCACAGTTTCAACTGCATCTCCTTCAAGAGCAGGGATGGGCAAAAACCAGTTAAGGATGAAACCCATTAAGCCAAAGCTCCTGAACTTTACACACCAATGTTATCAACTGGTGGCCCAAATCCTCTGAGTCCAGAGCCCTTTTAGGGCAACTTGACACAACTATTGTCACAAATCACCCTTTAATGACCTCATATTGCTTTTCAAAGTAAAAATGACCAAATTATAATATCTATGCTGGTACAAAGTTATACATTGGTACACTGTAAGTCATTAGCTAGGAGAGCACTAATTTTTAGAATTTAGGTTTTTATTTTTAACACTGATCATACAACTCTTGCTCATGAAGCAGTTCTAGGAGCACACTTCAGGTACAGGACTTGCATGGTATGTCACAAATCTGTATCAGTACCTGTACACAACTGCTAGAGGGTCTAGAAAAGCTAAGATCATATTAAATTTCTATGTTTTTGGAACGTGAACAGATTCCTCTGATTCACAAGCAATTTATTTCATATTTGGAAACACTCCTTTACAAATTAAACAATATGTATAATCCTTTCATGTAGCTGTAACTTCTAAAAATATATATACAGTATTATTAACATCTTTCAAATTAAATTATGACAGTATGTTTCCTGTTAAACATCAGGAACATGTATTTATATGCTTAGAAATTTTAATGAGCCTACTGGAGATAAGGTTTCAGACAATTTATTATTATATGAGTGTTTATTTGATCTCCTGTATAACACAGCAGGAAACCTTTAGAGAAGTAATTAAGTATAATTTGCTGTAGACTACTGTGCTAATTTATCAGCAGTGAGAAAAGAAGGTAAGGAGTTTGATTCATCTCCTGTTTGCCAGCTCCAGTGCTGGCACCTATATTCATGGGCATTCCCAGTGCTGCAATATCCCATATTCACTTTCTTCTGTTTGTACATAGCTGATTGCTCTAAGTTTTTGTCAGCAGGGAGTGTTTCATCACTCCTGTTACCCTATGTCCTGAGCAATGGAGCCACAAGGTCACTAAAACTTCTGCCTGCTGCTGCTGTGTCATAACAAATATTAAGAAAGTTATGAAAGATATGAAAATAGTGAAGTTTTTGTTGGACACATGCTAATCCTGCTGGGAACAACAGTACTGAAGTTATTTATAATATCAGGGCATCACACAGTCAGTACAAAGAAAGGTAATGCAGATTGCTGAAAGAAAATTAGTGATGCTTTAGATGCAAAGCTAACAAACCAAGAACATGTTAGGGTACTGCCAGACCAAGAATGCACAAGCACAGCCTGACACATCCTAGGCAAGCCCCAAGTGGTGCAAAACCAAACGTGTGTGTTACACGTATGTCTGTTAAGAAATTCAGGTGTAGAAAAAGCTGGGATACCCTGTCTTTAAAACTTCCCTGGTATCCGATTGTAGGCAAGCACTAAATGGATTCCTGCTTGAAAAATGTTGGGGATTTCTCAGATTCATTCACAAGGCCATATAGTTTCCAATATGAGATGACATGTTTCTGTACCAGGATGCTAGTGGTTTGCAAAGTCTGTTGTAGAACACACCAGACTTCTAGCCTTAAAGTGATAAAAAATTACACTTTGATTTTCAAAGCCTTAGTTGCCCACTATAGATCACATCTAGAGCTGCAATCTACCATGGTGACAGCTTGTACATAACAACAGGGCATCAACACACAGAACTGTGAACTTTTAGCAGAGTTCAATTGAAAAAAAAAAACAAAAACAAAAAAAAGTTGTCATTAGCTCCATGACTTTGAGAAGCAGCCTCTTTAGCCTAACGCACACAAACACCTGCACAATCATTTTTGCCTAAAATTTTGCCAGCTCCCTTACTCTCTACTTTTCAACCACATCTCCTGTCCCTCAGGTTAATCCTTCCAGCTGGAAAAGAGTAAAATTGGCCTTATTTCTTTAAAATACCACAAATGCTTGGATATAGTCAGAATGAAGCCCAGATTTCAGGCAGCTGAAATCCACATACCCTGCCTGATACCTTTGAAAAATCCCAGTCCTACAGGACTGAAAACACAAGCAGTGAAGCACTCTCAGGGAGAGTTGGTTCTGGAAGCTGATGATCCTGGAAACACTTGTGTCAAAGTTCCTGAAATGGAACAGAAGGGTTTCAGCCTTTTGTTTCTGATGTAATTGTTTCACAAGATCCTTGAACAGTCATGCACAGATGTTTCTTATTAAATCCAGAGCAGCATTGTTCACTCAGTATTCTGAGACACCATTTGTTCAAATCCAGTTGAATAAATTCAGACAGGGGAGGATTTACATCATAGAGCCTGTGCTGGGGGTGGCATTCCCAGTTGTCAGTGTTTGTTTCTCACCCCCTTTTGATTCACTGCAGCTACTTTCAGTTCTTGCCACACTGCGTATTTGGAAACATATTTCAAGCTATGGTACTGCCCAGGCTTTTCTGAAGTTAAACCCAGATCTGTACCCTAATTTTGTAGACTGATTCAACTATCATTTGTCAAAGCAGAAAGTTACCACCTACCACCCAAATCTTAGGCAGGTGTGATCAACCTCTCCTTTGCCATATGGGACTGAGGAATCTTGAATCTCTGTCTTTACCAAATTGCACTGAAACTACAGGACATTTAGGCTCCTCTGGCCCTCTGACATCTGTTACTAACACCTGCACTCTGCCTGTACCTCTTTCATGCTGGTTGTAGTTTTTGTAGGCTGCTGCTCAACTGTTCTCCCAGACAGAACCTTCATGTAGCTGCAGCTACCTCCACCCTGGACCTGTGCCACAGGATTTTTAGCAGCCTTCCAGCCTGAGGCTTCCTTACATCCCAGCTGGCTGATTATTCTGGGAAGAGCTAACAGTCCAGTGCAGCTCAGACTCGCAATGTCCAGTTGGAATCTGTTCTCACATCACCCTATCTTCACTGATTTTTAAATTGCTGAGCTTACCATGATGCAGAACACAAGTCAGTCTCTTTTAGATTCACTTCAAATTAAATTAAGCTTTTGCTTTGTTTGGGCAGAAACTGACCTAGTCTCTGTCTTTAACTTTCATATATATTAAAGAATTTTCTAGTTAAGGAGGATTTGAAAACTTTAATAAACTGTTGTTACCATCACATAATGATACCTCGAGCTAAATGAAAAACTGTATTTTGACTGTGACTCACAAAGACTGCATGCAAAGCAGTAGGAGACTAACTTTCCATAAGGTTTTTGTAATTTAGCCACATTTAACCAATAAAAGAAGGCTATTAAAATACAAAGTTTGCCAGACCTGGAGCTGGAAGTAGCTCATGTGGTAAATGAGTCATCTAAACAACTCAGTTTAATTTTGCCTTCCAATTGTACGATTTCTTTATTTTAAAAAAAAAAAAAAAAAAAGTCTTTCTCCAATCACAATAGCCACAGTCCTAGTTAATGCACATTTCCTAATTTATTACATCATCCAAAACAAATACAAACATTTGCAGCTTGCTCTTTTGGGTGTGCACAATGTGTGTTGCAGTTATCTTGATGAGCACCTTTTGTCTAGAGGTAGCACCTCTGTGTTGCTGCTTCAGGATGTTCAGGATGCAGAAGGATACAGATGACAGCTTGGCCAGATCAGAAGTTCAGTGAACTCATGCATGTGAGCCAGATATGAAAAGCTCCAGGTCCTCTCTTTAGTGTGACTGGAACTTATCTCAGTAACTTACTGGTTCATGCCCCTGAGGCTGTGGCCAAATACTGACTGAAGATGAGAAGGTAAAATTAATGATCTGTGTCACAATCCCCCATTTTCAGAATCCCTCCCAGTCAGACTTTACCCAGAAGAAGTTGGGTTTTTGTTACTACTCTGAAAAGTGAAGCACACTTGACCAAGCAAAGGCAAAGCCCCTCAAATCCTACACAAAGGCATTGAGGCTGCAATGGCTTTTTGGTCATCAGGAATAACAGCAAAGCTAGAAATAACCCACCAGGCCTTCCCTCATGCTCTTTGGGTTTTACCTTAGCTTACATCTGTGGGAAGGAGGGTGGAAGAGGTATCCCCTTGGAAACCTTAATAAAGGCCCAGTCATGCTTACTTGACAGGGAACTCAAACAGGGCTTTTGCATCCTGAGGTGCTGCTGTTAAATCTTAAGGGGAATTAGTGCAGAGTTGCATGGAAGGTTTTTTGCCTCTGTTCAGAGCAATTTGTTGCCCTCACAGTTTCCTCTCAACAGCACATGGCACTCACACAGTCCTGCCACTAAGGATTCCTATGGATACAGCAGCCATGACAAGACACAAGCAGATTCCCAAAATTCCAGATGCTCCAAGCCACTGGCATTTTCATGTAAATCAGCCTGGACATACATTTCTTTTAAAAAGCAGCATAAGAAAATTTTTCTGTCTTCCTCTATATATTACAGCAGGCTTATTAAAATCCAAAATCCGATCCCAGAACTCCTGACTCAGTTTAATCCACTCCCCTTCCTTAACGAGAGATATTTCTCCTTCTCAGAATTGAGCCATGGGGTCTTGTTTGTGTATAAACAATCCCAAGAAGACCAAAAGCCTCCAGTCAGGAGCACTAACAAAACAAAAGCTTTGTCAAAGGAGCCCCTTGCTTATCTCAAGTGCCTGAGCCCAGCTGCAAGGATTCTCAGGAATCAGAAGATAAGCCAAGAGGAAAAGCCTACAGGGTATTATTTGACTAACTCCACTGTATATCAGCATCTTGAAGACACTGAACAATATACACAGGTGGTCATAAGGAAAAACTGATCTGTGGCTCTGTACAAAGTTTGCCATTCTAGATAAGATATTTTATGCAAGGTAATTCAAAAAGAGAAGCACCAAGGAACACAAGTGACTTTTCCAACATCCTCTTCCTAAATGTTCTTTTTCAGAGACATCAATTATATGTTATGAAGCAGGCTATACAGTATTCAGACAATTCACACCACCTTTAGAAAGCTTGGTAGAATTTTCTTCATTCCCAGTTTCCTTATAAAGATCAGTTCCTTTCTATACAGTTGTCAGACTGCAACATCCCCTGTCTGTCTTGCCAAAGCACTTCAATATTGGTGTCAAGGAGAGGCTGTGGGTGTGACTGGCACCAGGCACAGCAGCTGCCTGATCTCTGCAGCATTGTCACTGGTGGTGATACTTCCTTGACACTGAGCACTGGGCAGTGACATTCCTCTTTGTGTTTTCTCTACAGCACTTTTTACGATGGGTGGCAATGGTGATGGACAGCCCTGCAAATTTCCCTTTAAATTTCAAGGCCAGTCCTATGACCAGTGCACTACAGAAGGCAGGACAGATGGATACCGATGGTGTGGGACCACTGAGGACTACGACAGAGATAAGAAATATGGATTCTGTCCAGAGACTGGTACAAGGAATTTTGTTTGTGTAACACAGTCTAATTTGTCAGTGTTTTAAGTAACAAGTCTCCCTTTTTACACCTCCACCAGAGCATGCAGAAGTTGAGGAGGTAGGCACAACCTCAGCATAGGTGGCCAAGGAAGTAACCAGAACACACCAAGTCTATCAGGGACACAGAACTGTTATTGAACCACAGGACTAAATGTGTTCTGCTGCAGGATAATTACAGGCAGATCACAATTTGTTAATGACCCTGGATGAGAAGTCTTACAAGACAGGAGCAAGCATGGATAATATTTTAGCTTAATACTTCCCAGTGTCACTTGAAAAAAAAGAAAATCATGTTTAGTATGTAAAGCTTGAGTTAATACATCTTTCCAGCATTTCAAGATGAACTAAGCAAAATGGTTTAGCCAGGAAAATAGACTTCTTTCTTTTTATACTTTTGAACTTGAGTTTTATTACATAAAGGAAAAAAATTAATTTGAAGTCTTTTATAGCTTGGCAGTTGTTCAATTTCAGGATACAGAGTAGAGCCATAAGTATTCAGAGTGTGTAAGTTAGATATGGCAATTCTAAAATCTCAGGCTTTTAAGAGCACCAAGGTGCAGCTGGAGTGCCCCTGTAGCAACCTGCAGCTACATTCAGACCTACAAACATTCTGGCTTTGGAGTCTTTTGAAAATGCCTGAACCATTTGCACCAGGGGGTTAATCTGCCTTCCTCAGGGCTCATTCTTACTCTCACCGATGGAAATGCTTTTTTTTTTTTTTTCCTGTGTCAATTTTGTCAATTTTCTTTTCAAATATTACTCATAATCTTACTCCTCAATGTTCTTAGAGAACTGCAGATTGTCTGCTTGCTTTCTGGTTTTAATGTGCAGTTTAGGAGAAAACGCCTCAGCTTTATCTCACAGCAGGGCTCCCCTTTCTCAATGTGCATTTCTGTCCTTCCCCACAGCCATGTCAACAGTTGGGGGCAATTCAGAGGGAGCTCCTTGTGTATTCCCTTTCATCTTCCTTGGGAACAAATACGACTCCTGTACGAGTGCAGGGAGGAGTGATGGGAAGCTCTGGTGTGCTTCTACCAGCAGCTATGATGATGACCGCAAATGGGGCTTTTGTCCAGATCAAGGTAAAGAGAAGAATTTGTCAGAGCAACACCTTGGTGTCATCACACTTAAGATGATTTCTTTCTCATGCTTATCACTCCTGTCTGGTTACAGGAGTGCAAAGGCTGAGCAAAAATGCTACACTGAAATGTGAGACTAATGTTAGTCACAGAACTCACCTGCTTGAATTGTTCTGATCGTCTGAAATCGCAGTGATTCAGTATCTTTGCAAAATATAAAAGCTAAAAACATTTTAAAAACCCACAATATTAAAAAAAAATGTTTGTCTTCTCACTAATTTTTCCTTCCAAAGCTAGTCCACAAGTACTATATATATACTATATATACATACATATATATATTTCGCTAGTACATAAGAACTATACTTTGATAGTGGTCAAATTAGGAACAAATGTTAAATGTAAACACTGAATCCATTTGTGACTGATACTTACAAAAATGCAAAACATGTTTAAAAGAGAGATACAGTATTCAGTATTTAAAATTATATTGGATAATCTTTTCCCTCTTTTGCTCTGTTCTTAGAGCATCAAATATACAGATCTGTTTATGGTGCAAGGATGCCAGTTACTGATGAAAAATTAAGTTTCAAGGTGTGGATTGCAAATTAATTATTCTTGGGCATTGCTATTATCATCATCATCATGATCATCTATACTTCCTTTTTTCACAGAAGTATTAAGACCATGACTAGAGCCACTTACATGTGAGACAGTAGCAAACATCTGCTAGAGAAGAGGTTTTAGAATTTCTCTAATGAAATGTCATTTCTGTATGTGTGAGACACAACACAGGAGGCTGTAAATGCCAATTACAATGCTTATTATTGAGACCTTTTTGATGGGCAGCTGGGAGATTAAAATTATAAGTTTATATCTAACCTGTGTGGTTCACTTCTCTTTGGATGCAAGCAGCTAACACTATCCTGCTGTGTTACTCAGGTTACAGTCTCTTCTTGGTTGCTGCTCATGAATTTGGCCATGCTATGGGACTGGAGCACTCTGAGGATCCAGGAGCTCTCATGGCCCCAATCTACACCTACACCAAGAACTTCCGACTTTCTCAAGATGACATTAAAGGGATCCAAGAGCTATATGGTAAAGTCCTCCCCCCCTCCAGCAGTATTCATCATAAAATCATGCAGCATAGGTTGAAATCTGGACTCAGAACTTGAACTAAATTACATATTGCACAAGATCAAACACCAGAAACATCCTCTGGTCCTTTCTCTGATTTCATGGTATTGCCAGGGCTTCTACTTCAAATAAATGTAACAGTTTAAGGACGAGGAGTCACTAAATTTACTGAACTAACAGGAGCACCAGAACTCCCCTGGTAATCAAGGCTTTTGATGAAAATCTTTAATGCCTTTACTAGGACAATGCAATGTCATGCCCTTCTCTAGCTTGGAACAACTGCTATGTGCATTTTGGGGTGTCTTTGTCTACATCAGTCTAAGCTTCCCAATTTCCAGCTCCCTGTAAGAATGAAAGGGCTTTGTTCCCAGGTCCATCTGGGAAACAGTTCACATTCCCACAGCAATTCAAGCTGTACCCTCACCACACAGTCACATTTTCAGATAGTGTACAGGAGCTGATGCTTCCACGTAAATGTATTTGGCAAGCTCCTGGACGTAAAACTGGGTTTAAATATTTTTATGTCAATACATATTTAAAATTTATTATTTTCTCCACAGATACTCTTAGTGAAATGCATAGGAATTATTACAATTACAGCTTCTTCTATGCATATGTATTTTCCACCTTGCAGAGGCACATGTGTACTGCAGCCAATTAAGCAGCTGAAAATCTACACCATTGCTCTTTCTGTGCTTTTCACTTTTTTACTGTCAGTAATAACTGTCAGTGACTATATTCTACAGTATTGAACACCTTATTGAACATTATAGTACAAATATACCAAAATTATTACCACATGAGACACCTACCAAAATTACTACAAAACTGATTTGAATTTTCATTTTTTCCCTGGTCTTGGCTGCTTTAATTAAGACTGGGAATTGAGATACAGGTAAGGTTAGGTGAATTTTCCAAGCTTGCACAGCCCATGTATTTGGTATTTTTAATTTTAACCCAGTTCTCTCGAGGCACATGTCAAAACCTGAGACAAAACTATATTTCTTGCCTCTTTATACCTGATATTACCCATTACAAACTGCTTTCTTTACAAAGCAAATATTTAAAAAACCTCTTTGATTTCTCCCATTATCTCAAACCAGCTACACTTAATTTGTTTCATAGAATAAATCATGTCTAATACAAAAATATAAATGCCTCGTAAGGCAACACAGCAGCCAAATGATCAAAGTAAAATGAACCAGAGGGCAGAGTGAATGTTCTGAAGAGCAGATTTTGATTATTGATGAGGGCACAAAGATCATACAAATGGTTCAAAATGCATCTTTGTAAATCCCAAAATATTGGCACTTCTAGAAAGAACAGAAACCCATCTCAACATCCCTCTCAGCAGAACTGCATATAATTCTGAAATGAGTAATTGGCAGTGATAAAAACTCTGTAATGTAATAAAAACTTCTGAATAGCTTTCAAGTAAAATAGGGAGCTCAAGATGGATTGACACTTTCAGGCAGAGTGTCTTGAATGAGGCCACACAGCAGATCAGAGCAGGTCTGGAAGCTGAAGCCTTCTCAGCTCTACTCACCCACCAGTCTGCTCAAAAGATTTTAAAGATTTCCCCTTCAAGCACTGCCTCCAAATTCTTCTCCTTCTATGAATTTTGATCCCTCATGTCCCCTCTGTTGCCTGGGCAATATTTCAGTGTGACAGGGTCTCTCTGTTCACTATTACAGAAGTATCACCTGATGTTGAACCTGGACCAGGGCCAGGGCCAGGGCCACGTCCAACCCTTGGACCTGTCACTCCAGAGCTCTGCAAGCACGACATTGTATTTGATGGAGTTGCCCAAATTAGAGGAGAAATATTCTTCTTCAAAGATAGGTAAGTGAGATAAACAGCTTACCAGAGGGGCCTCAACTGGAGGAATCTGGGAGACCCATTCATCAAACTCCAGAAATTTATTATCAGTCACAAAGCACATTTCTGCCCTTTCTTCTGTGTGTTTGGGTATAACAAAATGTGCTAATCGACTCCTAAGGGAAATTCTGGTTTTATGGTTAAATAAGGTTTCTCCTTATTTGTCATAAGGGTACACTGCTGGCTTGTGGTCAACTTGGTTTCCCCCAGGACCCTTTGATCCTTTTTCACAAAGCTGCTTTCCAGGCTGTTGAGCCTGGAAACCATGCAATGGTTTGGGGTTGTTCCTTACTCAGTGTAGGATTCTGAACTGGCCTTTGCTGAACTGTGTGTTTCCTGTCATCCCATTTCTTCAAGGGGCCAAAGTCCCTCTGGATAGTTAGCACAACCCTTTGGTTGTACCAGCCACTTCTCCCAGTTCTGGGTCATCAGCCAACTTACTGAGGGTGTGCCCTCTGCCCCATCGTCCAGATCATTTTTGAAGATGTTCAGTAGTCTTCTACCCAGTGCTCACACCTGGGGCACACAGGGAGTTAATGCCCTCCAGCTAAGGCTTCAAACCACTGACCACACACCCTCTAGGCTTGGCCAGTCAGCCAGTTCTCAGTCAACCTGGCTGTCTGCTTCCCTCACCCACACTTCAGCAGCTTCTCTGTGAGACTTCTGTTGGAAACAATTCAAAATTCTTTCTGACCTGCTCTCCCCTTATCTACCAAGCCAGTAATTTCATCACAGGTTATCACACTGGTCAAGGATGACTTCCCATTTAAGATTCCATGCTGACTACGCTTCAAACCACCTCCATATCTAAAAAGATAGGAAAGATGATTATGCCATAAATTCACCATTTCTTGGAGCTACTCTCAGACTTCTTTAACAGTTGAATTTTCAACTTCAGTCATCATTTTAGGAAGTATTGTGGTGGTTTTTCATTTCAGATTTCTGCCCTGCACTGGGATTGCATACGCCAAGATGCTGTGACAAAGACTGGGCCAGTTGTAGTTCTAGCTAAAATCAGAACAAGGAAATGCCAGAAACCTCACCAAAAAAAAAAAAAAAAAGTGACTGTTCTCATATTTTCTGTCCAGTTCTACAGACTGGAGCACAAAAATTAACCCTGGTGTCAACTCTGCTGCCTTCTGCAGTCACACAAGGGCTGCTCAAAAGGGCTGAGTTGCTGGGAGACACCTCCAGAATTCTAAATGGTTATGCAAACCAGATATGACCCCCAAAATCTCTAATTTACCCATCTGTAATGCCAATCACAAAATTAGCAATTGAATAGTTGCATTAGTGGGTCTATTGCTTGCCAAAGAAAGAGTAATTCCCTATAAAATATTTCTGGATGCCTTTTGTAGCCAAAACTACAAGCCCAGTAATTCAGCAATGGAAAAGTCATCATTTTCAGTGGAGTGGAGAGTAGAGCTCTACCCTTCCTGATTTCATTCCATAGAGTTTGTACTCTGGGAGGATGCTTCAAATCTGATTGCTAGAAAACTTCCAGTCTCAGTTTCTAAAAACACCCCTCCAAAAAAGATGTTCATTCAAACTTAGTGGCAGTTATCTCCAGTGCCTCATCCACCATGGATGAGGATCTGTTGTACTGAAGTACTGTTACAGTGTTGTAACAGATCTTCAGCTCCAGCGTAATTTTCATTATGATGCCCTGGTCCAAAGGAGATCCATTCCTTTCCCATGTCCATAAAGATAAAATTATGGAAATCCATGAGCAAAACCTTGTGACTAAACCCTGAGTGGTTTAATCCAGGTTGAGTCTGAAATCATTACACAACTATTCTGTGACTGACAGCTGTTGGAATAACACATCAAGATCACTGGTGACTGGGACAGGCTCCATGTGTGCAAGGGCTCCAAGGCAGAAGACAAGAGGCATTTTTGATGTAATAGCAGAGACATTCCTGATAAAATGGGGTGGCTGCAACAGCTGTAGCTCCCACTGCTTGTTCCAGGGCCCGCATTACCCAGCTGCTCAGCAATGAAGAACATCTCCTTAGGAGCATGGGACTTGGCAGCACCATGGTGAGAGACACTAGAGCTCCTTTTTCCCTGCCATAAATCAATGTCCAATTTGAAATCATTTATCCATGGTTGCCCTGAATATTCTCCCAAAGCTGTTGAAAATCTGGGCCCATGGATGTTCACAGTGCATGTGCTCAAATCAAATAACATCTCCTACCAGACAGGAGTATACACAAGAGTCTGAAGCTGACAAGTTCTTTCAACACACCTGTTCATTCCTCCTGGCCAGATATTGGAGCTGAAATTCAAAAGGCAGCAGGAACTGACAAAGTCTCTGCCACAAAACACCAATGTAACAGTTATTTGTGTCTGCTGATGGTGTAAAGTCCAGCCATCTCATCCAGAGTTCAGTTTTCAGCAAGAAGATGTGAAGAGGGTGTTAGTGTGCAGCATATTTTAACTCACCACCTTTTCATAACACAAAGTCAAGGGCAATTGGGTAATCTCACAATAATGTACAATAATTCCTTCTGTGAATTTCCTTCTAGTTCCCATCTATGTGACACCCAGATGATGATGCTTTGGGTTTTAAATTGGACTTAATCTTTATCAAAGGCTTTGCATTTTAAAAATGTAGAAACTAGGATTAAAAAACATCTGGTTGGAAGAACCAGATTGTAAATTGCTGTATTCTTCCTGTATGCCTCTTGGCCCTGTCAGTGGCAGGCCAGGGTTCCTTACAGTCCAGGGATCCCTAATGGCAAGGGACAGCCCCTTCTCAAGGCACAAAATGGCACCACAGTACCAACAGATCAGCCTCAAAGAAAGCCAGCACTGGACCCTTTCTCCAGCAAGCTGCAGACCTGTCCCCATTGGCCAAGCCTAATAAGTTTGCCAAAAACAATCCTTATTTTTGACAGAACAGTCAGCAGAGTGCTAAAACGTTCACCTCAGATCACTGCCTTCAAATTGAAAAGACACATTCTCACAGCAGTAAAAAAACTGTCCAGTTTCACAGTGTTCACAGCATACTCATCACCTCATGCTCACCTGTTGGCCTTGGTTGACAGACTTGCACCTTGATTTTGCTTTTGTAAACTGGTAATCACACGAGGTTTGATTCAACAAGGAACATTTAAAATCTATTCCTAAATCAGCAACTCAATTCAGTATTCTCTGTAACCCAAATAAACCAGAAGAATTTCATATTCAGATACTGCTGGTCAAGGAACTATGCAAAGACCAAAACAATCTGTTCCAAGTGACTCATTCTTTATCTAACAGGCAGCAAAAGCAGAACATTGCTGAATTGTTTTGCTCTGGCATGGCTTTGCCTCTCAGTCTTACAGCTTTCCAAACATCAGGCAAGCAGTATTATGACTCATTTTTGGAATTCAAACCCCAAATATCTATCAGATATCATGTGACTTCTGTGATTAACGAAATGACCATAGCATCCAACTGTCACATTACACAGGCATAAAGAGTAAATAGCAAAAATTAGGTCAGATCAGATGAATTATTTCATGAAAGTGTCTTCCCTTCCTCTCTCAAATCACATCTCAAACCAGGGAATAAAAGGCAATTAAAGGAGGGGCTCTTGGCCAGACAAAACAGCTGAGCCTTTCCACTGGGCACAAAGTCCTCCAAGTAAACAGAGTGCCCAGTACAACATTTACACAGATGGTTTTGTTCTGAGAATGAGTAAAAATTCAAACTTCTGAGGTTTCCCAAGATATTAAGAGACACCCCTTGATTTGCTCCCTTTGCATAACTGCATGCAATAATAATAATACAAATCATAATTATGTTAAAGTATAATGTAAAATGCATTAAACCTGTCTCTAAACACAGTATTAAAATTTAACCAGAATGAGTTAAAACATTTTAACAAGTTTGAGGCAAAATAAGCAAAAACAAGTTTGAATTTAAGTTTCCTCAATAGGATGAGTAGAAATAAAAACACCACATACCCAATTCAGAGACAAAAGAAAATACAGCTTTGACATAGTTTCTGCAAGAAAATCTTACTATTTTAATAAGTCCCTTGAAATGTGTGATTAATAAAAACCTGGTGTTTAGGTCTCTCCTGGCTCTGGAAAGTTTGGAATTCATACAGATAGAAATTAGTGCTGACTCAATCACAAATCAACTCCAAATTTGACAGAGAATTCTATAACTGGGATTTTTAAAGGAACTACTTTTATAAGTGGAAAAGGAAAGGTTTGTTATATGGGTTCCCATTCCATATCACATGTGCATATGTGGTGCATGAAACAAATGCTATTACCTTTTACATGTTACATATATGTTTAAACACTGTCATTAGCAAGAGTAATTAACTAAATATCTTTTTCCTTGGCTCTTTAAAATGAACATTATGAGTTATGCTCAGATAGATACTTAACGTATGAAATTATCTATGTTTGCAAAGTGAAAGTAATTTAATATATTGCTATCTAAATTACTGTTACCATGTGTCAGGTTAAATTACTATGCAACTGTAACTAAGAGACAAAGAAATGATGCATTTATGAGTTGTACTCTTCCTCATAGCAAACACTCCAGATTACCATAATTCAGGGTGTGGCACTAATACATATTTCAAAATGGGTTTTTTTTGTTTTCTTTTGGGTTTTTTTGTCCTAGAAATCTCTGTTCCCAGTCAGACTTCTGGTGATAAAAACGTAACAATTTTTTAAATTATTTTAGGGTTGCTTGCTCTAGTTCTAGGCAAAAGAAAAACTTAGTTTCAGATCCTCAGTTTCTCAAATGTATAATTATTCTAGATAGGAGCAGCTAATGACTATTTATACTCTGCAAAAAAATAAGATCCCAGTAGAACCTTGAGCTTCAGCAAGCACAACCATGGTAAAAGCTGTTTCACCTGAGGATTTAATAGTTGTAGCTTGGTGCAAGAGCAGTTCCACCAGCCTGCTGGATTTTCATTTTATAACCATGGCAAAACTTTTGTTCCATGGGGAAAGTAGTCAATAGTTCTATGAAGGAGGAAATAGCATAGCAGGTACCCTTTTTAATACCAAAAGCCCTCAGCACAAAGCTCTGCTATTTAAAGATAATTACAGCTTTTTAAAGCTTAAATCAAATTATGATCCTACCTATACATAAAATAGCCAATAAATTACCCTCTGCATTTCTCTAATGAACATTTTTAGTGCTAGCAGGTTCTTTTACAGCCAAGCTCACTTCCAAACAGTTTGATATACTGTTATTAGATTTGAACCTTTAGCCACTACAATAGTAATTGCAGGAGCAATTCACAGAACACAAATATCTGCTTTTGCAAAAGCTCAGCCATCTGCTCCACACACAGCAGCAGGAGAGCTCTGGTAGTTTAAACGCCTTGTAAATTAATTTATTTGTATACTAGAAACACAAAATACATTTTGCCCCGGAGCAAAAAGCAGCAGGAACTCTAAAGCAATCAGTGCCATCGGTGCAAGAAATTTCACCTGCATTCCAGCATGCAGCATTCTAGCAACACGCTTCTAAATGAATGGTTTGGCTTTTGAGTCACTGGAAGAGAAGAGTTACAAGTGTGGGCTGCTGCTAAGATGCATGTGGGCCTGTGTGCACATGCACGCCTATTGTGGCCTTTGCCAGAAATGATGAGAACCAGATGTGAAGCTGAATTAGTTCATTGTAAACCTTGTACAATTTCTCTTCTGCACAGATTCATGTGGAGGACTGTAAACCCCCGAGGAAAACCCACAGGTCCTCTTCTTGTTGCTACATTCTGGCCTGATCTGCCAGAGAAAATCGATGCCGTGTACGAGGCCCCTCAGGACGAGAAGGCTGTGTTTTTTTCAGGTATTTGGTTTGAGTTCTAGAATGTAAATAGCTATCTGCAAACTTGAATTCAAGCTCGGTCTCCCCCAGATTGTAACAGTGTCAGGGAATGACCTGTCTAAGAGCCAGCATAAGAAACAGGCGTGGGTGACAGATCTCAAACACCCCATCCTGAGGATTTTAGAAAGATCTGGATCTGAAAGATTTTAAACAGCATTCAGCCTCCATTACAACAAAGGGAAGCTATAAGCTCTTGGAAAGATAAATTCAGCAATAAGGAAGATCAAATGAGTCAGTAATTCATAAAAAAAAGGAAAAAGCAGCAACAGTGAGAGCTCCCTTTCATCCCTCACTGATCCATCTTCTCTTTACTCTCACCTTAAGTTATTCTCTCTGTGCATGTTGCTGCAGAAGATCAGACCTGTTCTCCCCTCATGCTCTTCCTTGTCTCCTCATCCTTTGCCAAAGACTGACTTTCACATATCAGCTTTGGTGGCTAACCAGGCAGAGGACACAGGTGTCCATGCTGGCTGCCTCCACGGGAGAGGAGGAGGAGAGGAGGAGAGGAAGCACCACCCTGTCCATCCTCAGTCACTCAGGGGGTTCAGCTGGAGTGGCCAAACCAGCAGAGCTGCAAGGCTGTTTTCAACATGAAAGCCTGAGCCAGCAAAAACTGGGCTCCAGTATATACTAAAAGCATGACTAAACATCTCCAATCATGTAAAAAACCATATGGCTGATGTTGCTGTACATTTTCTGTACAGGATGGGGAAAAACAAAAGTAATGATAATCAGTTCCACATGTCTCAAATGCCATTTGCTTTAGGGGGAAAAAAGCTTAAAAAAAAGTTCTATTTCAGGTAAGCCAAAACACTTCACATACACTATATTTAATCCTGTTACGTCTAAACCTCTCCCCCTCTCTTTATAATTTTGAGGAAAATGTAAGGAAAAATAAAAATAAAAATAATAATTAAAAAAAAAAAGGCAACCCACAAATAAGAGCTTCTTTAAAACCAAGGAAGATTAGTTTGAAAGTTAGGTGCAATGCAGCTATCTGAAAATTCTAAGACCCACTAGTACATCGTGTATTTTACTAGTACATGTTTTGAGAGACATGAGAAAATGCTGTATGAAAAGGACAAAACAAACAGGAACTCCAGACAAAAGTGCAAACATGAGCTTCTGCTTTTGACCTTCAGGTGCCTGCACTTGGTTTCAGGCCATCTTCACGATACAAAAATTACCAATATGAAGTATTTGTTTTAACATAACCTGAATTGTACTAAGACAGTGTCTTCCTCAAAGATGAGACAGCTATGAAGAAGCAAGAGCATGCTCAGGTGATGTCTTTTGATTAGAGGTAAGAAACAACTAAGAGGAAAAAGCAGAAACTGTAATCACAAGCTGCAGTTTAATCTAGTGCTCCACATATGGTAAAGTCCTACAAAGACCAGTACAGCTAGTGCAATAAGAAGTCACATAACAAAATATAAAAAAAACACTCCTCTGTATCTGGTTAATAAAGTGCTTGTTTGTTTTGTTTTCTCCCTTATTTAGGAAACGAGTACTGGGTTTATTCAGCCAGTAACTTGGATAGGGGCTATCCAAAGAAACTCACCAGCCTGGGACTACCCCCTGATGTGCAACGTGTTGATGCAGCCTTCAACTGGGGCAGAAACAAGAGGACATACATTTTTGCTGGAGACAGATACTGGAAGTAAGCTGCATGGAAGTGGTGGGGGGGGGATGGCATGCTGATAGCTGAGCTGGGTCTCTACAGCTGAACACACACTGAGATTCAGGAGCTAGGAACCAAGAACAGGGGTTTCATCCTTGGAGAATACAAAATTGACATGACAGCAGTGGTGAGCAAGTTGATGAACCAGGGAGTATGACTAGGCAAATGCTCTAGAATAGCAGCAGGAAATTCAAGTGTATTGGAGAAAACAGCTTGTAAGGGAAGAGGATTTATCTGGCAGTCTACCAGGCTGCTCACCACTAAGAACCCACCCCTCAACCCCTGTGTACCAGCAGCTGCCCCACTGTTAGGAGGGGCAAACTGTCCCTGCTTCCACAGCTCTCTGCTGGGAACCAACTCTGAAAGGAATTCCTTAAAAATGGGCTGATATCCAGTCACTTGAGCCAAAGTCTGCCTTGGAAATTCTTTCACTAAACCATCAGATTTGGGATTTCTGAATGTAAAAGAAACAGCAGTGTGACTAGCAAAGTGTGCTGGAGATGAGTGTCAATCTTGACAGCAGCTGATGGACCATTCAGACATGGGTGCTCTGCTAAAAGAGTGTGAGGAGAGCTGCACAAATCACAAGTGGATCTGCTGGTACTATGGGAAAAACCTTAGCTTCAAGTAATTTTGACTGTCATGCTCAGAGAAATTTTTGTTGCAAAGAACACCACATTTGGTATTTTACAAATGCATTTGCACTAAGGTTCCTGACTTAAAGACCACATAAGAAGCAAAATATGATGCAATGTAAGCAACCAGACTCAAGTGACCTGATACCATGGTCTGCCCGGTAAAGATCTTGGACTCTTAAATTAGGAAGGAATATCCTTAAAATGTCTCAAGGCTATTTCTGTGGTAGAAAGAAATATCCCAAATTACACCTAATGAAGAGTCTACTAATCGTACTTAATACAATTTAATTATCCTAGCTAGCAGGAAGATCTGGCACAAAACATCATCTTAAAAAGCAGAGGCACTTTGGTGCTTTCAGGAACTTGGTGACTTTTCTCCAATGCTGCCTATCAGAATGGCATGAGAGCAAAACTCACTCCTGCTTTCACCATCAGAGGTCTCTTCCAGGACCAAGACTTGACTTCAGGAATGCAGACATTACACAACAGCCTGAAAGTTGATTCATTAACTGCCAGTTTAGAGGAAAGTTAAACATCAGAAATACCCCCCAGAAATCTGAAAGATTCTCCAAGCTGTAAGGGTTCCTTCTGAGAGATGCTCTGTATAAAAAATTAAAGGAGGTCTCAGCATAATTGAGTCAATTTTATGTTAACAGTAATTTCATGTTATGATCAAACTAGATGAGAGTCTTTATTATCTACCAATGGCTGTGGATTCCTGTAAGTAAATAAAATACCCTTTCACAACTGCCACTTCATCACTTGATCATAACTTTCAATTACTTTGAGGAAAGTACTATTCTCCATCACCTAAGGAAAAACAAAACAACCACTTAAAAGCTAATGTTTTAGCATTGCATTGTAGAGATGATCTTAAACATTTGCAAGCAGTTCTACTACAGCCATTTGCACTACTTTGAATTCCTATAAAGCTACAGAGTTAGCAAAGCTGCTGGTTTCCTCTGTACCAACTACTGTTTTCATTAAATGTACTCCAGGGTTTCCAAGTAATTCATCACTCTAAACACAGACAGTATTTCTATCGAAGTACCTTGTTAATTACAGTCACTGCAGAATACCTAATTTATAGTTAAGGAATCAAAGTAAGCTTAAGTGATTTCTGTCTGTGTAAAGAGAGCAGGCAGCTGAGAAATATTTCAGGGAAAAATGCATCTCTGTTTAACACAGACTCTATATCCTTTAAGTATGTGGCTGTGTTATTTTATACAAGGACTTGGCCACGTGGAATCAAAATAGTTACATACTTCAGTCCTTCCTGTGCCATTATCACACTTACTTGAAATGGATTTTTTGGAAGCCTTCTCCTCTCCCTCCTTCCAGCCCCAAGCTATTTTAGTGTTATTGTAACAAGATTGTTAAGCATATTTTATAAGGGAGAGGAAGAGGACCTGGCTCAAATTTTTCAGCTAAAGCTTTCAAGGTACCCAACAAAGTACAAGGTTTTACTTACACACCAAGGAAAAAATAGTAAGTAATTTAAATTAATCATTTAAATTGTTTTGACCAACCTACTGCTTATTTGTACTGGTGTAACTGTAGATATAATCCAAGTCATTCCATACAGCAATGGGGGAAATGTAACCCAAGATACATACAGATATGGATAAATAGAAAAAGAAACATAATAGAAACTTAAAATAAAAAAAACAAATAAATGATGAAAATTATAAACAAATAATGAATAAAATATTTTATTAATAGTTAATAAATAGAAACATAAATACTTAACTCCACTACTTAGTCAAAGATAACCTCTCTGAAGGCCACTGCCCCTGAAGAGGTGCTGTTAGGGTGACTGAGGCTTCACAGGCACTGTAAGCCTTATTTAAACTGTACCCCATGGAACTGCTCCTCAGGACATCTCCATTCCTCCTGCTCAGCACTGACTCTCATCTATGAATTGGAAAAATGAGTAAACCAGGCCACAGCCTTGCTCCTTCCATCTTCACCCTCAAGGACTTTGTATCCCTGAGACATTTTTTCTTCATATGTGGCAGGAGAGATCCTGGATTACTTGTTCATGGGAGTGTAAAACTGGCACAGATCTGTCTTTACATACACATGTAAAACATATACATGTGCAAAACACAGAGTAACTGAGACAACTCATCATCTGGAGATGTGGACACAGAGAGAACCACTCACTTCTGAAGGACCCTGCAAACCAGATCGTGCTTCCATCTGAATGTACATCCTCTGAGTTTTCCATCTTTAAAGCACAGATTGTGAAAGCCACTGTACTTTAGGGTATTTCTCCCCTCAGAGAAAAGCATGTATTTTTAACTCAGCATTTACTGTGTTTACCTGCTGGAAAAATCTCTTTTCTGTGGGAGCTGGTTGCATTGGTGTCCCAGCACTTGAATAATAAAAGCAGTCTGGAGAAGGATAGGTGTTACCTATCACAAACTGGATTTCTTCCTGAGCCTGAAAAACTACTGTCAGTGCCTTCAGGAGGGGAAAAAAGCTTGATTGTCCCTGTTAATCATAGCTGAGAGAGAGACTGTGTGAAAACAGTAAGGGCTTTTAATGAAATGTTAGGGAATGTAATTAGTAATTGAATAGCAACTCATCAGTTACAGGGACTAAAAGCGTATCTCAAATAAGCTTTCAAAAAGATGGCCATTTCATATTAAAATCAGCTATCTTCAGATGTTGGCTGCTGCCAGAAAAAAGTTCCCTTTCCTAGAATTATGTTCCAGAAGCGTTTTCCTTAGAAAGTATATTTTCAATTCAGCAAGAATTGCATTTCGAAAAGAAAAGGTGTAAAATTTCACAGGGTTTTAAAGGAGTCAGAAATGCTTATAATGAAACAATGCTACAGTCTCAGTTATTATATTTCAGTTAGATGTTTTCTACAGTCACATTTGATGGGCCTCCCTATAAAATTATCTTAAATTTTATCATTAAATACAATTTTGTAATGCAGCAATATAATTTCCTTCAGGTACAATGAAGAAAAGAAGAAAATGGAGCTTGCATCTCCTAAATTCATTGCTGATTCTTGGAATGGGGTTCCAGATAACCTTGATGCAGTCCTGGGACTTAGTGACAGTGGTAAGCTGTAATTCTGATCTAAGTCTGCTATGAAACTTACTGGAGGCTTTAATATCCTGTAGTCCATGAGAAAAAGCCAAATTGAGCCAAATTCAGCTTTGCCAACTACAGTTTTGGGTTCTTTGTCTCTTATTTTCCCATTTAATATCAGTCGATAAACACTCTATTAATCACAGTTTAGACTTAAAAATTAAACATTTAGGGAACAAAACCTCTTCTGAATACTGTTATCCAAACAAATAAAGTAATGCTCAGTTTCAATCTGCTCCTACTCTCTGTCATCTACTTGCTTTATGCTGAACACTTTGCAAAGCTTAACAAGGCAAACCCCAGCTTATATTAGCATCTTCCCCCTTTTTCTTCCTTGCCTTATTTCTTTTTTAAAAGCCTGTACACTGCCTTGCTTAAGTCTTGATGCATCTCATTGTTTCCCATTGCTATGCTGTACAGGTCTTGAAACCTGCTATACACATCAGACAGAAAATGGAGGAAAATAATCCATGATGCAGTCACTTTTATGTCAAGAGGTCCCCAAGGCTCAAGTCTGGGTTCATGTTGGTTTTACAGTTTGGGCATGGAGTAAATTAGCTCTATGGAAAATTGCTTTGATGGAGTAGTTTGAGATAGAGACTGTTACCTGTTACCCAACACCTGATGCCAGGATGTCCTAACACCAGAAGGCATGAACAGGACAGACCCTGTAGCTTGGAAATTTCCCAGCTTCTTGCCAGGTCCATAGGTTCCTCAGGACCAGCATGCAGGCACAGTGGCTTTTCTGCATCATCCTGCTGTAGCACAGCCAGAACACAAGTGTGATCATGTCCTTTATCACAGGTACAAATGGGCTTTTCCCCTTTTGTTTAACCTCCCATCAGCTGTGGGAGCCTGGTCTGTGTTTTTAAGTGGCCTCATATTTTGCACAGATACTCATAAATGCTGGAAGTGCTGCAGATATCACATGAGTCTTGACTCAAGTACATACTCAACATCTATTTTGCCAGAAAACATCTATTCCCAGAAAATTCTGGCTCACAAAATGGTAACCTGACTTCACTCTCTATTTAACAATACCTCTCTTCTCACACAAGACAAAAACCTTTGATTGAGAATAATGTACTCCATAATCTGAGTATGCTTTCTTATTTATCTTCACAGGGTACACCTACTTTTTCAAAGATCAGTACTATCTACAAATGGAAGACAAGAGTTTGAAGATTGTTAAAATTGGCAAGATAAATTCTGACTGGTTGGGTTGCTGAACTGTATGAGATATTAGTAACCAAATATTTACTTTTTTGTTATATGCCTTATCTGTAATTAGAAATAGATCTGAATGCTAATTACTGGACCAGTCTGGTACTGGCACCAAAACATTAAGTACCAGTACTGAACACATCAGATAATTTAAGTTTGCCTCCTCAGTATACAAAAGATGTTTACGTATATATTCTGGTACAATTTTTCAGTTTTCATGCTAGCCATAGTAATGCTAGTAACAAACCACCTGTAATTCTTTATTCTCCCAGTGCTTAAACAAAGCATTGAAACCCTGGAGACTGGATCATGCCCCTGTGTTATACACATCCCAAATAGGCTCAAATGAGATGTACCAGCAGTGCACTTTGATTTTTATTTTTTTAAATACGACTCTGTTATAAATAGATGGTTTATCTTGATGTTTTTCACCCTTTTGCGAGTTTGATCATTACTTCCACTTATTTACATAATAATACAGAAAGACTGTCAAAGGCACAGGTTGCCTCAGGATTTGATTTGTGTCGATGCATGATGGAATCATGGCAAGAAACTGTGTTAAAGTATTGTTTTAAAGTACTTTTTATTTTAATACCTTAGTTAAATTTAGCAATTTGCTTCATGCACTTTGTTACTGCTCTATAACTTGTTTATATGGATGGAATGACTCAGATTACTGAAGTCAATGCGTTACACATAAAAGTCAAGTATTATTGTTTAACTTGTTTAATTTTTCTGTTCTTTAGAATACTGGGGGTTTGTTCAGTTAGGTTTTTTGCTTATGCATCGGGCAACAGAAAATGTTCTTTTCAGAATGTGAAGGAATGTTTCTCATTAAAAAAAATAACAGAAAAGAATGTCCCACACATGAAGAACCAACAAGACGAATAAAATCAAATTACACTGTCAACACATCTCATGTCCAGGTTTCCTTGTATCATTTGAAATGAGAAATTCAGTAGTATGTTACAGTGAAATACCTTCCAAAGGAAAGGCCATAATACCCCAGTATGTAACTGCACCCTGGATTTATTTAGAAACCTCAGTTACCTTCTCTGTTAGTTACAAGATGTAACGGCAGCAATTTACACCAGAGATGTATGGTCCCAGGCCTCTGCAAAGCCCACTGCCTTCTCAGAAAATTTTCCATGCCTGTCTATTATCTACTTCTTCTCCTTATCAGCAGGCTACCTCAACACAACCCAGCCAGGCAGAGTCATTATAAACACAGCAGTATACATACCCTCTAGGGATTGTAAGCTTGAGAAACAGTGATGTAAAACCTTACTCCTGCCCAGGAGATCTGACACCATTTGACCAAGGATCTTATCTGGCCTCATGAAGACAAAATGCCTCATGAGGCTGTGGACTGAGTGATGCAGGTGGTCAGCCCAGACCCTTCTCAATGCATCCCTCACTCTGAGTCTAAGAGCCAACTAATACCTGAACCAATGACCACTTAGTTTCTTCTCATGTCCTCTACAATTTTATGTTTACTCTCAGTGCTTTCCTGTTCTGAACAGGGTTTTGTTATTATGATATTCTGAGAAGATACAGCTTCTGAAGTGCTGACATTTGCCAAATCATCTTTCCATTGTATACCATCCAGATTTAACTCCTACTTTGGGAAGATTCTGGTTACTAAAGACAATTCTCACCTGGATGAACCAGTACTACTTTTACCTATGCCAAAAGAAGAGGTGGCTGTTTCCCCCTGAGCATCCTCATTCTTTTCACAAATCATTGATCTCCTTCCTAACTAGTCAGGCACCAGAGTCAACAAAATAATATACTCAACAAAGTAGCTGTAATTGCAAAATATTAGTGTTCCAGTTTCTACAGACACCTAATAACCCAAGATTTCAAAATCTATTGACCATAAACATACTTCCTATACTAATGAAATTCCTATACTAATATTCTGCAGCTTTAATGACTGCCAAGAGTTCCTTTTGAATGTTGCAATAATTTTTCTCTAGAGAATTTAAGCAACTCCAGTAACCATCCTCAAGATTCTTGTGTTTTTGTGTCAATACTGCCCCAAACCACATGCTTGAGTGTCTGTATGTAATATGAAGAAAGATTTTGAAATACAGATATACTAGGGGAACACTTGCAATGGGCCTTTTCAGCTCTAAACTTGATAAATCACATTTCTACTGATGAGTGAAATAGTTTCCTTTTCATCTACAGCATACGTATTTGTTTTGCAACATGGGCAAATCTACAAGTTTACCATAATCCTACAAAACTCCATACATCTGGTGGATTTAAGGAGTTCTGCTCAGCTCCTTGTTTTGTTCTTGCCTGTGTAAATCCATTCTCCAATGACTATAAGAAAAACAGAAATAAATGTTCTGTCCTTAAACCAACTCAAATTCTTTGCTTTCAGTGCCAGACTGGCAACCTTAAGCTTATCAATTGTAAGCACATCTGTTTCTGTTCATGAACTGTAATATTTGCCAGATTATCCCCTGACACAGATCAGATCAGCTGTAGGAGTATTTGACCCTCCTCATTAACCTTTCACATTTGACCTGTGAAATGCCAGAAAAGTCACAAAACATCCTAACATAATGCCTCTTGCTGGCAGCCACTTTTAATACCTCACTGTTGGAACCTAGGAACAATCTGCTCCCCCTCCAGACTATCACCTAGCCATGATGATGGAGAGGAACATCAATGTATTTTCTGCTGTTGGGGATGTTTTCCTTTTTTCCTCTGGCCAAAACTGAAGAAATTTTAGATTTCCTCAATGATTTTATACCTCTTCTTTCCTGTTTGTAATGAGTTACCAATGAGATGGAAAGGCCTTGCCTGAGCAGCACTGCAGATCCACCTGTACCTGGCCACATCCCATGCTGATCTGTCCCATTGAGTTCCTTTCCTGTGTCCCTTTGGACCTACCCCAACACTACGGACACACAGTGATCCCTGAACTCTTGGCTGAACCAAATTACCTTCCCCAGGACTTTTCCTTTCACCTTTCCTGAGTACTGTGAGACTGTCTGCTTATCATTGAGGTCACAGCCCTGCCTTTCCTGCCCTCAAAATAATTATCCTAAAAAATTTTCAGAACTGATTCAAGACTTTAACCCACCTTCTTTACAGAGGAAATAAAAAAGGCCAAAAGCGTAAGTGTGTCCCTCACAGTCATGTGAAAACCTGCAAAAAACTTCTATCAACCCCTTACCTAACTTATTCTATAGTTTTATTAAATTGAAGTCAGGCTCACTGAGGACTCCCTGGGGTCAGGGTAGTTACATCCACGCTGCATGGGGGCTTCTTGCAACACAGGTGGAGGTTGGACACCTTTGCTCCTAGAGCAGAAGGAAATTTTCCATCAGTGATGAGCAGCAGAGGCTGGATGCACCCAGCAGGGCAGGTCCAGTGGAGTAAAGGGCAGTGGTTTGGTAACTGCTCTGTCACAAGACATAAAGGCAGCCAAGGCTATAATGAAATGCCATAGTTTAAATACTGAATAGACACAGCAGCCTGAACTGTGAATCATGCTTAATTTTTGCCAAACACTTTGTATTTGTTGAAAAAACATTTTCTCCCTGTGATTTTGTCATGAATTTACAAAGCATGGGTTACCCATAAATTTAAGCAATTGAACATAATTGGCTTGTTCATTGAATAAATGAACAAATGAGGAAGCAGGTCCCAAAGGCCCATTTTGGACAATTTTCTATTTACAAACCCAGATATCCATGGTTTTAGAGGAAAGATTAGGGAAATGAACATTCATCTGCTTTTGGAAAAGAGGAAGGCAACAAATGAGCAGGCACTGGGCTCTGTGGGACTGCTGCAAATGCAGAGCTTTACATCTGCAAGAGGAAATAGTCTGCTCCAGACTGGTTATGTAAAACACTCCTAAGTGTTGAGGTATTTCAGTGGAGGGAGCCACAGTAAGGATGAAAATGTAAAACCAGAACAAACCCCTCAACAACCAGCAACTCTGAGACTCTGGCAGAGAAACAGCAGACTTAAGCAGACCTGGAAGTGTCTCAAAAGCTGCCATCAAGGTTTCTGCTTACCACTGGATGTGGTCTCTGAAAATTAAAACTAACATAATCAGTACTGCTAAAATATATTAAGTTTCTAGGACACGCTGTCAGTTTTTAGTGTCCCTGAGAAAACTGTCCCTATTCAAAGGTTGCTACACACAGGCAGTGATGTTCTGAATTCACAGGGAACTTCTCTTTCATGAAGTTGAGTCTGGAGTCAAGGGAACACTTTCTTTCTCACATATTTAAACTTTACATGTAAACACCAGACCCAATACACCTTCCTGATCTCCCCTCAGAATATTTCATTCCTCATTACTCACTGCTGGCAGAAGAACATAAAAGGTCTAAAACCATGCATGTTCAAGCATTCATCTAGGTGCTCTTTTTTTTAATTAACAGCATTTTTCATGTGTTGAACTAGCCCTGGTTTCTCTACTTAAAAAGTTAATGATTCACACTTTGTCTGTAAGCATACCATGAATCCTAACTAAATACTTGGCTATATATGTGCAAAGATTTCTCAAAGCCACCAAAGATTTTAGACTCCCAGCTCCATAGCCCTTTCTCAGCACAACAGAGCCCATAGGAAAATCACCTTCCCACATTTCCTAATCAAAATTTTACGAGCAGAGACCCTTCTGGGGTTTCACACTCATTGTGTGAATACATTTTGGTTTTTAAAAAATGAAAAGTCACCCAATGATTAGCAAACTATTTGGAATTTCTATTCTATTTTCTCACTGAGAAGATGCATGTGTAAAATTACACACAGGAGCTAAAGAAGTAGCTCCTAGAAACAAGGATGCTGTTTTACTCCCTGTATCTTCACAGAAGAGGGAGCTCCCTTGCTTGACAATGATAAAATTTTTAAGAATCTTGTTTAAATAACAGAGTATAATCTGAATAACTGTGGCATGAGCTGACCTGCTGTAGACACCACACAGCACACAAAAAGTGCCAAAGGAGCCTCTGCAGAAATTACAGTGGAAATAACATGACTAAAGCTCATGAGACTTACACAGTCCTTTTTTGTCTCCTAAGTTTGGAAAGAGAATGCATCCTCACTAGACTCCTGTGTGGAATAACAAGGCAGGCATCCTATGCAGAAGAGAATTTATGAAACGTGGAGATAAACAAGAAGTGTTCCTGAAGTTCAGGAGAGAAAAGCCTCTGCAATGCCAAGAAAGGCTTTACAATAATTGACAGGTTTAATGCATACCTAGGGAGAGTTATAGCAGTTGACAAAGCATTGTTTCTGGTCTGACTGTATTTCCAGAGTAAGCAAACAGGCTGTCATACACGTGCATTTGAAAAGAAAAAGCAGTTCTGAAATACTTCACTTTAGGTAAGACTTTCAGTCCAGTAACCAACCAAACAATGACACTTGCAGGCTAAAAGGAATCACTGCACCCACCACCAGCCCTGGAGTTCTCATTCATTGACAACCAATGAAAAGTGCCTTCATCAAGCCCAAACCCACTGCTCCCCCCCCCTTTCCAAGCAAAATCATAGCCCTAAGAACAAGCCTGTGTACCAAAAGCAGCACAGAAAATTGCTGTATCCCTCAGTTCTTGATGCAGAGCAAGAGACTGACAAGCAGAAGGCTTGCAGGATTTTGTTCTCTTTGAGTCAGATATTCTGGGGTAATACCAAGCTACTCAAAAAGATTAAAGGGCATTTAAACATCAAAAGGAAAACATTTTATAGGGAATAAATGTGAAAATGCATTTACAAAGGCATTTCTTGAAACAGAAGGAAACTGTTGTACTGTCTTCTACAACTCTCCTATACACACTGCCATAAATAATTCTGCTACACATACGATTTATAGTAGAACCATTTTTCCTTGAGTTTCCCTCTCCCTCCCTCCTCCATGTCCCTCAGGCTCTGCATTTTAGTGAGGAAAGTCATCCAAGGCCACACAGCCTTTGGACAGGAAAGGGTGGAGAGTGAGTGAGCCTGTGCTTTACATCCAAAAATTCTTTTTCTCAACCAAACAGTTTTTGCAGCTGCTACTGCACTTACACAGATACCAAAGCCTCAAGCACAATGGAAATACTAACAAAGTATTGACTGCATAAAATAAATATTCAAGCAGTTCAAACTCTGAGATGAACTACTATGTCATTAGAGGGGCAAAACAGAGACCTTCCTTTGGCTATTATTCGTGGGAATGTGAGTGTGTGTGAGCCACCAGAAGAGGGATAATCATAAGAGTAGGTAACAGATAACTTACTAGGAACAGTGAAATCCATTCCAGCAGTTGGGCATGTTTCACACAACTGTGCAGAGTTATATCAAGATTTTAAAAATCAATTCAATATTTAGACCATGGTCCTGCCTGGCTCTTTACTGCAGCAGATGTTTGTCAATAAACAGAAATCTAACTGTGTCTCAGTGGCATTTCATTCTCTGGAGCTAAGGAATACCACTAAATACTTCACATTTATACAGATCCACCTATCCTCCCTTACTCTCTAATATTCATCATTATCAAATCTGTATTGGCAAGACCTCTCCATTTCCCTCATGGGATGGGTGCATACTATGAACATGGAAAGGTTTTATCTGTATTGCAGTACTGGTGGCTATTTGCAAACTGCAAGATTCTCATGTTCACTGACCTGGAACTAAAGACAATAGCATTGCATTATGAATGAAAGAGGGATGTTCTTTTCTTCCTTCCTATTTGCATGGAACTTTAAAATAATTCATGCTTTAATTCAGTATTTGGTAAGGGAGAGTTAAAGTGAAGGCTCCCTCCTCCATCCCCTAAAGTGCTTTAGAACAGCAGCTATCCATTTCACCATCATGTGGTATATAAAATTCTGATTACACATATACTCAGGATTGCTTTGTAGCTTTTACTCTTGAAGGAACATTGTGATAATTCAGCCTGATCTCCTAAAATGGCCCTCAAATTTCAGCCACCGATTACTACATCTATCCCAGTCACTTTAAGATAGGCAACAGCCCTTGGGATAGAGGCTATAAACAATGGAAAATTTACCACATCCAATGACTGTCTTTTTAAGTAGTTCTTTTTCCACAATGCCATGAATGACAGCTTGTTTTTCATCCAACATCATGGATATGAGGAAACCACAGGACATGACTGGGTCCCAAATCATGCTGTTTACAAACTAGCTGCAAACACACAAACCCTGGTAGCTGAGTATGTGTCCAAAGCCCTGAATCAGACCTCAAGAATTACACTGCTCATGCACATACACAAGAATCTCCTATCCAATACAGAATATGCTTTCAACAAATTTATCTGTAACACTCTTTACCCTTCAAGATTATTGACTGATGTATTGCTTAAAAAGTACTTCACATTCTTTCATTGATGGCAACTTTGTTTTACACTATTCACTAACTCAGGGTAACCTTTCACCAATGTGCATGTAACCACTGATCAATAGGTAGTGGAATAAATAACTTTGAAAGAGGTGGACTGACAACTATTCCATATTAATTCCTGTTCATTTTATCAGCTACATCATATGCCCACAGCAACACATCCTTCTAACCTTTCCAAGGCTTCTGACACAGAGCAATGCAATAAGAACTAATACAGCTTACATACAAATTGATTTACACTTTTCTTCTAGTTATTTTAGGAAATCAGCAGCATTTTCTCCCAAAAGTCTCTGCACCAGTCTTCTTTAAAAAAAGAAGAATAACAGAAAGCCGTTTTCATTAAGTGTATCATAGCCAAGCAACAGACACAGACAAGCAATTTCCTGAAGAGCTGAGCACAAACACAAATAGAGTCTGCTGGCATGGGTTTCATCAGTCTGAATATTTTAAATCAAAGCAGCTCTGTATGGAATTAAACAGAAAATCAGAATAAATCTAAATATTTTAACATCAAGCAACATCCATTCTAAAAAAATAAATAAATTGCATGTTCTTAAAAGTTAACTGCATGTCAACAGGAAACCACAAATTAAAACTCACTGGAATTGAGACAATGAGGTTGTGTTTCCTAGCATATGGGTTTTTTGGTAATTAAAACCTATTAGTCTTGCATCTCTCTACCAAGGAGTAGCTTAAGAGCTTTATGTAATAACAACACTTTCTACATCCAGACACATTACAAACACGGACTCGTTAATTTACAGGGAACTTCTGGGAACTGGGGAGTTTGCTGTGGAGTACGAGCTGCCACAGTGGGAGGCACCAGATCCAGAACAGCACCTTCTCTGAAGAACTGCAGGCAGGTATTAATTCCTCTCCCTCACAGACTGGCACAGGGCAGGGTAGAAAAAAGTGAGACTGCATTCCTCATAATTATGGAGCTTCTTAACTTTGGTGCAATTATGGGCAGTAAGTGGTAGACAACAAGTGTCCTAAAAGCCAGCAGCTTCCCAACCCAACAACACTAAAGGGTTGGTGCCATGACTTTGCCTTTGCAGAATGCACAAGAACAGCAGCACAGAGTCTCCCTTTTGGGAAAACAGAGTACCCAGCATGCAGATTCATTAAGAGAAATTGTAAAAGTGTTTATTGAATTTCTCTCCAGAAAACATGACAGGAACTTCTGCAGCAATACATGAGGTGCTGGTTTTGGGGGTGCTGATTGACAGCCAGGTGAACACGAGCCAGCAGTGTGCCCAGGTGGCCAAGCCAAGAAGGGAAACACCATTCTGGATTGTATCAGGAACTGTGTGACCAGCAGGGTCAGGGAGGGGATCTTACCCCTGCACTCAGCCTTGGTGAGGCCATACCTTGAGTACTGGGAACAGTTTAAGGCACCACAGTATCAGGAGGACATTGAGGTGCTGGACACGGTCAGAGAAGGGCAGCTGGACTGATTAGGGGTCTAGAGAACAGGTCTGATGAGGAGAGGCTGGAGGAGCTGGGGATGGAGCAGACTGCCCAGGGAAGTGGTTAAAGCCCCATCCCTGCAAGTTTTTAAGGTCAGGCTGGACAGGGCTCTGAGCAACCTGATCAGGTGGGAGATGTCCCTGTTTGTGGCAGGGGGTTTGGAACAAGATGGCCTTTAAGGTCCCTTCCAACCCTGACAATTCTGTGATTCTGTGTTCAGCCTGGGGAAGAGAGGATATTAGGAAAAATTTTCTCACCAGAAGAGTTGTGAAGCATTGCAACAGGTTGCCCAGAGAGGTGGAGTCACCATCCCTGGGGGTATTCAAAAAAGAGGTAGATGTGGTACTTCGGGAGATGATTTAGTGGTTCCAGTCATGTGGGACTGATGGTTGGACTTGATGATCTTGAAGGTCCTTTCCAACCATGACAAGTCTATGTGCCAGCTTCCTACATAAGACATTCCCTGCATACAACAGTGTGGCCCAAAAGAGCAATTAGGTTTTTTTTATTATTTCAATAGGACTTCAACCCTAGCTGTACCAAGAATCTGCTCAGTGACATTTGAGTAGAACACTTGTCACAAGACATGGGTATATTTTCACATTGCTTTTTCTCTTCAGAGAAGCCCCCAGCTGGAACACTGTTGCACAACTGTGCCTGCTAAAATCCCTGGCCTTTTATCTCCAAGTTCCTTAAACATGTTTATTCTCTCCTTAGCAGTTTTTAAACTCAGCCACAAACATTTTCCTCTAACCACACTATGACACAGTCTCTTCATTTTAAGCTGTTCAAGCATATTCATACATACAATTTAATTTAATCATGCACAGACAGAATGTTTACTTTGAGACAGAAAATGGGAAGACAAAACCCTCAAAAAATAGCTAAAGATTTGTCCACTGTTTCCATTCTTCCCTCATTAACCTACTTTATTCTATGATATTATCTCCAAGAGATGCACCTTAAGTCTGTGTAGAAGTGAGGGAACTTTGCTTTCATGGATAAGCATTTTGATTGCCAGTTTTAGCCACAGTGAAAGAAACCCTGAGCCAGTTTGAGAACCAATCCAACCTCACAGAATAAACCACCACAGATTTAGATTTTAGGAATGCTGCAACTCCATCCTTTTTCAGTGCAAAACTAAGAAATCAAAGCACCTAATATAAGCATTATTATTATTTTTATTACTACTGCTACTTGTCTTCCCACTTGATTCCTAAATTGGCTCTCCAGAGATGACACATGTTGAAATGAGCACCAAGGTAATCCAGATTTCCTGGCAAAAATTTGTAGAAAGTGTTACAGATATATTCTCAAACTTTCAAGGCTCTAAGCCTGATTTCTTGTGAAACTAAAACTGGTAACACTGAGAGTTAAAAAAGTTACTGAGGAAGATTTCAGACAAGGACAACGCTGACCTTGCATCTAGGAAAGGAAATCCTTTGACATCAGAGGCAGAAAACACTGAAACAGAACAGGCAGCAAAGCATTAACACCTCCAGCATCCAACTTTCATGCATTAATGGTTCCACTAACCTTGCCCAACCTCTGAGCAGCCTTCTAAGTGATACTTCAGGGTAAAGTAAGTGGATAAAATGCTATCAAGGAAAAGGTGAACAGAAAGCATTCTCATGGAAAAAATTAAATGCTTTCCACTAAAGAGTGATAAGGACCCAGAAATAAATCTTGTGCCACAGTACATCTGCTAAAAGAGAAGCTATAAAATCTGGAGTGAGACATAAAACAAGGCAGAGCCAAAATGAGTTTATTAGTGCTCTCATGAAGCTTTTGGCTTCTTCACTTCTGTCTTATTATCAAAGCTTGAATTACATAAAAACACTGTGAAAAGCAGTTCTCTAAGGCATTCTTAGACCACAAATGGCAATCCAACAAGCACAGAGAGGTTTCAGAGATTTTATTCCACATCTCATGACCTAAAGTGTGTTTTATCCTGCTTGTAGGCTTTACCACTGTGGTGAGAATACATTTGCTAAAGAAAAAGCAAACACTGCTATTTACATAGAAAACACATTTCCCTGCCTACTGAAACACAAGCTCTTAAGAGAGGTATTTATTGAAATGTAAGTATAATAAAGCAGTGGTTCAGTAGGTTTCAGATATTCATGGCAGCATGTTTTCCTTCAGAGGTTCTTTGTTTTGCTTTATCATTCTTGACATTTCATATAGTCAAGAACTGAACTTTTGCAGAGGAACTGCACTTTTACCAGAGCAGCACATTGCAGGGGTGGAGGAGCTTGACGCTAAGCATTAATAAAAGATCATACTTTGCAAAATAAGAAATTAATGAAAAGCCATAAAATCATCTGGAAACACAAATCCTTTAGAAAAACATCAGAAATAAATGAGGGATATTCTGAGTTTTAATTAAAATTTACCTGTGCACCTGTCTGCTAGCTCTACTTAACTATGCTTCAACAGTCAGATGAAACACTGCACTCTGGTTTAACAAGGCAGTACATATAGTTTAGAAAATTTCCCAGATTTCTGTCATTTATATATCTCAAAAGACTCCAGCTGACATGGCTGGAGCACAGCTTTCCAATACCAATTCCAATACCAGTTCTAAACCCCCATACCAAAAGTGAAACCAGGTTTTACTTAAAATACAGGCATTAACATTTGGTTTTGTAGCAATACTGAGATTAACATTAATTTTAAATCCTGATAAAGGAAGCTTCTGGAAATTACTTTTTGTTTTGCTTTCCACCTCCAGCCCACTTGGTGACTGCTTTGATATATAAAATTGTCAGCAGATCTATAGACTATGAAATTCTTCAGAGCAAAAGCCATGCTTTTTGTTTGACTTCAGAACTGTCAGAGGAATCCCCCAAATACCAATATGTTTTAAACTACATTTACATCCACAAAATCTTTTTTTGTTTTGGGTGTGGTTTTCTTACATTTCTTTTTTTCTGTGTTTTATGCCCATCTATTGTCACTTTCCAATTTCCACAGCAGTGCTGTACTGTGTTTATTTGAACTTCTTTCATAGATCTTATGGTTTATTTTAATGGCACACCTCTTTTCAATGTAGCTTTGGTGAGTTACATTTCTTATGGTCACTTTCTGACTAGGCTATTCAAATGTTCTTCACTCTACATGTTTTGTTCATACACAGCAATTTACTTAAAATTTCAAGTTAATGAAACCCTGACTAATTATTTGACTGTCTCTACTGAGCCACTGGACACCCGAGGTGAGGATTTGGCCTTCCAAAATCCCAGATCCTTTGCTTTGGAAACTCCTGTATTTATCTTTTGCCTCCTGATTAAGTGGCCTGCATCTCCTCCTGCTGAAACCAGTGATGGAATTTCCACTGATCCCACTTAAACGAGGTGCAATCACCACTTACCCAAGGGTTTATTATTTTTGGTACAAAAAACAGGCATTAAGGAATATGTCTTCACCTCAAAATTAAATCCTCTGTGTGTGCATCAGCAGGGATAACCATTTTGCACTTGCTGTTTCAATGCATTTTACAGCTGACTATACTTTTCAATCCCTTCAGTAAGATAACTGCATCATAATATAGACTGGGAAAAAAGCACAGAGTTGCTGTCATTTGCCCAGTGACACATGGGTTAAATCCAACACCAGGACCCTGTGGGTCCATGCCCCCCTGCAAAGTAAGCTCCTCACAAGTCTCTGTAACTTATCACCATTTCTCTTCATAAGAGCTGAGCTACAGCTCCATAACCCTCTATTAACATCTGCACCTGTGATCTGATTCCACAGATGAAAGAAGTTCTTGTTTTACTGTTCAAGGCCCAATCTCAGCCTCTTGAATCTGCCTCACATATCAGTGTCCAAGAGTTTCTCTAAGCCAGCTGGGTAGAACTCAAACAGTTTTTCTAATCCTAAAGCACATTTCCAGAGTCAAACTTTCTTTGAAATAAGGAGTTTCAATGCTTGGGCAAAGCACCTGTAATCAGCATCTGAAATTTCCCTCTTAGAAGCTCTTCCTCAGCTTCCCCTGCCTTTTGGCTTGCCACCACCTTTGGTTACACTTGGCACAATATTTATTCTTAATGCTCAATTAGCAGCACATCTCTGAAAACTACCAAGTTATATCAAGCCTTTTCCCTAGCCCTCACTCCATTCTTGCAAGACTATTATTGTTTCCACTCTTTCTGCCATCTTACTCTAAAAAAAAAATAATCTTTTAGCTTATAATCCAATATTTAAAAGAAAGAAAATGTTAATGTGTTTCAAATCAAAATCTTAGGCTGTTTGCTATATAATATCAACCATACCTGTGAGAAGTACCTGTGGAGAAGAGACATTGCCATGGTCATCCTGAGTATAAACAGGACAAAACCCTGGTCTTGCTTTAATTTACCCAGCTTTGTCACCATCAGCAATACACCTGCAGCATTTGAAAACACTGGGTGCTTCAGGGCAGAATACATTAGTGATAACTGAGCTCTCACACCTGAAATTTGCTGCTCTTCTTACAATCTTTCAGGCCATAGCACTTGGATGGTTAGCACTTAAGAAGGGACCATCTTGGGTCATGTCCAAACTTACAACACCACACAAGACAAAAGGGACTTCATAGTTTGACACAACTCATGCTGTCCTGGGCTTTTCAGTAGTTCTTTTTCAGTCATTGGTACCATTGAATATTCTGCTTTATCCTGTTAAGCCAAGTATTTTACTATCCTACCCACTGTAAAAAGACCATAAACTTCAACAAAACTATCTAAAGTTGGAGTCCATTGTCCTATATTCACTAGATAAGGCTCTATCTAATCTCTTCCTCCCTTAATTATACATTTCTTAACTTTCCTCAGATACCTAAGCTGAACCACAGTTAGTGAGTTGGTTGGAAATGCTTCAGTTGCTCTTGCTTTTCCTCTCTCAACCACTCTTTATTTCTTTCATATAAATAAAAAAAAATTCCCCATCTCTATATTTGCTCTCCTTCTATTGTGATGTACTTGAATATGGTAAAAATGACTTGAGAATCTTGCTGGCATATGGATGGAAAATACTTGTGCTAAGAAGGGTTTGTTTTCCTTAGCTGGATACACATGGGTTACACATTTCAGTAAAGCACATGTTATTACAGTTGAATTTGCCCTTAATAGGGCAAAAAGGGATTTTCATACTTGTGGATGCATCACAGAACTGGGCACGTCACATCTGCCAAACAAGTTATGAGACATGGTATACCAACAGACAGTCACAAGGTTTTGTTATGCAATTCTGGTCTTAACTAAAATAGCCAGAAATATCTGACTGCACCAAGAGAACCTCTGTGAAGGAGGTTGTGTTTAAAGTTGAGCTCCCAAACTAGGAACTACTGACTGCAGTAAGACCCCTGAGAAACCTTTGGCTTTGGAGCTGAGAAAAAGCAGTGATGAGGCAGTGCCTGGTGATTAGGAATGGAAAGGAGGACACTAATTTCACTTTTAAAAAGTTAACAAGATAAAGCTTTTCTCCCAAAACCTTCAGTATGCATCTCTCCCAAGCTCCCCTCACTACCCAGACACACAGCTGTGCCCATGACAATTCCCACATTACAAACTGGTGCTGCCCTCAGGGGCAGCTCTGCCCCTGTGCTGCTGCAGCCCCTGCTGAAAGGGAGTGGAGCTGGATTGTGAAAGATTATACAAGCAAGATAATATCAAAATAAATAAGCCAAGGGGTAGCCCTGCTTTCTAACAGCCCCCTTCTACCACAGGCCTGAGGTAACCAGAGGGGGTTACCTCAGAGGGGGTTACCCCTTGCCTGGCAAGGGGCCAGGCAAGGCTGAATTCTGCAACTGAAGAGTGCTGAAGTTGTTGAAGGACAATGCAGAGGTGCTTTTGTCTTGGCTGCTTGAGACAGCTTCAGAACACCATCCAAATTGTAGAAAGAGACTCAAAAGTCATGGGCTTGTCCTTTTATTTAAGGGATATATTGGAAGTCACATCACTGAAGGCTCTTAAACTCAGTTGGATGCTGTACTTAAACCTTGAGCAAATGCCTCAGAGAACTGCTAGAGACTTTGGGCATTTATTTTTCATGATAAGCCACAGAGTGAAAACATCCTTCAGAGGCCACACTACATTATTAAGAATTTGTTCTAATACTGACAGCTTAAAAATTGCATGGGCTGGGTCACAGAACTTTAGAGCTGGAAGGAATCCAGCTCCTCCAAACAACAGAGCTGGAATGAACTCAAGTAACATCAGCAGAGACATAAAATAATTCGGTACACTAAACCAGCTGTTCTTTCCCTTATTCCTTGTTCCATGTAAACCTCCTGAAAGTATTCTTACTATTCACTGTAAAACAGAAACTATTTATGAGAGACAATGGATGTGACAGTGAATAAATCCAAATATTTAAAAACATAATAGGGTACTTATAAATTATAAAATTGTCTACACAGAGAAATCACTGAGCTAGTGGAAGCATCCCATAATTGATATTACCACTTATAAATGCTTAAACTTGTGGTCCTTATATTTAGATGAAATAACATTGCTCTAAAGGGGAGATTCAGGAGAAGATTTTACAATTCTTTCTAGTCCTTGTATTGCTGATAGTTTACCAGCCAATGAGATTTTTGTCTTTAGACTGTCCAAAACAGTGGCCCCAGAACAGGCCTGTATACCAACAGCAGCACAGAAGAGAACTTTAATCCTTTATTTCACTTAAAGCTAAGAAATGGAAAATTCTGACTAACAACGGAACAGTTTCACTCTGAGGAAGAAATAAAAATACATAAGCAACTTTAGGCTGTGTATGGGAAATTCTCCCAAAGAGTGGGCTAAACATCACATTATTTGAGACCCTCAACATTCATCCGAATTTAATGCTTGTAAGTATTAAAGTATTAAATAGAACTTTCAAGTACCATTACAATGAAGAAAACACTTGCAACTTTATAAATATATATATTTATAAATATATTATAAAACATTATAAATAACTTTTCCACATCTAGTTTCTTCTCACAACAGGACCTACAGTGGCATGAAATGAAGACAACCTAGTCTCAACTTTCCATGAAACAAAAGGAGCCCAATATTTTATATAGATCATTATACATATCTATATATCAGTTATCTGACAGCAAGATGCTTTTTATGATATTTTGCAGCAATGTACTGTTCACTTAATAGAGACTGTATGAAGATGATGACTGGGGCTTTATCGCCCTCTTGTGAATAGGAAAGAAGTTGCAATCTTTCAAAATAACGAGCAAGTGCTACTGCTACTACAGAATCCTGTAGTAAAAACATATCTGTGCTGTAAAAACGAATTTTGTCAGAAAAGGATAAATTGCAAAATTAGAAATAATTTAAATGGGTCCAAACAAGATTTGTCTTCCACTTATATATGAAGACAGACATTTAATTTACACAAAATCATGGCCTACAGCACTAAAGTCAAATGGCACAGAATAGCTCAAACATGTCCTGAACCTCCCTGATGGCAGTCCCAAAATATCTTTCAATTTCAAAAGGAGCAGGAGGATGAAAATGTCTATTTTTACCATGCAGAATCAGAGGTAGCCTCTTAGCTGCAGTGAACATGGGTCGAAGTTCAATATTGTTTCCAGACCCCAGTGAAGTTTCCAGAGTCAGGATTAGCTGTGTCTTGGTCAAGCTCTGCACAGCAGCTCAAGAAGAACACAGGCTAACACAGCACCGGGAATCCATCAGATCTCTACTGAGCTATTTTTAAGGATCTTCTCTTTGTGGCTCTTCCTTCTTCCCCACTCCTCTGCACCCAACTCAGGGTATTGCTGCTCCTTTCCTTCTCCCTCTTTCCCAAGAGAACTGAAATCAAGGGAAAAGCCATAAAATATTCAGGTAAAGCCACCCCCTCTTTATCTCATAACACTCCAAAGAGGAGGAAAAGCAAAAGTCAGCAGCAGCTGTTGGACATTTGGTTTTCTATTGCACTTCTTGCCCCACATCCCTGGTCAGCTGCATTACCCCTTCCCTCTCCTTTGCCCTTCTTCATGAACTCTTTGGGAATACTTGGGCGGCTGGACTAAATGATCTTAAGAAAACCCTTCCAACCTAAACAATTCTGTCATTTCTTACTCCCTCACACTTCTCTAAGTCCTCTTCTAACACAAAGTGGTCAGGATCTGCTACCAGATGCCTCTTAGGCTCCATTTATCCCATAACTGATGGCTTTCCCTGGCAGGCACAGGCCCTTGCTGGCTGTATGCAGAGGGCATCCAGTGCATAAATACAAATAAATTCCTTTTTTTATTTCATCACATCTAATAAAAAGATAGCTTTTTCTTGTACTTCTTTAATAATGCAACCTTATCAGAACTGTCTCCTGAGATTATTGTCAAGCCATAGTATCAAGAAATCAAGTACAATTTGATCATGAATAACAGGGGACTGTCATTATGAGGCAAGAATAACACTGTTACTGTAGTCTGAGAGCTCCTGTCTTGGTTATGCTGCCTTCCTTAATTTATAATAAACAAAACATAAATCCTGCCCAAATGAAGGCATCACCAAGTCCTACCAGCACAACATAATAACAATTTCCACAAAACAATTAATACCACTTAGCATAATAAATTTTAGAATGACATTGTGGTAAAGAATACAAATTCACCTATGTCTTTCCTGTTCTTAGTAGTGACACTTAATAAACACAGCTTTATAGCTACTATATTTAAATGCAATTAGTTCCATACATTTCCAGCTTAATAAGAAATAATACATATTCATTTCTGCTCATTAACAGTCAGTATATAACTCTTAGCTAATGAACATTCAATTATGTTCCCTGAATACATTGTGGGATAAATTCTCTTTTTGTTGCTCGTATCAGTTCACTTCAATTCAGTTGCTTCTAATTAAAATTCTTTTGCCTCATGTAGACAAAACTGGGTTTTTTGGAGTCCCTGGAGGCTTCTTTAAGAGTTCTGTTTTATCTTTATGTACAGTCAGCTCCCTAATTAATGCTTTAAATAGGGTAAACTTTACTGAGGCTCCTGGGTTCAGTTCAAAGGAAAAAAAAAACCAGTTAATTTTATATATCATTCTCACACAATTCACTGGAGTCTCTCTTTTTCTTGTAAATCTACTTTTTTCTTTTATTTTCAGTGAATTCAATAATCAAGGAAGGTACCAATTTGAGAGCACTGGGAGTTGGAGATCCCCCCATCATCAGTCTAGAGCTTTTCTTACCTAGTGAAACTGAAGAGAAATTCTTGTCAAGTTGTCCAGCTCCAAAGCCAGCTCAGGTGAGGAACTTTTACAAGAGGATCCTCCAAGGGGACATACCCAGTGGATGTGTAGAGATTATACTACCTTTATTTTCACTCAGCATCATTAGGACCCAATGCTATCTTCTCCTAATTTGTTAGCAGAGCTAGCTCAGCAATCTATCTGCCTGTCTAGGACTAAAATCTAACAAAAGTCCTACTTACTCCACTGGGACTAAGAACATGCAAGCTCATCATTAACTTAAGTGCCTCCTATTGCAGAGGTCATTATCAGGTATGACTTGCCAGCTGAACTGACAAGGCTCTTCTCTCTGCTTTTACTTGTCTTGTGTCAATTAAGAAGTGCAAGAAGAAAGAAATTCAGCAGAAGCAGCTTCATGGAACTCTTAGCATGAGTTTTTCCCCTATGGTGCAGCATCCCAGCACATATTCTTCAACTATTTTATTTGTACCTATGGATTGGATTCTCATCTATAACAGACTGGGGACAGCAACTTCACCCTAATAACAACCATGATTTTCAAGAGGAGCAAATTGTTAGGAAGCTTACCAAGCAAACCCTGTGTGAAATGTGCACCAATAGAAATGATACAACACGAGCACAGAATGTCTAACATTTAGGAAATAAGGGAAAGAGGTAGAGAAAGGAACTTCTGTGGGAGGAAACACCTAGGACTGACCAGGAGAAAGATTACCTTTAAGGTGTTTCATTTCTGCTTAACATAAAATCAGAAAAACATAGAACACTTTGGGTTTGGGTTGGAAGGGATACCTCCTACTAGACCAATACATGTGTGTCTGCAACTGTCTTAGAAGAAAAGAAAGTGTGTCTGGGTTTGTGTGTGCATGCCATGTCCACATGTATGCCTTTCAGCACATGCTCCAGAACATGAGTAGCTGAGCACTGCGAAGGAATAGTCCAGAACTGTTGTCCTTGTTTGAAATCACACTAAAACAATCAATTCTACTGGGACATGTGCACAGCAAGCTTCCTAGAAAACAGAAATCAATTGATGGAGTCCTAACTAATTACACTGTGTGCTATCCAGCCCACTGAGCATTCTGATGCATGGAGTTTTCTAGTTAGTGCTGAAAAGATATTAGTTCTAAAGACTCAAGCAATGCTCACTGCAGTTACCTCATATGACCAAGATTTTTTCCCCAAGGTCTGCCATTTAATTTGTCCTTTATCAGTACAGATCTTGAAACAGTACAGAGCAATCCTAATTCCTCTTCCACAGCAAGTAATCCTTCTACCATTGCAGCTACCAGTGCACAACAGACGATGTTTATCTCTGTAAACTTCATCAAGGAGCCCCATACTTGCACACTGCTCAGCCTGTATCTCCTCAGACCCTCACACAATGCCTTTCTGATTCTGAGATATAACTATCAAAACTGTGCTTTTTTAGTTCAAAACACCTGGGGCAGCTTGCCACAGATCCATTCACATAGCAGGATACTGAGTTTATACATTGCATGGCCAAGGCACAAATACCTTTGAGGTGATGCAGCTTACCAGAATAATCCTGGAAGACTGTCCCAGGTGGAGAAAGACAAACTTGATGTGACTTGCATTCATCTGCAAGATGATCCCTTGGAGAGAACATGCTGTCAGCTGCACCCAAATTTCCTCTTGGGAGGCATTAGTTGGCATTGCAGAGGGAATCAGAGACTGAACAGCAGTTGGACACCATGGCCTGGAAAGAAGGGAAGAAGATAAATTGACAATGGAAACACATTGGGAATCTACTCATAATACCCATTTTGCACAATTATCACAAAAAGAAAGAGAGAAAAAAAAAGAACAGTACTTTGCATGAAGAAGTTTTGTAGCTATTCCTTGAGAAATGGCTGTTGTTTTTCTTACAAGCAGTTAACAGATTCTGCCCTAACTTTTCTGCTCAGCTGCATCACAAAACTGTGGCCACCAGATGGCAGATTTCTGTCAAAAGCAAGCAGGGAGCAATTGAAACACAAACCAGGTTTTCAGTTTCTAGATCAAAAAATGACTTTCCAAGTGTGTGATATAGAAGACAACAGCCCTAATCAGAAGACTTAAAAATGTTAAAAAGGCAACTTAATTTAGCTTCTGATTCAGATTAGGAATTACTGATAGAAGGGCTTTTTAAAAAATGTTGTCAGGGATTTCATATTCTGCATTATATGATTTTTTTCCTACTCCATATTTTTACAGAATTGATATATACAGAAATTAATTTGAGATTACTATATATTCATTACAATTTTTATTATTAGAAGATATACTGGAGTATACTTTTACAACTGCCAGGAAGAGAGAATTAACTGTTCCCCCAAAGGCAGTTATGATGAGGCAGAGATCTTAGTCCCTTTTAGACTGTATGTATAATTTATATTAGAAACTCCTTAGACTTTAAAAAAGGTTGTGTCTTCTTATATGAAGAAGAATTCTTGCCTTACACTATGGAAATGTTTGCTGTGTTTTCATATATCACTAATACGATTCACTTGGATAGCATACAGAATTGAAAACTACTCCAGGGCCACTTTTCTTACAGTTTCTGGGCAGAATCAAGGCATTATAGGGTAAAGCTCTTCAGGGAAAGCACCCATCTTTCTAGTGACCTGCAGAACTAGAGCAGTAGCTTCAATGTAGAAAAATAATACAGATTCATCAATGTTCACTTTATAGACTAAAAAGGAATCCCAGTTCAAAGGAGATTCTGACATCAATTTATGCAAATGAATTACATGTAATTGCACCTTCTCACCTGTTCTGAACATTAAAATATTTTTGTGCTGTGTATTTTGGTGCCTGTGATGTTAAGCTTTTTTGATGGTGCAATGGCTAATCAGCCATAAGTAAAATATTTACAGTAACAATCAGTGTCATTGGTTTTAATAAACACACAAGTCACAAGAAACATTCTTCTACGTAATAAAAACATCCTGTCTGTAAAGCCAAATATTTTATTATTTCCCAGTTCTAGATGTAAGATCCTTATGACCATTTGGTAAGGGCAAATATAGTATTTCTTAGAACTCTATTGTAAATTACAAGTAATTGTTCAGATATGGATCTAAGTCCTATCATGGTTTCAGTGTGAGTCACAGGGTGAGGCCAGTGACAAAAAACCAGACACTATATAGGGATATAAAAGTATTACATGTTAGACACAAATTAATCCTTCCTTTCTGCTAAGTAGCACTGGCCAGTTCTCCTATGGAGTAGTATTTCCAGTTTGGGTACTTCAGGAAAGGTGTGGACGTGCTGGAGAAAGGCCAGAGGAAAGCAGTAAGAATTATCAGATATCTAGAAACTATTACCTGAAAAACAAAACCTGAAAAGACCAGATTGTAGTCTAGTAAAGACCGGAGAGAATCGTAACGCTATACAAGTGTGCAAAAAGTAGCTGCGAAGAGGAAAGTGACAGTTCTAACATCCACCAAAAATGGATATAAATTGCAATCAGAAAGACTTAGCTCAGATACAGAAAAAATCCTATCGAGGTATTACCAGAGAAATACTGGAACAGACCATGGTGCTAGAAAAGTCATGGGATTTTTAAGAAGAGTTTGTACAATCATCTGTCAAGATGATGGAGGTAGAATTGATCTTTCTCCTCTGGAGTTGTGCCCAGCCTTACTCCATGTGCCAGTTGTGCTGATCTGGTTTGTACACAGCCAGGATTCTTTTCCAAGCAAAGTGCTGGCTGCAATGACTGGCAGCCACAGGGAGACCCTGGAAACCAGCCAAGGGAAATCCTACACTCCTCAGCCTTCCATTATACTTCAGTTAGCCCTAATATATAATTATGATTGCTCCTTAAACAGTTGCAAAACACTAATAAATATTAAATTTATAATTATTAAGTATTAGGTATTCTGATTGTATCTTTGTGGTAGCAGTCACATCGAACTGGGAGCTAAATTGCAAGGCATTCTAATTATTTTCGTTACATCAATATAAACAGCCCAGCAATATATAGGCTAACCTTGCCTTGGAAAGTACCAGTACTTTCGTGTGAAGGACAGGCACCATAAAAAAAAAAGCACCATAAAAAAGCAAAGCATTTGAACAAATATTGTGTAACAGGCCAAGCGCCAGTGGTCTTGAACCAGCACTCTCTGTGCAGATGGAGCCTGGTGGCTCGCCACCATACAGTGAGAACCTAAAAGCAAATTTCCTATACATCACGCCAAAATTTCTTTTTGGGTTGAAAGCTGAAGGAGCAGCACTGGTGTTTAAAGGAGCTCGACCGGCAGAAGGTGCTGCAGAATTGTGTTTTCCATCGCTCCTCAGCCTGGCCTGCAGCCTGCCCGCCTGAGGCGGCCCTGAGGCAGCAGCTGTCCCCACAACAGAGCCCGTCAGGGGATAAGTGCGGGAAGAGAGCCCGGGTGAACACAGCCCCACAAGAAAAGCAGCAGATCCCTAAACCTCACAACCTCAAGACCCGAATCAGCCCTCCGCCACGGTGAACATCTATCCTTCTCCTAGAAACTACTTCAGCTGTATGCCACGATTGCCTCTTTTCTCTCAGGAAGCCTGGGTTGGAGCCTTGCAGAGGAGTTAATCCCAATTCCACTGGGCTACTGACTGGTGTCACTGGGTGAATGAAATTAGGCTTCTGAACTGAATGCTGTCTCAGTACAGCTTTTCTACAACCGCATCGATCTCAAAAGCAGTCGGTGGTACCGCAACTGTGGTACCATAAGGCGAACCTCGCCTCAGCTACCGCCCCTGCAGTGTTTACAGAAGGGGTGTACGGTACGGTAAGGGGTGCTTTGCTAAGTGGAGAGGGCGGGCAGAGGTCCCGGGGCTGCCTGGGCTGCAGCGCCCAGCGCTTCCCTCGGGTTTCCCGCCCAGCAGCTCCTCCGCTCAGCAAAGGCTCCTCAGAGGGCGCAGCGCTACCTGCAGCCTGGCGCGGCCAAAGGCACCTAAGCTCGCCTGCACTTGCCCTGAGGGGCCTGCCCCGAGGCGGGGCTCCCCGAGGTGGGCAGGGCCGGGCCGGGCAGCGGTGCTGCGGCCACCCCCCCACTCCGGTTCCGCCGGCAGCTCATGCGCAATCGCCCGAGGTGTCGGCGGGAGTATGGCGCAGAGGGTGCTGCCGCTGCCCAGGCAGCAGTCCTTCTGCCCGCCCACCGTCCCCAACCCCTTCGTCCATCCGGGGGGCCCGAGCGCCTGGGACAAGCTGCGGGTAAGGCTGGCGGTACAGGCGTGAGAGCTCGCCGGGGCTGCCCGGTTTTTGGATGCGCATCGGTGCGGGCTGGAGCCGGGAGAGCGGCGGGGCAGGGCCGGGATGGGCTGGGCAGGGCCGGGCAGGGCAGGGCCGGGGAGTCACCCTGGCTGTGATGCGCCGGGCGCGGTTTTCTGGCAGCTTGTCTAAACTAGGGTCACTGTGATCGCTGTGAAGCGAGGGATTGTCAGCAGTGCGGTGTTCAGGTCAGTGGCCGTTTTGAAAAGAGCTTCCCAGGGCAGGACGCGGCTGTGTGAACCGATACTGTTCAAAACTGCCGCTTCCAGAGGGCAGCGCGGGCGCTGCCGGGGCCTTCCCTGCCGGCAGCGACGGGAAAGCAGCAAACCCGACACAGCATCCAGGGAAAAGCAGCATCCAGTAAGAATAGTTCCTTCCCGGTTATGGCATAGTTTGCATCCTGATCCAGTCTAAAGATGGAGAGCAGAAAATGAATAGGTTATATAAATGGTTAAAAGCAAAGATGAAAAAGGTGTTCGACTTGAAAAGGTCACTTTTTTGAAATCCAGTTCTTCAAGCCATCGTTCCTCAAACACATTACTCATAGAGAAAACATGAGCCTTAGACTGCAGTTTCCATCCTGTCCCAGTGACAAGAATGATACACTATCTGCCCTATCAGATGCCTCTGCTCTAAAGTGAGGATAATGATAATGTCTCTCTGATACAAAAAGCTAAAATAGAAAATAACTTTTTACAGTAATCCTGTTTCAGATGCTTAACTCACTTTAGGCTCATTTGAAGCCTGGGTTGGAGGATTGCAGAGGGGAGTTAATCCCAATTCCACTGGGCTACTGACTGGTGTCACTGGGTGAATGAAATTAGGCTTCTGAACTGAATGCAGTCTCAGTACAGCTTTTCTACAAGCACACACAAGGTTTACAGGGCACTTTTACAATAAGGAATGCAAACTGTTTCTGGGGTTTGATTTTTAATAAAATTCTCTTTAAAGATTTATCTGATAATTCAGATAAGAACTGACATCTCAGTAAGGACAATGAGGACATCAGTGTGTAGGTGAACTTACAGCATTTTCTGCTGACTGTTACAAATATCTCAAGCTGATGTGAAACTAAATATTTTATGTTTCATATTGCTCTTCCTCTAGTTATAAACAATGTTTGCCCTGAAGGTAGCTGGGTGGAAGAAATCTGAGAAACAAAAAAACAATTTCAAATCCTTTTATCCCCAATGTTTTACTAGCAGCCTGAAATACATTTCAAGTGCATCTGAATCAGTAGCTGCAGGCATGAATCCTGAGGTAAAGAAACCAGTTTCTTAATGAGGTTCCAGAAATGGACAGTGTTTGCTGTTCTTTCTAGAGGATGCACAGACTACTTTCAAAAGCTTGCAGTTTTAAACTGCAATTACCATTTTAGCTCTAATAGAGACATCCTACCTTTTTACTTCAGGAGGAAGGGAAGGAAAACATGGTAAGTCTTAAAGCAAGATGCACTCCACAGTGCACCTGGAAGGGAAAGCTGGGTCAGAGCCTGGTGCTAGTGAGCTGTGAAGCAAAACTGCAGTAGTCACAGATTTTTAAAGCAGACACACTAGACAGATAACCTTTTTGTATTTTGAGTTGCTGCCTTCTGTTCTTTTTCCCCTGTTATCATAGAGACTTGGATACTTCCTACTGTCTGCTTTATCCCATAAACACCTGCCCCTCACTCACCCAGCACCATTTATTGGGCCAGCTGGGAATCAGAGCCTTACCAAAGAATGTTACTATCAGCTTCAAAGAAGGGTATTGTCCCTTCTCTTTCCATTTAAATCAAGCATGGGGTATCTCTACTCTTGCATGTTAGAGGATTGTTTTGTTATGTTCCCCTTATTCTATATTAATCCTTTAACATACACTGATAAAAATGGATACAATTTCAAAGCCCTCTATGGAAACCCAAAGTTGGATTTTCCTGTATTGGTAAACTCCTTTGAATGTAAATGCTGCTGTCCCCTGATGAATGGAGCCTAAAGTGAGACATGCCAGCTGCTCACATTTCCTTCAGCATCAAATATGAAAACAAGCTGGAGCCAGACTGACAAGTAGATTGAGAAAACTTTACTTTTTTAAAATTTTTTTAAATTTATTTTAGTTCTGTTCATCCTGATTGCTCATTTGCCTTCCTAACTTGTGAACTGTAACTGCAAAACACAAAGACTAAAGCCACTACTGAGATGCTTAGTGGATTTCTGTAATGGTGAGCTGTGTAATGGAACCACCAGGGTCCTAAAAGGATTGGTTTCAACCCTGTGCTTGGAAGCAAGCAGCTAGACTCTCTGGCAGAGGTGGCACACACCCTGGACACTCATGGAAGACCCTGTTTTGATACGTGTGCAGCTTTGTTAAACAGTCCATCTGATGACAGTTTCAGAGCCAAGTTAAAGTTGGGCTTCATTCTGATCCTCAGCCTTCTCTTCAGCTGCTTCCTAGATAACCTCTCAGCAGGTAAAGTTGAAAAAGAATTCAAACTGATTCTGTGGCCTTGTGATAGACCTTCTTTTACTCTTCCCCAGCCCCTGACATCAGTGACAGTAATCCCAAGGGTGACAGTGTACTCCCAACCTCAAGGGTGAGTCAGCATTGGGAGTGCAACCTGCAGATGTCTGCAGCAACTGCTGTGCCAGGCTATGCACTTGCTGTAGCCACCTAAAATAGAAGGTACACAGATTCCAAAAGTGTGAAAAGTTCTTTGGATGACTCAGAATAATTCTGTCTTTGTGGTCACTGTATATGGAAACTGGAGTGGCTCTGATCCTACCTAGTAGTTACAAAGCTTTGAACCTGCATTTTTTCGTGTTATTTTTTTCCTCTTTTTTGTTTCTCGTCTACCTTGACCTTTCTCTTTTCTGTCCTGTTCTTCCCCTACTCTGCAGCTGATGGAGCAGAAATCAACTCAGCCTCATTTCACAGCAACCTAGAAAGCCAATAGCTTGCATCAGCAAATCTGTACCACCTGCACATCTGCCTAAAATAGATTAATGAATTTATTAACATTTTGTGGAAGGGATGGTTTTGCTGTTACTGTTTCATCCTTTACTTTTTATTGTGGGTCGGTGCATATGATTTTTTTTCATAAAGCAAAAAGTAATTTAAAGCCAAAACACACGGATTTTTACTTATGTTGCCCATTCTGGATTACTGAATGCAGCTGAAATGTTGAACTGGAACTTTAGATCACAGTACCAGAGGAGCTATATGGAGGAAAAAAGACACCTCTAATTTTGGGAGACAGGCAAGGACTGCTGGTTGATTAACTCACTACCTGACTTTTTCAGATTCACTATGACTGGCACCAAAGAGAGTGGGAGCAGTAGATCTCCAGGGCAAAATCTCTCATCCAGCTACTGAACCCATTTCTGTGATCCAAAGAAGTTCTTCCCTGTTGTCCATAAAGTTACACTTAAAATCCCATAGCTAGACATATACAACTAAATATGCAGATCTCTCCTGGAAACATGATACATGGCAGTGCCTGCAGAAAATAAGCATCAACACTATGTGCCTGCTGCTGGTGCTTATCCTTATTTCCATTGTGCATCCACTATGATACTTTGTTGTCACTGTGCCTTCCATAACACAGAACTGAGTCCTGAAGACCCAAAGTTCCTGCTAATCCTTGTCAGTGTCACAGGTTAGAGCCAGAGGCTGGAGCCTGCTGAGTATTGACAAGAGGACATTATGTGAAGATGGAAGAGATTAGGTGGGAAGGAAAAGGACTGTGTTTATAAAAGGAAAATTAGAACCAACCTTACTATATTAAAGAATTGGGTGCTTCTTCTGTACAGTAAGAACCCATTGCTGGAGAGCTGACTAGAATGAGAGAGGAGCACTGTTCAGTTGAGGATTTTCTTTAAAAATAGTAAAGCATAAAAAACAGTAAGCTCCCAATCATAAGTTAAACTAGCATAACCCTCTTTTAGTAACTTCCACCATACTTCACAACTGATGAAGCTGTCAGTCTGTGGTCAATAATGCACTTATGTAAATTTTGATGGACTTTAAGAAACTTAGTCCGAAAAAAAAATAAAATCATTATTACAGTTCTGGGTATTGTTTTGTGCATATGTATGCAGATAGAGCTGATCCTTATCAGTGAGTGGTAGCTGAGCTGGATTATGTGCCAAAAGGAGCTGAACCATTTCCCAGTGTACCAGGAATGCCAGGTTGTGACTTCTGCATGGTGACACAGCTCACCTTCCTCCCAGACCTCTGCTTCCTCAGTCTGCACAGTGCTGTGTTGTGCCATAAAGACCAACCTTCAGGATAGTTTCTAACATAATTTACTGGGCTAAAACAATTAGGAATTTCTTCTTGCAGTGCCCTGTACAACAGCTGACTGTTAGCAACCATGTGCCAAGACACCTGTTTCCTGGAGCTGTGCACGAAACAAATGCAAGATAAAATTCCTTGGCAGGGGGATGATATTTGAAGATTACTTGCAACCAGGGCATGCTGGTGTTTCTCCTTACCTCCACTGCCCTTACAAACATACATGAAGAACTGAAGATGTGCACAGGCTTGAATCTGTTGAAATTGGGCTTGCTGCCTGGCTTTGCTGTTTGTGACTGCAGCAGAACTCTCTAAATAGATTTTTGCTTTATATTAAAGCAAGCCAATAACAGTTTCCTGATTGCAGAGAGGAAAGGGAACTAAGCTTCCTCAATTTATTCTGAAAATTTCAAGGAGGTCCTAGAACAGAGGCTGATGTCCAAGATGCTTCAAACTGGAGGCAACAAATTTTCATAATCAGAAGAGTTGTGTTGTATGTTTACAGCAGGTGGTGAGCTAACTATGTCCAAAGGCAATGAGCCAAGACCTGCTACAGCAGCTTAAACTGCTCTGTGAAGTCTGAACCTCTGCCATAAGCTGTAGGTTCAGTTTTCCTGAAAATTCTATTTTGCTTATGTCCCATATACGGGAAGGGAAGTTGTGTTGCATGTGCACTTACTCTAGGCAACAGTAGTGAGGATCCCTTGCAGTAACAGTGTGACTCAACACAGGATGTGTCATTTTGAAAGTGCAAGAGTACATCTCAGTCATCTTAACAATCCCACTTGGCTTCTAGACAGGCAATGAGTTACAGAAGGCTCTTTGGTGGAGATGTATATCAGCTGGGCAGACTCCTCCGAGCTGATTGTATGCTTCAGACCAAGTCTAAGTATAAACTAAAACCAGCAAACTCTGTTTACCCTCTCTGTCTAACAACATCCAAACCAAAAAACTCCAATACTCTGATGTTCTAGTTCTAGCTGAAATGTGAACCTGAAAATGAAACACTGAATGACTGCCTCTCCCATATGAACACTGGAATCATTAATGCTTGCAGTAATGTTAGTGTTTTTAAGCCCATATAATGCAACTACACAGATAGCAGTGGTACTGCAGTTAATACCATTTCTTAAAGATTTGTTTTCCCTTTTTTTCTAGATTGTTCTTCAGGGTATTATTTTGCTGCCCCTCCGTGCCATATGCATTGCATTCCTCTTACTGCTAGCATGGCTCTTTGCATCAGCTGCAACTTTCCGTCACCCTGGAAAAGGATCTGTGCCACTTGAAGGATGGAGAAGGTAAAAAGCAACCAATATTTGTGAAAATTGTGCTTTTCTTTGTTTTGTGTTCTTTTTTTAATAACACAAAGCCAAGGTCTAAGCTCTAAAGCTTTTCTTCTCTCACTGCTTTCCCCCTTTTCATTAAAGAGGAGTCCTCAGTCACCTCAGTCAAATCTTAGTTTAACCCATTTACATGAAACAACTTTTGCTTTTCATAGGTAGATTTTCAATTGTTTTGAGGTTAAACCAAATCTGGATAAAAGTCTTTATATATATATATATATATATAACGTCTTTATATATAGAGAGAGACTATTTGTAAGCAATATTGATAGGAATGTTTGAGAAAATAAATTAATTTAGAGAAGTATTTGTTCATAATATGTAGGCCAAGTTTCTCTGTAGCCTTTGTTATTCCCACTCTTATAATTTATGACAAAATTAGCTTTGACAGCTCCTCTTTTAGCTGGGCTGCCCTTGAAGGAGTATTTTATAGCTGCCTCTGTGGGTTCTGCCTTTATTCAGTCAGCTTCTGACCTCAAAGTAGTGAAGCTCCCTTCTGCAATTGCACTGCAGCTGCACACAGGAGGGGGAGACACAGGAAGTGAGTTCTAACAGGGCCAAGAGATCACAGAGTCCCATGAAGGAGCCTCGTTATTTAATCTTACTTGTTTAAAACTGGCAGTAAGAGAACAGTATCAAAGATACCTAAATTCTTACAAAAAGGACACTGAGTCTGCTAATCACCCACTCTTTCTTTGCAATAGTGTTATGCTGCAATGCTGTATTACATGGCAAGAGAAACAGGATACCTGGGAACAGGGTTTAGTAAGGTGCTGTACATTGAAAATTATTACAGTGCCACATCTTTAAAATTATAATCTGGTTTCAACATGAAAAGGTGCTATTCCCTTCCCTACTTCTTTCCCTCTAGCCCTACACTCCCTGGGTGTGTAGTATTACTACCCTGTGCCTGGCCCTGGTGTTGGTAGGAACTAGGAAATCTTTCACAGGCTTTTGTTTCGAAGTACAAAAGAACTACTAACTGTAAGATGGATGATATTTCTGTGTTTCTGTTTTCAAGGAGGATGATCCAGACAACCCTCTCATGCCTAACTCACTCTGTGTTCTTCGTAATGGGTTTCCAAGTGAAAATAAAAGGGAAAATAGCAAGTCTGCTGGAAGCCCCAGTCTTTGTTGCAGCTCCTCATTCAAGTTTTTTTGATGCCATTATTTGTGCACCAACTGGAATGCCATCAATAGTGTCTAGAGCAGAGAACTTGTCAGCTCCAGTATTTGGCAGTAAGTATTTATGAAAAAACAAAATGTTAAAATTGACATGAGGCCAAAATTCTGAAGTGATTTAGGGGCTTTTTAAAATCCATAGGTTCCTGAGATATTAACGGATTATTTCCAGTGAAAGCACTGGGAGAAGTTACCATTTGACTTGTTCAAAATGTCTAAAAGTATGCAATTTCTTTTCAGACATGGGATATAATATCACTTTAAATTTTCTTTGTACTGAAAGTATATTTCATTACTTCTCAAGATAGAAGTTTTCTCTTAAAATTCTCCCAGTAGGTAGCTTGAGAAGTCTGTTCAGCTGCTGTCTTTTAACAGTGTGGTCTGCAAATGTACAAGACAGATCGGTGAAGATTATTTCAAAACATACCTAAACTACTAAACATACTAAACTACAGTATCATATTTCTAATTTTAGACTTGCAAGCACTGTTACAGATATTTTTAATGGGAGTCAGACTGGGAAATAATGAAAGAGAAGTTACTGAAAAAGGAAACTGAGAGAAGAGAAAAGATCAGATGACTCATGCTTCCGTTATTTTCTCCTCCTTTTGACACAAAAAGAATCCCTGTTTGCATTATTACTGGAATCAGCTGCAGACTTACTGCTGGCTCTACATCTGCCATCTCTATAGGACTCCTAAAAGAATAAATGAACAGTAATCCACAACTAAACTCAGCAGCAACACAGAAAACTGTCTGTGTAGGAAATTAACTAACTGATAAACTACTGATGTTCTCTTGAAAGCATGAGAGTGGGACATAGAGGATAATTCTTCTCAAGTTTGTCATCACATCTCAGCAGGTCCACAGATTCTGATGTAGACTTGTGATGAAATTAGGGGTTTTTTTCTTTAATGTACACACAGGCTGTGTGTGCTGTTACTGAAAAGGGACACGTTACATCTGCAACATTGCACAAACGACTTGTTTATTGTACTCTGCGTGAGCAAGGCCTGAGTCGGGCCCATGAGCAGAGACCTGATCAAGTCTTTTCCTTAGAATTGTGTGGAAATGTTCAGTGGAAGATAACAGCAATATTAGCAGAATGTATTTGGGTAAATTTGGCATGTTTATATCTACTGTAAAGCTCCTCAACTGGCAGTAGATATATCTTCTGAGCTATATCTGGCAGTAGATATATCTTCTGTGTCTTCCTGTTTTGCAGAAAGAGGACAATAATACTTGTCTTATCTATTAAGTCTGAAAGCTGTTTATGGGGAGTTCATCTCTTAGTGTGAGAATAACAAGGTTTTTTGCTACAAGGGAGCCTTGAACTCATGTGTTTTCTAAGCATGAGCATAAACCAAATAAATTCTTAATCTCTTTCACAGCAATTTTAAGTTCCCTTCAGCCTGTAGCAGTTTTTCGTCAAGACCCTGACTCCCGGAAGAACACTCTCGCCGAGATAACTAAGAGGGCATTATCAAGAGGCCAGTGGCCACAGGTTAGAAATATACTACTGCTCTTCTGTCATGGGTTTGTATTCACTGTGCATCACAATATCAAAAGTGCCCACCTGAATAGGATCCTGTGGGATTAACAACGAGCAAGTTAGCTCGTGGCTATGTATGACTGGTTTTGGAAAGGCAGCCGAGAAAAAGTTCTGTCGTGATAAATGGATCAGTTAAAATCCAATACTAAATGCTGATGCTCTTTACTTTCTATTTTCCCTATTCAAGTCTTAACGTGCTGTCTTAAGTGTAGCTGATGGTTTGGATTGGTACATATGAATCAGTTTCTCAATCATATTGCTCATGCATGAGCAATATGGTGCAAAGCTGTATTCACAACAGTTAGGGGATAAGCAGTTAATGAAAAGCAGTAAACCCAGGCTGCCCATGCTCCAGCATTATCAGTACTTTAGCTTAAAACATCTCATTCCACATATGGATAATAGCTGAGTTGAAGCTTAGTTCACTCTTCAGGTGCCAGTTACATGGCAGATTTTGAATATGCACATATCAAAGCTAGGAAAGCTTTTTTTTTTTTGCTTTTTTTTTTAATATTGTGCTTACAAGCTACACTGATGCTTATGACTTGGTGTACTGTTAAAGGTGAAGTTATTCTGGTAGACCTGATCTCTGCTGAAAACAGCATTGAGGAGGAAAGGGGAATTGGCTTGACACCAATGCTGTACTTGGGATAAACACCAGAGATGTATCATGACATAAATGGTCTATGAGTCAAGCTATCTGGGCATCTCCAAGACTGAGTCATCAGTACAACTAGGGGTGTCACTGTGTGATTATTAACCCTCTGCCCTGGTCACACCTTGCTTCTACTTTTTTTCTTTTCTTTTTTTTTGAGAAACCAGACCACAACATGATGTCTGTCATATTCTCCTCAGAGTGCCTGGGCTGCATTCTTTTAGCACAATAGAAAACAAAGAGTAGCTGGATTCCCCATTTCCTCCTCCCAAAAGCCAAAACATAACAGGCGGGGCAGCACTTGTGCTTATTAGGAGCATGAGGTTCTGATTATTGCTTCTCCCAACCCTGTACTAAAACAAAAGGGAAAGAGGGAATGATTACTTCATTTTTGCTCAGTCACTAGTATGTTTCCTGAGGCTTATTACATATTCTTAGCAGAAATACACCCATCTGTGTCCATCGTACCAGTGAACAATTTCTGAGTACAGAACATGTAGTAAAGGACTAACTGCAAAACTGGTGTGTGCAGCTCTCTCTATCATACCTTAGGATAGGCTGTGGCTCTTAGGTGTGACCTAATGATGCCCTTGTTCATCTGACCTTCACCTGTTCATTCAGACTGAAGTGGGAGCACACCTTTAACAATCTGGATACAGACCACTTCTGCTGAGGGTTTTTTTGGAATGCTGCTGCTAATCCTACAGTGATATGAGAAACATAAAGCTTCCTTATTTTTCACAGGGGGCTGGATTTGGTGTGTCACATTACAGTTCAGTTTGATATTATTTATCATTGCAATGATATATAATAGATAAATAACGGACAGTAGGTAAATAATCTACTGTCTTTCAGACACTAATGCAGAAACCTGGGTATATGGTGGGTCTGAGTCACTCAGAGCTTGCAGTGATGTGTAATGCCCTCAGAGCTGTGTCACAGAGGCACACACTCTCTCTGCCATTTGCTGCTGCCCCTCAAGCTGTGTTCTTCTCCTGGCAGCTGGCATCTCATCTCATGTTGGTAGCATCCCTACCTGTAAATGCCCAGGTACCTCATGTACTTTCTGTCAGCCCAGGCTCTTGATGTTTGTGTACCCAGCAGTTCTACAAGGAGCTGCCAGCAGAGGAATAATTCTCACATCATTTCCAACACTAAACACTTAGAGTGGAACACTTGAACCCTTATTCCTGAACTGATAAAGGCCTTTCCCCAAAAATCCTCTCTTACAAAGCATTTGTTTCCAAATCAGGATGGATCAGGTTACTATTATTATGACCATCCTTCATTTATTTATTTCCTTTTGAAACAGTAATGATATTCTTGTGATGCAGTGTAACATGTCACAGAGTTTGAGTAAAAAGTCATCCTTTATGTAACTGATGCTGCAGTAGAAGCTTATTAAATGTGCATGTACATATCTATGTATTTCTCTTTAAATCCAAGATACTGATTTTCCCAGAAGGCACCTGCACAAACCGATCTTGCCTGATCACATTTAAACAAGGTGAGAGTTTTTGTCACATTGTTGCTGGAAAATCATGTGTAAAATATTAATTTGGTAGCTCCAGTAAAGCCTCTACTTCTGCAAGTACATCTTCCACATGCAGTAATGTCTTAGATTATTAAAGCTCAGTGGCACCATTTTAAGCTGACCATTTTATACTAGTCAGTTTACTTTTCTGATTTTTGGTATTTTGCAGGATGAGGAATACCTATGATGTTTGTGGTTTTTTCTGGTACAGTTTTATTCTAATTTACTTATCTGGAAAGGCCAGTAGATTATTTTTAATGCAGGAAGGTAACTGATAGCATCACTGATCATTAGATTGTTGTGCTACACTTCAGTTAAAGCAGTGTTGCTTTTTTTTCTTACTGTTGTACAGTGTTTTGCATAGTAAAGTTGCAAAAACAGTGCTACATGTTCAGATTCATGTCACTTATGAAGATGATCAGATGAGAGAAGGGTTCAGGAAATGCTGAATAGCCTTGTGAGCATCTAGCCCATGGGGAGATAACACACAGAAAATTGGATTGAATAGTCCTGGAACCTTATGCAACTTTAACCTTGAAATTAAGTCCATCCCTTTTCTGTCCTGACAAATTCCTTGTTGTGCTGCTGGTTTAAAATAAGTACAAAGAACTCCCCTCCCCACCAAAAAAAATCAACCAAAAATACAACACAGAGAACACTTCCCATTCTTGTTCCCTTTTTAAAAATTTCTCCTTCTAGGTACCATGTGTTGTATGAATCACTTCAAACTCACAACTGCTGTGTTAAGCTTAGTACTAATTGATGATAATTTGTGGTTGCAGGTGCCTTTGTTCCAGGAGTCCCTGTGCAACCCGTGCTGCTCAGATATCCCAACAAGCTGGTAAGGAGGACACTGGGTCACTAAAAAGGAATACAAAGTCAAAATCCTGACTGAAATGGTACCTCCAATAAATATTTCCTGTTGTCACTGAAGAATATTGCCTTGAGCTTTAGCACTGGAAGGAGCCAGGCTTCCCAGGTGTCACCCTGGTGTAGCAGCTACTCTGATGGTGAAAAACTTCCTGCTAAGTTTCTTAGCTATAATTAGAGGGAAGGCAGAAGTGTTGCAGCCAAAGTCAGGAACTTCCTGCAAAGCCACAGAGCATGGACTTGGAAGTCTAAAATTCACACTACTTCCCTACTTGTCATCATTCTTTGTTAAAGCTCAAAATATTCTTACTGCAAAGGGCCTTGCAAAGTTTCTGAAAATAAGCAACATTGAGTCTAGCAACTTCTCAACTCTTTTTTTGGTTATCTAGTCACCCAACAAGTCCAGAAAAGGTCAACCCTTTAATTCTCAATGGTTGGAAGATGAAAAACAAGTGGTTGCTATTGTTTTATGTTTTATGAAGATTCCTTCATAAAAGCCTTTTGCCACCAGAGGGGAAGAGAATCACATTTCACTGACAGGATTTATGGATCTGCAGATCCATAAATACATTGTAAAAAAACCATATAAAAAGTAATAAACATAGAATAAGGAAAAAAAAGCAATGTAAAAATAGCACAGAAAAAGAATTATAGATTACCTACAGAGACGTGTCTGTAAAAACTAAATTAAACATATTTATAAGATTGCCTTTCTAAAAGGACTGATGAAATCCTCTGAATAAGTCTTACTGGATTTTTCTGTTGTTTGAACGTGAATAAGTGATTGAAAATATCTAAGTAACGATATGCATTTTATTCCCAAGTTGATACTATCACAAGTCTGCCATGCTTATTTCCAAATTTTTAAAGCAAGGAATCCCAGTCACCTTGATACCTTTATATACAGGACTTTGAAACCATCATCTGCTTTTACTAAACCTGTGCCTCTTTTATACTGAAACTTACCTGCTACCTAAACTTCATCTGGTTTTGTTACACGTCTGTGTTTTATTTTTTTCCTTAGGATACTGTGACCTGGACATGGCAGGGCTACTCACTGTAAGTGTTTTAATTCTACTGAAACTTACACACAGAATTTTTTCTCCCATTGCTAAACAGATACAGCTAAGCCAAGACGTGTTCTTCAGGAACTCTTTTTATAAGGGGGAAAGACTTAGGGATAATGCTGTCATACAGCAGATCTCATAGTGGAATGGGTAGAAAAAAGTGTTTGCAAATGGGGAAACATTATTTCCAGCTCTGCCACCATTTTCTGCTATGTTTTACACATTACACCAGAGCAAAAGAAGCAAAAGAAAGATTTTAAATACTTTTTGGGGGGAGGGAAAACAATCATAGTCATCAAAATCCATAGATGTTTACAGTTTCCTACATGGTATACAAGTAACTGGTATTTTATTTATTCATTCCTGCATATTTTTTGAAGTTATATGAGTATAAAGTAGGAAGATGGGCAAAAAAAAGTATTAATTTTTCCCATCCTCCACCATTTAAACATCTAGGATTTTTTTTTTAGATTTTTATGTTTGCCTGACTCAACAAAAGCAATTGTTTTGAGATTCCAGTGACGAGGCTGTATATGTAGTATCTGACATTAAAATCATGGGAAATACTTCAATAAACCAGTTAGGCAATAGATCTGTTTCTTAACACAGGTAACCCTCTCATTTGCTGTATTAAAGTATTAAAAAACCTTTAGAGCTGCACCAAAAATAGATCTGGAAAATACTTTTCACCTTAAAAAATTCATTAAAATGTGGATTTGCAGAACCCACCTACCACATTTTCATGTGGAATAAGTAATGTACCTAAGTACAGTACTACCAGGTTACTAAGTGACTAAGATTCTTAAGGCAACTAATTCTGAACTAGTGGAGCAGATCATAAATGCCATTTAAGCTGTCATTACTTAATCCTAGCACATGCACACCTATAGATTGGACATGTGAAAGGTGACCTAGATGGAAATGTCCCTCTCAGTTTCCCAAGAATTTTTTGCTATGATTATTGCTGCTGTTACAGTTACCATCATATACTGAGAGTAATGAACACTGCAAATTCTGTAACATACTTCAGATTTTCCCTATGAAGGATTTATGCTGGTAGATTGAAAAGAGCTGTCTTGAGTCATGAGAGCTGAGGTGGGAATAGGTGAAGAAAGAAACTAAATTAGAAGTATTCCTGTGGAAGGGAGGAGGCTCCCCATTCATTAAAAATTGAGAAATGCTCTAAGCCAGGTGGCTGGATGATGAAAGACCCAAATCAAAACCTGTGAAAAGATAAAAGAAACAGCTTGGCAGAATCATAGGAAGAGAAGGGATGGATAGGGGTAGAGTTCAGAGATTCTTTACAAAAATAATTGGAACCAGGGGAAGGACATCCCTCACACAAACCTGAAGATAAACTGGAGAACTGTCAGGCTCTTTGTAGACATTTCTGGATATTGCAGCCAGGATGGGACAGTACCAGTCTACTTCTCAGAAACTTCCTGACCCAGTTTATGTTTTCACGTAATACTCCTTTTCTAACTTTTGTGCCTTACTGTGAGGAACACCTAATGTAATGGGTTAGAAAATGAAGCATTAAGAGTGAATTCTGGCAGAAAGTAGGAAGGATCCCTTAGTTATTCTCCTTTGTTTTCCTTTTCTCTTTTTTATTTTGTCTAAAACAACAGAAGAAAGTGTGCTTGAAGGTTTTCTATTACATTATGTACTATATTGAAAGTGAAGAGCAAATGTCTATTTCTGTTCAAAAATCACAATGAAAAGAACAAGTCAGAAGTGGAAGTCGTAATGCTTATCCTCTTTCACAGTTTCTTCCTCCCCCTCCCTGTTGATACTAAAAATTGTTACTTTCTCTAAAAGCACTGGAGGTCCCAAACAGTAACATAAACACTAACATGGTTAAACACGTTAACATAGTTGTGCAAACAGTACCATAATTTGCAAAATTACTAGCAAAACTAACAGATCCTTGCTTCAGTTCTGCAGAAGGAAGTTACTTGGTCCCATTTTGCAGATGAGAGAATAAAAAATAAAGTTAAGCTACTTCTTGGAATCAAAGCTCTTAAACCTTTAAAATCCAGTGTGTATTCATCTCTTTAAAGATAATGTAACATAAATATATTTTGCTGGCCAAAGAACTATATAATTATGTTAAGAATGCATGACAAAAAGTTGCCTGACCAATGAGCAAGCAGCAGGTGTGTGCAAAAGCCCTGTAGAAAAAAATGTGGAGAGCAACACTTGAGGGATCTTCAATGCAAAGTACTAAAAATCATGGCCCAGTATTGGCTGTTTTTGACAACACTTTAAAAGTTCCATATGATGTGCAAATACTTTTGTTTCTAGATATGTAAAATGAATTTTTGTTCCTCTTTGCCTGCAGAAAAGAGCTGTGTGCAATGACACTGTGTCAGCTTTTCACAAGAGTAGAAGTTGAGGTAAGAATTAGAAACAAGAACAGAATGATGCTGAATAATATATTTAGATTTGTTATCCATATAAATGTATCACTTAAATTTGATTAGTTCCTAAATGAAAGAAGTCAGAAATGCCTTTAACCATTGTAAAATCATTGCTAATTATTACCTTTACACATTTTACAGATGTTAATGCTAAGAATTGTATGTTCTGTTAAAGTTAACAACTTCTCTCTTTTTCCCACCTTCTTATTGCCCTCCTCCCTTCAAAGTATCCTTTGTCTTCCTCACCATCTTCCCAGACTGAACTCTAAAATGTTTCTGCAACTAAGAGCTTACTTAAGGGCTTTAGTACTTTTACTATGGAGAAAGCTGAGCCTTTTATAATCAACTTATCCCCTTGATCATTAAAATCAACTGCACAGTACAAAGACCTATGAATGACAACTGAAACAACACACACACTTCATAGTATCAGTACACTTCCTCTAGGAGCCTACATTCAAAACACAGAAGTGAAGAAACAGAGCTGAGGTGCAGATCTGCTCTTAAATGCAGATCACATTCCTTACCAGACCACAAAAGATTGTCAGTGTGGAGTGAACCTTAGGAACCTGAGGAGTGGGAGAAATTCAGACAAGTTTTGCTGTTTATTTGCAAAACACAGAGTGCAGCAAAGTTGTGCAAAGCTTTGTGAGTACAAGCAGTCTTGCTCTTACTGACAATGAGCAATATGGTCTTTGTTGTGAAACAAGATGAAAATTCATTTAAAGGAGCACCTTGTTAATTTTATAGTACATGCAGTAGGCAGATTTTTGTAGAAGGTGTACTGAAGTGCTAATTCTGTTAATGATTTTGTACAGAAGGACATAATTTTATATTATATATAATGCATAATTATATATAATATATATATAAAATATATAATTATAAGTAATTTTTATATTTAAGAGTGAGAAATAGTTGATGTAGCCCTTCCAGTAGAAGCTTTCTTTTCCTCTGTTTCAGAACATAATTCAAACTTGTCTGCTAGAAAATAAATGTTCCAAAAGATGAAACTTTCACAGCAGCACGTGTCCCCAAAGTGGACCTAATTTCTTAGCATCAACACAAAAGTCTTCCCATTTCTAAAAAGGAGAAGGGGCAGATTTGCCTGGGGAAGGAGGAGTCTCTCCCTTTTAGGAGTGGACATTTCTGTTGCTGTCTCAAACTGCCAGCAAGCAGCCCCTCTCCTCCTGTCAGTCTTGCACTGCCACTGCCTGCTGTGCATCAGCAGTGGTGACACCCTGACATCCCAGGGAGTACGTGCATGCATCTCTGGTCACATTCTGACTGTGGGTATCAGAGATTAAACAGTGACCTTGGAAGTGAGCTTTAGGGCTGCAAAAGATACAGCATTTGGCAAATTCTGTAATAGAGGCTAGGTCAAAAGCAGGTCAGAGAAGTATTTTTTGCTACTGAAAGAGAGCTGGAACAGATTTTTCTTCCAGTACTGCAATTTGACAAGGAAGGTACTTATTAGTCTTCATTAGATAAGCAGCTCTCTGTGTGTGAGTCCATTTATGCCACCTCAGGAGCCAAGAAACCAAATTCATGGCAAACTGGTTATATGAATAATTGTAGGTGGGTTTTTTGGAGGGGACAGCTGTTTAACCTACCAGAAATTTAGGTCACTGTCTGAGCATGTAATGAGCACTTTGGAGATGGTGACCTATGTTTCACAGGGAGATTTCTCAGTTATGATTTAATCTCAGCCAGCACAGTGTGTTTGGGCTTCCTCAATTTAAGAGTTATCTGGTTTCTGAAGGGGAGTGGTAATAAGCAGGGAAATGTGTCAGACTTGAACAGAGAATGGCAACTGATATGGAGGGAATGGAATCTCAAACCTTCGTGAGAACAGCTGGACCCCTGCTGTCCTTACAGGGGAGAATTATAAGCAAAAAATTGTTATGGCTGTTTGACAGATAACTAGTTCCATAAACCTGCTGTTTTTAAATCCTAGAGAGCCAGCAGTATAGCTTTATAAAAAACATAAATGGATTTTTTAGGATGGACTGCATTTGTATGAGACAGTTACCACTATATTAGTGTATCACTAGCAACTACAATGTAACTAAAGAAACAGTGACACATAATTAGCACCTGTGTCTTCCAGTAAACCATGAGCAGCACATTCTCCTACGATTTAAGGGCTAGATGGCAAGGGTGAAGTAGCAAAACTGATAGAAAGGATAACCAATAACTGAGAAAAGACATGGAAAACAGAGCTGCAAGCAAACACTGTAGAAAGAACAGAATACTCCTCCACACACACTCCTTTGCAAACAAACAGAAGCTGATTTATGCCATGTTACATAATAATTAATTATTTAGTAGCTTCTTAGTCTTATGCTACTTCAACTTCTTGCATATTAGCATTGAATAAAGCCTCAACAGTCAACGTGTTGCAGTGTGGATATGAAGGGTGTTGTTTGGGTTTGGGAGGAGAGAGAGGTGATTTGTTGGAATTTATTCTGCTTGGAGTTTCAAAATTTTACAGTATTTGTGTCCAGTTAGTGCTCTACTTACAATTCAGAACTAAGATTCCTTAACACTTATCATGGAGGAAGAATTTAGAGGAAACATAGCAGTCACATGCTAGCAGACATGTAACAAGGTGGGACTGCAGTGTGTATTTAAAAACATCATAAATCTTTCATACACTATTCCAGTATATAACACTATTTATAAAGGGCATTTGAAAAGGAGTGTAAGTATTTCAGACTGACATTCTTACCAATGTAGCATTTAATTTTCTAACTAAGTGTGCATTATTATACTTTCCTTCTTTTTCATATTAAACTTTTCATATTAAAGTAGCTTCTACTGTCTTTAAGAGGTAGTTTGGGCCTAGATCTCATTTGTGTGGCTGGGGCTGAAGAGGCAGAATGGTTTTTAATGCGTTTGAGACCTCTAGCGTCCAGTTCCTTCACTGCACGGCTAATATTTTTCTCCTGCTTTTCCCCCATTCCAAACAATAACAAGAAATTGTTGATGTGGTGACTATTGACTTAAATGGATAACTCATCTCTTTCAGTTTCTGCCTGTTCATGTTCCTACTGAGGAAGAAAAGAATGATCCCATTCTTTTTGCCAACAGTGTCCGACAAACCATGGCAACGTATGTAACCAGTCATGAATACAATCTTTGATAAGTTTTCTGTCCTGCAGTTCCTTTTATATCCTAACCATAATTTAGTCGAGTCCCAGGTTTGATATATAGAAATTGCTCTAGATTTTCACCAAGAGGTGTAAATTCCTATACTAAAACACCCGCATTGTTTTTACAAGGAGCATAAAGAAGGTCATCTTAATTTGGAACATAGTATGTTCAATTTATGGAAAGCTGGAATAAATTGCTCCTTTGTTTTATTGGCAAGAATAAGTGGATGGTTTGTTCCCTGAGGTTAATGGGCTGCATGTACAAGACTGTAAATCTTCAAACATCATGACACTGCCATAATGTAGTTTCACAGCACAGTTTCAGTCCCACAGAATGATATGTATTGCTGTATTCTACTTGCAGCAGTGCAAGAATAAATTATCATTTGGTTTCTCTATGAGCATTAAAGCCAAAATGAGACAGAGAAGGTAAACAGTCAACTAATAGTAATTTTAATGTAAATAACTGATTTTTCTTTTTCCTTAATTTCTTTTTCCTTTCAGTGCTTTGAATGTGCCAGTCACTGATCACACTTTTGAAGACTGCAGACTAATGATTTCAGCAGGACAGCTGACTTTACCCATGGAAGCTGGGCTAGTGGAGTTCACCAAAATTAGCAAGAAACTCAAGTAAGGGAAGTTTAACTATTGGTAGCCTAATTACTGCAGCACTGCAGGTGTTGATGGCCATCTACAAAAGGCTAAATTGCCTGACAGCTGACTTGGCCATGTGTAATATAATGTATTCATGTATACAGCCTACATATGTACACTATATGGAAATCAGAAATGAGGAAAATCTCAGTAAGAACTAATCCCATGTAATTTTTGTGGGCAGCATTATGAGAGAAAAAAGGCATTTATCTAAAATTTTGTCACCAAAAGGTGAAGAACACAAAGCAGTACCTCCTTCAGTACCTCCTTCATGGTACTCTTGGTGCCTAATTTAAATTGCTTTCATGGATATGCACAGGAAGTTTGTGGTAGAAAGTAAAACATCATCTCTCCAGCCTGAGACTCCAGCCAGTGGCTTGTTTTTCTTAGCTGTAGTGTGCAGCCATGTTTTGCTAGTGCTGTCAACTTTCTCTCTCTGCTAGAGTGGAACTGGAGGACTGAACCACTTCATCATGCACCAACACATCAAATCATCTGCCTTGGCTGTGGTAAAGCAGAATGATGTGCTCAGTGCATCTTGACTTACTACATATGTGCTCTACATCCATCTGTAGAACTCTGTCTAGAACAATCTTCAATAATTAGATAGCAGTCCTAATTATCTGTACTGAGATGCAGTGATGTATTTCTGCAGAGAGATCAGATACTTCTCAGGCTGCAGCAATACTAGCATTTGGGTAGAGAGATAGCTAATAGAGCTGAGATCTGCTGGCTTCCACTAGGGAAATATTCACCCTAGAGCATGATACAGCAAAATAATGCTGCACCTGAATTTGTGGTAATGAAAGGCTCCCTGTTAGACTTGTCTAGTAAGTTGGCAGATTATTTTAGGTTCGTAAAGTTACTCCAAGGAAGTCTGATATGCCCAAGCATAGAACTGCCTGCTTTTAATATGGATAACTTGAGCAGTCCTTATTTGCCCATTTCATGCCCCAGGTTTGAAGTGCAGCATTTCTAATGCTCTACACACATGCTCTGTTTGGCTATTTTTTGTCTTTGAACACTGTAATAACTCCTACTGAAATTCCATCTGTTCAAGATCAGCTGTATAGAAATATCTCCTCTCCCTCATGTCTGCATAGCCTAAAATGGAATCATGTCAGAGAGCAGTTGGATACCTTTGCTGCTATTGCAAGTGCTTCCAAAGGGGGAAGAATTGGAATTGAGGAGTTTGCAGGGTACTTGAAGCTGCCTGTTACAGATGTCCTTAAAGAGCTGTTTCTACTCTTCGACAGGGTGAGTAGTTGGCTAACTGACTTGTTGACAATGTTTTGTTAAAAATCACATCCCAAAAGGATATTTAATTCTTTATGTCCAGTTTACTAAATGCTTCTTGTCTGGTACTTCCTGTAGGCAAGATAAGTGATTCTTACAGTTCCCTTCTTAAGTTTCAGTGGAAGTAGGTTGGTCAGTTTATAGCTTGTGAGATGACAGTCATCTCTTGGACCAGGTTGCTGCCCACCATCAGAGGATAATCATCCTGGTAATGGCTGAATAGGTTTTTCTAGTCCAGATTTTTGGCTTATGTTCACTCTGACAGCTTAATTAATTGGTGTCGTTGTAAGTTTTAAGACAAATTGACTATGACTAGAGTGTATGTTCCTGCTGCAGTTGTATAGGGTGCTATTAGACATTATCAGGACTTCTCTTGCCTCTTTCCAGCCATATCACGGAAACATGGTGGGATGACTCCCATGACTGGAGTGCTACTATAGGTGGCTACAGGCTTTTCAGAAGGGACAGGCAGGGTAGGAGAGGCGGAGGGGTAGCCCTATATGTTAGGGAGTCCCTTGACACTGTAGAAATTGAAGTCTGTAATAATAAGGTGGAGTGCCTGTGGATCAGAATCAAGGGGAAGGTCAACAAGGCTGATATTGTGATGGGAGTCTGTTACAGACCACCCAATCAAGATGATGAGGATGATGAAGTATTCTACAGGCAACTGGCGGATGTCTCCAAATCGTCATCCCTTGTTCTCGTGGGCGACTTTAACCTACCAGACATCTGCTGGGAACTCCACAGCACAGAGACGAAGCAGTCTAGAAGATTCCTGGAGTGTATAGAGGATAATTTCCTGCTCCAGCTAGTAAATGAGCCCACCAGGAATGGAGCCTCGCTTGACCTTCTTTTCACAAACAGAGAGGAGCTGGTGGGAGATGTGGTGGTCGGTGGTCGCCTGGGACTTAGTGACCATGAAATAATAAAGTTTTCAATATTCAGGGATACAAGGAGGGTCGTCAATAAGACCTCTACGCTGGACTTCCGAAGGGCAGATTTTGACCTCTTCAGAAGACTTGTTCGGAGTATACCCTGGGAAACAGACCTTGAAAACAGAGGGGTACAGGAGGGTTGGTCGTACTTCAAGGAACAAGTTCTGAAAGCACAGGAGCAAGCTGTCCCAATATGCCGAAAAGCGAGCCGGCGGGGAAGACGACCGGCCTGGCTGAATTGGGAGACTCTGAAAGAAATTAGGGTTAAGAGGAGGGCCTACCAATTATGGAAAAAAGGGATAACTACTGAGGAGGAATTTAGGAATATTGTTAAGTCATGTCGAAAGAAAATCAGAGACACAAAAGCACAATGCGAACGGAATCTCGCCACCTCTGTGAAGGATAACAAAAAGTCCTTCTACAGATACATTAGCAGCAAAAGAAGGGGCAAGGAAAATATCCATTCTATACTAGACACGAGTGGGAATATAGTTGTTAAAGATGAAGAAAAGGCTGAGGTATTTAACACCTTCTTTACCTCAGTTTTCAGCGGAAAGACAGGTTACCCTGAAGACGGATGGCTTCTGGAGCTCATAGAAAGTGACATGAATCTAAACAGCCCCCCTGTAATCCTGAAGGACACAGTCTGTGACCTACTGCGATGCTTGGATCCCCACAAGTCTATGGGACCAGATGGGATCCACCCAAGGGTAATGAAGGAGCTGGCAGAAGAGCTCGCCAAGCCTCTCGCTATCATCTATCAACAGTCCTGGCTCACTGGGGACATCCCAGATGATTGGAAATTGGTGAATGTCACGCCAATCCACAAAAAGGGCCGGAAAGAGGACCCAGGAAACTACAGGCCCGTCAGCCTGACCTCAGTGCCTGGCAGGGTCATGGAACAGATCATCCTCGGTGCAATCACACAGCACCTGCAGGATGGGCAAGGGATCAGACCCAGCCAGCACGGTTTTAGGAAGGGCAGGTCATGCCTGACCAACCTGATCTCCTTTTATGATCAGGTGACCCGACTGGTGGATGAGGGGAGGGCTGTGGATGTGGTCTACCTAGACTTCAGCAAAGCCTTTGACACCGTCTCCCACAGCATCCTCCTGAAAAAACTGTCAGCCCGCAGCTTGGACAGGAGCACCCTGTGCTGGGTTAGGAACTGGCTGGAGGGCCGGGCCCAGAGAGTGGTGCTGAACGGGGCTGCATCCAGTTGGCGGCCGGTCACTAGTGGTGTCCCCCAGGGATCAGTGTTGGGCCCAGTTCTGTTCAACATCTTCATTGATGATTTAGATGAGGGGATTGAGTCCATCATCAGCAAATTCGCAGACGACACTAAGCTGGGGGGGAGTGTTGATCAACTCGAAGGCAGGAGGGCTCTGCAGAGGGACCTGGACAGACTGGAGAGTTGGGCTGATTCCAACGGGATGAGGTTTAACACGGCCAAGTGCCGGGTCCTGCACTTTGGCCACAACAACCCCATGCAGCGCTACAGGCTGGGGACAGAGTGGCTGGAGAGCAGCCAGGCAGAAAAGGACCTGGGAGTCTGGATCGACAAGAAGCTGAACATGAGCCAGCAGTGTGCCCAGGTGGCCAAGAAGGCCAATGGCATCCTGGGCTGGCTCAGGAACAGCGTGGCCAGCAGGTCCAAGGAAGTGATTCTGCCCCTGTACTCAGCCCTCGTGAGGCCACACCTTGAGTACTGTGTCCAGTTCTGGGCCCCCCAGTTCAGGAAGGATATCGAGGTCCTGGAGCAGGTCCAAAGGAGGGCAACCAGGCTGGTGAAGGGACTCGAGCATAGACCCTACGAGGAGAGGCTGAGAGAACGGGTTGTTCAGCCTAAAGAAGAGGCGGCTCAGGGGAGACCTCATCGAGACAACTACCTGAAAGGAGGGTGTAGCCAGGTGGGGGTTGGGCTCTTTTACCAAACAACTTTCAACAAGACAAGAGGGCATGGACTTAAGTTGTGCCAGGGGAAGTTTAGGTTAGATATTAGAAAGAATTTCTTTACGGAAAGAGTGATCCGTCATTGGAATGGGCTGCCCACTGAAGTGGTGGATTCTCCGTCCCTGGAGATATTTAAAAAAAGACTGGATGTGGCACTCAGTGCCATGGTCTAGCAACCGCAACGGTGGTTCAAGGGTTGGACTCGATGATCTCTGAGGTCCCTTCCAACCCAGCCAATTCTATGATTCTATGATTCTATAAAGGAGGCTGCACATTAATGGGATCAGTTAGGCTTTCCCCCATAGGCTGTGGTAATTTTCTACTCCTCTCTGAAAACAAGAAAAACTGCTTTGCTGATGCACTCCTCTGACTATCCCAGAAGCCTATAGCATATAATATACTAGATTATATATATGACTGTCCTAGAGCATAGCATAAAAATCGTCTTACTTCTAGGGACCCAGTATGTGCTACAGTGCAAACAGCATCTTGTCCTGCAAGTGCTTAATGAACTGGAGTTTGTTTCTTATTGGAGACCCTCTCCCAGCTCAGCATCCCTCTTCCTGATCAAGTTAGCTTCAGCAGTACATTTTGGGAGGTCATCGTGTTGTATATGCTGAATAAAACTGGGGATTTTTCCACATAAAAAGGCTTTACAGGCTCTAACATAGAGAACAATCAAATGTATTTCCTTAATTGCTGAATGCATTGAAGCTCTAGCAGAGCTATGTGCTCATCCTTTCTTCGTTCTTGCCTCCCCATCTTGGAGCACTGGCTCCTATGAACAGGTAGTCTGAGTCCTGAAGCACAGTACATAATATAGAATTAAGGTGTGGCAGCCAAAATAGTTCAGGGCAATAAAGATTATTTTCACTTCCCTTTGTGGCATTTCCTTGTCAGTGACTACAATTAGCAAAGTAATGCTCAATTCACTAAAAGGCAGAAGGCATAAGATGGCAGAAAAAAGACAAGACTCTAGCAAACTTGTGCTACATTCATCTTTAAGGAGATCAGTTTAACTGAGGAGCTATCACACTAATGTGGCCTTTCTGCATATTGCTTCAGTTATATGCACAGGTATTTGAGACTTCTGCTCTATGGCGTTCAGCCTCATCAGTTTGTTGGGTTTTTTTTCTAAAAAGATTCCTCAAATCATGTAAAGCTCACCATGCAGAGAAAAAAAAAAAAAGAGGCGTATCTCAGAAACTCCTGAGACCTGAGCCAACTGCAGCTGGAAACATGCACAGACAGGGTGAAGTTTTGCCCACACCCAGCTCACAGACAACAAGGCTTTGGAGAGCTACAGAAGCACAGGATCTCTGAGAAGCTCCCTCAAAAAATCTTCACCATGTTCCTTGCTAAAGCTTTGCTGAGTGGAGGAAGTGGTAGTGGCCGTGGAGGAAGCCTTGCACGTGGCCTTGGAGGTCTCCTAACAGGAGGTGGACACGGAGGGAATCTGGGAGGAATCGTTGGAGGTCTTGTCAATCTTATAAGTGAAGCAGCAGCTCAGTATAATCCAGAGCCACCTCCACCTCCACACAGTCATTTTACAAACGTGGAAGCTTATGAGAGTGATGAAATTCGACAGTTTCGTCGCCTTTTTGCCCAGCTGGCTGGAGATGATATGGAAGTGTGTGCCACAGAGCTAAGGGACATCTTGAACAAAGTTGTTTCCAGACATCAAGACCTGAAGACAGACGGCTTCAGCCTAGACACCTGCCGTAGCATGGTGGCAGTCATGGACAGTGACACAAATGGCAAACTGGGCTTTGAAGAGTTTAAGTATCTGTGGAACAACATTAAAAAATGGCAATGTGTGTACAAGCAGTATGACACTGCTCAGTCAGGCACTGTTGGGAGAGCTCAGCTGCCGGGTGCCTTGGAGGCTGCCGGGTTCCATCTGAAGGAAGAGCTGTGCCAGGTGATCGTGCGCAGGTACGCGGACGAGGAGGGCAGCATGGATTTCAACAACTTCATCAGCTGCTTGGTGCGACTGGACAGCATGTTCAGGACCTTCAAGTCCCTGGACAGAGATGGCAATGGGCAGATCAAAATAACCATTGAAGATTGGCTGCGGCTCACCATGTATTCCTGAAGGCTTAGCAGAGAAAAATAGGAAGAATGCACATGGAAAAGTACAACCCTGTACTATCAAACTGCAGTCTTTTCCTTCTAATCCTCAGGCAGATGTAGCTGGGGGTAGATAGCTCAGCTTCAAGTGCTGTGATTCCTCTTGTGCATGCATTACTCTGCTTTTCTGAAGGGTTTGTGTAAGTTGTCAATTGGACAGCTCTCTCAGTCTGTCTGAAAAAAACAATCTCCAGACTCTGAAGTGAGCAAGGATGTTGGAGGATCAAAGATCAGTTCTTTCTTCATGTCAAGTGGCTTGTATATGAGTATAACTACTGTATAAAAGGCTCCTAAGTTTGGTGTTACTTTGTGATGTTACTGTTCTGATTTGTCAGCGTTTGCTAAGCTGGAATAAAAGCTCTGCTTACCTGAAGGCAAGCACTAGTAAAGAGAGTTGTGCAGTTATTCCTAAAAAGGAGAAAAACATGGGAAGTGCCGTAGCAATGGCAGTCATGAATCTACATAATCATATATTTAATTTTCCTCCTACTTCTGCTTTTTCATGCCTGTCTGCTGAAGCAAAACCCGAGTGGCATTGTCAGTTCTACCTGCTGGCCAGGACAAAATAGAAGACTTACTTAAGGCTATTTTTACAACCTTTTCCTCCTTCCTGCAACGCTATTAATTACACTTTTTGACCTTTCCTTAAAGCCTGATTAGAGTTATAATGAAAACAACTTAAAATACTAGGTTTCTATTTAGAGAAGCTTGCTGCTGTAATAATGTAGTCACTCAGCAGACAGACAGCCAAAATCAACCTCTGGCTATCTGAGTTAAATTTTATCAGGGCACAACATCCCACACAAGCTGGTTTTGTAGTTCTGCCTAAGATGTCATTTTTTCAGTAAAAGAAAAATGAGTAACATGAACTGTCAGAGGTACATTTCTTTGAATTAAGGATTACAGTTGCTGAAAACAGCACTGCAATGTAACAAGGCAGATTTCTCAGCAGGGCTCTGCTGCTTTAGAATAAAATTGTCTAGGGTGTGTGCTAGCTGACTGGAATGTGAAAGAATAGGTTGAGCAGAGCAGCTTCCAACTACCTGCAGTCTCCAGATGTGAGACTGAACCTGCCCCTCCCCAGGGAGACATTAGTGACTAATGGAGAAATAACCACACAATACCTGCAGGGCATCTCAGTGCTAATGGGGCACTGGTTTAGTTTTGTTCCTGAATTTCCATAGCTGTGATTTCTAAATCTTGCAGTTACAATTGACAAATAGTAGTTTCCAAATAGATGAAATCTCTTCCCTGAGATTTCTACTTGCAGAGAAGCCTTTTACTTGCAACTTGGAAAAAAATGAATTCAATCTGCTGCCCACTTCTTAACTCCTGCACTTCTTTTAGTCCCAAGCTGGGTGACAGAAAGAGTAAAAATATTTGTATTGGCCCAAACTGTCAGGAAAGAGGTTGGTTCTTCCTAATGGCATTCACCCCCTACTCCCAGTTACTCACTGGAAAAGCACAGAGTTATCCACAGTGCCACTGGGGCTCTGTGTCAGAAAAGGGAGCACAAGGGAAAGTGTGATACCCCCAGGTGAGCACCATCCTGCCAGGTTTGTTTGTTTCCCTTTCTGACTAGTTGGAACTTGCATGTAGCAACAAGTAGTGGAAATCTTGGCATTGCAGCAATAGACTCTCAGAGGATGAGCCTGGATATGAACATGAGGGGTACATCTGCAGTTCTCCAGATGCTCCAGATCTAAATTCTCTGGCATAGGAGCCCTGGAAGTGAGTGGGGCTTTACCTCACTAGACATGACTGTCTAGTGCACACACACACACACACTTGATTTTTCCCATTGCATTAGATAGTGAGAAACCAGTTTTGAGGCAGTACTCCTTCAGACTTTAATGACTGCATCTGTCTTGCAGTCCTCTTGCAACTCTAAATGGAGACTGCTTATGACAATGCAAATCTTGCTTCCCCAAGTGTACCATTTACTGCATTATACAAAAAAACCAGCAAAACCCTAGTTGTCATACCATGCTATAGTTAAAATAATAGCAGAAAACTTATTTCCTTAAATAAAACAGGAGTTGTTGAGGTTATGTTACATTTTGGTTACATTGTGTAACACAATTACATAAATATTGATATTCTGCTGTGCTATTTAGAGAACTGGAGCTTAGTTCACATCTTGCTCCCTTAAAATATTCTTAGGTGCAGCACCTGCAAACACAGCTACGGATGCACAGAAAGACTCCAAGTGCTTGTGTGCAGTGGTGTCACACAGGCACTGAAGGTTTTCCTGCATTTTCAGTTTAACTCTCACTGCTTTTTTCAGGCAACAACCCTATCATTTCTCCTTAACCAACATGCCAGAGCCTCTGGAAGTGAGCCAGCATCCTAGGGCTTTGTAAAACTAGTGACAACATGATCTGTCAAGTATAATAAGTTGATTTCCTACTCAGCTGGCTGGGGTGATTGTATCAGATTGCACTCAGTTTTGATTACTGGCTTTTGGCACTTTAATGAAAGTACTGTGACCCTTATTAGCTCTTGCAAAGCTGTATTAACTGATTTCAAAGTTCTTTTTTAATGATGGTGTTTTATTTAAGTTTACTTCCCAATTCTTCTCCTGTGATCATTACTGCTAGAAATATTTTGTTTTAAATATTCTAATGGCATCAAACAATCCTTTACCTAGGATACAGTCTATAAAACTGTCTGAAAATAATATTCCATAGAACTTTGAACAATTATTATCTACAGTCTTGCTTCACTTGTTCTAAGAGTTTAGGTTTGTAATGATACATTTTGAGTTAGATCTATTATTGTTACAGTCAAGACCGAGCCAAAATATTTAAAGTGTCAGCAACACAGTGACAGCAAGTATTGTAAATAAAGTAGCATTTTATCTACTGTCCTTTTCTAATGATTAAAAGCTGACAAAAGTTATATCCTTTAGACACACATGAAAATAAATTAAAGACTAGTCATATTTTTACTAAAAGATTTCCTTAAAATTCACAGGTCTTTAAAGTCCAAGATGCTCAAATGCTACCTGTGTTCAAAAAATACTGATTTGACTATCAATAAAAAAATCAACAGCTGTCCCTACAAAACCACCTAGAGTTTGGATTTCAAGGCTGAATAAAATTGTATCTTAGCAGTTTTAAATCCTGTCAACTATATAGCCTGATAAAGAAAAGTTAGTATTGAACCCATTATTACACATATTTTATTAATCAATCTTAAATTCATTAACAGAAATCCCTGCTTTGTAGAACCCAGGATTTTCAAAGCATTCTATGGAGCAGCCCTAGTATTTTGCCACTTGCAAGCTCCATATTCTACTGTTCATCAGCACAAAACCAAGAAAGAGAATGGTAAAGGTTCATGGGCTCAAGTGGGCAATAGAAGTTGGAAGAGCCAGAAACAGAATCTAGACCTGGCTGTTCAATACAACTTTACCCAGGAGTTCACCCCTCTCTCACTTGGCTGAAAATGGTTTTTGTGTTGTTCTCAGACTATGTTTTAAAACATCTTTTTCTTCCTGATATGTGCAACTATGAGCTACTAGTGACTTTAGCTATGCATTCATTATCTACTCAATGTCCCATCACCTAACACTTCCATACAGCTTCTTCCCCAGACTGGATCTTTCCCAAAACCCTCCAGAAGTTTTCAGCATGATCACAGGAACACCACTGTGTTCAGCATTTCAGTGGGCATCTGTGATTTTCCCTGTCTGGTTTACATAGAATTAATCATGGATCCCATCAAAGCAAGCATCAAATGTTTTGTTGATGTAGCCTTGTAGTTAACACACTGAAATGTTCCCTCAGATCAAATCTGGGATTATCAGAGAGCCTGTTACAATGAATTCATTGCATTTCTGGCTTAAAAGGTAGCAGAGTGTATTTGCTTCAAAATAACACATAGGGCACTGCATTAGCTTCAAAGAAAGGCTTAAGATAACCATGCAGATTTACTGCATAGCCAGACTGCACTTTAACTGGCAAGTATTTTATTGCTGAAGGTGCTCAGGAAGAATGAACAGGACAGCAGCTTCACTGTTGGCTTGGTTATTCTAGGCTGTTGCATTGGTCTCTGAACTTCACAAGTGCCAGTGCTACATGAACTGTTAAAGTTCCCTTAAGCACCCTTAAACTGTATTCCAGTTCTTGTTAGAGGCTTCTTGGAGGTCATATGCTGAAGAAAAACTTGTAAGTGGTCTTAAATCTTTTCTTTGTTTGGGTGTTTATAAGATAACAAATGATACCAAATTTCTCAATAATGAAAATATCTATATTGCTACTTCAGCCCTAGTATATTTATTACATATAGACTTAGCAAGCTGCTATTTATATATTTAGAAACTGTTAGTATTTTTTCCAGGAGGAACAAATACCTCCAGTGTTGTAAACTGTCTTAATCTATGTTGTATGGTTGATTTATGCAACAGTTTTTAAACTGCTCTGCAATATTAACTACCTCTATGCATGTTTTGGTTACAGAATGCAGATGGCACCATCGACTTCAGAGAATATGTGATTGGTTTGTCTGTTCTCTGTAACCCAGCCAACACAGAGGAGACTATTCAGATGGCATTTAAGGTAGGTCCAATTTAGTGTAAATCTGCAAACCTGACAAATCAAGACTGACTGTAAGTGTGTTAGCTTTCATATTGTAAGTTTATAGCTTCAATCTTCTATGGAAATGTGAGTAATACTCTTAAACCAATTGACATTTAGAGTGTGAAGGGTAGGGACAGAACTGCAGGCATTAGCTTCATAGAAAAGTGTTTCAAAAGCCATTTGAAGGCACTACTGAATATGTGACTTGGCAGGCTAGCTTCAAAAATTATTCCCCAGCACTTGCAGGTTTTTTTCTGCTGTGATTTTTCAATGTCACAAATAGACAATAGATGGAGCAACCTCCTCTTGGAGTCAAGCACTCAGTAGAGTCACTCACTGTTATTAACAAAAAGGAAGGGTAAAAAAATTTTAAGAAGTGCTATTGCACATCCACAATGGGGTGCATCAAAGGTGTTTTGGCTTGTACCTGTTCAGGACCTGTGTCCTGACAGCAGTCAAGGAGCAGTAGATCCTTTCAGATCTCATGTACAAACAGACCATGTGTAACCAGAGATGCTCAGGTTGTGTGTCCCTTAATAGGAAAATGCTAAAAATTACTTTTTTCTTTTATTTAGTAAACCTGGCACACATTCAGTTAATTTACCTATTGGTCTCTTGTACTTAAACATGTTGAACACTATATTGAGATACAGATCACATTCATCTTAAACTTTTTAATACTGATGTGTACTCAGGAAGTAGCAGAAGTTTTATGGCAATGTGTTTTATCCACTGGCTGCTTCACAGATAAGTCCTGCAGCTGCTCTAAGTGATTTGTGCTTGTTTTGAGGGATGTTTTATCAGTACAGATACCTATGAAGAAGCAAGCCTAACAGCTATTGTTGCTGTTTCATTGTTTTCTTCCCTACACTATACTCCTCAGTATCTTAACAGTTGTGCTGATAATAAAATCAGTAATTTGTTTGAATTCCCAGTTTCAGTGGAAAATTACTGGTTCAGCTGTTTTCAGCCTGTTTCAGTTGGAAAGGAAACTATGGGTTTCCTTTTTCTCCTTGTTTTCTTTGTCACTAAATGTCCTTTGTTTTGCAGCGGCAAAGTTTGCCTATAGCAAGTACTTAGGAATTCCAGCCATCCATCCCTTGTATTTCTGAAGGGGCTGACTCATGTTTACTGTCACTGTGCTGGGAAGGATGGGATGATCAGTATACATCTACTGCCTGCATTCCAGTCACTAAAACTCCTTTTCAATAACAATAATTACTACTGGTTGCCTGATCACATACATTAAAATCTAGGTATTTTATGTTAGAATATAAGCTATGGCAAGTTTAATCTAGTGGCAGATATGTCTCTTCAAATCCCAGGCACTGTTTTCATATCCCCTTTTGAGGACTAGAAACCTGATACTGTGCACAGAAGGTTCATAGGCAAACTGATACTAAAGCATTTCTGCATGTTATGTCTTTTTCAGCTCTTTGACATGGATGAGGATGGCACTATAACAGAAAATGAGTTTGCTTCTATCATTCAGTCAGCTCTGGGGCTTCCTGAGCTTGATGTTTCTATGCTTTTTAAAGAAATAGATGCAGATAAAACTGGGAAGCTGTCCTATGGTAAGTTACATCATTTTGCAACAGAGCACAGTCCTACTGACAGAGTTTCCTACCTTTTTTCTGAGAATATCTGATGGTTCTCATAGTGTTTTCCTGGGGAAAACTGCTAGAACACAGACCTAGATATTTGGTGTCATATGCCTGAGAATCTTCAGAGGAGAGTAACTGGATATCAGCTTCAGTAAAAGGAGCAGGCTGGAAATTTTGTTTGATTCTCTTGCTGCATTTAGCATCTGTATTTTTTATATATTTCAGATGAGTTCAAGAACTTCGCACTCAAGCATCCATATTATGCCAAGTTGTTCACTACATACCTAGAGCTACAAAGATACCAATCAGATATGTTGGAGGAGGATGACATTGTGGCACCTGAAGTCAAACACAGTCCTGTGAGAAAAAGTGCAATCCCAGTGTCAGAAACAACACCAACTGCAAGAAATAAAGTCTGTCCTGAAGGCAATGAAGAAGATAACTCCAATACCTCTGACAAAAAGGATGATTGAGAAGAGTGAAAGAATTCAGGTCTTGCATTCTAAATCGTTTTTTCCCTAGCTATTCATAAGCACATTTGCTATAGAGATGAAAGTTAAAATTTAAAAAGTTTCTTTTTTTTTTAATTTCATATCAGGAGGAGTTATTCCTGTTTGAATGTAAGAGAAAAACTACTGTAACTGTACTGTCCTTGATGTCTGTGGCACAGTACTGGAAGTGTTGTTCACTGTATTCCAAGATCCTGCTCCCAAAAAAGTTATGGATATGCTAAGAGGGGTAAGAGGGTCCAGCACTGCAGTGACCTCTCAGAATGGAGAATGAGGAGTCCACTTGTGTAAAAAAACAAGTAGAATTTTTGGTGCTGGTCAGTTCTGCTACATCCCCAACATGTCTTAAGGGGAAAAAATGCCAGAGTTTTAATTTGCAAAACCCTCTTAGCTGTTCTCCAGTTTGATAGACACAAATGAGTTACAAAACATGGAGAGCTGAACTGATGTTTTCCTTTACTTGTCCTTAGATTTCCCTTAACTATTTGTGAACTATTGAGCCTAAGCTTCTGAGCAAGACATGCTGATTCACAGATGTTAACAGAAACAGCTTTAGGCTTAAAGGCTGGGTAAAGATGGAAATGGCTGCACATCTAACAAGAAACTAATTGGAATTTCAAGATAGCAGCTTACAGTCTAGAGGAAAATGTAGACAGTAAGACCCAAGAATTAATGGACTATTTAAAAATAAATAGGATGTTGTTTACAGTACAACTGTTCAGGATCACATTAGGAGGAACATTTCAAACTTCAGCGTATTTTTTGCTAGTAATTATCAGCAGAAGAATGTGACCTTGATCTTCAAAACTTAAAAGGCAAATACACTGTCAAGGCATAGTTCTAGTAGCTAGTATCAACTCTCAAGTTGTCTCCTAGAAACCATGTTTGCATTACTGTGCCATTACTCAGTATGTTCTTAGGGATAGATTCCAAACCAAGCTCCTTCTAGTCTATGATTTGAGGATGTTTTGCCTCAGTCTCCTCTAGTGCACTGGAAATTGGGCCTTTACCTTTTTCCATTCTTCACTTGAATGCACTTTATACCATATTTAAAATACATAGGTATTTATGCAATAACTTCTAAATAAAAACTTGGAAGGGGTGGAATGACCAGCTATTTTCAAATTAAAACTGAGATGAGCAAAGCGTAGCATGTACCAAAATTAACCAATTTTCATCAGGTTTTGTATGTGAAATGGTAACCTCTGCCTTTAAGATATTTCTTGCATTGTCTGGCTGCAAGTTATTTGCCATGTTTACTCTTTCTGTGTTTATAATTGTGCCTATCCTGATGTTTCATGTGCTTAAAATAAATCTATATTTTTAAAGTACTTTACTTCAGCAGTGAAGTCTTTTCAGTACAGCAGGAAGGGTGCCTCAAGGTACCCTTGTGTTCTGCCTCAAGGGGCTGGGGGACATCCAGGCAATCCACCTTGTGCTATCTTACCTTGCTAAACACAGTGCAACCTGAAGTTGGTGGTTTTAGTTCTAAGTGTAATGGCCCTTTTCTCTATCATAAAGCTAGAAAAGTAGGACAGGACTGATGGTCTTGAAGAGTTACTTCTGCTGACTATCTCAGCAAGAAGGGATATGATATGAAGAGGATTTGCAGGTACGTGGAAAGATATCTCTGCTTTTTGACAGAAAATAAGGTGTTGCTATTTACAGGTAAAATGAGTGAACCCAGCTGAGAAGTGAGAATCATGACTTGGTGTAATAATGAACATTAGGAGAGGATTTTATTTCACTTTAGAGAAGGAGAAGCAAGAGTTACCCTCACCTGACTGTGTGGTTAGCTGGAATACATGTTAATTCCTCAGCAAGGATATTTGCCTAGCATCTTAACCAAAGTCCTCAGTCTTTCAACCACCAGTAGCCTTGTCAAAGATGACTTCCAACCAGTAAGAAAAAGATGGACAAGGAAAGATAACAAAGGCAACCAACTTCAGGTCTTGGACTGCCAAGGCTCCCCTATGCATGTTTCCTGTTGAATGCAGCCACAATGACCAACTGGAGCACTACCTGCATGGCATATTTAGGAGTAGTTATTTTAGAAAAACCTGCAAGTCACCCAAGTGCTTTGCAATTCAAGCTAAAAATATGGTATATATAAAAGTACACGTCCCAGTAGTTTAAGGGGCAAAGGCTTCAAATGGGCTTGGTATGTAGCAGTGACTCAACTCTGCTCTGAAAAAAAATCAGCTAAATGTTAGAGACACTAACTCAATATACACACATCTGCTGGATGTGCGGGAAGGGAATACATTAATTTCTAGGCATGATTGTGCCTCAGAGGGCTTTTAAAAGGACCAAACTAAAAGCACTTTGCAATAAGCAGGCATTACATTAAGTGGCAGAGCAGGAACTACACAGAAGTAGAAGGTTAAAAATACTAAACAGAAAATGGTTCTCAGTCAGGCACTGAGGGATGACACCTTTCTACCTGAGACTTTCTGAGGTGGCACTTCCTAAATAAATGCAGAAATTGAAATAACACATCCAAGTTTTATGTCAGATCATCTGCTCCTAACCTGCCAAAATCATAGTTCTTGGTTAGGTTGCTGTCCAGAACTATGAGGAGCACCAACATTTCTGGAAAGCATCCAAAAATGGATCTCCCATTTTCACAGGTAATACCTGTGCAGCATCAGTCAGAGGTTCCAAGCCAGGCAGTGGTGGCTGCTCTGAGCTTTTGCACTCATCTACATCAGAACAAGTCAGGTGCCATATCATATTCCCACGATGTTCCTGCAGGTGTCACCTCCTCTTCCTCATCAATTTGCACCACAATTGGGTAAAAATCCCTGTTCAGTGATTCCCAAATGGTTTGCAAGGGAATTTTTGCAAGCCTGTTGCATTCTGCATGCTCTGTGCAACCACTCTCAAGAACCCAGCAGGACCCAGAGCCCTGCAGGTCCAAAGAAGGCTCGAGTTGTGTGACAGATCTTATGACCATTCCTAGGACTGCTGCTTGGTCACAGATGTTATCTGGCTGGTTATTCCCTTATAAAACAAAGTGTTCTCTGGGTAGCAGAAGTCTGAGAACCACTTGACAAGATCTTTTTTTCTGTGGTGGTCAGCACACCAGGGTCCTATTCCTGGGTAATTCCTCGGGCACCATGCCAGGGAAAATAAATACCCCATTCTGCCTGAGCAGACATCTGGTGGTGTTTGCGTAGGTGCCAAGGGCTACTCAGAATGCACGGATGTGGAAAATCAGAGCCTCAAGCTTAGAAGCTAAATGTAAAAAAATGTCACAATACACAAACACACCCACATTCCTCTGTGGGCAGTTGGCCACAGCCAACTGTTTGGCCACAGCCTTCATCGAGCAAAAGGTTTCATGCTGAGAACTGCATAGCTCTCACATTGAGAATGGCACAGTAAAAATTTTAAAATCCTTTTTGGGAGGTTTGTATTTACAGCCTGTGTGGTTTGTTAGGAAGGCTGGAGTCTATTCAGAGTAGCATTTGGCTCACATTTTTCCAGTTTTACACCCCTTGTTACTGCCTGTCTTTCCTTTCTGTTTTCTTCCTCTGCTTTTCTGCCCAAAATGCAACCACCACCATTAAAAGGTGTACAATTAAAAGATGTAGAAAAAATTCCATAATGACTAAAGTTAAGAAATTGTAAAGTTAAAGCATAAAAATCACTGGATTGAGTTGGATCCAGGGGGTACTTATGCAGCATTCAGGTAACCACTTCTACTGGCCTGCGGTAGGAGCCAACTTGCCAAAGGTTGCAAGGGATTTTAATGACATTGAATTAATTAATTTTAAATCTTTAGTCAATGAAATAACATTTATTGAACTGCCTAGCAGTAGGGAGACGTTTGTCGGCAGTGCTTAAGTTGGCAGACTGTCTGTTACTATACATAGCCAGGGAGGCAGAAAGTAAACATCTTATAGGATTAGCAGCTCTGGTCATAGCTGAGATGAAATTTGGACATTTCATTAGTATAAGATTGATTCTGACATTTCCCAAAGCCAAAATGCAAACAAAAAAATGTGTCTGATATAAATACAGTATGCAGCACTTACTCAGATAAAGTTCAAGAAGCACAGCAGCTTTAGTGCCATGACAAAGGAAGTACAGAAGGGTCATTTAAGGACCCAACTTCTGCTAAGCACTTCAGTGTATGTTTTATCCTCTGAGCATCAATCAGACGCTTTGAACTTATCAAAAATGTATAGTATTACTAATAAATGGAAATTATGAAAATTTCCATGGTTAGTTATCCTTAACGATGGTAAGTGTTATACCACCCTCACCAAGGAAAAGAGTACCACAATTGATTGAATTTTATTAGTTTTCATTTATTGTGCCACCCTCTTAGACTAAGATACTCTTTACCAACCACAGCTTGACTGGTGAGACATCATGACAGTGTTCTAATAGGAAACACTTCATTACCTTGGTTAGACATGATCTCTTTTTTTAAGCTTCTCATGCCACAACAGATATAAATAAATTATAACCCTCCCCTATTCTCACATTACAATTATTCTACAATTTCATGCTATTATGTGCTGTCACGTTCTAAAAGTAAATATATTGTTAACTACTTTCATCCGTTAGTTTTTATTAGACTCTCTAGAAGATGTTCTGCTCAAAATCTTTTGCATCTTAAAATGAGAATCTTTAAAGCTACACCTGCACGTTTCCCTAGTTTCTAGAAACCTCCTTGAATGTGTTTTGTCTTGTGGTTATACAATGGCAGCACAGGACCCTAGCAGTGCAAAAGTACTACAGCTACAACTGGAATCATTCAAACTTGTCAGGGGTTTCATAAAGGAGATGGAGGATTTGTATTTTCTTGGAACTCTTAGAAAAATCAAGACATTTTGAGAACATAGCTTATATTTCATTGTGAGTTTGGTATTACCAAGAATAGCCAACAAACACCCACAAAAGATTGTTCCCTTCCTATAAACCCAGCAAACAGGATTTGTAGATGTGAAAATTCTGTCATGAAAGTCCTCCACAGAGAAAGACTGCCCAGCCTTACCACCCAATGCAGCTCAGTGCTTCACAATTTCTACTGCTGGAGAAGTTTTTCTCTTGGTGTAATCTGAACACTTGTGCAGCTGAAGGCTTGTGCTCAACTTGCTGAAGGAGAACTGATTAATTTCTACTTCCCTGCAGGGTAACTATACCTGTACATACATATATCCAGAGCTTATTATCACACCTGCTTTGCTCTTGAATCTCCCAGCCTGCCTTTCTTATGCCAAAATACAAAACCTCTTTCATTTTTCCTCCCAGGCTGCACTTTCTAAGCTTCTGTTCATTTTCATTTAAATTTTCTGGACACAGCACTTCAGCTCCATCCCTCAGCAGACCAGAAGGCTTTCTTTACACAGTTTGCAGTCAATGCTCCTTCTCATACACCTCCAGCATAAGGCTTGGCTTTTCTAAAACAAGACAGCACTGCCCACTCATGCATCTATCACTGACCTGTAAGCCCTAGATCCTCCTCCAAAGAACTGCTCCTCAGCCAGCTTCCCCCTTTCTCTCTTCCTACAGCTGCTCATTCCTGGCAAAGCTTTGTCATTGATAAATTTGAAAGCTCATCATATTAAAACATTTTGATCAGCTCAGATTATTGTTAAAAGGAGCTTTTTCTAAAAAAAAAAACAAAAACAAAAAAACAAACTTCTTTTTTGTTAAGGACATTGTCTTCCTACAACTTCACTAAGCATCTGACAGTGCACTAGAAGCAAAGCACTCCAAATGAGAGAGACATGATGAAAGCTTAGAGGCTATAATTGTTCAAAAAGAATAATTTCCTTTTCAAAGGTAAACATCAGCCTTGCAGACAAAGATAAGGCCAAGTGCACAATTAGATACGCAAGTCTGTGCTTCTGCTCCTATCTCCTGATATCAAAGATTGCAGGAAAATTCAAAATGTTTTCTTAAAATGTAAAAAAGAAATGAACAGGAAAAAGTATAGGAGACTAGAGGGAGTCACAGCACAACTGCCAGCAGCTTGTAGGAAAGCTGTTTTCCTCAGTGCCGGAAGTCTTTGAAACTGGAGATAACCAGCCATGAACTACAGCAGCCATTCAAAGCAGAAATCATTTAAAATGTTTAGATTTTGTACCTTAGCCTTTGGAATGAAAGCATGCCAACCTTTATTTAATTACATGCCTTTGACAGCCTGTCTCTTGTAAGCAGAGAAGTAAATTGTCAATACACCCTTTGGAGAGAAAACCAGCAGCATTTTCATCTATGCAGTTTGAATCCAGGTTTGAACTATTATTGACTCAAAGCTACACTTAAACCTAAAACCACCTCTCAAATAAATACAAGCAGAAGCCATTCTTCCAACCTTTGCTATTGCCAGTTTTAAAGGTTGCCTGTGCTTAATGTAGTGAAAACTTCTCTTTTAGTACAAAAGATACTCTGTGCACCAAAGAGCACCAGCCCTTCAAACAGTGACACCTTGGACAAGACTCTCCAGTCTTACTTTATGACACTGAACTTGATTGCTCTAACATAAGAAAAAGTCACTGAACTAAGTATTGTATAAAGCACCTAATATTTTCCACCTTCCCTGGCTAATTAACACTTTATAAATAGACAAAAGGGAAGCAACTGCCCTGTGGAAAGCTACACAGGAAGGTCCCAGCAGAGCAGAGACAGAAATGAAAGCATTCTGATTCAGTCACCTTTGAGTGCTCATGGGGTACCAAACCCCATAATCAGATTTGACATTTTTAGCTTTTCACACTCCTACTGATTTTTATTTTTTGTTTTCAAATGCAAGAAGGCGAACTCAGCACCAGATCATGAAAAGCACAGGTTAAACAGATAGGGTCACAAGATGGTGCATTTAGACTCTTTTAGCAGCTTTTTCCCTGTCAAAATACTTCTACTTCTTACCTGCAGCTATCTCTGACTTGCTTGCTGTCACTAGGCATTTAAGTTACATCAAGCCTGACTCTTTCCACCATAATTTGGTGCATATAAAGGTGTAAAAAAGAGAGATCTCAGGTACCTGCATGCAGTTACACAGCTCTGCCTCAGCAGACACCAGCCTGCCAGCACTGGTCAGTGTCTGACCTTCTGGTGGAGTCACTCTGTCTCAATTTACTCTTCTTCCAGCCTAGTGTGAACAATTTCACAGTAGACACAAAAATCCTCCCCTCCACCTAATCTCTTATTATTTTCCCAAGTGGAGTCCATCTAGCTTACATCAAAGGATCACTCTCGTTAAGCCATTGTTTTATAAGTCTGCTAATATTTTTCCTGTCCATGATACAGAAGACACTGCTGAAAGAAATATGTCAACAGGAAAACAAACAGGCAGCATTTGACATGCTATTAGTCTAAGTCTGGGTGGATAAATAAATCACAGATCATCAGAGGAAAAACACTGTTTATTTCCAATGGATTCATTACGCACACATCTTCCATACAGCATGGTGACAAACACTTCTCACAAAAAGGATGTCACAATGTACCCAAGACAGGACTGTTGATGCAACAAAGACAATGTTCAGGGCTTGGCTTCATGAAGGAAGATTTCAGAAGGGCTCTCCCCACACTTACTGATGGCTGAAAAGGCCGATGCGGGACGGGCAGTGCAGCTCCAAAGGGCACAGCAGAAAGTGTCCTGTGAGCCATGCCTCCAAGGCATGGCTCTTTCTGATCTGTCTGTTCTCAAGACTGATTCTGCATGTGCTCTCAAAGGAGCCAGCAGCATTAGGGATGGTGTCTCCATGTCATAGAATCATAGAATCATAGAACTGGCTGGGTTGGAAGGGACCTCAGAGATCACCAAGTCCAACCCTTGATCCACTCCCGCTGCAGTTCCCAGCCCATGGCACTCAGTGCCACATCCAGGCTCTTTTGAAATATCTCCAGACATGGAGAATCCACTACTTCCCTGGGCAGCCCATTCCAATGTCTGAGCACTCTCTCCAGAAAGAAATTCTTTCTAATATCCAACCTAAACCTCCCCTGGCACAACTTGAGACCGTGCCCTCTTGTCTTGCTGAGAGTTGCCTGGGAAAAGAGCCCAACCCCCCCCCGGCTCCAACCTCCTTTCAGGGAGTTGTAGAGAGTGATGAGGTCTCCTCTGAGCCTCCTCTTCTCCAGACTGAACACCCCCAGCTCCCTCAGCCTCTCCTCATAGGATCTGTGCTCGAGTCCTTTCACCAGCCCAGTTGCCTCCTTTGGACCTGCTCCAGGACCTCAATCTCCTTCCTGAACTGGGGGGCCCAGAACTGGACACAGTAAATGTCTCCCAATTTGAGGCCAGAGAGGACCACTGATGGCAGTTAGTATGGCCAAAGCTGAGGGATTGTTTCAGAGAGTCCTTGGATCTCCTCTGGGGCTCCTCTGCTGGTGGCAAGTTCACCACAGAGCACAATCTGAGGGAGGCAATGATCCTCCCATCCTGGAGATGTGCCCTGCCCAGCACTGCTGTGTCCTCAGTAGTGTGGCCTCAATAATGGTGACCCTGCCTGTTCAAGGACAGGAACACTGGTCACACAGTCAGCCCCGTGGATGTTTAGGATGGCAAGGGTGTGCCCAATGGAGGGAAAGACAATGTACTCTCTCCTTAAAAAGTGTTTCTGTCCCTTGGGAATATATCACCTTGGTCACATAAGATGAAGGCAGCTGGAAGTGTCCTTCAGCCATCCCACCATGTAGGACAGGGTGGACCATCAAGACTGGACCAGTCCTGATCACTGGATGTGTCTCTGGAGGGAGTTTCTGCTGTAACAGTATTTCACTCCAGTCTTTGAAATATTGAAGCTCTCATACTGTTATTAGTTGAAAAATAAATTCTAATCCTATTCCTACCCTACATCAGGCCCACCCATCAGGGTGTTCCACCATCTTCTGAGAAAATGTAAAACAACTTAATGACATTAAACTGTCTGCCATCTACAAATACTTCAGCTGACAATGCTCTCAATAAAAAATGATACTGACGTCACAAAATTGAACCAAATTTATTTTGGTGATGCCTTCGAATTAAAAACATCAGTAAAGAAACAACCTTGCTTCAGATGCAAGCTTAACTATAATAAAGGCTAAAAATGAAGCACTAAAAAAAGTGATATTGCAATCATGTCATCCAACTCCAAGGAATAAAACATTCAGATGTGGAGTCTCCAATTACTAGAACTATGTAGCTTGTGTCTTTAGTGATGAAATGAGCCACCAAACAAGATGTTTAATTTTGGGTTAGGAGTTTTCAGCCACTAAACAAACAGCTGTGACCCACACTTGTCATCCACCTTCAGACAGTGGGGAATAATTACAAAAAATCAAGAACTTTTTGCTATTTCTCCAGAAGTAGCCACTTCAGAAGCATCATCTCAGGTAAAACTTGACCTTGATTCTCTAGATAAATTCTGTGTGAAAGTGCTCAGAGACAGATCATATTATTTAGAGTTCAAAGGTACCTCCTCACCTGCAGTATCATTTTCCAAAAAGCCATCTACAGTTTAGAGGATCAAGTATCATTAAAATATATTTTCAATCTGTTTCTTCAGAAAACACAATGCAACCCAGTGCAGGGTACAAAGAGGGTGTGACAGAAGAGATGAAAGGCAGCTCGGTGTGTGTGTAGGCTTTTTTCCAACAAAGGCAACTTCTATTCAGCTTTATTCAGAACTGGGTGAGGGAACATTGTTATGGTGCCACATTGCACTCTGGCATTTCCTTACAAACTTCTACTACAGCTCATCAGTGCTCATCACCACCTTACAACTTCAGTTCCTCAGTAACTGATAGGTGGCTCAACAGCCACTGCTGATTTTCCCCAATCCCTCAGCATCATGAGAGAACATTTAAGTAATAGTTTTAATTCAATACATTCAGCCCTGGGTTACACCACAGACCTTTCTTATCATTCCTGCTAGATGGCTGCAATCACATGGTTTGTGCTCTACTCCTTGACTGGATAAATAGTTTTTAAAATTCCAAATCATTCCCCAAAAAGGAGAGAATTCAAACCATTAACCTGAACTGCAGCTTTCCAGGCAATATTAATGCAAAAATCAAGGTAACTTTAGTTACATAACTGATACAACAATTGTCTGGCAACTAGCAATCTGAATTCCACTTTTTTCTACAGAATATAATAAACTGAACTTGATTCTTTTAATTGCTGAAACATTTCCCAAACAGCTCCTTACTCCTCCCAGACTTAGCTCACAGTTTTAAGCCACAAAATCATTTAGATTGTGTTGCTTCTCTTTTACCTCCACTCTCTCCTTTTCTGTCTGCTCCCTGTACAGAGCATTAAACACTGGAAGTAAGACAGATCTGCATTTCAAATAGCTACACTTACTGGAAGCAAAGAGACTGTAAAATCTCAATAAAAAGAACCATATTCAAATCAATCTGTACATCACAGTAGTATGTGGGGAAAAAAGAAAACAACAGAAAATCAATGAATCAAGAAACACAGCAAAAGCTATACCTGATGTTAAACAAATGGAAATGCCCTCTTACCTCTTTCTTGGGCCTTAATAAGTAAGTTTTTGAGAGAGGCAGAGCAGCTGAGGCTTTCTCAGACACAGATGAAAGGAGATCTCCTCACTCCAGGGACAGGTTTCCCTCATTTGTTTGTTTTAAAAACCATTAAACAATCCTGAAACTCAACTACATGCCTCTGAGGTTAAGAGAGCGATTTTATCACGTTACAGGCAAGTTGCTCACTATTAAAAAGAAACGTGGGTTTTTTTAAAAAAACTCCAAAAACATCACAGAGATAACGTGGCCATGTTATCAAGGTCATTCCCCTGCAGCAGGTCAGTAAGGATGCATTTCCAACAGCAGATACCATTAGCAAATTTTAACAAGTTCAGCAAACTTTGAGGGGGATTCAAAGCATGGCTGCTTCATTGCTGCAAAAGGAACTAATTAAAGCCCCAGTGATAATTGGGATGTTGAATGCACTGATCTTGAATGAAGCAATGTTTGAAGAAGGAAATGAATTTCTTTGAGACGTGTTGTTCCCTTTGCTGAGTTTTACCACCAGAGGTTTCCATCAGGACCAAATGCATTATTAAAGAAGAGGAAACCCTCTCTCCATCCCAGGTAAGGCAGCCTAATGTTAATGTCAGCAGTGACATGGTAAGGCTCCTACCAGAGTTTTATTCAGCATTTTTAATGATACACTCTCCTCCAAGTTCCAACTGACTTCCAAATCCCTTCCAAAAGGCTGGGATTTTAACTGGAGCCTGTTATACAGCCTTATCTGTTGGCTGCTTTTTTCGAACTTGGATTCTTTAGGGACTGGATTTGGCTTTCTGTTAGACATTTTACAGAGCCTATCATAACAGGGCCCCAGACCCCACCAAGATGAAAATAATCATTTACACAACAATCTTGCCCTTCAGTGTACATTTTAGGAAGTTGTGTTATCAGGTATATCTGCCAAGAACCAGGCCCCACAAAACAAGTCCCACAAACAGTGTACCAGAATCACGTAATTACATTGTATGATAATGAACCAGCACAGTTAAGGAAGCATCAATACTGCCTTAGTGGTTCCTAAAAGTCAAAAAACTGAATTAGTGTGCCATCAGAGCTGTGTCATTATACCAGAGAAACACAGCACGAAGCTTCCAGCACTTCTCTGTTCCTGGCCTCACCCTGTTCCAGTAAGAAGCCGCCTGTGCTCTGCTGCTGCCTCTGGAGCTCTGACCCATTTTCTCCTTCTTCCCCTAAGGGCTGCAGAGCTTTACCCACCACTGGGGACTGGAACTAAGTTTTGCTGAGATCAACTCAGAAGAGAGAAAGAAAAAAGAAGGCAGGGATAAGAAAATAGGGAAAAGTATAAAATAAATAATATGGGAGTAAGGGGTCAGTGCTAAGGATTAATTGAGTAAGAAGGAGAAAGCTGAAGGGCTGTGGCTGCAGCTGCTGATGGCTCCTTACAGACACTGAGGTCAGGAATTGCAGGGGCTGAAGCCCACAGAGAGGGAGATGTTGATAACTGCAGCACTTCTAGAACTAAAAGAAGCAGCTGAAGTGTACTTGTACTAGGTGTAGCAAAATATAGGTGGTTTTGACTTCAGTAGCCCTCTCCCTGATGAAGTTATTGACCATAACAACTTAATGTGGTTCTATCTTCTTAATTTTTTCTCTTCTATTCCAAGGTCAGCATATACCTATATAACAAAATACACAACATTCCTTCTAAGTCGAGTTTGCTTTCTAAGTTTTATGTGAGGTCTCCTACAGCACAGCCCTGGAAAAAAAAATTAAAAATGCAGGAAGCTTCACAGAAGTTCTACATTCAACTCATCCTAAGACTCCCTCATGATTTCCTCTGTACTTGTGCATTTATTGAAAGGGTTCCTGTGCCACCCAGAGATCAAAGTCCAACAAATACACTGGCCTACTCCTTCTTGCAACCTAAACAAACCATCTCTCAGCTGCCAACACATCCATGTCCTAAATTATCAGTACCTATATGTATCTTTTTTTTCTTTTTTTTTTTCCTCTCTCATAAAGAAAAAATAAAAGAAAAAAGGAGAAACTGTATTTCCCAACTTCCTCTGAAAGTTTTGAGCCTAACTCAACTCATCTGCATTGGAGTGCCAGTGGATGCTCTTGGTGCTTCTGCAGATGTATTCAAGGTGTTCAAGGCCAGACTGGATGGAGCCTTGAGCAACCTGATCTGGTGGGAGGTGTCCCTGCCCATGCAGGGGGAGTGGAACTTGATGACCTTTAAGGTCCCTTCCAACCTGAACCATTCTATGATTCTATGATGTGGCATCCTCAGAGTCAGCCTGGCTGCATTCTGTGTGACCTTCAGGAGGTGACCCTGCTCTTGCAGGAAGTTGGACTCAATGATCTTTCGAGGTCCCTTTTAACTCCTAACATTCTGTGATTCTGTGTGATTTGGGTCCTAAAATAACAGTGGTCACACAGTTCCCTAGAGGCAAAAGCAGAGCTGAAGGGTAGGCAGGTGCACAGCACAGTGTTCTGTCACACTGGGAAATCAGCTGTGCAGCAACTTACTTTGGCTTTCCAGGGCACAGTCACATTCTCTTTTCCTGAATTTGACAAATCCAAATTGCAGATATAGGGAAAGTAGGCAGAATACTATTCTGCTGAGATTACATGGACTAACCAGTTAATAACAGTGATCTGCAAATGGACGTAAGAGACCAGCAGTGAGACAGGGAACAGGGAGATTGCAAATGCAAGTGTACACTAAGAAAGAAAAGGAGTAGAGCTGTCAGCTCTTCAGCAGGGTAGGTACTCCTTACACCTCATGAAGTGCAACGGGATGCCAGTCATCAACCTGGAATACCAGTGTTTCTGTAACTGCTACCACAATCCCTCCTGGCAATGCTAAAAACTTTGTACTCTAATGTGTATCAAAAGAGGAATGAACCCAATATTAAGCTATCATGAGATGCATTTCAGATAGAGCAGCTGCATCCTCAGTCTAAGAAAAGGGAACAATTAACATTCCAAGGACCTGATTCCATCCATGGACTAGCAGATGACAACATAATGTGAGCCACTGTTCATATATTTCTTCTCCTCTCCTTCTAATCTGCTTCCACCATGATCTTCTGTCCCTGTCTTTAACTGTACATGAGAACAAGATGAAGGCCACTGCAGACTTGCTATTACAACAGGGTTCACAACTCTGCTATCAAACAAGTCACAATATTCACTCAGAAACAGCACAGAAACTGCTAATGACAGCACAGAGATGAGTATATTCAACTTTTCCATCATAGTTTCCCAAATGTTGGTTTTTGATCTGAATAACACAGAATTAACACACTCTCATCATAACCTGGACACCACGAGAACGCAACATGAAAGCAAAAGGGATTTGTTTTAAAGGACACATCTGAATGCCCTGTCCTTCCATCAGCATTTAATACATATGTCTCTCTATATAGTATAATGTCTCACAAAGACTCATGATGATTAATCTGGTATCACTCTCAGCACATAAAGCTGAAGCTTTGGTTAGGCAAAGCATTATGGTTATTTTTAATAATTTTAAGTATAACTGTTTCTATGCTTATATTTTACTGAGATGCAGGCAATGTGTTTTGATTAAGAACAGTTTTTTAAGAACATTTATTTAGTTTGAAAACTAAATAATCACAGCAAAGAGGGGTGATCACATCTTTACCTGATGGTTACATCTCATCTCATTTATTTGAAATGAACAAAGAAAAAAACCAGCTCTTCATAGAGCCTTCTAACTTCAAAATCAGCACTTTCATTACCCTTCCTTTTACGTCAAAGATTCTTGTCTGCTCAGGCCAGGGAGCAATCAGGCAAAATTTGGTATTAGCTTTAGGAAATCTACATGGAATGAGTAGGTCACAAAAGTTTCAATTCCTGGAAATGGCAGAGAGACAGAAGGTGTCTGCTGGGCAGGGCTGGCTGGCCCAGGCATGGCCACGTTCTGAGATCTAGCATCAGCTCTTCCATTCACTTGTGCCACAGCAAAATCTCAACTGAAACATTATCTTGACAACATTTCCTCAGCTTTTATTGCTTAACTTCACATCCGGGACTGGCTTTTCACATTCACTCACAGGACCCAAATGTACACGCTTAAAATCAGCATATTTGCTGCATCTTTAAGGAAGTTTGTGTCTTCCTTATTTTCAAAGCAGGTTTCTAATTTCTGGAGAAATCCACTGAGCTCTAGGCTTTTTAGAGGTCTGCAGTACCGGACAGGAGTAAGAGAACAGGCCCATAAGCCAAGACAGTTTCCCTTGAGCTCCTCTGAGGTTTCAGGTTCAGCAGAAGCAGCAATCCCAGCTGCTGTGCATCCTGGTGTCCACACGTCCTGGTGCCTTCTCGTTCCTCCCTGCAGCTGGAGGGCAGGACAACCACCAGGTGGAGCTTTAAGGCAACCCAAAACCACATTTTCTGCTTTGCCTTCCACAGCCTTTACTTCCAAGTTGCTCTTCTCTGTATCCCCACCACCAAAGGCTTCCTGCCAGGACAGCAGAGCAGTGCAGAAACCAGAAGCCAAAGCACTGTAATTATTATCTCTCCAGGCTTTTACCCAAATAACCCCAATCTGGGCAAACACAACCCCATCCTGGCACCTCTTTTATCTGCTCTGTGGGATACATGGCAACAGAACTTGCTATAATATCTTCACCAAGACAAAACTGTGTGCCAATTTGTCTGCCTCCTTTTCTCAGTTTCAGTAGTCATGCAAGGATATGTTTGCTTTAATCTATCTACACCCAAAATAACACCAGTCAGGCAAGTGTAAGTTCACTTTGAATATATGTACACATAAAATAATAATAATGCAGGTATATTTTTTTCTGTCTCTTTTCATTCTTTCCAAAACAATGTTAATGGCTATAAAACCAAATGTGCATATTCTGGAAACAGGAAAGTAATCTGAAGTAACAAAAGGGAAATTCTACCTTCTACTGCTCTTCAGTATTTCTGTCCCCATGAAATACACACATTTGGTGGATTCTGGGCGTGAGGGTTTTTCTGTGGTTTTGTTGTTGTTTTGTTTTTTTTTTAAGTTGCTCTCACTTTGTGAAGTTTGTCTCTGACTTTTCAAAAAAATGACAAAACTAGGAAAATACTATTTTCTTCAACCCATTCTAAAGCCCACCACTCCAGTATCACTGCATTCACTAGTGTTCAGACACTGAGTGTCTCCAGAAGGAAATTTACTGTCTCCTCCATTAATGGCCAATATATTGGTTTTACCTGCTTCTTTTAACACAGTCACACACGGCACTGCTTCAAGTAATGTGGCTGCCCCAGCGCAGCCTTTCCTTTCAATCCTTGAGCTGAAATGTAGTGACACACACAAGTCCAGGTGTGTGTGAGGACCACGAGTCACCTGTGTTTTGTAGTGATACATGATTTTAGATGCATAAATCAACACAGCAATGGCTAATTAGAAATTTTCCTTTTTCCTCACCTAGGAAATGTGACCTTTCAGCAAGGATATGCAGTTTGGAATCCCCTCCTCCACTCTGCCCCAGTGCTGCCCAGTGTTCCTGCTGATGTGGAAACTTGGAGCCAGGGAACTTGGAGAGCTGAAGCCTCCACAGCCCCTGCCACATTTAGGACCTAAAAGTTAACTTGTTTCACCTAGAGTTGCTTTTTCCCAGGTCCACCTTCCTTCATTTCAGCTTCTTGCTTCTAACCTTCAAGCTTATCAGCATTGATTTATTTAATATGAAGTAGTGAGGTTACCTTAGATCAATTATACCTTTTTTCTGTGCAATTTCCAATGCTTAATACATCTGTTACTGCTCAGCCGCAGGGACAACTTGTCCAGCTGGATCCTAAATTATTTCAATCCTTAATTCAATTGTGTTTTTGCTACAGCCCAGCCAATGAGCATAATTCTTTTATGGCTAAGAAGAAATTATTTCTCTTTAGAAATAATCCAATAGCCCATATTAAAATATAGGTCATTGTGAAAACTGCCAAGTGCCTGACTTGTCATAAGTTGAAGAGAGGCTCTGAGTCTCCTTTGGCATTACTGATTCTTTCAGTGCTTAGAGGCTTAATTTTAAAACAATCAGCTCAACAAAAACAATTTACTTATAACTGTCCAAACTAGTCAGTGTTAGTTGGGAAGCTAATTTGCTACTTGATGCTGCACTTGGAAAAATGCTACAACTGAGGGCAACTGGAGTTTTCCAAGTACTAAACCAGCTCACAACTTTCAGTATTTACATGGAACCTGTTGCTATAGAACTTCAAAGGCTTTGGACAGAAAAAGATGTAAAATGTATGCAAAGTTTTACATGAGGTGGCCATATGATAACACCCATAAGATGAATGTGTAAATTTATATAAGAAAAAATATAAGCAGAGGTTCTTAAATGTTGACAATATATTATTTTTATAAATATTTGCAATATATATGGTATATATATTTTTCATAACAACATAGTGGTCGTTTCTCTCCAGATACCAGCAATGGAAAGATAATTGTTTGTAGGTAGATAAGGTAAATCTGACTTTTTTCTGTGCCTACACATGTTCAGCATCTAGCACAACAGAACTCTGGCTTGGGTGTAACTGCAGAGTGAGCCTTGGGCAATAGCAGAAGGAGCTGCTGCTTGCACCCTCCCCTGTTTGAAAAGACAACTTTAATGAGCATGCACCCTCCCCTGTTTGAAAAGACAACTTTAATGAGCACAGTTCACTTGTTCCTCAGTACTCTCAGAAAGCCAAGAATAGCAAAAAGAATTTAAATAAGTGAGGCTTTTATTTCTACATCTTCTCTCCAGATCTGTGCATTTCATTCTCACTGGCCACAAACAATTCTGTTCTTATGCCTAAAGAAAAATTTGGTCCCAAATGTTAAAATTATATATATATTATATATATTATATATATTTTATATATATATATATATATATATATATATATATTTGCCTAGCAGAAAGCATCAGCAGTGTGTAATTGAAATGTTCTCACTGTTTGCTTGGGCTTTAGTGCAACCTGTGAAATGAACCATTTTGCATTTGGAAGAATCAGGCCTCTTGAGTCTTCAGATACAGGTACATGACACCACTTAAAATGAATGAGGCTACATAAAGACTGGCCTTGAAAATGTTAAATAACCAGTGTAGTACACAGTAAACTTAAGATCATAACCCCTTGTTAAGAAGTCTCTTTCTAACTGAGCAAGATATCAGTGCTCAACCTCAGACTTGTTTGCAGCTTGCACAATGGGAGATGTTTTACTTGCTGCACAAGCAGAGATACCAGCAAGAGACTAGGAGAAAGGACAAGTCCTCCCAGCAAGCAAAACCAAATTGTTTCTGGGTTTGTTTTGGTTTCTTGTTTTGTCTTTTCAACAGGACAAAAGTAATATCCAGCACCTTGCCATCAGCAGTGCAGTAAAAAATGTAATCTTAAAGCAACTTGAAATTCCATGAGTTTTCATAGAATCATAGAATCATAGAATTGGCTGGGTTGGAAGGGACCTCAGAGATCATCGAGTCCAACCCTTGAACCACCGTTGCGGTTGCTAGACCATGGCACTGAGTCATCCCTCAGTCTAGCTTTGGACATTGGGCAAAGTGTTTTGTTCATGGTCTGCAGATGTCAGAAAGTAGGAAGTATCTTATACAAGCCTTGAGTTTGGGAGATACATATAATCCTATGACCTCCTGGAGTTCCCACATTAAAAAATTTTCATGAATTCTAAGCATATAAATACAGAAGACTGCTACATGCAAAACGAGCTTCCCAAAGGAAGCCAAGATGCATCTGGTACCTTATTCTGATAACTGCCTTTTACAAAAGCAAGGAAAATGTGGTAGCTGCTCATCTATCACGACTTCACAAAAGCAGCTGCTACAATGACACTTGTAATTGTTAGTCTCAGCAGAAGAGGTGGAGAGAAATAGAATTATTAAGACAGGAAAGGAACTGACTAAAGAGGATATAATACTATGTTGTGCTATAAGATAATTACAGGCTTGGAGTGAGATTACCCACCTTGAAAGATCTGCTATTGAGAATTAGCTTATTAAATATTTGCAGCAATAATATGTACCCAAAAGTTTGTGTTTGCTAATGAAATTTGGAGATCATTAAGTTGGCTGGCAATATTAAATCAGTGAAGAACGGGACTCACACAGGAAGAAAGAGGAATCCTAGAGCAACAGAAATGGGATGGAAGCAGACAGAGTAAAATGTTCAGCCTGGCCTTTAAGGATTAGAGAAACAAGAATTTGTTTTGTAAACTAAGGAACAGTCATCTGGAAATGACAGAGCAGAACATTCAGGTGTTTTAGCAATCTTCCTGGATTCTGGACACCACACCTGGATTCATTCTCTCCTGCACAAGCCAAGTTGATGGGAGGAAGGATGGAAGAGGAGGGAGGATGGGAGGAAGTTGATGGGAGAAGGATGGAATGCACCTCATGCATGGTCAGACTGGAATTGGGAGTGCTCTCTGTTTCACCTCACTTATTCATAGCTTTGCAAGTAGCCCTCATACAACTATCTCTGAGACAGATTAAACCTGATGCTAAAGCAGCAGCAAGAGCTATCAAGTCAAAACAGATGTGAAAAAGAATAATGTTGACCTGGAACTTAACTACTGGTGTGAAATGGTGCAAAGTAGATTTATAATCTTTAAAAACTAGTAAGTGCTGTAAGCCAAAGTGAGGTGAAGAGGGTTTGCCTACAGAGAGGGGGCAGTAGTGAAATTGTGAGGGATAAACCTCCCAGACTTCAACATCACTGTCTCCACATACATGTATATTCTACACATTATAGAATTTTAAAAATGCCATAGGACAGCCTGCTTGGGTGACACTGATTGCTCCCTTCAAGAAGTTCAGCAGATGCCAGGGGTAGAAGGTCCCAGATAAAATGAGCTTGGGAGGCATCCATTTGTGACAGAAAGTTTCTAAAGAAACTCAGTGAGGAGGACACAAATGCTGATACCCTATAAGGAACAGGGAGAGGCCTTGTCTTCCCCTAGAACTTGGTATTCTTGCATAAATGGAATATCAAAATGTTGGGAAGCACTTTGTAATATTTTTCAGTCTGAAGTTTTCAGTCTGAAGTTTTTCAGTTTGTGGCATGAAAGACACTGACTGTCAAAATGCAATACCAACTGGAGCAACCCAAATGGGCTCTCTCAGTGAAAAAGATGAATTTCTTTGGCTCTAGGGAACAAATGGTATGACAACAGCCTGCCAACAATCTAACACACAAAGCTTTTAAATACTAAGTAATCATTACATCTGGAATGGCCACATGATTTCAGAGATACTATGAAGCACAGCTGCCCAACCCAGTCTCAACAGTCCAAGATGCTGGAGTTGATGTATCTACTATCATCAAATGTGTCTGATCCAGTCTACAGCATGGTATCCTTTGCCTGCTAACCTAGAAAGATGGGCACCCCTGCCACTGCCATGTTCCTATCACTGTAAAATTGTTTTAACATTGATTCAGGCACCAGGCTGTCATCTACTTTTTTCCCAGTTCCTACAGCAACTGGCTATTCCCTGAGTTTCTTTTATCACAGAATAACCAAACCTAACTTCATTCAGTTTATGCACTTCAGTTGAAAAATGTTTAATCTTTCAGTGCTGGTGAGCACCAAGGCCAGAATGAACTCAGAGTTTCTGTGGATGTACCAGGACATGAAATCAAAGAGTTGGTGTATATATTCCCTGCCCCTTTGTTACTTTTTTCATGATATATTGCCTTCTAATAAGAAATCAATGTCCTCAATCTTTTAATCCAAATGCCAGCTCCCAAAAGCAACTGCATCATACAACACTGCTCACAAGACAGGTCTTTAGTTCCCCCAGTGTATTATCCTATACATTGCAAAGAGAATGCCAAACAAGAATTTGAATAATTGACAACCTGACTAGTTTTTAAAGTAAACTATAGCCCATTTCCCAGTGAACACTGGAATATCACTAACAGCCTGCCATCTTGCCTGGCTCCATTGAGGTTTTTAAACACAATATTCTCTTCTCTGACTTCAACTCTACCCGCTGTCAGGCTCCATTAGGCATAACAAGATCCAGACAAAGTCAAGATTAAACAACTTTTTTATAAAATCCAATTGAGGACTTTCTTACCTTGAGGGTGCAGCTGGTATTACATTAACCAGATTGTGCACACTTTCCATGCAAGAACTAAAGGCATATATATATATATATATATATATATGCACAGTGACTTAATTCTCTTAGGAAATAAGCAGGATCTTTCTAGATTCCTCCCACTATACTCTTCATGATCAAGCTCAGCTAATTGTGACCTTGTGGGGAAAAGGGTGTTCCTTAACAAGGCCTTATTTTTCCAGAAGCAATATGTGAGTGCTGTTGTCTAGCCTAGGAAGTCTGTGCAGATTATTAAGGCAGTAATAGTCACGTGGAGAGAGGGGAAACAGGTTAAAAAGCTCCTTACTGGCCAGGCTACAGCTTCAGCTCCCAGACTACAGTCCCAGAGTGGTGGAATCAAGGAGGAAGAATCCCCCCCCTTCAGCCATCTTCTCCTCCTTATAAGTACCAGGGAATGGGACAGAGACATCCCCAGTGCTACCTGGTGAGTCTGTCAGCAGGATGGCTACAGGGCTCTGCAGCTGGGAGGTGAAGCTCTCCTTATGCTCAGAGCAGAGCTTGTCCTTTATTTCCTATGGGAGAAGGGGTGTGTAGTGGGTGTGTAGGCTCACAGGGGGAGTGTGGGCAAATTTGGGGGCACTGCATAGAATGCGGGTGTGTATTTGATGCACTTGGTGGCTGTGAGTGATGGGTGGCATGAGGAGTAGGCAGCAATGTAGCTGCGCAGGAGTGCAAAACGTGGGTTGTTCTGCAAACAGCAAGTGTATGTAATGACTGTGCACAGGGAAAGTACTTGCAGCATGTATGGCATGAAGTGGCATAAAGAATAGAAAAAATGGTGTTAATGTGGCATCTTCAGAGAAGATGAGCACAGGAATCCATGAAGTAACTGAAAGAGAACACACAGGCTGCATGTTCTAAGCATCCAGGTGCTCTGAGGCAGTATGGCCACTGCTCATACACTTCACCCAGGTGAGGGCTTTAGGAATCAAGTCACAGCTTCAGTCTTGAACCAAGACTTTTTTGTGAAGACAGAAAATCTGCAGCTTGTCTGTACCTGCCTTACCAGCATCTTTGTAGTTTGTGGTCTAAAGAGAGGAGGGGAAGATGCTGGTACCTGAGCTTTAACTCTGAGCTGGGATTAGTTTTTACATTCCAAGTCTGAAGAGGAACCTGGTATTACTTGTGACCTCTGACTAGCACCTTTTCACATATTATAATGCTGTGTACTCTGTCCCACCAGGGTGAATAAGAGCAGTAGGCTGTAGCACTGCTGAGAATCCTCTGTGATCTGACCTGTTCATACTGATGCCAGGCAGAAGGGAAGCTATTTAACACTGAGGAAAAGGATCCAGTTTCTGCCTTTTGTGCTTATATTTTAAACTGTGACATTCCTGTAATAGGCATTGAATGCAGAGCTACTGCTCACAGCTCTAACAGGAACAGCCCCTGAAAACCCCTTTCTGCATCTGTATTTATCCAGCTTTTGGCATCAATCACTGTTTTACTGCCAGCTAATTCTTTTATCATTTTACACATAAAAGACCCCAGGTCCCATCTGGAACAGAAAAAAAAATAGTTCAGGTCCTGCAAATACTTCAACCTGACAAGTGAATCCTACAAGCCCACGCTTTCCAGGAAATTAAAATCTGGGCATCCATCAGTCCTGGCATAGAAATATCAGCAGTGTCCATCTCTGCCACGCAGCCCTGCATCCCACCAGGTTCTGATGTCAAAAACCAAATTTTGCAGTTTAACTAAAGCCACGCTAGCAGGCAGGGGAAAGCTGCCTCCGTACTGCAGCTGAGCAGGGAAAGAAAGGAAGTGAGCAAACCAGCTCAGCTCTACCTGTTGCCTGCTAACAGCACTTTCAGACTGCTTGACCGGGAATGCGTATTTTGCCTCACGGAAGCAGCAGCTCCGAGAGCCCCGCAGTTTGGGGCAGGACAAGCCCTGACCGCCCCAGGCGACCCCGCCGCCGGTGGGCAAGGTGCAGCGCTGAGGCAGCGTGGGGCTCCTGCCGGCTCCGCTCTCCCTGGTTCCTCCGGCTGACGGAGCGGGTCGGGAGGCTCCAGCTGGGTCTCCGCGGGGCCCCGAAGGCAGTGGTAGGGGCGAAGTGTCTGCCCCAGGTGCGGCCGCGTCTGGGCTGCTGCCGGCCCGCTCCCCCGCGGAGGAAGGGCTCTCCCCGGGGGCACCCCGGTCCCCCCTCTCCCGCCTCATTTGCATGGCTCTTATTACGGCCGTGCCTCGCTCCTGCCGCGCTGACACCGGGCGGGCTGGAGCGCGGAGTCGCCTCCAGCGGGAACTGCGCTTCCGTCAGCTGCGCTCCCGCCGCGCCCGGCTCCCCCTCCTCAGCTCCGCTCTCTCTGGATGTTTAAGGCAAAGATGAACAAACAGATCCAGCCCGACCGCAAAGTGTCGGTGGTGGCCCCCTTGCCGGAGCGCTCGGGGCCGCCGCCGCCCCCGAAGAAGGACGTGGAGCTGATCCTGGTGAAGGAGCACAACGGGGTGCAGTACACCAGCAGCAGCCTCCTGCCCGCCGCCCCCGCCCCGCACTACGGCGCCCAGGACAGGGAGACCTGGGGCAAGAAGATCGATTTTCTCCTCTCCGTCATCGGCTTCGCCGTGGACCTGGCAAACGTCTGGCGATTTCCCTACCTCTGCTACAAAAATGGAGGGGGTAAGAGCACCGCTTGCGAGGTCCTAATCCCCCCCGACCCCAGCCTCCCCGCCCCGGCCCCACAGTCGCATCCCCCTGATCCTTCCCGGAGTTTCAGGGGGGAAGCCGAGAGCCGACGCTCGCCCCGCTGTGCCCGGGAGCGGTGTCGGATGGCGAAGGGAGGAGCGGCGGCACCCGGGGCTTTGCCCCAGCGCTGCCCCGCTCCGCCAGCCGGCACCGGGCACCCGCCGCCGCCCCGGGCCCGCATGGGTCGCCGCTCCCCACGCAACTCCGTCACGGTAAGGATGGCTCGCACACCCCTCGGAGTTTAACTTAGTTTTGAGCACAAACGTATTTGCCGCCTACTGCAACTTCAGCCTGCTGAGCACTTTTTTTTCGTTCGCAAAAAACAGCATCAAGAAGAGGGGGGAGGAGGGAAACACACCAAAAATGCCTGAGCAGAAAAACGGCACCTAGAAAAATCAGCTCCCGACCCCTGAGAGGATTCTGTGGGGCAGTTTTAACGTGGGATCAGGTTTTCTGTCCTCCACTCTATAACTTGGGGGTCCTTTCTCCATTCTCCTCCCCACTCTGCCCCCCAAAGAAGGCAGGAGCCCTGTTACAAACAAAACCTCACCTCCTGCACAGTTTGGCAATGACGGCGACCACCAAACAAAAAACAACCAAACAAAAAATCCACACAATAGTTACAGTTAGCTCAGACTGTCTGGCACACCTTCGGTAAGACCTTAACTCCATCATCCCTTCTCATCTCCCTGAAATACTCTGTGTTGTCAGTGCTGACTCCACGCTGTGATGGAGTAACACCATCTGCAAGCTGGGCAGGTGCCTGGGGTGCTCTCAGATCCCACACAGGGAGAACAGACCCTGCCTAGCAGATGGAGAACTGTTTGTGGGAACGGGGAAGGATACAGGGAGAAGAAGTGCTAGATAGAAAGTATGTTCCTTAAGATAGTTATGTATGTCTTGATAATGTGGCTGCCTGGTGAAAAGGCTACTGGTTCACAGTGACAGCATGCAATTCTTGCTTCCTCTGAAAAGAAGAACACAGGATGGGAAAATCCCTATCAGTTACAGTGTAATTACATATATCACTGATACTTAACAGGATACTAGAAAGGGCTGTTACAGAAACACTTGTTCTAGTTTGGCACCTCCAAAACTTCTGAGAGGAGTCAGAAAATATCTCTGCTCACCACCCAGACAGGCTGAAGAAAGTAGTTAGTACTGAAAAATAACCTCCATCCTTACTTCATTATGTCCCAAAATAATCCTAGCAATTCCCATTCCAACAGCAGCACAATGCCTCTGAACCCAGCAGGCTTCTCCAGTGTCAGATGCAGGTGCAGCAGCCACACAGTACACAGGCACCATTGCCAAATCTCCTGGTCTTCTGACAGTTTTTAGGGAGATATATTCCCTTATCTCACATTGCACAAGGTGACACCCAGAGTGCTTGACCTCTTTTCTGTCGTATTTTGGGTCACTTAATTTCCTAACCTGCTTCCTCTATAATTTGCTGCTAGTTCAGGCACAAGAGCTAACAGTCTGCAAGTCTCTTGTATTCAGTTTTGTCTCCATGTCTTATGTCAGTTCAGCCCAAGAAACCTGGGTATCCTTTAGCAGGGAGAGACAGCTGCAAGAGGCACCTTTCAGTGAAAAGTTTGTACCAATTCCTCCATCCCAGCAAAGTGAAATCAGATCTTTACAAGCAAAGATAGCCCATAGAATGACTGAGATCTGCTTACTGGTACAGGGATTATAAACACTTTTTTATTTTGCTCTTCAACAGTATGAACCATTTCAATCAAACCCTAGGATATAATTCCCAAACAAACACATAGTATAACAACATCCTTTACAGGCATGTAATAGACTTAAAATGAAAGATGGGATAATTCTGATGGTAAAAACCCATCAACAATGGGTTTTTCCTAAGCAGGTCTTCCCATGGAGCTGAGATGAGCTGTAGCTAGTAGGGAATAAGCTTATTTTTAAAACTTGATTGTGTTTGGCTTAAAGAAGTTTAATAATATCTCTTTTGAGATTGTATTTCTTTTTCTGTGCTTTTTGATAGAGTATGGCCATTTGCATATCAGTCATGAAAGAACTTCAGGATATACCCTGTGCCAAGAAGTGGGAAATGGAAATATAGCCAGGGACTGGTTACCATATCTCTTCCTTCTCTCTATTTTCTCTATGCTATCTTAAAAATTTTCCATCTATTACATCTCATGTTTGGCATATATAAATTCCATTTAGCAGAAACTTCTGTAAGAGATCAAGCTCTAGAAGTACCAAGTTTCAAGCCAGTTCTGTCCCTTTTCTCTGGGTCAAGCTGGGTTTGGGAGTTTGTTCTGTGGGCAAATTTTCCTACCAGACCAAAGAACATGAGGCAATGGGCAGAGCTATGGGATATTGTTGGATCTCGTTCCTATCTTTCCAGTCCCAAATCACAGATACTTTTAAACATCTTTTTCATTTTTTTCTTTCTTTCCCCCACACTTCTACTACAGACAGGAACCTTTCTGGCACTAGAACAAGTTTTGCTATCTCAAAAAGAATAAACCAATGGGTTTTGTATAACTGCTGACTTATGTATCTCTATACAGAAGATGAAATAAAGTACTAGTAAAGACAGACAAAAATTAATATCATTATTTTAGCAGTTTGCCTGGACTGCTGAGCAAGCTAAGGAGACAAAATCAAGTGGCATTTCTCTACTTGTATAGCATGCTTAGACTCGCTCTTTAAAGAAGTTTTACAAGGTGCTTATAACAGGGTTATAGCTTGCCTTTTGGTATTTATAAGGACCTACTACATAATGGAAGAAAAAAAGAAACAGATCAAACTTGAATAGGGCTACATGTACGAAGTAAATCACTGGAAGGAAAAGTTTTCTTTTTTATTCCTCCCTGAATTTCTCTTTTTTCTGAAAGCCTCAGCAATTGCTCAGCCTCATTAATTAACTGGAGCTGTCTTCAGTCAAAGATAGTCAAATGTAGGTTACAAACTTATGTATCCACAAATACATTTTTTTAATTGATACAAAATAGGCAGTAAAAAGGAAGCATTTTGCAATACGGGAAGTCCTACACCACTAAGTTATTTTAACAATTGTTTTCAACATAGCTTGCTCTACCTAGAAAAAAGAAATTATGTTATCCTTCCAAAATCTACACCCTCAAAGGCTTTACAATTGCTCCTAAATGTAAAACAAAAGCACCAAGGACGTGGAAGTGGTAGAAAATGGCACACACACTCCCCTTAATATCTTTTAAAAATGTGATGTGGGTGATGTGTGGACTGTTATACTCCTAAGACTGGCTGTGATTAATTCAAGATGTCAGCAGACACACTAAGGGCCTTTCCATGCTTCCAAAACCAGACAGGTTCTCAATAAAGCATGGCAACTCACAGGGACTAAAAGGAGCGTATAAATACATTCCATATTCCCTTATTCAAAGCTGAATTTTACAAGGACATGGAAGTGTAATAACATCCCTACCTTCTTAATAACCAAATCCTTCAATCTCTTTCTTTGATAAACTCCGGGGAAATTTACTGATTAAAAACCAGGCATTCAAGCTTTTTGTTAGATCTTCAACTTCCACATGTACAGAGCTCCCAATAGTTGCCTTCAGTGAGTTCCACAAGGCAAACACCACCCCGTGGTAGTTATTACAGACTTTTTGAGTGACAGCATCAGTGTCTGTTTGGGTTTTTTAACAAAAAAAATCTATTTCTATTTTAACAAGCTTCCAGCAAAAGCTAGACAGTAAGGAGCATAGAGCAGCACTGAAATGCTGAATGAATAGCCAGAAACATCTGTGTTTTGGGAGTAGCCTGCTGAGAGACCCCAATGGGACTTCTGCACAAAGATAGATGGCAGAATGTAACCCTTATGTGAACAACTCTCATTTTAGAAACATTCTTCTGCTATAAAAAAGAAAACCCCCAATCTTCAGTAAGATCTGAAAAGCTAGAGCATTTATTGTTTTGTATCAGTTACCTACTTCCAGAGGACTTGCCTGCCTTGCAGTGGCAGTGGCAGATGCAGTGGCTGTGTTAGACTATGAAATGGGACATAAAAAACAGTTTAGAAGGGACAGAGGGGATGACACTTTGCCCTCACCAACTTCTTGGAAGCAGGATATGGCCACTATGTGCTCTAAACTACTTTATAAGATAGAGATGATCTGTGCAGATTTTAGAATTCTGCAAGTGCTCATCAAGCAGATGAGGCAACACTCCATAAGGGGGGAATGTCAAACATCCCCTTGTCAGTTTGATTAATCAATAAATATCACAACTCATATGTATTTCACTGTTCCTCACAACACAAAGGCAAAGCACTGTTTGCAGCAAATCACATACTTTCTGCACAGTCCTTTGTGAGAGTTTCAAGGATCAGGTTATGTCACTGGAGAAATCATCAGCGACCATCACTTCTACTGAGTATTCTCACCAGTGCCATATCCTCATTGGAACTCACTTCTGGCAAGAGCCCATTTTTCTTTTTCCAAAAAGAGACTCCCTAGCTTGTAAGATGCTGTTAAGTGACCAACATCAATGTACACAGAACAAGTCTTTGTAACACACCAAACCTTTGAAGTGCTCCCCAGTTCTGTAAGAGACTGTGCTGGAGGGTTATAGAATAAGAAGAGTATTAAAATTAGACTCACATCAATTTAGGGAAAGATTTAGCCTGATATTTGGATTACATCTCAAATTTTACTAATGCCAAGTGAAGTTGAGTAATGCCTAACATAATTAACTGAGGTGCTCAGTGGGGGAGGATGATGCTCAGTCTTAGTTAACAAAGCCATTGTAGTTTTTGTGCAAGATACTTTTAGTATTCATGTTCTTTTTTGTTTCATTTTCCTGCATAGTCATGGGCAAAATTAGTAACTCCCATTGAAAACCAGGGAAAAATAATTTACTAACATAAAGTACTCTTTTTGAAAGCCAAAGTATTTGCAAGGTCAGCCATGCTCAGCCTGCTCCTTAGGAAGCATGTAGTTGTTGGATTAGTTGCTGGAGACTTAATGCATCCTAAGAATCAAATTAAGTTTTTATGAATTTACAAATAGCTGCAGATTAATATTTTAACAGTTTTCTAGCTATCATAATGTACATTTATCTCCTCTGAAGCATCTTTCAAGTGTTTTTAGACCACAGTCTTTCTAAAATAAATGGTTTGCTTCACAGAACAGTTCACCAGTAACCAATACAATTTAAAACAGAATTATATTACCTTTTATCCTAATGCTCCCTTTCCTATTCATACTTCCATAAGTTGTAATGCAGGAGTGAGCAATCCACAGGTACCAAAAAGGGCATTCAACCAAGCTCAAACATCTCCAAACAGGGCCAGTACAAGGTCTGGAGCTGAGAGCTGTCACATACTGAGAATGCCACCTGTGAAAGCATCACCTGCCCCAGGGCCAGAAGCCTGGCAAGCAGACTGCTTCCCCCAAAGCAAGCTATATGCACCTCACCTTTCTAGGAGGCTCTGTCCCCGGCATTCTGCCAAATGCCAGCAAATTTAATCACTGTTTTGAGAAATAATATAACCTGGCACTTCATATTTCAAAGGTGGATGACCTTTGCCTTCTAATATCAGGGTTTACATTCCAAAATAGCATTGATGGTGATGATAACACATCACCTTTGAAGTAATCTCACTGCAAAGCCTACGCCAGGAGTTTGACTCATCAGTCAATCACAGCCTGATTTAGTGATTTTGGTTTCCTAATAAGGGGGTTTCAGTTCCCACCAGCACATCAAACCAGTGACCTAAACCAGGTTAAACTGTTCTGTTCATCTCACCGTGGCTGTGAGCTTTGGGATTGTGTGACACGAGATGGGACTCCTAGCTAAACACCTGGCTGAGAGAAGTTACTTGTACCTGAAGTCTAGCAGCCCTTAGACTGACAATTTTATAAAGGTTCTAGACACACATAATCATAGAAAGATTCTACACTAGATTCATGGTATTTATTCTGAGGTTACATTGTTCTGTGGTTAATACAGTGCAAGCAAAGCATACAGAACTGCTCTAAGGGGCACTCCAACCAGTTACCAAACTGGTTTTCTACCTTTGCTCCTCCATGTTACCAGAAAAATAAAAAATCTGATGTGAACCAAATGAGCTGTTCTGACAAAAGCAAAGATGCCTCTTTCTAAGCATGCTAAATATACACATTTTGATTACCATTCTGAAGTAATTTATTGTAAAGTGAGAGGAAGAAAAGATACCAAGTAGTAAACTTAGTCCTGTTGTTTGGAAATTTAAAATCTCTGTTTAAGGTGTCCCCCCCACACACCTTCATAGGCCCTTGTATGCCTCTCTCTATTCTACTAAGTCTGAAGGACTGAAATATCCCTAGAAAGCCATTCCAATAGGATATACATCCCTCCAGAAAAGGAAATTCTATTAAAAACAGTCACAGGAGTTTCCTATAGTTTGCCTTAGGTTTTGGGTACTCATCCAAGCAGAAATAACAAACACTTAAGATTTCTCTGTTTCTCTCACAAGTTTTCAAGCTCTTTATTCAATTCACTGGGAGCAATGGAAAATCCAAAGGCCACATCAGGAGTGCAGCAGTCAACAGCCCTTCTTTACTGAAGAAACCAAACTATCTCTAAGGAGACTGAGACATAGTTTACATGGCTTGGGGGCAGAATTCGCCTTTAATATTTTGGGAAAACTTCACAAACTTGTCTGTCAATTCAATGAATATGTGAATACAGATCCAGCAGTCTAAAGATGTTATTTCAAGACAGTTCCTTTCTTCCCCATTGATACAAAACAGAACATTAACACAGCTCCTTACACATGAAGTCAGAGGGAACACACAGCTTTAGCAAGTGTTCAGATACACTGTGAGGGAAATGATGATTAACACCACAAATTACTGAACCTCTTGCTGTAAATTAAAATGGAAACAAATGGTTTAAAGCATTCTGAGCAGTTCTGAGAAGAAACAGCAAATAGCTCACACCTTCAATTCTGTTATGCCTAATGGGAAGCAAAACAGCAGCTCCCAGTTCTGCAGCCTTAGTCCCAAGTTAACCAATTGACTAAATAGTTAAGAACCATAGTATGACTTTAATATGAGTTTGCACTGTAAGCTCCACAGCTTTTATAAACATTGTAATCATTAGATGATGTTGTACCTAACTGCCCTCATCACTATCATAAAGGTAAACTGTAACCAAATAAATTCTATGCTTAGAGATATGTATATAATAAAATACTGTAATTCAGGAGGCAGGAGACAAATTTAAATGGAGTCTCTTTGTAACAGAGTTCTGGTTTTTTAGTACTACCTTGTTCTCAGTAATGCTGAATAATTCCTGTTCTCATAGAAATTTTGTTGAGATACCTGTAGCAAAATTCAGCATCTTCTGTATAGAGTCAACATACTTAATTTCAGCTATACAGTATCTGAAACCTTCAATCCATAAAGAGGGAAGAAGGAGGTGGAGGGAATGGAAGGCAGACACTTAAGTTCTTTGAGACATATTCTTCTTCATGAATACCATAGGAAAAAACCCTCTGGAGTACTTATCAAAGTTATCCTTTGTTTTATTTTCACTCTTCCTTCTCCTTTCCCCTGCTGTCTATTTAAATGTTTTGTATTCTCTTAATGAGGCCACAAAGGTGACAGCACCTTGAGAACGAGGGTCTAACATTCAGAAACACAAACTGTAGGAAGGAGGGCAGGCTACCTAAGCCATGCACTTCTTTACACTCATATCCATCCAAAGCACGCTGCCAACTTGCCAGTGCTCAGAATTCTGTGATAACCAATTGCTAAACAAAATTCAGAGAGGGCTGGGCAGGCAGTTGTCTTTTGCCAGCCCATAAATATTTTTTATGACCAGCATTCTGATTGCTGGTGTACAGTAAGAAATGTTGCCCTCATCGTACAATAAGCCTTTTTATAGAGGGTGGTAATTTTTCCAGTGCTTCTACTTCTTTTCCTTCTACTCCAAGGCTTCAGGAACACAACTACTAACTTCCAGAAGTGCAAATGATTGCAGGAGCTGTGCTTTTAATATAGCTATTAACTGTAGTTTGGCTGGTGTTTTAGGATATACATTCATTTATGTGTTCAAACCAGGATCCAACATTAATCAGAGCAGTGGTGTGAGATTACACTGCATAAAGCCCTTCCTGAACTGCTTTGTTACAAACTGCTTCCCTAGAACAAAGCCAGCATCAAAAGACCAGTCCTGGCTTGATCCTGTTCCACTGAAGTAAGCACACAGAAGCTGTGTTTTCAGCAGCAAAAGAATTTTACTCCTTTGTATCATTACTTAAGAGTTGGAGAAAAATCTTGCATTTTTCCCAAGCACTGCAATTAGTGACAGAGTAGAAAGCTGTCTTACTACAGCAGCTCTCTCCTCAGTTTAAGAAACACCTTTTGTGGCATCGATGAACAGGTAACTGCATAGCATTCCTCTTGGATGAATGCTGCACAACTGGGGGAAGCCACTGATTTTCTGGCCCATCTGCAGCATGGAAGATAACACCCCACCTGATTGCCTTGCTGGCCATCCAAGCTAGCTATTACCATGGGCAGAGCATATGAACTGAAAAAAGCAGCCACATACTGTGTATTTTATTTTTTGCTAGCTACTTACAATTTATTCTGCACCTTAGGAACTACGTGTACTGGAATAGCACTCTTCATTTATTTAACTTTTATTTCTTTCTCTCTCTTTTCCTCTTCTATAATCAAGCACCTCTTGCAATGTCTATCGTGAAGCATACCACAGGTGACATATATATAAGATCTGTATCTCGAAGAAAAGTATGATAGCAATTCCAGTCAAATTTCAGGTTAATAAAAAAAGGAGGAGGGGAAGGACTTTCTAGTCCACCACTCTACACAGCAGAATAATGGAAAACTTTTCTCAGACCACAAGGTGGAGCAGTAGATCCTCATAGATCTCAGTAGGTCCTGACAATGTAACAGCAAAGTAACTGCATTTAGAGAGAAAAAGAATTACTGGAGGACATGACAGGGTAGCTTGCGACTTTCAAATACAGAGCTGCCCAACAACAGCGATGATTTTTCCCAATCAGGTAATTCTTGGATTTCCTGATTGATTTCATTTATCAAGATGTTATAGAATTGGCAGTTTTTAGGGATGCCTAATTCACATCAAGAAGTTTGTCAGCATGGCCACAATGACAGCAAGGAGAAAATCCATTGGTAAGCAGTTGTTAGTCCCTGAACACAGAGTGAATGGAATGATGGAGATACCATCCCTTCACCCCATGGAATGAAACAATTCTTCAAATGCTAATATTAGGAAGTTCTGTGCAGTTCCCTCAAAGGATTTCCCTTTGGAAAACAAACAAACTCCACACAGATTTTCACTACCATTCTACAATAACCATGCTTATTTCTTTTCTTCTCCAGTGCTAGTGTAACCTTCCTCTCAGCAGGTCTCAGTGCCTTGCCATCTTGGCAGAAGCATCATTATTTTACACCACCAGTAACAGAAAGAACAATTCCGTATACTGGACTGTGGTATTAGAAATTTTGAGGCTAATTGTTACAAAAAAAAATCAAGTTGACAGCTTAGAAGCTACTCAAAAGTAGCATCTTTGCTGCATACTGTTGGTTAGTGTGCAGGACTTCATCTGCCTCCACATGTCCAATGAGACTGATGCCAGAAGAAAGCTCAGATGAGGGGTGATTAGAGCTGTACATAGGCATCTTATTTACAAGATTTATCCCAAAACTAAGGAATAGTTTGTGCTGGGTTGTGCTTTTGTCTCCTCTCTAAACAGAAACACAGATGCATCGATGAGATCATGAGGCAGGTGTTCATGAGACAGGATACATTCCAGGACTTTTTTTTTTTTGGAGGGAAGAGTTTTCATCATTTGTTCCATTTCTGTAGTTTGTTTCTCATGTATATATGACTCTAGAGCCTTAGTTAAAATCAATAGATTTGTAAACCACAAGGGAGAAATCTTGACCCAGCTGAAGTCAATGGGTGTTTTTTTTCCATTGACGTCACCAGAGCCAGGATTTCAACCCAAATAACAGACGTCTTTCTCTTAAGGACTCCTAAGTAGACAGGATTTCCAGACTAAAAATTATGTGAGAAGAAAAACAGAGTAAAGTAATAAAAACCACTCAGACTGAACTGATCTAGAAGACTTTCACTGACTAATAACAGATCTTCACTCAGTCTAATAGCTCAGTACTTTACCTAATAAGCAAAATGTCAGGACTTACATAGATTATGGTCATTACTACACGAAATTAATTTACTCTGTGAGAGCCAAACTATGACCTCGACATTCTCCTACCTAGGGCTCAGGCAATTAAAAAATATTATTTTAAGAAGTGCTTTTTACTCTCACAGTTTCATAGAGATTAATTATTAGACAACAATCTAGCTCTCAAGGCTAAAGAAAAAAATGTGAAAATACAAAGTACAAGACTAAAAGCAAGCAGACAAATAAAAGGATTAGGCTAGAATATCTTACATTTTATGACATTTTAAGTTCTTCTGGGGCCATGACTTGAATTTCTGTGGCAGTTGGAGTAATAGAGCTGGCAACAGTTGCTCTCTCTTTCTCTCCTTGACTTTTCCCTAAAAGAAAAAAGTTACCTAAATTGCAAGTTAATCCTTCATTGATGCATAGAGGCTGACAACAAAATCACTGTCTCTAACCCTAAATTAAGAGCTTTTGAGATCTTCAAGTTCACTTATATTTTCCCTTCTAAGTGCTGTTTTACAGTCATGAGTTGTTACGTGTTTAAAAGCTGTTTAGAAACACCAAAAAAAAAAAAAAAAAAAAGAATGAAAACTATCTGTGTGAAACACAGCAAGCACCAAGCTCAGCTACACTTCTTTGTAAGGTCTGAGTAACCAGTGAACTAAATCATACCCTGCCCTGCTCTTGCAAAAGTCAAGGAGGGATAAAATGAGGGATTTTGCTTTGAGCTGCTAATAAGCCTCTGTTTCACCTCCAGAGGGAGCTATGATGGACCCTGAGGTTATGTTCATGTTCTCCTATGGCATTTCAATCTGGGGGGGCTTTTGCAGAACGGCAGTGATGAAGTGTGCACTGGGCAACTTGGTCTGAGAGGAATATTTACCTCAGTGCTACAAGTTCATTAGGAGAATAATCCATTAATAAAAACAAATGTAAAGCTCATGTTTCAAACTTAAGTAAAATCTTTTGTCTGATTAATTCCCAGAGAAGAGGGAGAATAGAGGGAGAGAAAATGAAGGGAAGGGGTTGCTAGCCAATACAGCTGGATCCAGGCAGCACTGATGTTTCATACTGGTCCAGGTGAGGCTCAGTTCACCCTTTGGAGCAGGAGTTGTTGTTACAGTCCTCCTGTTGCAGGATGTTACTGAAAGTTTTGCTTTACATTTCAAAGCTCAGAGACCACACCTGGATGGCTCTCTTTGCATACAGAATAATACCAGCACTACCCTAGGCCAAATACAGATTTATTCCAAGTGGAAAGGTTTTCTGTGAAGAATGCTGTGAAATTCTTGTGTTCATTGCTAATAGAAAAGTAGAAAGTAAAGAAGCCACAGCCATCTGGCAGCTACCCTTGCTGGACCTTCTAAAATTTTAGCACAATCTAATAGCAACTATAATCTTTGGTACAAGGTTTTCATTGTTCTAGGCAATTATGCAGTAAGTAGCCATCATACTGTACTTTGTAGTTTCTACAGCCTACGAAATATTGATGCACCAAAGAAACTGCATAAAGAATACTTCTCTGTAGTACTGACAGAAAACACAAGCAAGGTTTTAATAAAACATGGAAAATGGCTTTGTAATGTATGGAGCTGTTTTCTGCTTTACAGATGTGTGATATGTAGTTCACAGTGCAGCTATTCTGCTTCCTTCAGTGACATCAGAAAGAACATTCATCCTGAAGGCTTCATTTATAATGACTGAGATTAAAGGAGAGACTTATGAGAATTCTTATGGAGAGGAACATGTAACTGTCTCATACGCCTGTGACACAACATAACTTTACTGATAGGAAGAACTCAGAGGATTCTGTTGTGCAAGAGCAGTGTTTCTGCTTGTAAAGACTAAGATAACAGAGAAAGTATTATGCTATTACAAATATAATATCTAATATGGCCTGGCAGGAAAGGGAATGTTTGTTTTGGTCACTAAGTGAAAAAATTCAACTTAAAATTGGCTTAATCACTAAATGGTAAGAAAAATTCTAAGTGTACATCAGAATGTTTGTACTTCATTCTTTAGTAGAATTTCAAGGCATTTACCTCCTATTGGTTTGTACATTAATCCTCTTGAAAGCTGCCTGGCACTTGTCTAGACCTGATTTAAGATGTCTTAAGAACTTTGTTTTACCCTGGCACAATTATGAATCTCATGCTGCCTAAAACGGGTACTGTCTACTCCATGGAGGCTCTTTAACTTTGGAGCTGCTTTTTGTTTTGATATTCTGCAAAATTAAAGCAGTCTTTTCAAGAGAAACACCCCCAGCTGTGGTTGTGGTGTGAAGCAGAAATGGCTCTGTTCCATGTACAGAACAAAGCACATTCCACAAGCCTTGTCTCACCGGGTGCAGTAGCTGCTACTGGGGCTCTAAGGAGCTCTGCCAGGGCACTCACATCCCCTCAGATCAGGTACCCAATGCAGGTGGCATCTCAGGGCAATCTTGAGAACATGAGAAAGAACAGAAAGACCAAAGCAAGGGCAAACACTGCCTAAATGAGAGGATGAAACCCAGGGGATTCATCCCAGGCTCTTTTCTAGCAGGGATGAGGAACATGCCAGGGATATAAACTCAGCCTTCCTGGAGCATCAAATACACAACTTAGAAAGTGGGTACTGTAACTCCTCAACCTGACAATATATGAACCTGTTACACCACAAAATACCTCTAAGGTGGGAATTTTAGAGAGAAAAGCTGGAATCACTACTGCACTGTAATGCATGTGTTTACTTCACTGTCCCATCAGATAATAAAAAGAAGGGTGAAACTCTTGATTGCAGTATTCAAGCAGCTTCAAGGGAGGAAAAAAAAAAAAGTATTTGGAGTATTTTAATTTATCAGGGAAAACACTGCCACAATTAAATGTCAGATACATTCAAATTAGAAATAGTAATTTTTAAAAATTTTTGTTTTTTATAACACCAAAGTTATTGACCTATGAAATACACTACCAAAAAAGCAAAGGATTTGTATATCTTCAAATCAGGATTGGATGGTTTTCTGTCTGAAACTCTGGTTTATGTTTGACACGAAACTAGGTAAAAGCATCTAACAGTCCCTTGTGGCATCAAAATCAGATGGATCTATGCATATGGAAAACGTTCATTTTTATTTGACTGAGACAAACATACACAAGTGAACACACAGCTTCTCTGAAAAGAGGGACAAAACTATGACAAACAGTGCATCTGAACCCAAGTAAAACTCTAGTTGCCAAAATCTCCCTGGCACCAAGCAAGGGCTTCCATACACTTAAAGGAAAGCTAAAGCTCATGTGGTAGTATTTCCTTTCATGTACATGACTATATCCTGTACACCCTAGAAAATAAGTTCCCAGTACACATATTTCAGGGAAAACTTATCACGAGGTTATGTGGTGGTATTACAGATTTTCTAGTATTGGTAGCCAGCAAACCCTGCTTACTTTCATCCACAAGCTCACAACAAATAGCTTCTGAAGTTTTAATTTAAAAATATTTTTAGTCATGGGTATCCTGCCAGCAGTAAATCAGGGTACAGTTTGATTTTGGACATCTCAAGTACAGCCTACACCTTTCACAGATGGTTTTGTTGATACTCAACTGCAGGTGAATGGATCCTTCTGTAACCCCCTCAGTCTGCTGGGAAGCAGCAGTGTTTTCCAGTCAAGTACCTGCAGCCCAGTACTATAGACTTCTGACCAGCAACTTCCAAAGGGCTCACAAACCAGACAGTTTGTTATTTTGTTCCCAACAGAGTCATCTGCTCAGAAAAGAATACATCCACTTTTAAAAATCCTGTTCTGCTGAACATTAGTGAAAGGGATTTTGTAATCACACAACAGAAATCTACAAGCTGGCTCCACATTCCAGCTCTCTTACTCTCTCATTTCTTGTTTAAACCAACCAGGTAGCTGAAAAAGACCAGGTACAGAAGCAATGAGATGGATCTGGGCAGGAGTGTTAGTAGCTAGACCTTCACACTGTTGCAAACTCCAGGTTATTTACTTACTGAGTCAAAGCTCACCTTGACACCAGTTGATTTACTGGGGCCAGCTCCATTAGCAGCCCTGATGTAAGGAGGCACAACCAAAAAACAAAAGTTACCACTGCAACCTATAAAGCAGATTTTTCCACTTTCTACAGTCATACAACAAAAGATGGGGATGGCTTCACTCCCTAAGCCAGCAGCAGTGAGAATGTTGTGAAGGTCAGCAGCAGGAACCCTACCACTGCCACACTGGCCATCTTAGACCAACCTAATCTAAATTTTCTCAAAAATATAGATTCCCCTACCCTAGTCTGTCTCTTTACTACTTCTTCCATTTCCTATCAAACAAGCCAAGGTTCTGCTCTTCCATCTTCCTGTGATCAGCTTTAAACTGCACACCATTTTAATCAATGGTGTTAATTTATGCAGCATTTCATTAATTTATGCAAATAGAACTTTAGCCAATGACCTGGGGGTCATTTATGAATGAATCATGCTGCCCTGAGTGCCTGGGTATATTTAACTCTCATTAACTTTTTCAAAGTAGCTACTAATGAGTTTCTTTATCTCATTACTCTTGTAACAAAAAGCCAGAGATGACCAGGTTTGCATGGAAGGGTGTGGGTAACCCCTTCTGGTCTAACACAGTGATCATCTTATAAATACACTGCCCTTTAAAGTCACCTCAAGTGAGTTCAAGGCAGTAGCAGGTTAACAGCTCAAGACAAAACATGCAGGCTGCACTCAGCAACAGCCCATGAACAGCACTGAACCATTTCTGGAAACTATTTGTTTTCACTTTCTTTTGAGAGAAAGGAATGCTATTAAAATCAGAATTCTGGAGAAACTGAAGGCTCTGAGACCAAGTTGATTGTAGAAATATAAATAGGTACAAATCCAAGCAACAGTTTGTTAGAAGGAGTAGCTAAATATAAGGGCTTCAAAAGAAACATGTCACTCCTGATGGTACAGCTCCACTGGTTTTATGATTCAGAAATACTTTCCATGAAAAAGGTTGCATAGTTGGAAGATTTTATTGCATACTTGGAAGATTTTATACTCGCAAAGTCCTAGTGAAGTTTTTTTATAGTGTGTTGTGTGATCTGTTTTGCAGAAAATGTTATTTTTGACTACTATAATCTACTGCTGCTGCTAAAATCATTATCGTGGCTTTGACACTGGGGTTATATCATGCTCCTTAGCATCTTTCCTTTGCTGTACCATGCCTGCACATATTGCTTCCATTCTCTGGTCAGTAAAAACTTAGGTCTTACCCTTCTACCCCTTTTTCCCAGGAGTAAGCAGCTACCTCAACATCACCTCCTTCAGAGGTGCCCTGGATGGCTGGGCAAGCCAGGTGGTAGGTAGCCAGCCTGCTGAAGACCCAGAACCAATGCTCATGAACAAAGAACTGCCTGCCTTTCCAGTTACCTATTTTTTTTTTTTTTTTTTTTTTGCCAGTGGACATCTTGTACCATCTGGATTTCAAGGTCTCTGCATCAGGGACTTGCTTTTTTATTCACAAGACTGATTCAAATTTCCATCCATTTTCCTTATTGTCCAAGCAAACAACAAATAATACTTTCAGATGAAAGAATGCAGTAAGTCCTATTTTTTCTGCATGGAAAAAAAAAAAAGAAAAAAAAAAAAGGCAATGTTGATCAGACACTGGGACCAGTTTGCATTTCAATTTATCAATTGGGAGACTTTTGGTTTTAGACTATTTTTTTTTTTTTTGCATAACTACTAGAAGCACTCCTATCTGAAAGCACACTGCAATATTTGCTTGAAGTTTGTTGTTTTAGCAGACATCCCCCTCAATTACCATTTTGACTAAAATAACAGTGGTAAGAAATGCAGAGGGCCAACCAGCACAAACAGTTCAAAGTGGTTTCAGCTATCCTTGAGCCCTGGCCTGCTCCTCATACGCACATCAACAAATCCTTTTAAGATAATAGCAGCTATTTAAATCATATTTTTTCAGCCATTAGTAAACCAGACCTTCTTTCTTTCTGGTATTTAAAAGTGAGATGAGACCTCTGTGTAGGACTGAAAGGAGCTGTTTTCCTTTTTGCTTCTCACCCACTTGGATGCTATGAATGCTGAAGAGCAGAGGGAGGAAACACTCTCTGCATGGATTCTGTTATACCAAAATTAAAAAGTTTTGTTGGCACTGAACACAGGAATTCAAAGCCTGCCTTGTATTTTTTCTGGCATTAATTAAATGTAATAGGTTTTCTAAAAAAGCTTTTGTGCAAATTCCTACTTGAAGTTTCACATGAGGGTTTGGCATGAGACAAATCGCCGTCTTAACACCATGTACACACAGGTACCTGAAGGGATGGTTGTGCATCTCAAAACCTGTTGGGAGAGACAACAGGGAGAGGCAGTTTGCAGCAGTCCTGGGCCAACCTGTGGCTTTTGAGCTGCATGTGACTCAGCAGCAAGTAAGGTACAGCTCCTGTGCCAGGGTTGTACCACAGATGTTAATTACTTCAGATTTTTAGCTATAAAAGGACATCAGGAACCATTAGGGATTGCTGAGAGCAGTATTACCCTGTGGGCTGCAGCTGTGTGTTCAGTCTCATCCCATCACACAGTGGGGGAGTAGAATCCCCCGAGTGCTATCAGTGTGTTATGGTCAATGCTGCAATCCCACAGCCTGCATTCCCTCTGCTCTCTGAGGTAGATAAATCTTGGCAAGCTGGTTTGAAGCGTTAGCCAAGCTGTGTGCTCCCTCAGAGTTCAGCTGCCTGGGCTATACAAATATGAGTGGCCCTTTGAATTCATGCAGTTAAAGCAGAGCACTTTCTGGGGCCAGTGGCACAGCCAGGAGTGACACAGCTGGCACTGTGTCACCCTCCCTAATGCATTTTGACTTGGCAGACCAGGTAGGCATTAACAGCAAAGCTGCTCCTTCAAAGAAGTCTGGTATGATGCTCAAATTCCCACCAGTGGACCTGAAGCAAGAGGCCCTTAGGGACACCAGGTTTGGCTCCTTTGTGGCCCACAGGTTGTTAGAACCACACACAGAGAGGATGAGGTGTGAAGTCTCCTTCCAAACAAAACCTCTTGTTCAAAAGATGCTGTACACACACCAGTCCTATGATGGAGGCCCTGTGCAATCATAGAGATTGATCATTTACCACCCAAATGCTGTTTATAAGCATTTGAACATCATTCTGCTTTGCAGCAATTTGAATTAGACTTTGCCCATCACTAATTTTGCTCTCAAGTGCTCAAGATCTCAGGAAGGCCTTAGTGAACACCACGAAATTGGATTCTGGTTATTGGCTAGGAAGAGAAAAGCAAATACTAAGATATTTACAAAAAACCAGACTTTTTGGTATTTTTACCTAATCAGAAGCTGCTAAACAAGAAATTTCCAGAAGCCTCCAAAACATTAAGTCACCTTAATGTGACTAAGCACCCTTACTTTGATATTTATCTCCATTTCAAAATACTTCAATCATTAAGTTAACTGAAAGGTAACCCAGCTCTGAAACCCTGCCACACTGTGCAACTGCTCTTTGCTGAAAATCACACCACACTTCATTAAATCCCCTGCGGGGGCAGGGCGGGGGAAGGAAAAAAAGAAAGAAACCTCCTTTAACTAAAGCCTGGAATGACTCGCAGCCAAATAGATGATGCTTAAGCAAGTGTGCCTAAGTGCAGTACACTTCACAGTTCATTATGGGATTAGTCATACTTAGAAAACACGTATTTGAAACTAGCATTTAATACGTATGTCCACTACATAGCTTCAGGATTAATTTTCTCAGACACAAATTTCCCTCTTCACTTTATGGCATCATGTTTTTCACAGTCTCTTGACGTTCAAGCATTCTGCCAGCTCCACACCTCTCAGATCCAAGCTACGTTTTTGAGTCAGCTCCACACGCTGTAATACATGATTTATACTTTTTATAGAGTACACAAACCTTCTGTAAGTTTATATATTTAGTAGCAAGGCAAACTTACTTAATTTTGCAAAGGAAGTTTTCAAATTACCAGTGCAGCAGATTTTTAAAGGTTTGCAAAAGTTTCTATTACTTGCTGTTGGGAGAAACAGACAGCTGCTGCTTTTTTGCTTGCTTTTTTTTGTGTGTGTGCTTTTTTTTTTTAGTTTCTTTTGCAGGACAATTTAACCATGATTTAACGATGTAGTCAGCTCCTTATTTATCAAAACAATCTAATATTTTTTTATCCAGACTACTTCTAGATGAATTGAACTGTTCTGGACCAAATAAGCTATGCAATTACAACAGAATCTACATTTTATATTAACATATGCAGCCATGCACTGGGGAAGTCTTCTTTCTGTGACCTGGACCATATAAACTAGCAAAGAATTTTTCAGGTAGCTTCTACATTAGATGACCCTTTTCTATTTCAGGTGGCAGCATTTTTATGATAGTACCTCTGAAACTTCAAGATTCTGCCACAGGCAACAATTTCTATGGCATGAACTTGTAGAAGAATCCTCAGTCAAGTGAAGTTACATGGTCCAGGAGGGCACAAACAGCCCCAGGACTGGCCTGCTGCAGTAAAACAAGGCTGGACTTGAGCTCAGCAGTGAAACCAAACCAGTCCCAATACATCACACTAGTGGCAGTGAGGTTGGAGAAGAGGTGCTTGGTTTAACACATTCCACAGGAAGAAGGGGATTTATTACAGCAGAAAACCCAAAACATGCATGGAAGCTGGGAATCCATGAATGACAAGCAGTGATTAATTTTCAAGCCAAACATTCCTGCAGACACCTTACAGAGTATGAATTAAAGTGCACTTAGAGGAACTTGCATGACTGTTTTTTTCCCTCTTATGCTGGCCTCCATACTCCTCCTTGAACATACTACTCTCCAAAAAAATAAAACCATTAAATTTTTCATAGTCTTCAAGTATGCTCAGCATCGCTTCTTTTTCAATTAGGGATTAATTTTCAGGGACACATTTCCCTTTTGAAGCCAAAAAGCAGAAGGGAAACACTAAGGGGGAATAGGACCCATGTCCTGCAATTTTTTTCAGAGGTTCTGTCTCTCAGACCTTAAGAAAATAACAGGAATTGGCAAGAGAACAAACATAGGTTCTTCCTTCCTGATATTTCATTTCTATTTCCCAAAAGCAGTGGCTTTGTCTTTAGCCAGTAAAAGTAAGAAAAAGAGAAAGCAACATGTAACCAAAACATAAACTACCATGTCTGATTTTTCTCTTTCCAGGTGCTTTTCTTATTCCTTATATCCTCTTCCTAATCATTGCTGGAATGCCCCTGTTCTATATGGAATTAGCACTAGGACAGTATAACAGAGAAGGGGCTGCCACTGTGTGGAAAATCTGTCCTGTTTTCAAAGGTAAGTGTCCCTCTGCTCACTTCAATAGCACCACGAGGGTGCCACGTGTTTGTGATCACAAAGTAAAGGTCTCTCATCTTTCTACAGACAGCATGATATTTGCTGACCTTTCCTCAACCCTTTAAGTCAGAAGCCTTTTTGTTATCATAGGTGGAGCATAAAATGGCAACAGAGATCATCTTCAGGGTTATTGCTGAGCAATGCAGGAGAGCAATGAGCATGGGCAGTTCAGCCCTCTCTTCCCTTTCCCTCTGAGTACTGGGGAGTAGGAGGAACTGGGGAGGTCTAGATGGAAGGAGAGGCTGGCAATGCAAACACTTAGAAATACCAGATCACACCCAGGTCACATCAGCCCTGCCACCCCCAGCAACTAACATGCCCACTGACTCCATTCAGTTGACTCCATGTAGCTTTCTCTGCAGGGATCAGCCCAACCCAATGGCCAGAACACTCAAATGGAGCTGTGAAGACTGCAGCCACTAGACTTGTAACATCAGACAAGTTATCTGTGTCTCTGTACCTCACTTTTCCTGCCTATGAAATTGGAGCAACGATGCTGATAAAGTTTGTAGAGCAGTTTTCCATCTAGCCATGAAAGGCACGTGTTAAATTAGAAACATCACTATTGTTACTGTTAAGTTTTCCACTAGGGTTAACTCTCAAACATCACAGAATAAAAGGCTGTGGAATATTGTCTTGTGCACTGAGTTGCAGCCACTCTGCAAGGAAGCAATAGCTGAGACTGGATGTTGGGATACTGATCAGGGTGTTTGGCTTTCATCAGGGATATAGGAATCTCCCTGGTGAAAGAGATTTTGCCAAGGGATTTCTGTATTTCTTGAAGAGCATCGAGAATTTCTTAAGCATTGCTTACCAGCAAAAACTGTGAGTTCCCCTGTACCTGTACAAGATTATATCTAATATCTTCTGTAAAAGCCTTTTCAACACAGAGCTATCTGAAATAAAACCACTCAACCGCGAAACCACTGGTTTTAGAAGCTTAAAATTCAGATCATGTTCATCCCACGACAGACAAAAGCTGAAGAGCTTAACAATAGCAATCCAAACTTGGCAGATCGAGTGCTTAGATATAGGTTACACTGAGTAAATGTTAGTTGTCCTTCTCAAAATACAGCTTTCCTCTTCAAGGAGGCCAGTGCCACAGAATAGTAAAACTCTAGATTGTTTTCTTATCAGTCAAACCCCAAACTGACAGCAAAACCAGAGATATAAGAAAAGGAAGGAAGCTAATAAAACACATGCCCCAAATTTCTGAAATTTACGCACACAGATTTACCTAGCCCTTCTACTAAAACTATCACCCACCAATCTGAAGACCCTTCTGGTATCAGTTAATACCTTTGGATGACAATGAGGATTCTGAAACCCTAACTGCAAACATTAGACCATAAGGATCCCAAAGGTTTTTAGCCAAGTACACCACTGTGCTCAGAGGTACTCAATCTGGTGACTTCAGGACTGAAAATGAGGGAAATAGAGTTCATTTAATTTATAGTCTTGTTGACATTCCAGCTGTGTTGACATTTTGATGGTGGATTAACTATACATTATTATTTTAGTGTTCTTATTACTAGAATATAGAATAGTATCATTTATTTCATTCTCAAAAAGTAATGAGTATTGAGTTGTATTTGCATCTCAGTACCAGTATGAAGTCAGTACTTTTAAAGTTTTGACCAAATCTTCTGGTAACAAACAAACAAACAAACAGGTTTTACTGTTAAATTCATGATGCTACTGAGTTGTTTCTGGGATAACTTAAATCTCTCATTCAAATGAGAGTCTACCCACACTTGTAACAGCTTCTCTAAATGAACAGCACTATAGTACTAATTTTAGCTATGAATATTACTGCTAGGAACTCTAAGGACTCTAATTCTAATGAGATGCTTTCATAATGCATGCTATTAAGAATATACCCTTTGCAACACAGTCTGTTTTCATCTCTGCATTTCCAAGGTCTATTTTAGAATGTGGGTGGTGCAGCTTTCCTTTTAAGAAAAGTTAGACCTAGAAACAGGAGAGCAAAATCATTCCTGAACATTCTTATAATATCAGAGGAGTGATAGAGGTACATTTCATCCAGCATTTCTGACTCTTCATATGAAATACCTATTGTCTTTTTGAATTAGAGGAACTTCAGGAACACTTTTTAAAAAGTGCAACATCCCATTCTATTGCAACAGATGTTATTCAGATGTAGTATTTTTAACATTCACATTAATACTTAAGAATCATCTGGGGCAATTCCTCCCCCAATTCTGCTGATCATAATGTAACACTGGCGTTTGAGTATCAACATCCTGAATGTAATTAAGCACCACACAAGTTTCATCTTTCACAATCTTTTCCCCAGTGCCAGTGATAAGCAAACTGACCTGTCAATTGAACACCTCCTAGACAGTAACTTTGGGATATGCAGCAGTCTTTGAACTCCCAACTTCAGGGTCAGTGTCTGTTCCTTATGCAAACCATAAACCAAGGATTAATACTCAAAGTGTGTGCTACTTTTCTTGCTTCATCAAGAAATAGGAAAACCTAAGAATCTCCAACTTCTAGGCCTCCAGTGCAGTATCTCAAAACAAAACAAAACAAAACACCAAACTGAAGAAATTTAGAAGTCTGGGTTTACACTTAGATGCTGTGACAATCCTAAACCAGCCACAGCCTCTATTACGTGTCATATGTTCAGCTTTTGAGTAGAATCCAGAGAACAATCATGCACACAGACTAAAGGAAGGATGATTAAGCCACAATGAAGCTTCCTCAGCAGTCCTGGAAACAAACTTTTATTCCACACTGACTTAGTACCAAAGCTTCCCCCCAAACCATTGGAAAATGTCCATTTTCAGGAGGAGAACATGCACTCTCTGGGGTTCTCTATCCAAAAGAATCACTGAAGCACACTTCACAGTAGGCAAAAATATAAAACAAATCTTCAAAGTCAAAAGAGAATGCTCACAGTGGGGATTCTGTAATCCTGGGGAGATAATGAAAGGGTTTGAAGGTCCAGACATAGCTTAGACCCAAGCTTGATATTCACCAGGGTTTGCTGAGAACCACTTGGAGTCCCTCAGTGGAACAGAACAGACCTTTTCATGTATATTCTGGTCCTAGTTACAAGCTGATGGAAACCAGTCTGGAGAGTAACAGTTGGAAAGAGGCAGGAATGTCTGTTCCAAACTAGCTCAGGGTGGGAGTGTGCAGCAAAGAGAAATTTCACTTAAGTCTTGAGCTTTGCTTTTCCAAGAGAAGTTGCCAAGGACTCTGACATTATAAAGTGAGTTTCACTCCTAACATGGGCTTGCAGTCTTCTGCATTGGAAGCAAATCAGCAGCAGAGTTGTACAAGGGCAATTTTTGACATTGCACTGCTTTAATTTCTGTTTCTGGCAAACAAGTGGACTTGCTAAAAGCTTTTATTTTTCAAAAATCATTCATGTAATTTTTTGCTTGTTTGTTTTAAGGTCAGTGACAGAATGTCAGCATCTATATATATAAACATAGTTATTTTTATTATTATTGGTCTGTAGATCTAAAATTAAGTTGTAACCATGTATGGCTGAGGTTAAGCCATGTGTGCATATACTTGTTGCATGTAAAACAATGTGTAATCTAGTTTTCCTTTGCCTTTAGGTGTAGGCTATGCAGTGATCCTCATAGCTCTTTACGTGGGTTTCTACTACAACGTTATCATAGCTTGGTCTCTGTATTATCTATTTTCATCATTCACATTTGAGCTCCCCTGGACAAACTGTGACAACAGCTGGAACAGCCCAAACTGTACAGATCCCAAACTCTTCAACGCATCAGTGCTTGGCAATGGTACCAAATACTCGAAGTACAAGCTCACTCCTGCAGCTGAATTTTATGAGTAAGTGTTGACTTGACTTCAGTATTTATTCATAATTCTATGTCTTAAGAGTGTTTCCTCTGGAAAGTAAAATAGCTTAGCATCCAGTCTCTAAAATAAGCATCAGAAGGCTAAGGTTAACATGCAGTTGTAGTGTTGATCTGTAATCCTGTGTGCCTGGGACTCTGCAAGCTTTGGTTTCTTCTGTATAAATTCAATACTTGCCACCAAGCAACACAGAACTGAACAACAGAAACAAATCTCCAACATTTTCTTGGGCCAACTTTGCCAGGGGAAAGGAAACAGCAACCTTCTCACAAAGATGAGAATATTCATGTAGCATGCAAAACTGAGCTGGTTTTAAGGCTTTAAAATAATCATTTGTTCAACAGACTTGACCTGTTTCTCCACTTGTAAAATATCTCAGACGAGACCTGTTTGCTCAGCTGCTTCAATAGTTCAATGAAGTTAGATGAAGCACTGAGCAGGGAGGAGAGCACCAAAGCTAGAAAAAGTCCATCTTTCGACGATTCCTAAGCAAAAGAGCATTCTGCAATATGGGCCAAAATGGGCAAAGGCATGCTGAAATCACACTTGGAATCAAACTAAAACAGTATTTAAATTAACAACTGAATAAAGGTCTCCATCTGTGTATATATAACCCCACTATGGACCTTCAGGGGAAAAGTGGGATTTGGTTATACAGAAAGAAGAGTGGGCATCAGGCTAATTGAACCAGATGTTCAATTAATCTGAAAAATCAATTAATATTTCTGAGTGGGCAAGGGAAGGATATCAGGGCACACACCTGCTGAGCAGCAAGTCCAGCCCTGAAGGAACAAAGGGACACCACTCTTATAAATAAGCTAATGTGTGTTACACCCTGCCTGGGTTCAGTAGGGATCTTTAGGTCTGTGTTTATAGCTCTGAAACATTTGTGGCTGCTATTTTTCCTCTTTCAGCACAGTGAAAGATCAGTACTGATATATAAAATGTTGGCAGGGATTTGGGTAAACTAAACTCAGTGCTTTGAAAACAATAAGGGGGTTTAAGTTCAAAGGAACTCACTACAATGGCAAATAATGACAGCTAGGAAATCTAGTGCCTCTACAAAGAGAGTATGTGGTGTGTTCAGAACTCAGATGTAAAGAGAGAATTTCTAGCAAAAGGCAATGTACCTATGTAGGCAGGTAAAGAACCTGACTATGAAATGAATGGTAGGAAAGTATATATTCAGCATCTTCAGTCAAGGAATTGGGTTATTACAGAACTTTCATGTGAATAGCATTTTTAAAAAGGTTTCTTTCCATTTTGTTGTGCTTAAAACTTTATAAAGCACAATAGAAACCTATTATTCTTGTTTTGCTCCTTTGTGATTTAAAGTTGTTCTATGCATTTTCCCCCATCACATGATACTTGGGGTAGGATTTTGAATTTGTAGCAGGTGATGTAGTGGTAGAATTTATTCAAATGTTTTGATTTAGTTCCACTGATCTGGGGAACAGCTCAATTTGTGATTCTGTCTGTATACTGAAATTTGAAACATTAGGGTACTTTTCTTACTATGAAACAGATTCAAGTAGCAGTTTTCAGAAGGTAAGAATAAAAAGGAATTTGACATTTGATTATGCTTTGATCCCTGAATTTCAGGGCAGTAATTAAGTCCCTAGGCCCTGTGCTTATTAGCACCCAAATTATATTGCAAAAATGAGAAGAATAACCACTCAAGTAACACAATCTATAACACCTGCTTCCTCAGCTGTAAAAACAGGGAATCCCAAGGGGCATTATGGTCACTTATCCAGTGTTTGGATGAGCTCATCAAATCCAGCTGTAAAGTTCAGGTGCAGACCCAAACTGTGCAAAGTTGCAGTGGATTCAGATCCAACCCAATAAAGACAACCCAAATCAGAATGCAATGTTTCTTATATGAAATAGCCAAAGTCATTACCATGGCCTTTTGACAATGAGGAGAGATGAATCTTCTGATTGTGAAATTTCATATTACATGCAAAAATCAGGAAACAGAAGTGATGATGCAACATTAAATTTGCATTTGTGTAAGGAGTTTGCAAAATGACACAAACGCATTGGATGCAGCATATTGTCAAATAATAATTCAAGCAAGGGTCTAGGCAGGCTACATTCCCTCTGAAAACCCCTTCAGGTAAAGGCTGAATATTCCTTTTAAATATGTGGAGTGTTCTTTTACCATTCTGCACTACCCCTTGAATAACTGCTGAACTTGACCCAAGTTTTTGCAGGAAGAATTGCTTCTTCCTGGCAGATAGCCCTTAGTCCCTTTTAATCAGAAAATCTTTGCCAATTATCAACTGGATAGCCAAGTGATCTTTTCTCAGTAATTCTGTGGATGAGTAAGAGATTTTAAGTAAAAGCATTGCAAAGACTCTGGCTTCCAAATTCTGTGATCACTTCTATTTTCTTAAGGTTTGTACTGCTATCCAGTGATGCCAGATATTGGCAGAAACAGAAACAATTAGATTTGATATAGCAGACTGCAGATTCTAAATTTCTATCAGTTATATAAATAAGGAAATAGAGAAGCTACACCTATAGCAGAGAAAAATCAAACTATGCCAGTCAGACTTCCGTGGATACCCATGGAAGCCCAGCCTCTGCACTAACACAAGATTCAGCAATTAGCATTATTAAAACAGTGATTAAAAACAACAAAACACTGGTGTCCACTGTAAAAACATCATTGAAAGGGAGTGACCTTTGTCAGAAGAGGTAAAAATAAGTTTCATTGCTCTCCTCAGTACCACCAAGGCATATGGGAGACATATGTTTGGAGTATTGGAGACCATGTTTTCAATCACAGTCACCAGAATAACAGCAACTTGCTGCTTTGTGTTACTGGGATGCACTGCAGCTTATGGACAACTTGTTACTACAAGACTACATGGGAAATGGCACAGCTTGAACTTGGTTCTCTAGATTGTATATTTACTTCAAGAACACATGCAAACTTCTGCCTTCCTGGTGGGCAGGCTGAACTAGAAGCAGGGAGGCCAGAAACACCAAACATCTATTTTGCAGTTGAAGAATGACTGAAAGAGGTATTTCCAGAAGAGGCCACGAGCAGAATGGCCCTTAGAGAAACAGACACTTCTCTCTGGGACAAGATTCCTTCACACAAACCTGGCCTGACCATGCATTTAGAGTAGATTACTTCCTACAGCCATGCAGCTGCCAGATCTGTCTCTGTCTCCACCAGCACAGGAATAAACTGTAGGAGTGTGACTGCTCAGATGTGACAGTTCATCTAATACCTCAAGACAGGCACCTCTACATTCAACAGAAATATGCCACTCTCCTTACATTGAGTGAGAGAAGGGAAAACTTGCTAAGAATGTATGCCAAACCTTTCAGTCCAACATAAGAAGGACACAGAGCTCCTTGAATGTGTCAAGAGAAGAGCTACAGAAATGCTCAGGGGGCTGAGCACCTCCCTGGGAAGCCAGGCTGAGGGATTGGGGTTGTTCAGCCTGGAGAAGAGGAGGCTCCCAGGTGACCTTAGAGCAACTATCCAATATCTGAAGGGGCTACAAGAAAGCTGGAGTAGGGCTTTGGACACAGGGGAGTAGGGAGAGGACAAGGGGAAATGGTTTAAAACTTGAAGATGGGAGATTTAGGTTAGATATAACAAAGAAATTCTTTAATTTGAGGGTGGTGAGACACTGGCCCAGGTTGCCCAAGGAAGTTGTGGCTGTCCCCTCCCTGGCAGTGTCTCAGGCCAGGTTGAATGGGGCCTTGAGCAACCTCATCTACTGGAAGGTGTCCCTGCCCATGCAGGGGGTTGGACCTAGATGAGCCTTAAGGTGCCTTCCAACCCAAACCATTCTATGATTCATTCCATGATCTCTGCTTGAGCACCTTTCCCCCTCCTTCACTGACCTTGGTGTATTTTCTCTGGTATTGCTCCCTCTCCTCTTCTTTCCTCTCTTCTCTCCTCATCTCCTCTTTTATATTATTTTTGCAGTTTTATTTCTCCTTTCTTGAATATGTTACTTGCAGAGGTGGGGCAGGTATTGGAACCAGGAAGCTTCCAGCAGCTTCTCACAGGAACCCTCCCTGTGCCCCCCCTGATTACAAAGCAAGACAGGTGTTAAGAGTTGGGCAGTAATTCAGGTGAAAGTGCTTCTACACTTAGGCTTTCTAGATGGTTCCTAAGTATGGTTTCATTCATTCAGCCTTAACTCAGGCCAGAGATGGTTAAAATAATTTATCAAGTATTTGTACATTGCAAACTTAGCAAAACAAGCACTACAAAGGCTGGTAACAAGTGATACCCTTCTGCTATAGTAATAATCTGTCCTAAGAAAAATACAGAGGAGTCAATTACAGATTTCTTCAGAGATGCATAGTACTTGAATTGCTGCCCTCTCCATTGATTTGGTATTAAGCACACAAATGAAAGGACCTTCTATGCTTTCAATATATGTTCAAATATCTCACAACCAACATTTTTTTAAGAACACCAGTACATCACTGCAAAACAAGTTCCCCTATTTACCCTATATCACCCCTATTCAAATATTTTATCAGAATACAGGCATATTTTGTATTTGCTGACTCCATTCTTGAGTCTGGGAAAAGTTAGTTAGCATCTTGCTTTCATTTCCACTGACAATTAACAAATACCAGTTTGGAGAAAGAAAAGCACTGTTTTTCTCATGAGGTTCATGTAAAAAAAAATCATAATCTGCTGGAGGAACAAATCCTGGCAGTTTATTAAACAAAACAATGTAATTGTCAACTGAACTACAACTGCTTTCCTTGTAGTACTTTTTCTCAGGGCTATGATCCATACTTTAAGTAAGATGAAACAGTTTTGCTAGGAAATTTTTGTGCCACATTCAATAAAGGAAATTCACAGAATTCACATGCCTGCCCAGCTATGGGTAATTACAAAAAGCTACCTAAGAACAAGGAATAGGGTGTTCAGTCACAAAACTCTACATCTATCATATTTATGAGGAATGTGTAAACCAAGAATATGTTGAAAAAATCTTCACCCTATAAAGCAAGAATTACTTTTATAGCCCAATAGGTTTGTGCTTTGTACAAATATCACCACAGATGAAAGGGTCCACATAGCTCAAGAACATGTCAAATGGCAAGATCAACACTATGTGCTTTAAAGGAAGATGCAGGACCCTATCCCCATAAACCAATTGTGAAGCAACCTACCCCAAAAGACAGAAAAAAACGCTCAAAAACATTTCAAAAGTAAGCATGAGCAATTCTGCTTCTACATGCTTATAAAAACTGACTCAGACAACAAGAACTACTGAGTGGATAGCCCTGTATGCTGCTGTTTGCATATTTGTAAGAAAAGGCTCTGAATTCATGCTAAACATCATATTTGGTTCTCATATTCAATGATACAGCACTTTCATGGACAATAAACCTCCATTGAATACATCTGAAGCTTCTTTAAGAGGTTTTTTCACATAACATTCATACCCTATAAACTAATTAGAGAGCTCATAAGCAATGAGAAATGTAGAACCTCTCTAGACTTCTAGATTTAGTCATCTTTTGCATCTTAATTAAAAGAAAAGTTGTCAGTTGTTTCTGACATATTTGAAGTCAGGTAGCAGTCACCTGTTTACCTTCACAGAGATCATGCAATCAAAGACTAAAAATTATTCTGCCAAGTTCTGTACCTTCACCTCTAGAAAATCAGCTGAATTTAACAGAAGAGGTCCTCTGATTTCAGTGGGCTTAGATCAGGCACATAATTGAATAACTTATGTGGGAAATGTATGGCCAAGTTGCTAAAATAGCAATAAGCAAGCTGCTTTAGAAATCAATTCTATATTAACAGCACAGTCACATGTAGGAAGTGCCTGGGTGCACTGTTTGCACATCCACAGTCTGAGACCAACATATTTGCATCCCTTCATACTATATATTGACTTTTTGACTGCTCTGATTTCTTTGGACTTGACTACATAACTCACTGTTTCTCTTTTTGCCTCTGCACAGAAATTTCTGGTACAAGTGTTTATGTGCATAAAATGAAAACAGCTATTCCACAAATGTTTACATGAGCAGCTTTGAAATTTACTTTTCACATAGGCTGACATCTTCACATTTGCTGACCATTTGCTTAGAAAAAGAGAAAAGAAATTACATGTGAGTACAGTGGCAGTGAATCCATGGAAGTGTGTACACATGTTCTGAGGCTCTGGACAGCTTCATGGAAACAATTCCTAAACCACAATGAGCCCTTCTGTAGCAAGTCCAGAAGCCTGGAAGAATTACCACTTTGCCAACTTAAATTTGCAGGCAGGGAGTTTAGGAGATATTGCAAATGTCAGGAGCTGCACATTATGCTGCACACAGTTGGCTTGCTTTGTGCTAACTCGTAGGAGAAATTTTAAGTAGTTGTCTTTACACGCAGAATCCCCCATAGTTTGGTAGAGATACCAGGCTCTGAGCAGTAACTACAACACCAGAGGTCAGTGCTACAGCACCTCCCCTATGTTCTCTCTTCTTTGAAGTCCTGTCAAGCAGCAGGGTCTTTCTCTGTGGAACATCTCCACCTGCAATTTTGCACAAGGCGAAGCCAATAATGGTGTCACAAAAAATTAAACACCCATTTATTGGTATTCACCTTTTTCTCACCAAACATTCCCTGGGATTCAATACTGATACAGTATCCTCTTTGCTTCCTATAAGGGAAGCATTTGTTTATCCAAAACTATCACATCTAAGCATTAAAGCATGAAAAGATTTACCAACTTAACCTCACTGTGTAAAGGACCCAGCATTGCAACAAATGTCAGACCATAACATGAGCATTCACTTCCTTCAACATGTCAGCAGTTTGGGGTGCATGGGTCTAATCCTATAGCTGGTTTCAGGCAATTTTGTGTCTTCCTATGCAGCTCTTCTGAAACCAGTAAAGATTCATATGCTATTCATATTCAAATATGCTCAACTGGGGCACAAATAGCAAGGGATTTTAGAATTAAGATAGAATGAATTCTTAAGCTAGAATTCTTAAATTAATGAGAGGATTAAGCTGAGTAAAGACTTAAATGAGTTGAGACAAACATTGTCAGTGAATGAAGAGTTTAGTCTGAATGACCATCTACAATTTCAGGATTATCATGAAGAAGAAGGAAATACCATTTCATTCAACAGAAATAAAAACCAGGCCAACCACGGTACCACTGGTAAATGTCTTTCAGTGATTCCCAAAATGTAGTTTCAAGTCCATGACATAGCTCCAGTCTCTAGTGCAAGAAGGAGCTGAAATATCTTGAGAAACACAAAACAAAACAGTGGACAAAGGTGTTGGCAAAAGACAATACAGTATCCAACAGGGCTGAAGCATCTGTGCCCAGCTGAACCCCCTGGCACACCTCTGAAGTGTGCCCAGTGCTCCAGGGCAGGGGAGAAGTCTCTACTTTACATGTTGGACTCCACATCAGATGGTTTAGCATCAAACTCCTGTGTTCTCAGCCTTAGGAGAGCACTCCTTCTGCATTGCAGTGATGCCATGCCCAGAGCTCTTTATAAAGCATCCATACTTTATAAAGTACCCAAGGCACTCAAACAGCAGCTGTATATATGGTAGGAGCTGGGTCTGAACCAGGACAACCCCATTGCACTTTGCTGACTTTGTGTGAAGCCACTCTGCTGTCCTGCATGTCACCAATAGCTCCAGAATAAGAGTGAGGAGATGCTGGTGTTCAGTCTGCATGGAGCCAGCTCAAGGCTACAGGGTTTGGAGCACGAGCTCTGCCCCACACACCTGAACACCCACACCTTGGAGACACAAACCCCTGGGGAATCAGTTGAATTTAAGCAGTGCTGTACCTGAAGTAAAAATGCCTGGAGCCTGGCAACCCACATGCAAAAAGAACTCCATCCTCAGCCACTTAAAGCAGGTAACTTGGTCTTCCATTGTTAGAAGAAGCAGCTGCATTTTACACTCTGAAGGAAACTGGCAGCAGTGACAACTCAGCTAGGGTTGCCCAAATATATAACGCAAGAGATGCTTGTAGGAGAGCCTTGTAATTGAGTACAATTATCATGTTTCAAACTGCCTTCTAAATTGAGTATGTAATTTAATTTCTACAGATTGCATACTGTATATACTGACAGCCCCTTTAGCATCTTTTAGCATCTACAATTTGCATTACACTTTTTATGATAAAGAAGCAATATAACTACCAGAGAACAGGGAACAGAGCTCAGGAGACCAGGACTGTATCTATTTATATCTTAGCAAATTTCCTGATACTTAGTCTATGCAAGCCATTTAGGTTTGATCCCATAAAAGTGACTACTAATTTTTAGAAGTACCTGGAAGTCTTTAGAAGTATTTTTGCAGACAAGTTGATGACGATTTTGCAGTCTGAGCAAATCTGATACAACACATCTAAAAATTGTTTAGATGAATTACACCCTTCTATTGATCATGCCAGATATAGGCAAGTAACTTCTGCCTTTAATTAAAAGAGAAAGAGCAAACCTCTAGAGATGTGTAATCGGATTGGGTTGAAATATAAAATTATGACTAATCTGAGACTGGAAAAAAGAAGCCTAAGTCCAAGATCTTTAACTTCATCTGCTTGTATAAAACCTTCTGAATTTCTGTATTACTGTCATGCAAATCTTCCTAGGGATGAATAACACAACTGGCTCCCTAGAAGGAACCAGTCAGAGAAAAAAGTCCAGGGGAATTTTATACCTGAAAGCCTTATGTCATGTTTTCTGGCAATGGAATAAATGTGTTGGAGTCAACAAAATACAGAATAATTTTCAGATAACGACCCTAGGCATTTCTTTTTCTTTTGGTTTGGATCTTTGTTCAGACTCAAATACTCACCACTTCCATAGAGAGTATGTTCTGAAATGCTTTGAGTGGATACAAAGCACCAGGTTATAATAATCCTTATTTTATAGATGGGGACACTAAGACACAGAGAAGAATGTATTGGTTCCAGCATTACTTATTATTAGAATGATGACAGGTTCCTTCACTTACTGAGTCCCACTGAGAAGCTTCCTTCCTGCCTCACCAGTAATATTTGTCTTTAGTTAAGTTTATTTGTGAATACCAAACAGCTGAGCTTCCCCTTGGCTCTTTGTGATCTGACACCAAATTAAAGGACCCAAATACTGCACAAAGACAAAACAGAAGAGGGAGGTGCCAGCAAGCTGACTGCTGCTTCATGATTTCAACAGAGGGGAACTATTTCCCTGAATGCAGTGTGGAAGTAAGGCAGGAACTGGTACCAGAGTTATTGGATGACTGGGGGAATCTTCCCATGAGAGAGCACAGGGAAGGAGAGGACCAGAAGTTGTCTCCCAAAGAGAAAGCAGAGTCTCTGGATGCAACTCAAGTCTGAAATCCCTTCACATTCCTGCTCCTCTGCAGGAATGACTTTTGGGATGACTTTTGGCACCTGTATTTACAGTGATGTACTGTCTCAAAGTCGTTGCAAATGTAATTTACACTCCCTTATATAGAAAGCAGTCTTAGCATAAATCAGGTTCCTTTGCACAAATCCCTAATTTAAAAAGAAAAAAACAAGTTCATTTCTTATTCTAGTGCAAGTTCTTTTATTCTTGGTGCTGTATAAAATATTGCTAGAGCCCTGATTAAAAATATCAGAAAGCTTACACAGTTTATTAGCTCCTCTTGTATTTTGTTCAGCATAATATACTAAGTTCCTGGTCTATTTTCTGTGAGCTCCATCTGCTAATATTTAATCTCAGTCTTTCCTCCACAACATTTTCTTCTCCTTTTTTGCATGTATTTCTCATCTACATTCATTCTTTTCTCAGTAACAACAATCTGCAGGCAACATAGTGATTCCAGTTGTCTTACTGCCTCTGATTTTTTTCTCTCTCTTTTACTCAGCACTGGGAATTACAAGAGTTTATTATGTTAGCACAATTGGACAAATAAGCTTTTACTTAAGACATACTAGGCAGATAAAATTTAAAGAAGCCGACAGACAAAATGCTGATACAAGTTGGTGATTTATCTCCTCCAGTTCCCTGGCTTACAGATTTAAAGAGGTCAGTTTATGCCATTTTATTGATGACTTCTATGTGTCCCATTTGGAAATGGGACCACTTCAATTCAGGAATGGATGTTGGCCATGTTCCAAGATCCAATCGAAGGCTTAAAATTCAGGTGTTGTGATCTCAGAGCTTCCCAAATGCAGAATCTTGTAGTATCTTTTAATTCACTTTTCCCTCTTTGTGGACAATATAAGGGAAGTAACTGAGTACCTCCAAAAATGGAATCTTTCCAAAAGGTTCTATGACTTATCTTCAGTGGTCACAAAGAAAAACAAAGAAGAAAAAAGGAAAAGGAAGCAAAAACCTGCCAGAATTACAGCTCAGAAACATCAGCTGTCTATGAACATTACCTTGCATGGCTGCCCAGTTACACAGCTGGTTTGACTGCTTACAGAAGTAGGCTTCTCTTTGTATTTTATGATCCCTTAAACTGATAAAGGGAGCAGAACTCTTGGATTGGTGATTCTCCTGAAAATCCTGGGAATCCCACATTTTAAATGGCAGTTCTGACAAGTGTTCCCAACAGTAAGATGCAGTGCTACCTCCTTCTTGGAAAGGAAACCCTCAAGGAAGCAGGACTCTTTACATACCCAGAAATGTATTTGGGCAAGAAAAACAAGCAATTAAATGGGCACAAAGAATGCAAGTTCGGAATCAGTTTTTCTGACACACAATAACCCAAAGGACTTGTGTTTACAACACTCAGCTCTGAGAGTGACAGCAGTGTAACCAGGATAGTAGAAACTACCAAAACCCTCCCAAGATCCCAGACAACTATTCTGATCAGAAGTCTACAAAGCTTTTCCTGGATACACTTACACTTACACTACCCAAGCTGGCAAGTAGAATGAAATCTGGCATCCCTGCCCAGGGTTCACTTACACCTGTGGATCCTCTGGCAAATTACAGTAGAGCAGGAATACAAGAAGTTTTGGCACATATTGTAAGCAAACATTGAATTAGACTTGCCTATTTAAATTTAATTAAAGATAATAGGGTCTTAGATGAGATAAGAAGTCTGCCTCTATGTTAAAATAGCTATATTGCTTTATAGTTAATAACACTGTTATATAGTAGTTTAACTCACCTCCTACTTTCTAAACAGAAACATTCTCAAATATATGCCACAAACACATGGTCACTATCCTTTTCACTTGTTATTAACCCTACAGTGCAACAGAAACAGATCAGATCTTTTATCAGACCTTTTTCTGATAAATCATCAGCATTTCTTACTAAGTATAAGAAACTATAGAAGCAGAACTACTACAGTTCTTAGTTGATTGTATCATGATGCTTTAGGAATCAAAATGGAATTGTGTACGACTCTCTCTTATCATCATGTGGATTGTTCTAATGGGCCTCAATTTTCCCAGCATGTTTCTACAGTTCAATAGTGTAGAGACATTTTTTAGTTCTCCCTATTTTAAGTTTACATAGGTCTGCCTACTTTGGAACTTTTCAACTCTCTCATTTATCTCTGACTTGATAAGACAAGTGCTTAAAATGATCATGAAGTACCATCTTTCTAGAAAGAGATTGTATGCAGACACCTGACACAGCTGGAATTCTGTTCCTCAGGATTTAGTCTCTACATGTCTGCAGTCATGCAGGGCAAAGCACTCAGTACTTCAGTTTATCTAAAATGTAATTCTCCTCAGGAAAAATGTAAAGGTCCTCCAGTGAAATGAGCTTTGACTTCTATGACTTGTTTTGTTTGTGCTAAGTCAAGTCAACAGAAATGAACTCTATTTTAACCCCAAAAAGTGCATAGCAAATAAAGGGGATTTAGCAAGGGGAGGAGACAAGGAAAGTTGTGACTATTAAAAAAAAAAAAAATTAGCCTGCCCTGTTAAGGAACAGATTTTCCCTTGCTATCAGTCTACTGTCTCAGTGAGCAACTCAGAGAACTATATCCCATTTAAATTTACCAACTGTTGTTGTTTCTATTTAAATGCTTTTCTCATTTGCAGCCACACAACAGCCTATTCAAAAAGTAATTGCAAGTAACTTTGGAACTGCTCAAGTTGCAGGAAGCCAGCTGTTAACTTAGCTAGAATCACAAAGTAATTTTGGTCGAAAGAGATCTCTGAAGGTCATCTAATATGACTCCTTACCCAAAAGCAAGGCTAATTTCAAAAGCACATCAGCCTGCTCAAGGCCTTTATTGGCCAAGTTTTGAAATCTCCAAGGACAGAGATTCTGCAGCCTCTCTGGGCATCTGTTTACTGTTCGAGCAAGAATCAACAAATGACAGTTACAAAATCCCACAACACTTCCAGTGGAGCAGAGTGCTATCACTATGGCACTATGGTGCTAAACAGACACTGTTTAGTGGCCAGTGAGAGCATAAAGGAGAGGTGGGAAGAAGCAGAGGCTTCAAGCACAAACCAGACTGCAGTCATTGCTAGCAATGGCAGTGGGGCAGCTGCTGCTGCAGTGCACCTCCCATTTCTGCTGCCCACAGGATGAAATATGTAAAAAGCTCTTTCCCCCAGTGACTTCACTTTGTTTCTGTGTATCTGGTGTGTAGGCGAGGAGTTCTGCACCTGCACGAAAGCCGTGGAATCCATGACCTTGGCTTGCCTCGCTGGCAACTCTCCCTTTGCCTCTTGGTGGTGGTTTTCATTCTTTTCTTTAGTCTGTGGAAAGGCGTGAAGACTTCAGGAAAGGTAGAGCTAATATTGTCCTTCTGTCTCAACTACACTCCTTGTTTCCCTTAACAAGTCTCCTACTTTTAGGAAGCAAGCAACTAAATCACTGCTTCTGAGGGATCCTTGGGAACCAAACCATGTGAGAGGCCTTGGTTTATGTACAGTGGAAATACACAATCCAGATTTAGCCTTTATTTTATTTGTTTTGATTGTGAGAAATCTAACTGGAAATTTACTTGCATATTATTTTCAATTCAACATTAGTCTCATCCAGAAAATGTTTTGAAGGACTTCAAATTGTCTCAAATATGCCTCCTGTTCTTAACCAAATGTTCTAATGCTTTCATGTTATTATATAAAATGCCACGATGAAAGTGATATGAAGTTCCTCTCTGACATCCCTCAGAAAACATTTCAACAGAAATTCCAGGGTAGGATACATCTGACAGCTTTTTGTACATTTTCATGTACAAAAATATCTCCTACTGGTATCTGTAAACATACAAACATGAAGGCTCATGTTTCATCATGACATGATACATGCAAACAGAATTTTCCTCCAAAATATCCTATAAAGAGCTCTTCCATTGAATGGAATGGACAAAACCAAGAACGTGAGAGCTGTACTTTTCACACATTCTTGAAGCTTCTCTAACAGCTGATTAATCTTTGGGATCTCTGTTGTCTGCAGGTTGTTTGGATAACAGCCACTTTGCCTTATGTTGTGTTATTTGTCTTGTTAATACATGGAATAACCCTGCCTGGTGCATACAATGGAATAAATGCATACCTGCACATAGATTTCAGAAGACTGAAAGAAGCCACAGTAAGTGTACTTTTCTGTCTCATTCCCTTGTTATTATTAAACCTGTTGCCCCTCTTATTAAAACTGAGAATATTAGATCTAATTTCTGAAATTATATGGCCCTGCTTCTGCTTTGGCATCAGCTCTAGTCCACTGTCCCTCAGAGTTCAAATTCCTAACACTGTCCCTAACAGGAATATCTCAGCCTGAACCCACAACTGTTCTAATAAAAAAGCCAAAAACCACAAAACCTATATGAAGGCAGTTTCAGTCATGTCAGCCCCTTAAAGCTTTGTGGACCTGGCCAACTCCAGCATCCTTTTTCTGTGAAAACGGAGTCATGCAAAAATTTGGTCTTCAAAAAGCTAAGGATTCCCTCAAAATTAAAACTTTGATTATTTTTTTTAATCACTGGGTTAAATGCAAACCCGGTAAACAAAAACCCTGCCCCATGAAAACCCCACTAAGCATACCAAGTCAGGTTGAACTCACCTTATCATGATCCCTCAGACAAAAGACATTCTCAACAGTATGGTGTTACCTTACTATTTAAAGTAATGTACTTCATCATGTAACATTACCAAACATTCTTACCAAACATATCCAGACCAACTCAATTTGTGGAGCACCTTATCTCATTCACTGTAAAGTAAGATCTAAGAGTATAGTACCTAATCATTAAATCACCAAAATTTCAGCTCTATCAAGAACAATGAACTGGTGAGTACAGATAGATCTTACTAATGTGCTATTCTAAAAATATCACAAATCATTTGTAAGTCAGCAGTAGCACTGTGCATGGATCCCCAAGCCATTTAAACGTTTACAAAAGTAAGAAGGACATAGTTCTCCATTTCAAAAATATGCAGCTTTCAGAGGGGTCTCTGCATAGTTGCACTACACAATTTCTATGCATTTTATTTCAACCTTCCCTGAATAAGAACCTGAGTGCTAGAATTCTTTAGGGGTTGTAATACTAAAATTGGAAAATAGCATTTCTTCAACAACAGAGGTTATCTCCATAGCCCAGGCCCCATCTCATTCCAATGTGGAACAGTTATACTGAGCTTCAAACGTGGGACTTTCATCCACCATTGTCACCAATGCAGCAGCTGCCTCAGTAGTTCATGCTTATGCATGCAAGTAATTAACTCTCAAGGGTCAACAAAATTAAGTTTCTCTACAAATCCAGACTTCGATAAATGGTATGCAGTCTTCATCAGGCCATAGCTGAAAGAACTGTGTTAAGAAAAAAAAGAAATCACTAAGATAGGTGTTTTTTTATGTCACCTTAGGAAGGGGTAAGGCACTCTTTCCATTGGGTTAAATATGAAAGGTTGGCACTAAAATAGCAGTGCAGATAGAGGTAATAAACTGGTTAGATCTGTTAGTAAGCTGCTGCTGAACAGATACATTTGCTCTGTTTTATGGAGATGGATGAAGATGAAATCCAGTGCATTTTAGAGTCTTGAGCACTTGCCAGATTTTATCAGACAGCTAAGATGTAATTTTGAGAAATGTTACTAATCATTCCATTGACTTAATCACCCTTGTCAGTGATGCTTGGATGCTTGTTTAAACATATATCTGTGTAACAAGTGAAACAATCATTAACCAGGGTAGACTAATTTCAGGCTCTTCATTCAGGAGACCAGCCCAGTGACATTGTTCCTGAGCCTTGTGTGCACATGTTGAGTGGATGTAGAGCTGAGGGGTCACTTTAGAAAACATTACAGCATTAAAAACATGTTTTCCCTAGTGGACAATTCTTAAAATGACCAAGCTGCATCCAAACTGAACTTTAATTACTATCACAGGAATAAGTACATCTCCAACTAAGTGGAAAAGGTGACAGATGACCTGCATGGTTCTGTTCACAGCAAGCCAGTCATGCTTCAGCTTCTGAAACAAGGACTCCTCTTATAAAGTGTACTAACAGACCCATGAAGAAAGCTCTCTTATGGGAAAGTGTCCTGTTACTCTTGACCTATTATTTTTAGTTTTCTGGTTGTACATTCCAAATAACTTGGAACAAGAACCATCATAAGTGTATTTCTGTCACCCAGGAGAAAAAGAATGTAATAATTTCAGTGCACAGTAAAAGCTCTGATGTACAGATCCAAGTGGCACACCCCACCGTGGTATCAGTGTCCCTGTAATGAAAATTTGCCCACATCTTTGGCCCTTACCACTTTGGTTTGAGCCATCCCAGCCCATGTGCTCCCTGTAGCATCTCAGGGGGGCTGAGAAGCACTGACACTCCCATGAGCCTGACTGCTGGTCAGTTTTCCTAAGCCAGTTGTCTTGTAGACTCTTGCATTTCCCTGATACATCTTTCAGAATGAACTGACACTGACAATGTTGGTATCATTGTGCAGGTGTGGATTGATGCAGCTACTCAGATATTTTACTCCTTAGGAGCCGGGTTTGGCGTTTTAATTGCATTTGCCAGTTACAATAAGTTTGACAACAACTGTTACAGGTAAAACCAGCCTATTTTTTCATTACTGTTTCAGAATGATACTGTTTTGCTGTTAACTTAAATAAGTACTAAGCTAACTATTTTTAGTCTTTTTTTTAAATAATGTTCAGTCTCATGTGGACATGGCAACCAACCCAAATCATGAAACACTGTCTTCCTTACTAAAATTTTAGCAACAGGCAACTGCCAAGATATCTGCTGTACATCAAAACCAAATGGGATTAGGTTTGGACTTTATAGACAGCTGTGTAAACTGTGCTTGTGTTTGCCTTTCAAAAGTACCATTAAGAGCAACAGTGAACACAGGACAAAAACTTATTGGTCCAGGAACTAAAATCGGAAGGGTTTCGGTTTCCAGAAGTGTTTCTGTGCTTTGGGATTGTATTTCTGATATTTTATGTTGATCTCCAGTTTAGGAATGTACTTTAAATCAAGTCAGTTTGTGTTTTGCTGAATCACCACCAGGGATATGTAACCAGAACTGCTCTGCACCATCTAAAAACTTCCAACATTTACAAGTTTTGTTAACATTCCATTTTGGAATGAAAACCACAATGCTTTAAAATTTCCCATGAAATATATATTCAGAAAGTACATGCATTATAAATACTGTGAACTGAAGGATGGCAATAAAATGTTACAGTGAAAGGTACATAAAAATGTACCTTGGAACTGCCTTAAACAGGTTAAAAGCAGAAACTGTGGAATAGTTCTGGTAGCTTCAGAGAGCTTTGTAAGTTAGATTGCCAGCTGACTATTTGCAGCAGGTAATATTACCAGGTTTGAGAACATCTCAGCTAGAATGCTAGCCATAGCAGCCTTCAGAAACAACATTTATTGTCCTCTGCAAATCATTTTGCATTAATCTCATAGCAGCTCCCTATGTAACTGTTTTTCTTCTGTCTTCCAATTTTACTATGAAATGGAAAATATCCACTTGAAACAAAGAAAACACCACAGACTACGTGTGAAATCACATTGTTCAGTTCAATGTTGCTTCATTAGTCTTACCTTCCCGTGCAGTTTCATGAAATACTGTGTTTTAAATCTAATTATAAAAGCAAGCTTCAATTCAGTAGCATTTACAACATTTAGCAATATCTTTCTTTTGGCCAAATAACTCCATAATATGCTGACATGTTTTGTTCAAAAGGCTTGCTTGAAATAGAACAAATAGAAAATACTACTGTTTCCAAATGAAGGCCATGACTCAGCACTGTAGTGTCCCTTCTTCACCTCAACTTCTTTGAGAGGAGTAGTGCCAATAATGTATGGTAGGGTAATAATACTGAAAATCAGAGCCAGAATATAAGAAGATCTATACTTAAATTATGATCTGGTTTTAGACAAAAAATTCTGTGAGCTAACTCAGCTCAGTTTATAAGGAGATAAAAGTTAATCCAGTTACTAAGTGGGGAAAAAAATATCTGTGTAAGAATGCTTTTAAATTGTGGGAAACAAGAACTCCTGTTGCCATCTTTAACAGTTACAAATACTTAGAAAATTTATTTTTAAAAAGTGAAAACAATTTGAGTTTATGGGTCCAATCAGTTACCCCTTCATAGTCCAGTCTTTCCCCAGGGAAAACCCTTTTTGCAGGACTTAGATCCTTCAGTGCTATGAAAATAATGTAAGGAAGAGGATAAAGTTTGGTGCATGGCACCTGTGCTTTTGCATAGTATAACTGATAAGAGGAAAATACATTTAGTTTCTGCTTATCAAACATCACTTATGTTCACAGAGCCATGTCCTCTGTTCTAAATGTCATTTACAGGAGCAGATTACACACCAGATGCTGTGCATTAGGTAGACTTCTAAAGACTTCTACTTACCTACAAGCTAGGTTTCATAACAGAGGTTATTAATACCCAGGAAAACTCATATATCTATCATAATACTACAGCAGATTGACTAAACCCCACAGTTTTTATAATCATTACTATATGATGTACAATGTGCAATATTTAACCTTTAAACTAAGTTCACTCTAGTAACAATCTGAAGAACAAGATTTTTTTTCCAGAAATGCTCAGCTGGCTTCATATCTGAAGGAACCTCATTACAGCTTAAGGATGGTTACCCACTGCCAGCTGAATGGCAGTGCAGTTTGCTAAAAATGCACGCCTAGAGTTGCCTGAAAATAGTCCTGAGTACCTGTTCATGTGAATTGGTGAACAAAAAGGCTCTGTCACTTCAGGCTACTCTCTTGCTGTGTTATGGCTACCACCTGGGATGATGATATTATTCTTTAATATCACAATATTTAAAATAGCTTTGCTGATTTTTTTTTTCAACAGAACTTGAGTTTAAATCAAAATATTAAGCAGAAGTATGTCATTTTCTGGCATAGTATGCTGACATAAGCTTTTTTTGATCAGAATACTTGCATAGTTAGCACTTGCACAAGTATTGTTGTATTGCTGTAAGATAAACCCCATCTAATTCTGGGTTTATTTCTACTGGACTGTTCTTCTCTCCATCATTAGGGATGCTTTGCTGACGAGTACCATTAACTGTGTCACAAGCTTCATCTCAGGATTTGCAATTTTCTCCATCTTGGGCTACATGGCTCATGAGCACAAAGTTAAAATCGAGGATGTAGCCACTGAAGGTAGGAAGTGAATTTTATACTGGTTTTACCACTTCAGGTCCACCATTTCTTTGCAAATGTGTTCCTATTTGTTTCAAGTGAGTGTGTGAAAATCTCATGGAAGTGACCTGAATTCACTTGCTTGGAACTGAAACTGTGTGTAAAAGCCTGGTTGAAATGTGAACTCTAAATGGTATTGATTCAACTCACCTCTACTGAACTGAGCTTCCCCAGCATCCTCCTCTCTCAAGTTCCACTTGTGCAACAAACAAGCATTTACCCCAGCACAGAACCCTGTCAAAGTTTTACTGTTTGATGACAGAGGGCACTGGTTTGGATGGATCTGGTAAGATCTACAGTGGAGCCCTTCCACTGGCACCAGGTTACTCATTATTTGAGTTCTGTATCTCTCATGACATCCCAGAGTTTGCCTGCCAGACAGCAGTGTACATACAAAGGGTTCTTTCTCTAGTATGCAGCTGAAAGATAGGTGGTAGTGTTAGTAATGTTGTGAATCCCCATAAAAGATTATTAGAAGTGGAAAAGAATGGGACAGTTTGGGGGGTTTTTATTAAAAACTGTCATGAGTATATTATTAAAGAATTTAAACTATACTTTTGGTATAATGCAAATTTTCATTTAACAGCTACTCAGAGTGGGATGTGGACTGATGTAAAAGTCAAGTTAGTCATAATTTAGCTTATTAAAATGAATAGGTTTGTGAAGCTAAGTACAATCATTTAGTAATTTTTTTTTCTTTTTTTCTACTGCAGGGGCTGGTTTAGTTTTCATCCTGTATCCTGAAGCAATCTCAACTCTTTCAGGATCTACATTTTGGGCTGTGGTATTTTTTATCATGCTCCTTACTCTTGGCATTGACAGTTCTGTGAGTACTTTTTCCTTCTAGCCTTGAAATTTTTCCTTTACTGTTATATTCTGTAACTGGAGAGGTAACAACATTAAACAGAGGCTTTATTAAATTTCAAATAAACATTCTTTACATTCCCTGAATGAGTTTTCAGAGTCACAGCCAACATACCTGGCAGTATCACTTAAAGATTCACAATATTTAAGAGGCTTAGAAAGAGATCAACTCTTTTACAAGCAGTCAAATATAATTACTCACTGCTGGTGTTTTATGACCTTACACAGAGGCTGTTCATCAACAATTATTACTTTTTAAAGGTATGACCCAACATCGATGTTATGAACTATTACTACTCCAAACCTGCAATAAGGTTTTGGAATGATACTTGCAAAACACAAACGACAGTAAAACATGAAATAGAGTGGTTTCTAGAAGAGATTTTTGTAGGTGCTGAAATTCATTAATCTGCCCAAGACAATTTCTAAAGTTGTCTCATTTGTTCTAGAAGCAATGATACAGAAGTTCCTCTAAAATTAGTCATAAGATAAAAATCACACCGGATTACTTAAGATAGTGGTTTCAACTTACTAGTTTCTTACAGTGAAATGTCTACTCTAACAACTGGATTTGCTCTTTCCTTAATGGGATGACTTTTACCCTACCATGATATTCAGCATCACAGATACTTCAAGCCTAGAAAATATCTTAAGTCCCCTGATAGTTATACTGCTTTGTTCTTGCCAAAGAGGCCTTATGACATCCTGTTATATGTATATATTAAAAGCTGATTTTAGCTCAGTGAAAGGGCATGAATGACCAGTAGGAACAGGGAAGAGTGAAGAAGAAAATAAATGCTAAGAATTGTTCAGATCCAAAACAGTTAACTTTGCAACACAGCAGTAAATTTTAGGCCATGTCAAGAAACATTTGAATGATGAAGGCAGGTGGAGATAGCTCTTTCTTGTGAAGATAATTAAAAAGCTATGAACTAATTAACTGTGGCCTAGTTTAGCTCTTTCTTTCTAAAAGGGGAGGAATTTGCCTGTTCATGTTTTGTTCAGGATTTTTCATCATTTACCTATGAAACTCATGCCAGGCAGTATTTTTATGGTGGTGTTCTCAGCTCTTCCGCCACATTCAACTGATCAAGTCCCTGAGGGGAGGATTGAAATTTAAAAAGCTAAAAATCAAATAACCCCAAAGCTAAGGTGGAAGAAATATATACGAATACTCTTATTCATGCATACAAGCCTGCACTGGGATAGGAAGAAATAATACAATAAGGGATCTGTCAAAATGTACGAGCAAACAGAAATCTGGCCATGCAAGGTTAAGCAAGCAATAATGAAAAGGACAGAAAATGAAACAAATGTTTGCAAACAGGTTTTGGAGTAAGTATCTATCTTGGCAGAGGGGATTAACATGGGAAATAAATCATGATACATTAAGAAGTGGTCTTTAACCCAAATAATCTGCACTGTCAGTTTCCATTTTCAGCTTCTCGAAGACCATTTAAATGCCAGCACGGTAAAAACTTCTGGGAAGTTTATTGCAAAAAAAATTGCTAATGTTCAGCATTAGCTTCTAGCAAACAAAGTTAAATTCTTCCACGTCATCAAACTTCCTATGTAGCAATTATTCCAGATCTGTAAAGATTTTTCTCAAAATGGATTTGGTGAATCAATGGCTAAATGGCTTTGTTCAGTACATTTCCCCTAGGTGCTTGGTGTGCCTATCTCAGTATTAGAGTTTGGTTACTTAAGTATATTAAAATGCTCATTATTTGTCCCCACAGTGAGTCACCAAAGGCTTTGCAGAGGATATGGCAACTGAGCCAACATCCATTGCAATTGATTTCCAGTTCCCCTTCCCAATGGTTTACAGCTGAAATGACAGAAATCATACAGTGGTTGGAAAATACTTATCCCAGCTGCTTTATATTCTTTGATCTGTATTTGCAACACTCAGCAGCATTTAACCAGAGCTCTTGCCTCCCTTTCCTCAGATGGGTGGAATGGAGGCTGTCATCACTGGCTTGGCAGATGATTTCCAAATTCTGAAGACACACAGAAAGCTCTTCACCTTTGGTGTTTCTTTTGGCACTTTCTTACTTGCCCTTTTTTGCATCACCAATGTAAGTACAACAGAAGTTTCCATCAATAAGCTGCCTTAAATATGCAGTTTTTCTCATCAGAAATATCAACAGGCTCAGGTGACTGTTTTTGTTATAAGTTTTAAGTCTTCAAGAATTTTATGGTCAGAACATAACTTTCAGTCATATCTATACGGAGCTTCTCTGCTTTTTGCACAAGGTATCAATCAAACCTATACTCACATCTTTGTTCCAAAGAGCTGTCTGTGCAACTGTTGGGTTTGTTTGGGTTTGTGGATTTTTATATCATATTAAACAGAACTGTGTTGAGTGCTTCTTCCTGCACGAGGAATTAAGAATTTCAAGCAACCGGACCCTTACTCATCTTGCTATTCTTTTCTTGAAGCAAATAAGAAGCATTTACTTCTTGTAAAAGCTTAGAATAATTATCTCCCTTCCCCTACGTGTTTCTTAATGTTCTTTAATGTACCTAGATCTTGCCTCTCACTCTCAACACCATTACAAGTACACAAGTAACTTAACCTGAACATCTACTAACCTGTCCTTATCACTACCATCATCCTGCATGATTTGCCTCAGAAGGCATTTGACAGCTAATTAATGACAGGATGACAATTAGAGTGTTACAGAAGGGAGAGAAGTCTTCTTTTTTAACAGAAAAGCAAAAAGCCCTGCAAGTAAAGATACCAAAAGTGTCAGAAAGCAACTGAAACTTGAGGTAGCCAACATGAAAGTAGATGTACTGAACATCTCTCCTTTCCCTATAATGCTTTTCAGATTCATTACTAAGATTACTGAAATGACATAAGTTTCTCATAACAAGGCTCTTTTTTTACTAAAGGAACACCCAAATATTTTTACTCTAGCTTTCTCAACTGGAAAACACTTGAGAGACTAAAAATTATTTTAAAAAACTAAACCTTAATATCACACTAAATCCATTGTTACCTAAAGAACTGAACATGCTCCTTCCTATGCAAAGTTTTAACTGGAATACAATTTCCTGAAGTGCAAGACCAGAAGAATCTCAGTGGTTAAGAGCCTGAACAGGTGTCAATGGCTGCAATTACACTTAAGTGAGCTCAAGATGTTCAAGTTAACCACCTGGTCCTAGCTTTTAAGCAATAGCCTCTATTTAGACTTCAGCAGCTAGAATGTACAAAACTGCCCAGACTTTCATAACGTATTGGTTCTCGTAACTGAAGAAGATAATTTCTAATGTGTACAAATTACAAAGAAAAATTTAATATGATGGTCTCAGAAAGAATTATCTGGTTTTGTCCTCAGAAATTTTAAGGCCTTGTTTTCAAAACATGGTTCTTACAAAACCATATTTGTCTTCACTTTACTAAGTCTGATGGCAAAGGCATTCATTTAGAGCAGGTGTAGGGCAAAAACAAGAGGTCAAACTCAAATGTCATTCAATAAGCAACATTTTCTATCTAACACAACAACCAAAGTTCATTCAGTTTCTGGACAAGCCCTCACTGAATTAAAAATCCAGACAAAGTCTAAGCACTGGTCTCTGTTTCTGTAAACAGACACAGCTTAGAAAATCATCTTTTTAAAGGATAAAGAAAACTGATTGATTGCACGGATTAAAATCACATAGAGATCTAAATAGTAAAAGTGGTGTTTATACCACTGGTAAAAACACAGAAAAAAATCCTTTCTTAATTAAGATTACATTACATTTAGCTGTAAAAATAGATTTTACTGTAAATCTACTGCAACTTCAAAGATTTCAGTTGTTTCCGTGTGACAAAGAACATCTTGAAATGCTTTAATGAGGTTCATTTTGAAACAAGTAAACATATCATGGCCTCCCATTCTTCATTTGCCCAAATGATTAAACGTAATTTATACAAATTCATGCTACATTCTAAAATGAGGCACAAAGTAGTCACAATGTAGCTAAAAAATAAAATACCAGTGAACTAAGACTGGTTCCAGTTCTCAGTCACAAACCACTGATGACCAGAAATGTGCTGCTGTGAAGGAAAATCATCTGGTTTGCTGAATCAACTGAGCAAAGGCTCAGAAATACCACAGCAAAGAAACTAAACAAGGAAAAGCTGCTTCCATGCTGGACTGGTAACAGAGACAACGTGTAACTGCTCCCTTTGCAAGAGCAGTGGAAAAAGGAGATGCAGGCACTCTGGGAAAAGGAAACATCCATCTAAGACTGTAAAGTCACTGGACTACTGAATAATTTGACTTAAGAAGAAACTGGGTGAGAGTGGCTTGTGGAGACTTCTGTAGCATTTCATTCCTGCTAATAATTTTGGAAGATCTTTATTAAATGCTGTAGACAGACCCTCTCCCACAAGCTGCTGAGCAGTCCCCCACCCAGTGCCTTCAACTTCCACTGAAAACTTTTCTTTCTACACTACTGAGTGCCAACAGTACAGGTAGGCAAGTGAAGATGTTGCTTCTGTTTCCCAGTTCAGAGCCAACACAGGTGAAAGGATTCTTTAGAGCAGTTGGAAGTCTGATTCCACTGCTTTATATGCAACTACAAACCTGTTTGCAGCATCACTTCCATATTAAAACACGTAAGATAATGTTTTATGTAAAGCAGATTTCTGTGAACTAGATACTAAATTACTGAGATAGTTCTATTTTAACTCCTAGGGTGGAATTTATGTGCTCACACTTCTGGACACATTTGCAGCTGGGACTTCAATATTGTTTGCTGTTCTAATGGAGGCAATTGGAGTTTCCTGGTTTTATGGTAAGCACATCATTTTCCATCTGCAAAATCTTTTCTAAAATTCCAAGCACTTGCTACAGGCTTTCCAGTTGTTTTAAGGAAAAACAGCATAGCCTTGTACAGATGAAATCATGACAAATCAGGTTTCATACAGTGATTTTCATATGATCTATGAATAGTGACAGGAATGCAGACATTCAGTGGGCCAAACTTTGAAACCCAGGACAAAGGCAAAGAAAAGAAAACTGCCTTGTGAAAGAGATTGCAGCAGGATGGAAATGTTGCTACTTTTGCCTGTATTTTGCAGCTGTGAACACAGTAGATGACTTGCAGACACTGGTTTTAGTACAATAGCCTAAGTACAGATTCACTTGTTCCTCTCTTCCATGTTTTTCCCAGAACCAACCTCAAGGTCTCCCCATGCAATACAGACAGAGGTATCTTATCTTCAGAGAGTTACATTAGTCCCTTTTGTTTGAGATAACATTCCACTTTATTGTAAAAAACTAGTGGATTAAAGATTATCCTATTTCATAGCATGGTATAGAATACCCAACATCCTAGATATGAGAAATAATACTATTTCTGTATTTGATATTAGTATTTTATACTGATTTATGCTGCTCTTTCTATCAGTTAAAAACTGTTGATAAGTGACTGAGGTGAAAGAATGGCATTTATGCATAAAGCAATTCAACCTACTAAAGAAAATGTTTTAGCTGTAATCTACTAAATCTGTCCCCTGCCATCAGCATGGAACCAGCAGCTCGTATGCTGTTCTCTCTCAAATCAGTGAGGGCACTAAATGAGTGAAGACACAACTGTCTTTAATCCCTGAGAAAGAGCTGAGCGCAGGACAGGCACCATAGCTTAGTCTGGAAGCAGAGGCATAAAAAAATTCTTCAGTAAGGACAAGTTATTATCTGCTGCTATTAAAACAGGATTTACAGCACTTAACAATAAGGAGGCTTTGTATATGGCTCACAGACTAAGCCAATGTTAGCTTCATTTGTTTTTGCACCTTCTGTCCTTCATCATCCTTCCCTTTCTTCCTCCTCCCTCCCCATAACAGGAAAAATATCTATTCATTTGTCTTAAGCAGCTGACAGATGCTTTTACTGACACAGCATGACCTATTGCTTTCTAAAGAACTTATTACAGCCCCGGGTGCTATTTAAACTGATTAAATCTGGCATGGTCTTGTCTACCTCTTTTTTCTGATAAACCCCAGTTGCCTTAATGACCCAGCCGAATATTAAGCCAGCCTGAAGGCAAGCATTGGCATTTTGGCACAGACCAAAAAGGGGGAAATTTAGTTCAAATTACACCTATGATCAGCTCCTGAAGTTTCTTCTTGCAAAGGCCACCTGTACTTGTAAGACAAGAGAGAGCTAGGTTTTTTACTATACAGATGTATTTGAGTTATGACTGATAGTTTGTTACTATTTTCCATTTGTGGAGCCCTAATACCATCCTCTGATGCATATCCTAAGAACAGGCTCTTCACTCCATGACACAAAACAGGTCTTTGCTTTCACTTATAGGAAAATCTTTACACAGTCTGAATTTAAACTGAACATCTCCCTGAATGACTAGAATAAACTCAAGATGAGCTCTTCACTTGTAATCTCTTAAATCATTCCCAAAAAAAGGTCCCCCAGACTGACATTTCAGACCAAAGAGTGCATTTAATCGAAGAAATAAAATAAAATCTAAGGTTGACATTTTGGTTTTGAAAAAGGAAAAAAAAAAAGTAACCAAGTACTGACTGCTGGTATTCATCTTTGCTCATAGATGCTTTTGTATGCATCTGTGCCCTGTGCAAGAGACAAAATATGAATGCTCACATTTTCATAGAATGAAAATAAAAATGTGGCAAACCAGCTTGGAGAGTTTACCGCACTGCCAGAACTGCCATGGTGGGGAAATGTTTCATACTCTTATGTTTGCTTTCACGCTAGCACAGCTGACCCTTCTTTGGGAATAGTCCTGGTATGGCTTACACCCTTATTGTCACCAGATGACAGTCACCAGTAATGAGTAACATTGCTCTAGAGTTAGAAAGGGAACTCAGGAATGAAAAGGGACTGTGCCCTGCAGGATTCGCAAAGCAGCACCACCCAATAGCTTTTATATTCTTTTTATCCCTTCTTTCTCAAACTCCCAATGCAAATGATCACTGAAATGCATGCAAAAAAAATCTTTTCTCATCTTCTCCTGGACTTGTATGACTGGAGATCTGCATTTGATAGACACATCCTCATTAGTGAAGAATCAGGAGCACAGAAGAGTAGTGAATGGATGACAGGATGGCAGAATGCTTGTAGGTCAGGGCAGAGGCCAGCAAGGGTGGCACTGTGGGGAATATTGTTAAAAAGCACATGATAAGCAGCAGCCTTCTTTAGGCAACTCAAGGTGTCCAGATCAGCCCCTGGTTCTTACAGATAAAATATCAGGAACAACTTCAACACCTGGATGCTGTGTGGGCAAACTACAAAGTGACACTTTTCTGGATCTGCTGCATGCACTCATGAGCTGCTTAGGGGTGTGGGCAGCAGGCTAAATAAGTCAGAAAAGTGACCTGCCAGCATATGAGGCATACTGTTACTGAACTGTAACTGAAGTATAATCCAGAGATTAAGGGAAGCAATTACTTCTACTTCTACTTGGTACTTGTTAGGCTGCAATACTATGTCCTGTTTTTAACTATCAGTGGAAGAAGGTGGTGTCAAACTGAAGAGAATCCTGTGGTGGCCTCCAAGATGTTCAGGAGCTGGAAGCAACACCCTGTGAACAAAGTCTGGCAGAACTGAGCTTACATAGCCTGGAGGAGGCCTTAGGAGGACTTGATAGTAGCTTTCAAATACCTTTAAGGAAGTTATAAAGAAAAAAAGTCAGGCATTTCATTGAGGTACACAATGGGAGAACAGAAAACCATGATCAAATTGAAAGGAGGAAAACAATTTTTCTATATAAGGATAATTACATATTGAAACAGTTTGCCCAAGGAGTGTTTGATGATTGTTCTTGGAGGTTTTCAAGACCCACCTTGAAAAAGCCAAAAGAAAGCTCTTATCAGTTAACCTGACCTTGATTTGAGCAAGAGTCTGAATTAGAGACCTCCCAAGCACTGCTCCAACATGAATAATATGATGGCTGAATGATATACTGCAATTCCCTAAGGGCCAAAATATAGAATGAATTAGTTAACCAGTTTCACTACAACTCTTTATTTGCATACAAACTGTGTGAGTTCACACATGTCCACACAAGTAAAACTTAATATGGGAAAAAAAGCAGCAAAGAAACATTCATAGGGAAAGGGAATTCAGTGCAAAATACCATCAAGATTGATTCACTGTACATGTTTTTCCTCTACTAGTTTCAGTGTAGCAAATCTGATTTCTTGCATTTGTTTAAATCATATGTATGGTATTAAAGGCCTTATTACTAATTTTACTTTCTAAATTAAACAAAATACATATCCAAGCGTATAAAAGAATACTGTGAATTACATTGTTAAAATGGGAGGGGAAAAAACATACAAAGATTGCTTAGGGATCCAAACGATTGCTGGACCTATGACACCACTTTTTGGGAACATGCCCACAAATTATTTCAGCCATGGCCACTGAGCAGTTACACCTCAGGGCCAGGCCTGCTCAAGGGCTTGTGTGCCAGTGAGTGGTTCTGAAGCCATCAGCAGAGCCCACAGAGCAAAATGACTTAGAAAGAACCAGCAGCCAGCGGGTGCAGCAAGCACTGTTAAAGTGTAGACTTTCATTCTTATCCAAACTCTGACCTCTGCATCAGTGAGATAAAAAGTTATCCCAATGTGAGGAGGGGAATCTGGATTTGTAGCCAAATCTAGTTATCACTTTCTTCCTAATCTGTTCCTCTTTTTGCAAGATTGATTTAATTCCCTAGCCAACACAATATTATGTTTATAAAGAAGAGGCCAAATTTTCTCTGTTGTTCATTAGACTGTAACAGTGCAGACATCCTCAGGCAGCTGCAGTGTTCATCAGTTCAGAAATTACACTGAAATTCTCTTTGGATTTCAATGTATTTAAACAGGACCTGATCATAAATTGTAAGTATTTCTTACTTGTTTTTCACTGATAAACAAAGAGATTAATTCCATACTCAGCACCAGGTCTCCAGCAAGTAATCTGCATTTTTGTTTGTGGTATAGCAGTTCCTTCCTGTAACTAGTGACCCACCCACAGTCTAAGTTTATCCTACAGAGTCAAAAAAAAAACCAAAACAACCTGGGTAAATGCTTTCAAAAACTGAAAATGCTTTTCAAAAACCCTACAGGTATCATCATCTATAGCTGTAGCTATGTTCTGCTTCACAGGTTGCTTCTGAGAAAGGTTATTTGAATACACACAGTACTGCAAAAGCAACCTATTGAAAAAGCAGTCAGAGCATGGCCTACTCACTCCTCCATTGTCATTTGAGCTCTGGGTACATGGGTATGGAAATTTATGAATAACATTTTTTGAGGTGTCTAGTCCTGGTCTTTGACCTTCTGCACAGTGATAAATTTCACTGAGTATTCATAGAAATTGCAGCTCAGTCAATTTAAAGTTCACAGGAGGCACTGCAAATAGAATTAATTTAAAGAACATTTACAGATCATTTTGGCTACTTTGCTTCACCTGTACATAATACTGAGGAGAGGGGAATGAAAGAGAAGTTTACACTCAAGTGTAACCTTGTAAGCAGAGTACATCCTGGCCACATGGAAAGAACTAACTCAAGCTGTCCTAATGATTTACACTAATTATATCAGCATGGCCAGCAGGTTGAGGGAGATGATTCTCCCTTTCTGCTCCATTCTGATGTGACCCCACCTGGAGTATTTTATCCAGTTCTGGAGCCTCTATTACAAGCAAGACCATGGACATGCTGGAACGTGTCCAAAGAAGCGCCACAAGGATGAGCAGAGGGCTGAAGCACCTCTACCATGAAGACAGACTGAGAGATTTGGGGTTGCTAAGTCAGAAGACTCTGAGGAGAGTGGCTTTCCAGTGGCTTTCCAGTACCCTAAGAGGGCCTACAAGAAAGCTGTGGAGGGGCTCTTTAGGATCGTGGGTAGTGGTAGGACTAGGAGGAATGGATTAAAACTAGAGGTAGGTAGATTCAGATTAAATATTAGGAAAAAGTTCTTCACCATGAGAGTGGTGAGACAGTGGAACAGATTGCCCAGGGAGGTGTTTGAAGCCCCATCCCTAAAAGTTTTTAAGGCCAGGCTGTATGGGGCTCTGAGCAACCTAATCTAGTTGTCCCTGGAGGTGTCCCTGACCATGGCAGGGGGGTTGGAACCAGATGATCTTAAAGGTCCCTTGCAACCCTGACAATTCTGATTCTATGACTAAAGAAATCCTACTAAACTGATCTCAATGTAACAAAACAAATATTATGGGTAAAGTATACATGCTCTCTAACAAACAAATACTCGTGGCAAAAAGCTGCATTTCTGCTGCTTATCTAATAGGGTTCAGGATTAAAAGTAAACTTCCTGAACACATCAACTGAAATAAATTAGAAACAAGTAGTTTGACATAACAGATTGCACTAGAGAGAGCTACTCTATGAGCCAAAGTATCTAAGGTGTAAAGTCAGAAACTGTTTTCTTTTAAAACTGAGAAGGATATTTTTCCCCATTTTTATATCAATGATAATCATCCCATTCTACCATACAGTACAGAAAATACCATGGTCTTAGATTAAACTTTTGCAAGATGCCCATACTGTTAATTCCAACAAGAATGGAATCAACTAAAAAACTGGAAAGAAGCTAACAGTGAAGTGGACATTTTACAGTCATCATAATATGCATGTTGCTTTGCATAGTAAATTAATGTAAATGATTTAATGCAAAAAAAGTGTTCCAGTAAATACTGATGATGGAAAATGTCCCACTGAAGATTAGAGTATTTCCAGAAAGCCAAAGCAGGCAAATTAACATGAATTAGTATTACAAGAGTTATAGCTTGATAGCCTTGTAGATTACTCAAAATATTTAGCTGGCTGAGGCTAGTGCCACTCACATCATGCTCATGCAGTGCTTCCTTTCATATTCACACATGAATACACTTAAACATGTAAAACTCATACAGAATTAGAATGTGCTGACTGAAATGCCATTTCTTCCATGATTCTGTTAAAGAAATATGGAGGAACTCAGGACCACAGATTTTTTTTCTTTTCACTTTGACCTGTACAGCATGATCTGTTCTGACTTTGAAGGCACTCTCTAGATACTGTTTCTGAAGGGCAGTCAACAAGGTCAAAGCATCTTCCTTTCTGCATTGGCTGTGGGGAAAGATATCTACTGCAACTATTAACACTGGTTTTACAGCTACTAATACTTCAACAGACATATGTGCTAAATACACACATCCTTATCAACACACACACACAGCCTCAGTCTAGATGGACCCAAGGAGTACTACAGACTGAGAGGTGGGTATTTACAGCTCTTCCCCACAATGCCACTTGTTAAACACTTCATTCAGGTGTCTCCATTTCTCTGCGCTGAGTTCCACTGCAGGTGGACTGATTTTCAATGTAACACCATTACACAGTTTTCCTGACAGCAGAAATCTACTTCCTGCTAGTTTAAGCAAGTTTAATTAAGACTAGTTTACAAAGTCTTATACTTGTATACTGTGTGTTACTATCAAGGTTGTGATAATTAAGCACAACCATGATAATTGAGCCACCCATGTTTCTAAACCTATACTCTGTGTTCTTGGTACAATTAGCAAGAACTCTTTGATTTGTGTCATTTAATGATTTTCATGTTATCCTCTGCTGTCTTAATTGCTGTATCAGCTCAAAGTTCTGACTATTCTTGGGTTTTACCCACATGAAGGGATCATGTATCTTCTAAGATGTCTACAACAGATATATTACTAGATATTTACATGCACACAGAGGTAAAAATTTTAGAATATTATAGTCAGTATCATAATTTTCAAAAGCACAGGATATTCTAAAAAAGGCCAGCTGTTTCTAACCAATGTAGTTTTCTACATACTTAAACAGAACAGAAGCAGCATCTACCCAGTTCCTTGAAAAGGTGATAGAAGGTGAAATGACATTTGCCATCAATATAGTGAACATCCATGGTATTCAGAGCAACTCTGAAAGACAAGTATGCCATTACATGAAGCAAAGAAGCTTCCTTTGACAAATGAGGAATTGTATTTTTAAAAATGCTGTGGACTATTACAGCCTAAGTACTCATTAGTGTTATGAGTGCACTGAAGGAGAAACCAGACCCTTAATTAAACTGCTTAATGATAATGAGAGAAATTCATAGATGTCCCATTCACAATTAAATGCTAGGTATTTGGGAAATGCCACTTGGCAATGGTAATGTTATTTGCACCAGACCTTAAGTGCCTAGAGGCACAGTCCTGGATCCAGTGATGTCAAAGACATCTCAGCACTGGAAGATCACTGCTGTTACAGGTCTTATGTTTTGGAAGTCATTATAGTCTGCTCCTTTCTGAAGAAGTAGATGGTGTTGGGAATGCAAGATTCTCCTCAGTTTAGTTCTATGCCAATCTCATGTTCACATCCCTTCTAGGTGTAGACAGATTCAGTGAAGATATCCAACAAATGATGGGTTTCAAGCCAGGCCTCTACTGGAGATTGTGCTGGAAATTTGTTAGCCCTGCCTTTTTACTGGTAAGTGTTCATAATTATTTCATCATGGAAAAAATAGTCTGCTGCTTCCTAGAATATGCAATAGGAATCAAGAGCAAGATACTGTGCCTGATGTTGTCAGGATACATAGAAGACACTCATTTAATTATTTTTTCTCCTCAATGACATTAATTCTATTCTGTGTAATACATAGCAGTTGTAAAAGAAGCTAACTGTGGATGTGGTCATCTTCTGTTCTTTCACTTCACCAGGAGTTAAAGAAAGAAGCTCAGGCTGAAAACCTAGGCAGTGTTTTCCCTATCCCAGCAGCATCTATGTATATTAAAAATAAATCATTCTGCTGGGAAAATAAACTAATCAGATATTGGAGACTGTGTTAGAAAGAATTTTCTTTTCATTAGAGAATACTAAGTCCCCCAAATAGCTACATGAAACACTGAGGTAATGTAGGAAATATCTCTTGTAACCTGCTTGATGTGAAAAACAAGTGCTTCATTGCATTTGGGGGAGGAAAAAAAAAACCCAGTGTGACTTCAGTTGCTTTGTGTAAAGGTTAGATTCAGAATTAAACTGCAGTTTTATACTGGAATCTTTTCCTAAGCATATTAGTAAATTGAAAGCTCAGGACGAATAATGTAGAAATTTGACCTTGCTATGATTTTTGGATACTATTGCATTTAAACTGTGCATTCTTAAATCAGTTCTGGTGTTCCAAAGACACACAGGGTAGGCTTTTATAACAGCCTTCAGGCTTTTTCTTCCATATAAAAAAGCTTCTGGCATCAATTCATCAAGGACCTACAAAGAATGTAATAATTATCCATTTAAACACTGTTCTATGTAGAAGCTCATATGGAACCATATCCTGCAGCATTTCAAACATGCTGACTCAAGTAGAACAGAAAAATGTTGCACCAAGTATCCTTAGGTCTTGCACACTTGGAAACTTGAAAATTTTAACTCTTTTACCTAAAGCAGACATCTAGTGACCTAGCCAGTGAAAGGTGAAGTGGTTGTAAGTCAGCAGCTTGAGATTTCTTGGTGAAATGGCCCCAATACCTTCCTCCCAAAGCCTAAAAATTTGAGGGTCAGAACGAATCTGTCAGTCTGTAGGTAACACATCTTCCATCCATCACAATGTACAATTTTTTTTTCCAGCTGAAAGGGCTAAACTTGGAACATATCAACAGAATTAGCAGGTACCAGTGTGTTTTCATATTTGTGGGCATGATGTCACACTATGCAGGGGACACACGGAGCAGTCCTGTTACAGCTGTATGTTTTTTCAGTTTTCTGAAAGGCAACATGGATATTACAATCTTGATTTATGAGGGAAAAGTAAATTTAATTAACTTTCTTACAGCCTCTCTTTTGGGTTCATTATTCAATACATTAGGAAGGTGAAACAAATCACATAAAATTGGACAAATTGGTTTAATCAAGTAATTTATAAGTGAAAACTACAAAGATGGTCACTAGCATGAAACTAGATAGTCAACTAGTAGACTACATAATTTAAAACTGCAAATCCTAAAAATCTGGTCATTTGATCTTAGAAACAGCATTTTTACACCACTTATATGAAGCATATAAGCTGCTTCACCAGAAGAGACCGAAACCATAAGCATAGTAAATACAAATAAATTTTAAAAATCAGTTATAATGTCTTTGAGATAGAAAGAGAGATACTCAGATACCTGGTATTAGGAAATATCACCTTGAAGCTTTTTTCTCTGTGCTGTCTGCAGCTATGTACATCATCCCCCTAAAAAAACCAAACAGTATTTTTCTAACTACCTTTCACACTATCAGCTTTCATTACTCTCCCTGTGTAACCTTTGAAACCCTAAGCACAACATAATGTAATTTCAGATTGCCTTGTGGAACAGACTATATTGGCCCGGAGAACCAAAACAAGGAACAGTATATGTTTCACAACCCATATGGATTTAACCCCTAATTTTACATGCCTCCCACTGAAATTGAGTAGACAACTTCTAAATAAAGTCTAATACCTCTAGGAAGCAAAAAAGGGGACAACAGATCTTGCAGAGGTTTTTCTTGACTATAAAAATCTCTTTTTTATATCTGTAACAACGGTTTATATGAGTCAGGAGCAGACAACCACTTGATCTTCCCAAAATATAAAAAAATCTGTGTTCACAGTAGCTAAAATGAACTGTTGATAGTAGATGCATTCATCAAGAATGCAACATTTCAAACAGTAAGAGGCACAAAGCAAACAGATGGAAGGTAAATGGTAACTCTGGGTTGAAATACACCTTAGGATGGCTGCCTAATAAAACACGTGAAATTGGTTTTCCACTGTTTCTACATCTCACAAGTGTGGCTCATTTCATTTTTTTCTTCCCTAGTTTGTTGTGATAGTCAGCATAATAAATTTCAAACCTTTGACCTATGATGACTACACCTTTCCTCTCTGGGCAAATCGCATTGGCTGGGGAATAGCATTATCTTCCATGATTCTTGTGCCTGCCTATATTATCTATAAATTCATGAGTGTGCGTGGGACCTTTAAAGAAGTAAGTGAAACGTTAATAAAATGTCATTAAATGTTGCTATGGAATAGAATGGCTGGATCTAAGTTGGCAGTTTGTTTCTCTTACTCCTGAAATTTATTATTTATGAGTGACCTTTTGGATGCAACCATCAGATGGAGTGGAGTTTTGAGGTAGGATTACTGCATGCTGTTTGAGTTTCTAGATAGAAATTAGCTGTCCAGAAAGCACCATAATAATTCTGAAAAAATATTTTTATGCTGTAATTCATCCAATCGATGATATGATTTTTTTTCCTTATTAACAAAACAACATATAAGTTATGGTATCTTCATACTCAGTTCTCAGATATGTTCTTCATACAGTTCTACCTAAACAGAGCACAAGGTATGCTTTATTTACTTTATGCTGGAGTGTTGTAAATTGATATATATATACACAAAGTTTATTCAGCCCTCTCCTATCTTAGCATTTTAAGAGTCTCTAAACGTATATCCCACATGCTGGGAGAGTGGGATGTGCCCCCAACACAGTAGCCCAGTGTTAGGGTGGCCTTTATCCATTTAATGAGCATCCAAGCAAGGACAGAAGAAACACCTTGCTGGGTAACAGTAATGGATCCATTTAGCCCAGTGTTCTGTGCTCTATATATAATAGAGATATTGAGATGCAGAAGCCTTTGGTCAAAACCACATTTGCTCATTCATTTTGTAATGCTAGCTATTTTTACAGCTCTGTAGGCAGCAACTCTACAGTCTCCCCAAGAGAAATATAGCAAAAGGCTACTGTATTACATCCAAATAACTATAATAAGATGTCTAATTTGTAGCTCATAAAAGTATGGGAAAAGCCATGTTCTTAGTCTGATGGGAATTCCTGAAGCTGGTTGAAAGCTCATGATAAACCAAAATCTTTGTGATCCCAAATGTCATAGCATAGGGAAGACAAGGGAGAAGAGCTGGGTGACAGCCACTGCCTCCTTCCTCTCCTGGTACTAGCCAGGCTCAGCAAAGCACCAACAGAAAAGTGTGAATTTAGGGAATGTAAGGCCTGTGACAACAACCTACTCCTGATGTTCTTTTCCATATGCACTTGCTAAATATTTGAACTTAATATTTGCATAAACTTTCTACTGTTACCTCTTATATTAAAGGCTAACACCAAGGGGCTTACAATAAGCTTGATGTCAGTGACTAAGGTAAAGGCACATGATGCAGTGATATTAAAGATTTAAGTTACCGTTTTAAATAAAGTTCATGCTACTTCCCCATTATAGATTGGGGATTTCAGACATAATCCCACTTCATATGGGTGACTTTTTCTTCTTCTTCCCATCTGGTTTAGAGACTAGCTTACTGCATCACACCGGAAAATGAGCACCAACTCGTGGCCCAAGGAAATGTCAGGCAGTTCAAGGTTTGTATTCCTTTCACCGTGCTTCCTCTCCTGGTGCCAACCATTGCCTGTCTTTAGCAACAGCTTTCTTCCTCAACTAAGCAGAACTCACAATTTTACAGACCACTTGAGTCCAGTGCTTTAGGTTGTACCTGAACATAGTGAGATAACACCAGGAGTTGGATGTATTTCCAGACTACCGTGTGCATTGGAACAGGTCTGTCCCTTGGTTATGGCACAGCAGCCTGAAGTTATGTTTCCTAAACTCCAATTCTGTGCCACAACACATTGGAAGCAGCAAACCAAGTATTTAGTGTCAGAGCTCTTACATAGTGACTATAATGAAATTATGTGCTAGGTTATGAGGAACAGGCTTTCCCCACAGGCCTACAACTTGACTGAAAACACTGCTGGAAACTTCTTAAGCAGCCCTGAAAAGGATGTCATAGGATTCCCAACGCTGTTTTCCTTTTAGCAAATAAAATGAACTTATTGAAATTAAGTCTTTTTTGTAAAAGATAAAAAGGATGCAAATATGAAGCTTTTTACACTTATTAGCATTCATGCTGGACCACTTTCTGTCTTTGAAGCTGAAAGCAGCTACAACTCTGCACATCACCTCAAACCATGACCCAGTTTTTATAGTGGTGGCTTGTATGTTGGTACTGGAAAAAATAAATCAGCCTTTTGCATACTCCAAAAAGTACTGATTAAAATATTAGTTGGAATTTGAAAGGGAATAATCCAAATGAAGATTTATGGGATGCAGAACAGAAGCATGAAGAAAAGGCTTCCTGTTTCACAACCACATTTTATTTGATGTGGTTAAGAATATGTAGCAGCACAGCCCCCCTTCCATTTTTTCCACTCAGTTTTTCCCTCAGTTGTCTAAAGATTTAATGTTTGCCTGTAAGTAATAAATTCATTTTTCCAGAGGAAGGTGTTCCTGGGAGAATGAGCAATAAACAGCCCACTACACAGTACCAGCAGTCTGAACCTCTATCTAGAATGGCAAAAAGGAAGAAAATTAATTTCACTTCAACTAGAAAATGTTGTACTCAAATGCCAATTCTTAATGATATCTCAAACCATGCCAAACACTAGGGCCTATGAATTTGTTGCTGTCTTGAACAAAAAAATAGGAATAGCTTTGTTATTGCTAAAGCATAGTTATTTGTTCAAGATTTTTAAGTTTGTAAACAAAGCACTGACTACCATAACCAAACAAGTAAAAAAAAATAAATTTGTTGTATATCATCTGAATTTTAAAACTGAACTGAGGGCTGATTAATATGGGGACTTAAGTTCAGTCCATTTCTTATTTGCAACTGGAATCCACATAAATTTAGTTATATTTTGAAAACCTCTTTGTAAATAATTTGTCAACTACTGCATTTTAAATATTCCTTATTATTATCATTTGAATCAATAACGTTATTACACAACTGCCTCTGTTCCCTTACAGCTTCAACACTGGTTAACAATATGACACCAACAGGTTGAGGAAAAAGCCAATATGTTAAGCAAAACTGGGAATACAGAAAAGTCAAGTTCAAATCTCCCTTGATTATGCTTGGACCAGGATGGCTCAGAGGTTACCTACTGACTCTTTGAAGGATTACATCTGCTCTCTGTTCTCAATGCCTCCCTTCTATTACTTGGCTTCAAACAATCTTTAAAGACTCAGTTTAATTTTTCTTATATCCTTTGGTGCCATGAGATCCCTACATGACCAAAACTTGTGAGTTTTGCTATCGGCAGAAGTAGAGGAGAGGGGAGCAGAGAAAAAAAGCAATCTAACATTAGTTAAATGCTCTTTTATTGTGAAGAAGTGAATTAAACTCTTCTGACAGTAATAATTACTTCAGGTATTGTTGCCATGACCCATTTGAAACCAACAGCACCTGAATGTTCTTAGATCTAAGAAAAGAGTATATTTAATTATCAGGATAGAGCAACTTTAACTATGTCCAAATGTTATCAGCTTTCTTGCCACACTACCCTTTGGGATAGGAGTCTGCATCCTTCTGAAGTGAAGACTCAGTGCTTCACTTTCAGTGGTTTGTTACTAGTTTCTTCTCTTGGTGAAGAAGGTTGTCTTTGCTGTCTGCATATGTCCATGCCCTCTCCTATCCTGTTTAATGATACAAGCCCAAGAGCAGCAGGAACAGAATTCCTGCTGTAACTAAGTACAGAATACATTAAAATGGTTTTATCATATCTTCCATACTCCACAGACTTCTTAAGCTAAGTATGAAAGTTATATGCAAAAAGACAGATTTTCATCTTTTTCCTGTATTTTGTTTCAAATAAAAATTGTAAAATACTTAGGAAAAATTCTTTTAAGAATTATGGAATCTACCTAAGGCACCAAAATGCCAAACCTTGTTTTTATTTTCCTGCTGTGAACATGCTATTATTATAATCTAACCTGGATTCATCTACCAAAACCATAGCAAGAATGTGCTGAACAATAGTTCAGAATATTATATATAATAGAAGGATATTTTAGGCATAATCAGCTCTCTCAACCTATTCCAACTCTTCTCTCTAGTAGCATTATGCAAGGTAGAAGATACAGAACAAAGTCTGCATTTGGGTGCTGTTCTTATTCTGTGGTCACTCATACCTGTAGTATCTTCTCAGTGATCACTAGATTTGGTAGCTTTGAGTTATCTCTTGTATTTATTTATTGCTAGATCTATAGTAATTTTCAGAGGCTGTAGCTTCTCAACTGACTCCAGCCCAGAGTTTACTTCTGGACCTTACGTCTGAATTTTTTGCCTTTATATATTCGATTCAGCTTGTCTTTTAAATGTTTGTAGTGCTTCCTGACCACTTAGAAGGACAGGGCTTTTTATTTATAATATATATTTTGTTGAGCTTTGGGGTTTTTCCTTTTTTTAAGTAGCCCACTTTATAAAACCCAAGTGATTTTGGCCTTTTCCATTTAACTTCTGTTCAAACTAATGGAAGGGAAATGTCTCTCGTTATTTATCCTTTTCCTCCAACATAATCAATACCTTAAAACAAATCAAGTATTGCTCTTTGATTTAAACAGAGTTTCAAACACAGATGATACCTTCTTCTGATTACAAAGGAAGTCGTATTTTCTTGCCCAGCTGATGGCAAATAGCTATTCAAGACCTGTTACTAAATATATTTCCATAATAAAGGAATTTCAAGTGTTGCAGTTCTAGTTCTATAATTACACAAGAGACAAACAATGAAAATATGTTGAGGGTTTCAAAAAAGCCTTCCCACCAATTTCATGGTTAATCCTGTTTTACTTTTTGCTATACTACTTGAGCATCTTTCAATTGTTATAAAGCCTATTTTTCAATAATACATCTGCTTTAGTCACTGGTTTGGCATAGCTCAAAAGCTTCTTAGCACAGACATAATTACCAAATTTCAAATCTCCTGGGAGCTCTTTAATATGGAGCTTTAATAGTCCTTCAGATTATCCATTGTTTGGTTCACTCATGATTGGAAATTCTAACAACTTGCATCAGTGTTCACTTGTGCCACATTCCATCCCATCACCACCACCCTTATAGCAAAACCACACAGGAAATGTTATATTTTGCCATCACAGCTCTGAAATAGGAGCAAAGCTCTTGGAATCAGCATCACCCAGTATATTAGGGTTTGATTGTACTTTAATACCAAATCCCAAGGCAATTATCTGATGCATTATTTTTGTTTCTATTACTGTTTAATTTCTTTGGTTTAGTGTAGTATTTATAGCTCAAGATTCCATTGCACTATTGCCATGTTTTATTGAGGTTTTATAGACAAAGAACTTGCAATCTATATAGAAGACAACAGGCAAATCTTATTAACAGGAATAACTCAACTGAAAAAGAAAGATAATACACATTTCATGACTGCACAGTAAGCTTTAAATTCAACATGTTGCCCACAGGAAGTCTTCCCAAAAAATTAGATGATTTCTGTTCCAGAGATGAAGAACAATGTCTTCAATTCTCCACAGACTAAGAAGTTAAACTACCTCATGCCTCTTGGATGACAGATGGTGCCCTTTGACACAAGCTGGCAGTCATTCAAATGACAAACACCTTTGTGAAGACCAGGTTATTTATATTCATTTCCTTGACTCAGTGATATGGTACAGGAAGCCCACTAAGAAGCCACAGCCAGCTCTGCACCCAGGTCCTCTGAGGTACCTGCTTTAAGCTACCTAATGCATTTTCAACATGGAAAATGTCCAACACCACTAAGATACACACCTCCCTTTGGTTCAACCACTTGTAGTTTTAGAAAAACAGTCACCCAGTCATCTCCTTATCACTCATGAGATTTTTAACTACAAGTCTTCCTCTAACTCAGTCCTGGATTTTCAGCCAAGCAGGTCAACCTTGCCCTTCAGCATACCTGCTGTGGGAAAAGCCCTGCTCTGGTGTACATTCTGATGGAATAGACAGCCCACTTCCTAAAGAAGAAAATTTTCACACAATATTATTCAAGATGCAGTATCATCTGCTTGCTAATGGTGTTGGCTGTTTTGGAAGTAGGAAAAATTAAGCGAAGCAATTAAATAGCTCATTTGACTGTTCTAGAAAGTATTTTTGAAAGCTTTTTTGTAATCTGATAAAAGAAGTAGCTGCCATACATTAGCATCCTTCTTCTGACCTTCCTTCCTTCCAATGATCCATATTTTTTCATCAAACCACAGACAGTTAGCACTAAGGAAAGAGACCCTCGAGGCGTTTCCTTCATACTCCTCCTGCTGTCATTCAGCAGAAGAGTTCTTCATATACTTGTTATTTTGCTAAAGCTACATCACCAGAACTCCAGAGATTTAGATTTCTGATATAAAGAGTGGGTCCTTCCTGCACAACAGTCCAAACAAGCACTAGTGCTATTTAGCATTCAGCCTCTATTTGAACCATAGGTTTTTCAGTCAGTTCTTCTTGTGTTCTATCAGGTCCTGAGCCATACAACCTGGCAACACTTGAAAGACATCTTACCATAGTGAGGGATATTGCAGGAAATCCAGGATCAAACATGGTATTTTAAATATAGAATGTAGAAGAAATACATGGCTGTTTCTATTGTATATGTTCCCTAACTGCACGTGCAATGTATGTTGTATGTAATTTCCCAGAGGAAACTCCAGATAATTGGTCAATTCTTTTCAGCAAAATGCCATTTAAATGCTATTATTTAAAAAGGTCAAACCCAAACATTTTTTGTATACATCCAGTTCTTATGCTATTGTTTTGACCTGAATTAAATTTATTTTTTCCTGTTAGGTTGTAGGAGCCCACACAGAAAGTTCTTTTGCTTTTAATGTCTCTTTTGCAGTTTTTCCAGTTCATACACCATGAATTAGCAGATACTTGCTTTTGTGGGAGTAGATACCTTTTGTTCATATCCTGGACTGATTTGCTAAGTTTCATGAGGCACTGGCAAACATTTAAGAATTTCTTTCCTAAGGACCAAATTTAAGATCAGCAGTTTCAAAAGAGATGAGACTTATGAATGTTTTGGTTTGTTGTTTTTTTTTTTTTGCAGCGCCCCATTAAATTATTTAAAATGGGCCTGAAGGACTCAGACAGAAAAATGTTACCACAGCTCAGCAAATGACAGTACATAATCTATCTGCAGAAATTACGTGTGTAGTCTGAGCCTGTTGGAGCAGTTAATTAGAATATAATAGTTCTAAGCCATTTTATTTTCTCAGGGCTAAGAATATTTCTGGTCCACAGATCAGATCATGTGCAAGAATTCCATCTCCTTAATTTAAAGGCCAACACGATGCTTCAGATCAGACCCTTGAAAAAATTCAGAGTCTTGGCTCTAGAGGGAGAGGGAGATCAGCAGAGGGAGACATCTTCTGGAAACACTTCCAGAAAGCCTTCTCCAAAGGAAAACACATTTTTCAGTCTACCATCGTCCAATTCATACCCACATTCCTGCTGGCTGCCCGAGCTAATCAGTGGGAAGTTAAGCTGTTAGAATATGAAGCAAAGTATTTATAATACATTACAGAACCCAGAAACAGGACCTTAAAGTGACCTTACTAGGTATGTATCTGTACACAAGCTCTAAGTAGCATATGGGCTATTTTAAGCAAAGCTGGCCAAAAATCAACATACAGGACTGAATCCATGAACTGTATGGACATCTGAACTAGGACAAATCTTCATTTACTAAATTAATATAAAAGTAATATTAACTGGTACATGAGAAAGCCAGCCACATTCTGGCTTCCTTTAGGAAAATGGTACATCAGTACATGATACTGCAAAAAAGTCATAAAATCTTTCTAGAACTTAAGTTGCAGAAGTTAAGCCTTCAGTTAAACCCTGTTACATCTATGACCCTGCATCCTATTCCAAGAGGATCAAATATGGAGAACAGTTGTGTCTCAAACATCCATGTTGGAGTGTTACTGTTCTGTGGAGAATGGGGTTTTGTTCAGCCATTTCAGTATGTTGTAACAGATTTCAACTGCTTTGCCAAGCACTTCCCACCCTTTAACACATACTCGCTAAGGACAGTTTTTGCTGACAATCAGCCATAGGCATGCATGTGTTCCTTAGCTTTGATTAGATGTACAATTGTTTGGTTTTTTTCTGCTTAAGCCTAGCTGGTGAATGACAAGACTTCTAAGTCATGCAATGCACAGAGAAACCTTACCTAGGCCAAAAAATGACAGAATTTTGCACATTGCTCATAAAAAAAATTAAATCAACCTAGAACCAAGATCCTCAGCTGATGATTAATTTGTATGAGGGGTACTGTTGACTGCCTGAGACTGAGTTTAAATGCATCTACGTGCACCAGAGATGACCACAGAAAACTAGATGTCAAATAAAAAGCATTTCAACCAGCAAAAAAACATAAATGTAATACAGCTGCTTTTAAGTACAGAATTTAATCTGTTTCTTTTGCTACTTTAAGTAGAATGTGAAAAAGAATGTTCACACCAATTGCTACCACTCTGTGATGCCCTAGGAGAAGCATGCAGAGAAATGGAAGACAGACAGAAGACCATAAGTAACACAGATATCCTGATTGTGATCACTGAAACTGTCCCCCAGAAATGAACACACAGGTGTCTAGATGCAAGTGGTTGGAATGGAGCCAAGATGGGGAGAAAATGAGGGGTTTAAATCTCAGTCCAGCAGTGCAGCCATCACATAAAATAACCATTACTGCCATTAAGTTTTTGTGCTGAGATCAGTGGGCTTTCTTTCCCAAAGTACTGACAATAAGCTTGGCTCACCTGTGTGCTTTGCTTTCCTCCCCACTCAAAGTGTTTGTTTAGCTGCCACACTAAACAGAAGTTCCTTAATTTCTTTAATAAGGGAAAAGAATTCAGACAGAATTACTAAGCCTTAAGCTGGCTCCCTTTTAAAGATTGTCATGTTGCTTCTTGGTCACCCAAAACTTGCAGGTGACCTAATTTATGTTGCACACTCTGTCTGCAAGACTTAGCTTCTGTTTGCTACAGGGAGTATCAGTTAAAAAGGGAGAATCTCCAAACAGTACATTTTGGAAAAACTTCTAGTAGGTCTGACAAAGATTTGCCTTACAAATAAAAGCTTTATAGTGAGCATTTACACCAGTGTTTTACTTAATTTTTAATGCCTTTTTATAGCAGTGACTAGATTTTACCTTAGATAAGGTACCTCTGTATAGGAAATATTTTAATATTTTTACCAGTTTGGGTTTTTTTTAATTTTCATAGAATATAAATGTATTATGTAAGGCGAGAAATTCAACTTTGATGTAACAACACTAACACACAAGGCCTGTTTCTCCATTATAAGATTTTGTAGTCAGCCAGTCTAGTTCAATAATATGTTGGCCTTTGATTATAAATGTAAAATTGTGATAAAAGAGAATAAAACATTATCTGCAGCTAAATGCACATTGTAGCACAATATCCTCCATTGCTGCCTTAATCTCATAAAAGGAATTAATGTGTTTTTAATTTATGTTCAAACAAAACCAAAAAAAAAATCCAAAGCATCCTTTGGCTGCAATTTTGTGTTGTTAGAGGCCATAACATGAAACCAAATGTGTTAGTGCCCACTAGTTCTACTTCTCAAGCAAGAGGTCACACTGAAGTTTTCAGGAATAAGTTATCATAGGAGTTCAAAACTTGTCACTAGTAAAAGTACTCTCCAAAGTGCCCCAGAGACCAAAAGTGTCCAAATACAGCCACCACATTTCCATGCCTGATTCCATTAACTGTGCAATCTGCAGGTCCTTTTGCCTTTTCTGTAAGTCTTTGGTTATCTGGGGGAAATGGCATTTCTTTTTCTTTTTCTCTTTTGGTTTTTTTTGTTTTGTTTTGTTTTTTTTTTGAAAGGGAGACACCTACATGCCCATGTGTGTAATTAGAAACAAGTAAATTTCTTATAAATACGTATGTGTGTGATGTGTGCTTGTTAACTATACTTAAAATGCTGATAAAGATGGTGAATGTAAAGTATTTGTCTTCATTTCTCTGTCTTTCTGTGATCAGTGTAAATAAGAACTGTTTTAAGCTGTGCATTAATGTAACAATATTCCAATATTGTGTATAAAATTATTTAAATAAAATCTGACAAATATGCACATAAAGAGTATGAAGAACAGTCTTATGTACCAAGAATTTACTTATGACAGTCAATTAAAAGGTGAAATGGAAGTTTTGCTTCTTGTCAATACTATTGCCAACCAAAGCTGACAGCAGCATGGACAGGGCTTCAAGAACTCGGCCTTGAGCTGACTCTAAAGACTAGAAGACAACTGAAACCACAGTTACAAGCAGGGACCCTGTACAGGTCTCAATCATCATGAGATAGGATCACATCTTTGTGGGCAGTGGATACAGTGAACATGAATTTCTGCATCTGAGCTCCTTTCAACAGTGTAAAGCAATGACATTTTTACAACCCAAAACTGAATACAACTAATCAAGAGCTTTTAGGAACATGAATCAACATGCAGAGCACAAAAGCTGTAACTCCCCAAGGCTACACTGTCTTTTTACAAGCAATTCCTTTTGCCTCCTTAACTTCACCGTAAGTATTAATAGCCACAAGAGTATTATTCTTAATCTATGGGTCATCCAGGAAAAGGATACTTTTATCTGACACTAAGGAACAATAGATAACAAAAAGTATTTAACTAAAACTTAAACTATTTCTTAGAATGATTTGTGATGGAAGGGACCTTAAAGATCACCTACTTTCAACCTCTTGCCATGGGCACCTCCCACTAGACCAGGTTGCTCAAAGCCCCATTCAGCCTGGCCTTGAACTCTTCCATGGATGATATTTAGCATTCTGAAGCACAATTCTCTCAAGTTTCACAGTAACAGGACAAGGAACCAATCTTCTGGTCTCATACAAAGCTCATTAGTTTGAAATATCCTCAGCCAACAATGAAAATCCAAAGCCAACATGGACCCAGTTAAAGGAACAATATCATTTACATAAACATACACAAACAGGTTGCTGAAGGGAACAGTCATAGTATCTTCCACTTGCACATTCAAAATAAATTGACACATTCTAGAGCTGCATAAAGTTGATATCTACCCTAAAAATCCCATTATGCCAAATCCTAGCATAATCTGTATGGCTGCTTTTTCAGATTGGAAAACATCAGTTGTGGGCAGCTGCAAAAAGAGAATGTGACACGTGGTGACAGAAATATATACAGCTGGTGCCATGAATAGTAGTCATGCTACTGAAGACAAAGCAGAAAACAGAGAAAACAAAAGTTATAACCAAACATTTCTATAGGAAAATAAAAAGTAACAAAATACATATACAATAAAATCAAATCAATTTCTAGCTTGATTGCCTTGCATCACAAGCAAAGGCGAAAGAACAAAGCAGAAAAGAATAAAACCAAAATATTCAACAATTAAGAACTAAGAGTTTTTTCTTCATTCTAATCAGATTTAAAATGGATGAAAGGTGAAAATAAACCAGTCTTGCAGTCTACCCTAGCAACTTTAGATCAATCTGTAGGTGCTAGCCACCTTGAAAACCACTATTTCAGTTTTTACAAGGCTGAAGACGTCTGCTTTCCTGTCCCCCCCTCCTTATGGGAGTGAAATACTTGAGCACAGTTTCATATGCAATCAAAAAAAAAGGCAAAAGCCCAGGTATTCTAGAGAAGTTCTTGCAGAACTCAACTATACTTAGCTTCAGTTTTCAAACAGCAGGATTGATTCCATGGCTAAATGTTCCTAATCTGTGCTGAAACCCTGAAAAATTTTTTGAATCATTAAATCAAGACAGCTCCTTATGAAACATTTCAGCAAAAAAACACTTGCTTTCCACAAATACTAAAATAAAATATATTATTTTTTCAAGGAACTATCTACAATACTAACAGATGTAAACATAACAGTTTACAAACAGAGAAGAGAACTGACACTGTGGTCTAAGTGGTTATTCATATGATTTTGAGAAGGATTTGCTCAGCTGTGCCTTTACAACTCAGACACTTCTGACACCAGGTGACAGTCTGACAGGGTCAGACTGAAGGGAACTGAAGGGGGAAACACTTTTGGTCCTGGTGACCCTTGGCATGGCTGATGTTGCATTTCCAGTGCTACAGAGGAACACTGTAGTCCCCTGGGAACTTCCACATTTTAGGTATATCTGTGCTTAAAAACCACTCCTGAAATGAAGTTCCATTACATGCTCCTGTATTATAAAGCATAGAATACCTTTTATTATTTAATAATAAAGACCAGGTACATTAGCCTGAATCATAGGAAGATTTATTAGTGATCTTAAGGACTGATTACAACTTTTTCTCTAGATTGCTCACCTCAGTGAACACATGGTAGGTAGAATTAAGACTCCATTTGACCTATTAACTCCTAATTCTCCAACCTGGAAGATTAAGAAAGAGTAGTAACACGTTTAGGCAGGTTGTCTTCTTAGTTCAGTGTAATTATTCCAATACAGAGACAAAAAGATCTGTGGTTGGGTTTGCCAGTCAGAAGGTAGAAATATTACCAACCTGAATACTTCAACTCAGTAATTCCAGCCCAGTTCAGGCAAGCTTTTTTTTCTTGTAATATCTGTACTTTAAAAAGATGGAATTTTAGAGAAAGAGACTGTAAAAGAACCTGGCTCAGTAATTAGCTTTTAATGAAAAAATCCAATTTGCGTTACTGTTTTTGTTATTGTATAAACTGGACAAAGAAAAAAGGAGCACATTTAAAAGAAAGGTTCATAATAGCTCATTCCGTATGACTTTCAATGTATGATTGTTCTGACATTCAGGATGTACAGAAATAACTTCCTTATTAAAAGATACATGTGACATCTACATATTCACTAAAATGACCAGTCTCATCATTGTAAAAGAAATAAGAAAAATCACACATTTGCCTCAGCCATGCATAACAGCTCATCAAATAGATGCTATGAGTGGCTTTTAATCAAGCTCTTCTCTGAAGGTGGAATAACCAGTTTTGAGATCCCATTAGATACAAACCAACGATCTTCCACTGCAATAGATTGCCTCTAAAGCTAATACCTGTATTATGCTGCAGAAGATGTCAAGAAGAGTCAAGCCAGCTGTGCTACTTAAACCATTTGTAACTACAAGACTTGTACTCAGTGCACTAAAGTAAGAGAGCAGTTGAAGGAGAACGGTAAATTGCCATCCCTTTGAAACAGAAGGAAGAATTAAGTTTTCCACAAAACATTCCATAAACTAAGAAAACAGTTTTCAAATTCAGACCCTTAAGTCTGTATGTTAGAAAGATCTGATTTGATTTGATTTATAAAGTATTAAATCTGGCTTTCTGTTTGAGTGGTCTTTAAAGGCCCCACTCCTACTGGGACAGTAAGTAAGGCTGAGAATTGACTGTAAGAAAACTCGTATTTGCCTTTTTTTATAAAGCACAAGAACAAACTGTTTTTCAGTTTGCAATTGTCCCATCCAAAAGAGTTGCAGGAAAACTTGGAGCTGACTGAATGCCAGTGCACCTACCCTGAAAGGTCAGAAAGCCACATCAGCCTTGCTCTAGTTTGAAACACTTCAGAAGCCGAGGAATTTCAAACTCTATTTTTGAATCATTATTTTCCTCCTCTGCTTTTTGTTAAGCATGTTACAAAACAAATAACCAAATACACCAAGTGAACTGACCCTGAATCCCTTTAACTATTTTGTTCCTAATAAATGTGTTTTATATTTTAAAAAGAGGGGCAAGAGGAGGGGGCAAGAGGAGGGGGCAAGAGAAGGAAAAAAAGAAAAAAGAAAAAGAAAAAAAGGAAAAAACCAAACAAATAAAAAACCAAACAAAAAACCCCACCAAACCCTGAAATAGTAATGTTCCTCCTAGGCATTGAGAATATTCTCTATTATCAAAAACAGAATGAGCTGATTTCTCCTCATATGATTTGATGTTTTTGTCCTCATAATATGCCAGTTCAGTAGTTCACGTTTCCCACTGACTTTTCAATTCTTTCTGAAGCCCAAATGACATTACCCTTTAAGTACATAGGACTGTTGTCATCAAGAAAGAGGCAGCACAGAAAAGTCACTGTATGCAAAGCTAAGATACAATTAAGAAGCTAAAAAGAAAGAAAGAGTCATGATCAACCATTTCTGCTCCCATTCACCCCTTCTGTGCACAGCCCTGCTGGAAATAGATTGGCTCTGACATTGCTTACAATACAAATGAGGATAGCAGGCAAGTTCAGGTCAGAAAGAGTTCAGTTCAGGCCCTATTCTGTGAGTTAGGCTTTGGTTTTCCAGACACAGGAGTCTCAAGTATGACAAAACTTCAGAGATAACCTTACCACCTACCCTATCTAATAGCACTTGAAATACCTTTATAGACATTACATAGGGTCTTGTCCCAAAGACTTCTGAGATAATTCAGCTTCATATTTTAGAGAGACATAGTAACTTTTTTCCCTGCGTTTTGAGTTTTAGTCCATGGCAAATAAGCTATTGCTGCTATTTGTCATTATCTATCATTAGAGTATCTTCAGGAGTATCTTCAGCCTAGCTAAACATCTTTTAGCTACACCAGAATAGACCTTGTGCATTATTTTCTTGTTAGCAATCTCAGTTTCCACAAGATTAAAACTAGAATGGATCAAACTAGGGCCTCATCCTAACAAAAATATGCTTATGAGCTGAATACTTTGTAAAACACAGACTACATTTTTAAGCAGGAACTTAATGCTTCTGTCAAGAAAAGTAAGTTAGCCTTCCCAAGTTTCTGTCTCAAAATACTTTTTTTTACAATGCAGGGGTTATTTGCTCCTTTGTTCTCCATCACAATTCTGCTACAATTCAGAAAAAATAGTCCTTTTGTGCATATTTAGTTGCTACATTTTGCCCATTGCACCAGAATGAAAAATATACCAAAGTAGAGATGATAAAGTTAACTTCCAGAGTTGGATCAGAGTTCCTTTAACTCGTGCTACATTCCCATTTCTGGGCCAAGAATAAAATTATGACCTACAAGGATTTTTATGAGATTGCACATACAAAAACCTGTCCTATACAGGTTTTGATCCTGTACACATAAAATTGGTAAAAATTTACTGCTATTAACTTCAGAATTAGTGGTTAGAGAAAACAAATGCATCAGGAGGTTATCAAAGCATTTGGAACAGAAATTACCACCTAATATTTCTTAATTTTCAAAGTTGCATTTCCAACATAAACTGATGCACTAGAAATCAGAAAAATATCCCTCAGAATTATCTGAGAGGATTCAAAGTTCTTCTGTGGTTTTAATATAATCCATCTTCAATCATGATTATGTGCATGAGAAAAATCTGGCATTTCAACAGTTCTTTAGCCATGTGTTTTTCTTCCAAACTCCTGCTGCTATCCAGTGTTACAAAAGGTCAAAGTTGGAAAATTCCTTCAAATTTATTTAAATAATTGAAGTCAGTAAACTGCCCACAAACCACAGCATAATTGCTGTAACAAAAACAGTTAAATCAGATTCAAAAGGAAAAAAAAATTGTTAGCTGGCTGGTATCAAACTCATTCAGACAACTTCAACTCTAATCTAATTCACAAAACACTAATCTGTCTGGTTCCTGATCTAAAAGCTACAGTTCTCAAAAACTCGTACCTGATCTTATTTGAATGTTTTCAAGCTGTATAAAAACCTGTAAAATAGCTTCCAGCAAGAAAAAGAGAGTACATGCAAGCACACTATTCTGATTCCTACACAAGCTTCCAGAAAATCCCTTTCCATAATTTATAAATATTAAACATTAAATACCTTCCAAAATTTAAGATCAGAAATATCCAAGCAAGCAAAGCAACTTCTGAAGCTAAACACTTCCAGCAGTGCTTCTTCCATGTATCATTGACATATTTTGTACATATTCATACAATGTAGAAAATACAGCATTGCCTGATGTCAAGCAATGTGCCAGCTGATAGAAGGCTTCTGTACCAGAGGACTTCCACAAAACTTGAACTTTGTTAAAAAAACCAAACCAGCTGCTCTTCCAGCTCTCTCCAAACCTCAGAGAAGGCATCATTCCAATATTGTCCCTATTATAAGGGACAAGCATGCAGAGTAATAGACCTCTCCTTATCTGTTGTTTATGAACTTTGTGTGCCCAACTAGGGGCAATTAATTTTTTTATATTAGACCTGGCTATAATAAACTATAAATGCAAAGCCACTGACCACAGTTAGCAAAACCCCTAGAGAGGGGACTTTCCTTATTTCCCAAGGTTTCAATAGAATCAATACTCTCAGAAAATATCAACCCAGAAATATACACAGATTGAGCTGTGTGAATATACTATATCTGCCTAGTGAAAGGTATTCAGAAGATTTTCAGAAAATTCTCAAGCTTAGTCACTCACCACACCTCCAGACTTCTTTGAAATATTCACAAAGACAAATGGATTGAGGAAGAGTGGCTAGAAAGTGGAAAAAGACCTGGGGGTGTTGATTGATTCCCATCTGAACATGAGCCAGTAGTGTGCCCAGGTGGCCAAGAAGGCCAACAGCATCCTGACCTCCATGAGAAACTGTGTGGCGAGCAGGAGAAGGGAGCATATCCCTGTACTTGGCTGTGTTCAGTTCTGAGCCCCTCACTACAATGACACTGAGCTATTGAAGCATGTCCAGAGAAGCACAACCAAGCTGGTGAAGGGTCTGGAGAACAAATCCTGAATAGAAACCAAGAGAATTGAGATTGTTTAGTCTGAAGAAGAGGAAGGTGAGAGGAGACATCATTGCTCCCTAGGACTACCTAAAAAAGAGGTTGTAGTGAGCTGGCTGTTGGCCTCCTCTCCCCACTGAATACTGATAGGACTGGAGAAAATGCCCTGAAGTTGTTGTCAGGGGAGATTAAGACTAAATATTAAGACTAAAGAACAATTTCTTTACTGAAAGAGTGGTCAGGCACTGGAAGGTAGTAGAGTGGGCATAGTGTTTTGGTTTTGTTTTGGGTTTTGGGGGTTTTTATGTTTCTTTTTTCCCTGGGTGGATGGTTGGACTCTGATCTTAGGGGTCTTTTCCAACCATGATGATTCTGTGACATCAGATTTTAGGCAGAGGAAATACAGGGGAACATCTTGCACTAATATCAACAATATCCAACACAAAAATGTGAACAGACAAGTGTTTGCAAACATCAAAGTTTTTTATGTAAGGGCTGAAATTAGCTCCTGAGGGGCTAACTCTCATTCTGCCAACTGTGTAGGTTAAACTCCTATGGAATAATTTAGAACTATAAAACAGTGCAACTGCATACCTCAGTAAAAAGTGCACTTACAAGCTTAGATGACCATGGTGCCTACTTTTTTTGTGTAAAATTAATTCTACGGTCATAGGAAACAGAAAACATCCAATTATTGCTAAAAACAGCACAATCCTGACCTTCTCTGGACACCATCACAGAAGGTAAAGTTCACTGACAGCTGCTCTGATATTGCTTCATGAAAGCCAAAACATACAAGGAGACACAAACAGGAAATGTGTGTTAAAAGCACAATCCTGATCTGAATTTTAATACTAATGCATAATATTTAGACTTCCTCTGCAGTCAGTAGCAAAAGGCATCACCAGACAGCATTAAAGATTCAGATTTTTATTAGGTTGAATTGCTTTCTGGAAACTTTGTCTTTTACTCTTCATCAACTATGAGTCACAGTTATGGTATGGTAGGTTCACATTTTATATAGAATAACACCCTGACTGTTTCTCCAAATTTTATATTCCCCAATATCAACTCTCTTGAAAAAGCTGAATGCACAGACAAGCACTATCTGCAGATGTATCTTCTGATACAGGCTGTTCAAGAACAGAAGCACTCTTGAATGATGCAGATAAATGAAAGATACTGAAAAAAAAAAAAAAAAAAAAAAAAAAAAAAGAGAGATAACTTCTAACAATAAATACATTGAAGTACTTCTGCTTAACAGAAGTTTCAAGCCAGGGATGAAAAGAGGGGTTGGTTGGTTTTGTGAGCCATTAGCAGCTTGCCAGTTGTGTTTTGCAGCCTAACATCCTCAACAGATGAGCAGAGCTTCCAACAGTTATGATGATTGTGTTTGTCTATTAACTGTAAAGAACTTTAGACTTTGCTCTGCTTAGATCAGTTCGTTTGGTAAAGTATTCTTTATTATAAAATGTGTATTTCACAGAAATCCATGAAAAAGGCATTAATTGAAGAACACAAATTAATTTCTGAACATTTAATCTGAAACCATAGTTACTCCTAGAATTTCACACTGAATGTGGCTCTATATTGCATTCTATGCTATTCTAAAATAGTAAAGAAACTTCTGTGGTTAGCTGTCACTGGAGGTTGTAGAATAAGATCTGTAGTTTATTCCATGCTTTTTGTCATCTACAGTACAGGCCTTGATGGATGACTATGTGAAAATGTTTTCCAAACATTTGTAAGGAATCACACACCCTATCTTGACTTCTTCTGAAAGAGATATGACATTGCCCTTTTCTTTAAGAAAACAAATGGACCTGTGTTCTCATTTGGAACAAAGAAAAAGCATACATAAACTCCTACAAAAATGTCTTCAGGTTTACACAAGCATCAAGTTATTGACATAGGATTGTGCTAACAAACAGATGGAAGTTTTTCATTAGTTTTTCACTTCTGCTTATAGGGACTGTATTGCATAGCCCACAATAACAATGAAATCATAAACATAACTCCATGTCATGGTTTAAGATGTTTTTATCTATAACAGTATTATTAGAATTCTAAAAGGAAGCTTTCCTTTCCCCATCCTCATGATATTATACTGCATTCTCCAAGAGAAAAGCCTTAGCCACTTATAAACAAGGTTTACTATGGGCTATGCAATAGAGTCCCTATCAGCAGAAGTTTTCTTGTCAAATATCTATCATAGTTCATTACCAAAACATTATTAATGGTTCCCAAGTCACTAGATTTAAATGTGTAAAGCATTTAGAAAGACAAAAAGAAACTGCTCCTGCTATACATGGGCAAAAAATTTGGGGCCTCTGACTTGGCAAGCGAATATGAAGCACAAGAAAACTATCACCTGTAAAACTAAATGGCCACTCCTTGCTGAATAAATAAAACTTTTATGTAGACATGAAGACAACTGAAAACCTGAGGCCTGTGTTGAGCTGCAGAATCATTTTGCTGCCCCCAAAAAAGGAGCACTCACAGCAATGCTGTCTTTAAAAACAAACGAAGAAGAAGGCTAGAGAAGCCAGTACTTACCCTAAAGGTAAGCTGAAACATCCATGCTTTTGGTTCATAACAAAACAAACAAAGCTTGCTCTATGTATTTTCTGGCTCACAAGCAAGTAACATGCAATTAAGTATCAAGTTGAATAGCAACTGTCAATAGTTTTCACATATTTGGAGAACAGAGCAATTGTTGTCTGGTATAAATAATTTAAAGCTGACGCATTTTCAGTGCTTCTTAGCACCACAGGGCTCCACAGTTTTCTTGTGACACTGCCTGGCTTTCATAAAAATAACAGCAACAAAATTTTAGGATTAATGAAAATAAACAAGCCTGACAACCTACAGGGGCTATTACAAAAGCTATTTTGACAACATTATCTAGAGGCTGAGGAGAGCTCTTTAGCAATAAGAAGTACTTTTAGCCTCAGAAATCACTTCATTCTAGCATAGCCTACCCCTTCCAAAATTTTGGGTTAGGTAAGACTCTGAAATACCTAACATTAGAAAGATTATTTATTATTATTATTATTTGAACATGGGATAAGTATTATGCAATTTTAAATGCACAGCATTAAGGTTCATAACGTTACCTGAACATTGTGACTCATGGCATAGGTCTAAGTGCCATGCCTTATTCTTCCCCTATAAAGTGAATGCTATGATATTTAATTCTCCCACAGAAATAAGCTCATTCACAGAAATTCTATGAACCCTCCAAAGGAAAACCAGTGAATTTAATACCATTTCTTACATGTTCTGTTTATTACACCCCAGACAGCTGCTATTCTTGATTTGCTTCAGTTTCAGCTTTTTACATGGGTAAGACTTTTTCTCTCCCATGCAACCAAAGGTGATAAAATTTAGTATTTTTCTTTGCATTTGCAAACATCTTAGCTCAACAACTTTGTTCAGCTAATTTTTTCCCCAATGCAAGCCTGTTAAACTTAGAATCTATTTTACCTTCAGCTCAACCAGACAAAAAAGAAGATAGGTCCAGAATTACACAAGTAAAATTAAAAGTAGTTTTAGGCTAATGAACTTATAAAAAAATTAGAATCACCCAGAAGAAATAGAAAACATTTAAAAATACATTTAACAGAACTATAATTGAATAAATAATAATTTAATAAAATGCAGATATACAGATAGATATGAAATACACTCTGGAAAAGTTTAAAAGTAATTAAGTTTTGTACCATGTTTTTGACACAGAAGAAACTTACAACTGTAAATACTTAAACATCAATTAGAAATAGTAATTAGGACTAATAACTAACAGTTTAAGAGAGCCAGTGGAGCTGATGCTTAGAAAATCCATCTGTGATAGGTTCAGCTTGAAAACTGCACCACAAATTCCAAAGATTAAAAAGGAACAGAACGTACACAGCTTGAAGTGTCCAAACTTAAGGGAAAGGCTGGGAGCTGGGACTCTTTAGCCTGGAGAAGAAAAGGCTGAGGTGAGACCTTATCAGTGTCTGCCAGTATCTAGAGGGTGGGTCAAGGAAGATGGAGTCAGACTCTTCTCAGGAGTTCCCAGTGACAGGACGAGGGGCAATGGGCACAAGATGGAACATAGGAACTTCCATTTAAACATAAAACTTTTCCACCGTGAAGGTGACAAGGCACAGGCTGCACAGGGAGGGGATGCAGTCCTGTGTAATGTGCTCTGGGTGATCCTACTCTAGTGGGAGAGTTGGACTGTATGATCTCTAGAGGTCCCCTCCAACTCTGGTAATTCTGTCATTCTGTGAACTTGCAGGTGTTCAGTAAAGGATCAGTGTATATCACGCCATCTAACATTCTTACACCGTATCATAGTTTCCTCTTCTGTGGACAAGTCTCAAGCTCGTAGCATTTTCCCTTGCTGGGCCTGAAGCAGGGTAGTTTGATTTATTTAAAAGACAGATCTATAAATCTGTTTTCAGGGTTTTCCTTACAGTATAAATGAGGTACAATATCTGTGTGTATACAAATAAATAATTTCTTCATTGAAAGTTGCCACAGAGACACATAACTTACTACTGACCAGAATGGCAGCTCCTGTTGAAGTAAACAGGGCTGAGAAGACAAGATGATAATAGACCACGAGATTTAGAAACTAAATCTCATTAATCTACCTCTTTAATAAAACTCATTAGTTACACAGAAATTAAGTCAGTGCTGAATATTCCTCTGGGCTATTGTAACCCACTGGCTTCAATGGAGTTACCTCAGGGATGAATTAGCCTCTCAGTAACACTGAATCTCTCTGTTCCTGATAAAGCTTATCTGCCAGCATGGAGCTGAACAGGAGGACTGGGTCAATAACAAGCAATCTCTAACAGAAGCTGTTGTAACAACACTCCTGACCTAAATGAGGTGTCATAGAATATGTCCCCACATGCGTCACTGTCAGAGCTGCTGAAAAAGAAATGCAATTGTCAGAACCCAAACAAATTTTATACTAAACTGATTTCAAATGTCCCTTCAAATTCATCAGACATTTTTTTATATATACACAAAGACTGTTACAAGCTGCAATTCCTAACTTCCAAGTCTTCACAATGCCTTCTCTTTGCCAGCTGGTCATGTACATATCACTTAACACATAAGATTATTCTCTCATCTTGTCAGTGCCTTTTTCCTGGTGAATTACTCAGATACCTTCCTCTGCCCAGCATTTCTGTCAGCCTTATTAGGTCAGAAATATGGCATCTTCAGGAAAATAAGTGGCTTGATTTGGGCCAGGATAAAGGTAATTTTCTGTCTTGTACTTTTGCTTTCAGCAAAATCTCTCGTAAGCAGCTGCACTTGTTGAAATTAACAGCAAGTTTCTCAGACAGTGTCTGCTTCTGGGACTGATAAGACTCAATGTTTATAGTTACAGGCAGAGACTGGTGTGCAGAGCCAAGGACACTGCTCAGTTCTGAAGAACATTTTGCCCTCCAGAAGGAGAAAGGGAGTAAAAGGTCACACCTGCAGCCTTCCTTTGGGGAGGAATGGACAAGATAGATGGCCAAAATTGACCAAACAGAGTATTCCATCCCATACATGTCATTCTCAGTATAAATTTGAGGGATCACAAGGGTCAAACCCTTCCACTTCCCTTTCTTTGCCTGTCCCTGTTTGCTTCAGCATCCTGGGAGGATTCCATCTATTCCTCTGCCTGTGGTCCTGATCCATTCCAGCCTGGATCTGTGTGTTCCTGCCTCCAGCTCCCAACTGCTGCTGACTCCAGGAGTCCAGCCTGGACTTCCCCAGGGCTGCCCTGCAGCCTCGGTGGTGATGTGAGAGTTAGTGGAGGAAAGGGGGGAAGAATGTGGTAACAATTTTCCTGTATATTTGTATATATTTAGTAATTTTTCCTATTTATCATTACTACTTCATTAAAGTTCTATAGTTTAGTTTCCAACACATAAGTCTCTCTCCCTTATTTTCTCTCTTTCCTGTATCTGGGAGGGCAATTAACAGAGAGCATCTGGCATTCAGTTTAATTGTCAGGCCTGTGTTAAACTGTGACAATAAGACTAGACAAGATCAATCTTTTCAAAGGAAAACCTGACCTCTCTAAAAATACAAGTGAGAATCAAAAGCCAAAAGACTTTTTACCATAACCTCTGAAGTTTAATGTGATTTTATTCAGACCAGTTAATGTCCTTATTTAAGTAATGCTTACTCTGAAATCCAAGCCAAGAGCTCAGTTAAGTAGAAGAGTTTCCAATTCAGTCTATTTAATAAATACTAGAGCAAAAGGTACATTTTGGAAATAGTAGAGATACTGGAGCAGGGCTCCAGATAAAATGATTATGGAACGAACATTCAACTTCAAAACAAAGGTGTATGTTGTGTGACCTACCAGGCGGGTCACAACTTTGCTTCCTGCTCACTCAAGTGGTAAGAGCATTTACATCATGACATTAGGCCACTGGTCTTTCATACAAAGAAACAACAAATAAAATAGATGAAATGGGAGTGTGGGATCTAAACTACCAGAAGAAAAAGTGTCATTTATACTGTCATACAGATTGTAAACAGTTCTACTGGAGAGAGCTGTTCTAGGACAACTTGAAGCAAGGCAAGATCTGTGACTAGTTTTTCAAACCCTTTCCTTCCCACTTGTTATCTTGAAAAAACAAGCAAAAAAACCCCCAAACAAACAAAATCCAAACCAAACAAACCAAACACACACCAAAACCAAAACAAAGGCTACTGATTTGTATTAAAAATCAATAGATAAGGCTCCTTGAAAATATACCCTTATTTTTCAGAGTTCTTCTTCTGAAAGGAGTCTCAACACCAACACCCCAACAGCCCCTCAAAAGAAAACAAAAGGAAGAACATAGAACTACTGATGATGCATCACCTGCAGAAGGATTTCATTAGTACAGCAAGAGGGCCTGCCATTTCTAGGTCATGTGAGTGTTAATGTTAGCAGGAACTTTGCTTCAACTTTTTTGCTCTTTCTATATCTTAAAAGACAAAAAAATCACCTTGCCTGTGTGACTGACTCTAGCAGTAATAATAATCTTCCAACATTAAATTCTTACTAAAAACTGTATGAAGTCCAAGAGATTACTATAAAAGTACATCTTTTTCACCCCTATACCTTACTGAGAAGTCACTGCAGAATTTGCAGGATCCTCCAGAAAGATAACAGCACATTAAAAAACAAGAAAGCTGGGGAAACTTATCTACCAATTACCAAAGTCTGCACAGGGCACATGAGGTCAGCTTATACCCTTATGCCATGTGTCTCACAGCATTAATCTTTCTACAACACAAAGAGACGAAAGCTGCTGGGCAAACCTGCAGGCACCACAGCATCTCCAGCAGCATTTCAAGGCCACTGACACAGCACAATTAATCAGTGTGTGCAAAACGGTGTTCCACGGAGTCCTTCATCCCCATCTATGATCTATATCTCTTGCCCTTACAACTGTAGGGCACTCACATCAGAGTCAGATCATCACATCAGAGTCAGATCATCACATCAGCAGAGCTGCATTGGCTTCCAAATAATTTAGAAAAGTGAAGGACAATAGTATTAAGGAACAAACAGTATAAAGCAGAGATTCAGTTGTAGCTTTTTCTTTGAGAATTGGGCCTCAATGACCTTCCTCCCATGACATCCATCACACAGACTGCCCCTTGCCCACTCATGAGCATCTCTACCAGCTCCTCCCTGCAGTCTGTGCAGAGGGCATGCTACAAGCTTTTTTTCCTTTAAGAAAGGGACAGACTAATTGAGTTTGCCAGAAAGATACAGAAAAGTTACACAGCTTTCACTTAAGGGACCCTATAGCTAGTTATGATGACACAAGCTAGCTGATGATGACAAAAAACTGGAAGGATTGGCTGATGCACCAGAAGGCTGTGCAGACTTTCAAAGAGACCTGAACAGACTGGAGAGCTGGGCCAAGAGGAACCTAATGGAGTTCGACAAGAATTAGTGCTGAGTCCTGCACCTGAGGAGGAATAACCATGCACCAGTACAGATTTAGAGGTTGACCTGCTGGAAAGGAGCTCCATGGAGAAGGACCTTAGACACAGTAAATTATCCAGGGGACAGCAATGTGCCCTTGTGGCCAAGGCAGACAACGGCATCCTGGGGTGCATTAAGAAGTCTCCAGCAGGATAGATAGAGACAAGAAAGGCAGTCAGTAACTCCACCTTCTTGGTGTCCTCTGTCACCAGGGCACCCAACCCACTTATAACTGGGCCTATATTGCATCTAGTGTTAGTTTTTAAACTAAATGAAAATAAATCTTCCTGGAGTAAAAGTTATTTCAGGGAGTGACTAACTGCATTAGATAAGCAGCTTATAAATCATCCTCAGTTGCAGCGCCTTGGTATGAAGTTACAGGTGAATGCTATAGACTGCATTCCCTAATTCTAGTGCCACTTCTAAATTGTCTCCATCATTTTCATTGTTTTGACAACTGGCCTTATTGCCTCAATCTCTACCTTCATTTCTGTAATACTCAGTTCAGATTTCTAGTTGTTACTGAGTACTTGCTTCTGTCTACAAAGCTGACATTGAAATTACCTTTAACCTCAGATTATAACAAAACTAAAGTGGAGAATAATGGCAAAAATAGCACTGTTTAAAAGTAATAAGGGCCAGGTTATGTTTTAGATGCAAATGTAGTATTTCCTGGTAGTAAAAACATTAGAGAGGACAGCTCATTTGCACATGGTACATTTGCATGGTTTACTCCCAAGGAGCCAACTATTTAGACATAAAAAATAGATTAACATGCAAACTTACCTCCCTCAGTACAGAAGAAATAAGATCATGTCTCCATGTCATTGAGTTCTTAAAAAAGAGATTCTAACTTTTTTCCCAATATCCACCTATGTCAACTATCATGGAAAAAAAGTACAGGTAGCAAGCCACAGTAGTTCCACTGCTCTAAATCCACTCTTCCAGGCCCACATTTAGACTAAAAATTAATCATATGCTTGACCATTTCAGAGTTAGCTTATTCAAGCATTTAAGAAAACAACTAAGCAGAAAGACTAAACTTTGAAGCTTGGATCACAGTTATACAATCTTCCCTTTTGTACTCCAGCTGTTTTTCTGCGTCCCTTCTCTCTGTCAAGTACCTTCAGAGCTGGATGGTGAGACATTGTTCTCAGGAACAATCTTTCTGGCCTTCCTTCACAGGTTCAGCAACCTTTTCTCTCATGACTGATACTGGTTTAGGTTAAGAACTGATCATCTTTTCATAGAGAGACTAAGCAGGGGCCTTATCTGCCATTTCAGTAACATAAACAGGCATTTTTCTCCTGCTAATAATTATACAATCATAGAGTAATTTGGTTTGGAAAGGACCTCCTAAGGTCATCTAGTCCAACCCTCCTGCAGTAAGTAGGGACACCCTAAAATTTATTAAGGCCTCTATACATTTGCCCTAATATACAGAAAACTAAGTAAGATCCTAAATAAACTCCCTTTCCCACTTTTAAGTGGCTTTTTACTTCACCCACTGACAATACAACCACAGGAGAGAGGTAACAGACAAAGGAGAACAAACACACAAAAATATTTGCCTTACTCTTTCAAAGCAGTAACCAATGTCCCACTGCTTTCATAATCTTTGCTCTGTCAAAGGCCACTTATGTTTAACTAATTAAAAATAAAGCCAAGAAAGAACAAACCAGCAGGGTAAAAGAAAATTAGAAAAATAAAATAGATTTGGGAAGTACAAACAGAATGGAGTGAATGTGAAAAAGGGCTAACATGACTCATCAGTACAACTCCCATATCAACTAAAGAGATATTTTTGGATATAAACTTATGAATGAAACCACATTAAACAAATACTACCCTTGTCATTTTTCACTTATCATTACACCTTTTCCTGGAATTTTCCATAGCAGCTACACTTCAGTCTGCAGCCAATGTCTACCAGCAATTAAAAAACAAACAAACAAAAAACCAAAACGAAACAAAAAAACAAACAAAAAACCAAAAAAACCCACCAAATTTTTGCAGTAGTTCAACATACTCCTGTTAAGAGTAAATAACTGCCCGATATATTGTTTTTAGCAAGGTCATTTCTATGTAGCTGTCACTTCTATGTGTCCAAAAATGAACTTGAAATGAACACTTAAAAAGAAAACCTTAGAAAATAATTTAGTTTGGAAGATGTTTAAAGAATCACCAGCTCTTGAGCTGGATCGTGACAGTGGCCAAAACAGTAACCAGTGCAATACACCAAGACATATTAGTCTGAAATTATTAATTCAAATAGTATCAGCTTTCTTTTCAGGTTAAACCACACTGTAGCAGAACATAAAAACACTCCTTCTAATTCAAGCAGCTCAACACAGCATCTGCCATGTACAAGTTCAAAGCATTCATTCATGAACTCTCATAGTCAGTTTCACAGCATTGTTTCTACTTTTGGGGTTTAATTTTTCCTTTGTTGAATACTAGTTAACTTACTCATAAACCAGCATGAAACATCTTCAGCTATGGAACTAAGCCTCAAGATCTTAGACCACATTTAATGGTTGTACATCATGGTTATACCTTTTTCTTTTTAGGGGATTTTATTTCTTCAAAACCAACTTACCACTGCCTTGCTACGAACAGTATGGAGGAGAGCAACTCCAGATTTTCACCAACAGATCAGAAAGAAGTGGAATTTCATTTTACAATGACTGGTCTTGCATATAATGAAATGCCAAAACTAGGAAGCTAAATTCCTATTAACAATCAATACTGTCCAACAAATTTATCACTATGTGAGCTGCAAGAGAACTCAACAATATGCTGGGCCCACACACTGCCATTCTTGAGCAGAAGATCAAGGACAGAGTACCCTCTGATGACTGAGGTCAGATGAGCTTCAAACCATGTTACCAGATTAGCTAATGGGCAGAGACTCCAAACTGCCAAGGTTTTACTAAGTGTGAAACCAATTCTCAAAGTAACAAACCCAGCACGTTCTCACTTTCAGAGCACGTAACACTGTAACGTCAGACAACCAAAAGTGCAGCTGAAAACTATCAGGAAGGAGTGGTCTGTTGACATTCTCTGAACAATTTGTGTGAGTATCACCATGGCTTGGCTTCACAAATGCTTCACTGCTTAGATGCCAGAACAGCTCAGAAAGAATAGTTTTATGAAAGCCACCATTTCGGAGTAAGTAATACAGCTCATAAATTGGTGTTATACTAGCAAACCAAGCCAGACTATCACAGCAGGGCTCTTAATTGAAAACAGCAAATATTTTTAAAACTAGACATTAAATCCATGCCACCCTTAAGATTTTGTTTCTGCAGTATTACCCATGTTTCATTCAAGTAATATGGTTTAGGCTTACCTTGATGGCTTGCTCACTGATTAAGTTCTGATTATATCAGGTGCTACTCCTTGAAGATCCTCAAAATTAATTTCAGGGTCATTTCAACAAGGTCTCAACAGTAAGACTAAAAGAAATAACAAAAAGCTACTTAGAAGTCTCATTTTTAGGGACCACAACCTACATAAAAAGGTAACAGTTTCAAATACAACCCCTCCTATGAAAACACAAGAATAAAAAGAAAATACACACAATCCTGTAACAATAACTTTTGCCCATATTTATCTAGAAGGTTAATTCATGTTCTTATGATGTGGTTTCAAACAGAAGGAAAAACTGTAGCAACCCACAAGAAGTATTACACAACCAATACTCTACCAAAGTTCTCAAAATTTTCTTGTCCTAATCCCAATTTCTTATTTATGAAAGGTAACCTAAACTATATACAATTTGCTAATTAGAAAGAAATGAAGCTTTTTCTATGGGTAGAGGGGAAAAAAATTAAAAGAAATCAATGCAGTTTCTCTCAAAAATTAAGGACTTTTCTTGTCTCATGAAAAAAGAAAATAATTCAAGTACTCATAAAAATACAAATAAAGTTTTACAGTCACAGAATTTTCCAGCCAAAATCCACAATTGGTTGATTCAGAACTGGTTTATGGCCAAGTATATTGGTAGACCCTTGCCTAGAACTACATTTTAGATTTTGGCTTTTGGTGACAAGCCATCTCTACTTTCACACACCCCAAAATAACCTAGGCCCTAGATCTGGATTTATTACTTGCTTCTTAGGTTTTGCTTCAGAGCTCCAGCTATATGAAGTGCTACTGCATGCACAATTCTGCTCCTTTTTAACAACAGAATCAAAATAATCTATTAGAGCACCAAATCTGTGTGCCAGCCCTTGTTTGCACAACCTTAGACTGCCTGCTGCAGAGTAGATGAGGAATGAAGAAATAGCAAATGTCTGACCCTGATATTACCTTGAACTGCTCCTCTGGTGTCTGGGTGCAGCAGCACACAGGTCAATTTCTGCTGTGCTTTAACACTTCCAGTGAAACAGACGAGCAGTCGGTCCCACCACAAACAACATTAGGCAGCTTCATGGCCCTTACGTGACAATTCGAGGATTTAAATTAAAATCAGTATTTGAGGTAGCTAAAGTTGTATCTGTTAAACAAAGGTGGGAACTCCACGATGCATCAGTCACTTATCAGCTGCATTTTCTCAAGCGACACAGCATTTCACCTGTGCTTACACACGTTGTAGCGTGAAATTGCAATTTATTTACCATGTTTGGAGGGTTATTTTTCAGTTCTTCTGGTGAGCTCTTCTGTATGAAGCACACAATGTGGTTTCTCTGGCCCTGCAGAGCAGGTCCTCCCCCATGCCGTCCCGCGGCCCTGCGCTGGGTGAGGAACTTCCTCCGCACCCTCCTGCACCCCTCACGTATTACCTGGGGCAGCCACAGAGCTCACCGAGTGTTTTCCGTCACCAGTGGACAAAACCCACAGGGCAAGGCAGTTTCAGGGTCTTTCTACATAAACCAACAGCGGGCTGCCAGTATCAACGGAGCCTCTGGCAGAGAACGGAGCTCAGCTTCTCCGTATCACTGCTCTGCCTTCACACCTCTCCCTGAGGGGAGCGGCTGCCACCTGCTGCTCCGCACGCGCTGCCTCAAGCAGCCTCCGCGTGCTGCAGGCGGCACAGCCCGGGCGGACACCGCCGACCTTCACCCATGGCTGTCCGGGGCTGCTCTCTGCTCTCATCAGCCGTGAGGCTCCCCGGGCTGCCGGGCAGGGTGAGAGAGGGGAAGCGGGAAATGGGAAGCACGAGGCACCGCGTGCCCACCTCGACCGCCCCCCTGAGGCTTTGTGTGCAGCGCCCTCAGCCCCTCAGGTGCCCCCAGCGCCCTCATCAGCTGCCTCCTCCCCTCTTCTCCACACCCGGCCCTGCCAAGCTTCCCCTCCACCTCATGGCAAGCACTTCCCTCTGCGGAGCCCTGGAGCCCCCTGTGGCGTGGCTGAAGGCGGAGATGCTTTGTAGCCCCGACAGGAAGGCGGCAGATAGTAACACATGCCCTGCAGCTAACAGGGCTGTGTGGGGTTTGAACCGAGGCGCCCCCCTAGTTATTTAGAAATGAAAGTGCTCCTGACGTCGGTGCCACCCGAAGAATAAACCTTCCCTCTCTCCACAGTGGTCTCCCACAGCAGCACTGCACAGGAAGGGCCGTGCAGCTTTGTCCCCACTATGTCAAACTGTGGATTGAGGCTCCAAAGCACTTTTTCACTGGAGAGTTGTCCTGTGGGGATAAGAGCTCCAGCAATTAACCTGAGCTTGCAGAAGTCGCCAAGTGGAAAGGTAAATGCTTATTTATATCTCAAGCTTGCAGATAAACAAGTAGCCACCTGGCAAACAGATCTGCCACAGCCTTAGAGGTAGAGTGCTCAGGAGTACATCTTCGTGCCTCATTTCTGGTGGAAAAAATCAGGTTACTTTTAGACAGTTCAGTAAGAGCTAGCATTGGCGGTATTTCAGATCTTCTGATATGCCATTGCTGTCCCCTCCATCCTCTACAATTGCCATAGAATAATCACTGAGAGGCCCAGAAGTGTCCCAATTAAAAATTAAGTTCTTAAATTCTGCACAATCTGTGCCCAAACTCAAACAGAATAAAGTCTCATTTGCTGAGCTTGTTGCTGACAGTAGCTTTCTTGGTAACTTGTTCTGTTCTCAAACTATGATACAGTTTTGTTTTATTTACATCCCATTACACAACGTTTTGTCTTTAAAGTAAAGAGCAGAAACGAGGTGAATACTCTGGGTATGGTCATACAGCTCCATCCAAGAGGGCATATCTTACCATTTTTATTGCTCTTGCTATTGTCAAGTTTTCTCATTACTGGAAAGTTCCATACATTAAGTGTAGTTATGCTGGAGGCCCTTAGAATTTACATTCAGTTGATGAGATCTACTGCACTGGAGGAGCTAGAATAAAAATTCAAGTGTCCTTAGACACTGCAGCATGAATAGAGAATAAGATATTGTCAGAGAAAGCAATGCCAAGTTTTAGCAGATACATTCTGCAGTTTCTCCTTTTCTTGCATGCTGTGTAGCACATTGAAAAGCTTGAGTGCTACTTTGGAAGTAGATTCCTCCCTGTGCTTTTCATCTGATCCAATTCAGATGAAGGAATTGAGTTACAGCTGTTCACATTTTCTTTTAAGCATATGCACAAGGGACAAACAAGAATGTTTATACAATTTGCTCACTGTTGGAAAAGCAGTTGAGGTTTGTTGATTTAGTCTTTTTCAAGACAAACTAGAACTTGATTATATAGCCAGAAGTTGCCACCTTTTACTTTCTTAGTGTTGGACATGATATTATATGGGAACTAACTATAAAACAAATGTTTGAAAGTTAGTCAAGAAAAGAACTGCCTGTTACTACATCATCCAGTAACTCAGACTTGTGGTGTTGCATTTGGAGTAATTTCTGATTTTAAATTGAATATCAATTGTTCACTTTTAACTCCAAAATTTGACTCAAAAATTGGCCCAACCTAGCAAGATGACATCTGAGTCTGACCTATGTGAGCTCTACTGTCTGCATGAAATTTGTACCCTAATGCAGGAGGTTTGGACTCTATATATGAGTGTTTGTCATGAGTTTCTTTGATGATGCCAGTATACAGAATTACTTGGATATCTGGGGCTAAAGCATGTCTAGTTCTGTAATTACAAAGGTGAGGTCGATTTCTTGGCCAATTTTGGTATCAGTGAAATACACCTTAAAGCAATAGAAATGTCAGCATCAAGAGAAGGTCAACTTTGCTAAAATATGTAAATGTTTTCCTCTAACCCTTTTATCTGTAGGACTATTGACTGTTTTTTTTTTTTTCCTAAGGTGCCTCCTCCGCTTCTTAGAAAATTTTCTAATGAAAGCCCAATTTAAACCCATTATTAAGTTTCCTTAAAAGTACTGATGGGCAAGTTGGAGCACCCAGGATTTGATTGTGGATATATGGGTAGTAACAAGATTGTAATTAGATTTTGATACTTAAGCCTGGTGCGAGAAGGGTCAGTCTCTTAATCGTGTTAGACTTTGAAGAGATTACAGTAGTGACTTTTTCCTCCTTACAGACTATGCACTGGGAGCTGCCTCTTTAACTAGATTGTGACACTAAATGTAACTTGAAAAATGCTGGCACATTGCTGTATTAGCTATAAAATCACACACACAAATTTATTCATTTTGTAACCCCACAGCACTGAACTGCATATGAAAAAGGGCACCCCTCACATACTCCTACTAGAATAAACTCTTGGCATAATCACAAATGTCCAATTAAACAAACATTGTGAATTCTAACAGGATTTATTCCTTCTGCAGACTTCACTGACAGAGGCAAATTAACACAGAAATAAGACTACCTCTAATTTCATCCTCCTGGTAAGTTTTCTTTACATCAGAAGCAACAGGAAAAAGCATCTCTGTCACTTTTACTGACATTTTTGTTCTAACATTGTGCAAAATTAGGGTTTCAGGAAAAAAAACACACCATGCTTGGTGTTAGAAGAAAGTTAAAGGGAAGAGCAAAAGTGAAGGGTATAAATCCATGGCCTTAGAGGGAATGTGGTCTAAAACTTGCAACTTGGCATTCTCACCACACATATTTGTCCTTCCTCCACTTCTTCTCCAACAAGTGCTAGTCTGTACAGCCATGAGACACATTTCAAGTAACTAGATCTGTCTTACACAGTTTTCAGTAGCAACAGTGTTTATGTATGTACATTAAATATTGACACATGCTATAGATCAGAGGCTGTTCCTTGGAATCATCTCCCTGATTTAAGGTTACATCCATGGACGTCAAGGAGCTTTCAAAGTGAAAGATCTTTAGGAAAGAGTAACCTGCTTTCTCCAAAGCTGACATTCTGGGGTGCCATTGTACCTAAGGTACAGTCTGTGCAGGAAGCCAGAAGGAGTTCTGTGTATGAGGCAGAAGGTGGAAACATCAGTTTGATTTAGTTCTGTTAGGATTTAGCCATACTGACTTAGAAGGCAATGTTATGAACACCCTCAGTATGCATTCCTAAGACTGATTGTACAGATTACTGGGTTGTACAGATGCTAAGGTGAACACCTCTGTGATACTCAGTTATGTAGATTTTATGCCAGTTTCAATTACTGACATAACAGCTGGCAGAAAGAAAAAAGTAAATGAAGGGAATGTTCTGTCCCCAAGTGCAAGGAGTAAATCGTGCCTGTTTAAAAGGAGTTGTTTTTAAAACCTGTGGAAAAAAAATTCAGTGTAGAAACTGAGCCACTCTGGGAACAATATAACTGCTAGACTTTGCTCACAGCTGAATCTTACACAGCTTTAGCTTTATCTTTAGCTTTAGTGTGTGAAAAATGGGGTCTGAGAGTTAAACTGACTCCCCCTGAGAGGCCTAAATTAATCTGCTTTTTTATTTTCAGTATGTTCACTTCAGTTGGCTGGCCTGGTTGACCATTATTTCAATAAGCTTTGGAGGTGAAAAATATCTCCATAAATGCAAGCAAGTTGTTGAAGATGGTAATGTATGGAGCCCAACTAAACACATGTTTATGAAAAATAGAGTTGAAGTAGCTCTGACAAGAAGAGTTGTGCTAGTTTAAAGTCCATAAACAATGAACAGGGCCATGCTTCACCCCACCACAGCTGGTCTCTGAGGAAGCTAATTGTACTTGTCCTTGAAAGAGAAAAGAGCAGATAAGCCACAAAGGGTTACATTGTGGGAACAGCTTGTGTGGACTCTGGTGAAGGACATGAAAGGAACCAACTAAAAATATATAAAGTCCTGATTGTAGCCAGCTTATTTTGATGGGAAATATTTACATGTTCCATTGAGATCTATAATGTTTCTGTAGTGAGTTTCTTTTATTTAAAGCCTCAGCAATTGATTCCTTATTAAGTGTTTGGGGTTGTTGTTTGTTTTTGTTTTTAATGTAATGGAAAGAAAATCAAGGTATTTAATCATAGCTGTAAGTTTAAAAGCAGAACAAAATTAATTGTTACACTTTGGAAGTTGTTTCAGAGGTTTTACAAGAAAATCCTATGTATTCATCTATATAAATCAGGCAAGTGTGAGGAAATACCACATTCATATTACTTGCTACCTTGTTACCTTCATATGTATACATACCTCTATAGATATAATCCATATACCTTGGTATATATACTCCACAGAGTAAGTCTTTAATTTAGCATTTATGCCTCTCAATTTTAAGCTGTAATTCTTCTGATCCTAACTGTTGCCTGCAGATTGAGTGGGTCTTCTGTAGCAGTAGTAGTTTTCTGACATCTGAAAGAACCAGCCAGAAATGAACTCCTACAAACAAGAAATTGAGGAATAATAATCAAGACTTTGAGTTATTTCTTTTTATGTTTCCACAAATTGTTTTTTCATTTCCATGCCCTGCTGACTGCTGGTTTTGCCTCTTTTTTGATGCACAATGCAAATGACTAAGTTGTTAGAGAGGGACCAGACATCTTGAGCATAGGCAGTTGCATGCTCATCACACACAACTTGGGAACTGCCTGCGTAAGTGAGAGGGTGGAGAGAGAACTTGGGGCTGAAGTTGGAAGCCAACCAGAGACTCCATTTCAGTTGTCTGCCCCCTGGCAGGTGCACTCTGTTCAAAGAGCTGCCTGAGCTAGGAATTTAGTGGGACTGTGATGGGAAATTGCCTCAAAAATCCTCTCACCTGCGCTATACATGAGGGGACACCTCTCCTCAGGGCAAAGCGGCACTTTCGTACTGGCAGCACCCGGGGCCGTGCCCGTGCAGAGGGGCGATGACTCCAGAAGGGAATGAGAACGTTTGAGGTCCGGAGCACGGCGGGAGGCGGCTCCTCGCTTCCCACGGGAACTCCGCAGGAGCGAACATTGTTACGGATGACGCAGATGAGAAAAGGAGAACGGGGTACGGGGCTGTATTGTTTAATAGGAAGGTTTTAATTTATCACCTGTAGCTTCCTACCACCGGTGCATCCCGCAGCCCCGTTCGGGTCGGAACCGGGCCCATTCCCCGCCGCGCCCCACGCAGCCGCTGGCAGCCGATAGCGCGCCCTCTGGCGGCGCTCCCCGGGCACGGCAGCTCCGGCGGGATGCGGGGTGTGGGGGGGAAGCGGAACCACCGGCGCTGGGCTGGACCGGGAGTTTCCTGCAGGTTAAAGATAAAAGCACAAAGCGACATCTTTGTGTTACGGCAGGATTTTTTTAATAACTCGCTAATTATTAGCGATACCATAGAGGTTTTAAGTATAATTCTCTACACCCAGATACTAAAAGCTTAAATCAGCTTTGTCGCATTGTGTTTAAATTGCAATGTTGTTCTTACCAAAAATAAGTTTTAGAGGGAGAGAAATTGATGATTGAAATTGTCCAGTCCCCCTCACTGAAGCTGTCTCAACTAGAAATTCTCATTAATGTTTTTCTTACACAATCTTTTCCACGCTGCTTCATTTTCACTGACCTGCACCACTTAACTTTGCACTGACGTAAGATAATGCTCCGAGGAACCCATTTTGAATCTTCTATATATGGAGATGTCGTACATATTGAGAGCTTGTTAAATCCTTAGGGTCCACACAATGCTGTATTAGGTTTTTAAATTCACAAGGTACAATCACTTCTGAAAACCTAACTTCATGCATCTGGAAGGATATTCACTTGATTTGATGTTAAAACATAATGAAGCCACAAAGAGGTTACTTTGGTCAGATAGCATGAAAGTCCTCTAGTGAGGTGGAGTTACATCACTGAAATACATAAAATTTCATAACTATATATATTTATGAGCATGTTTATACTAGAAGTTTACATTTGGTAAAAGAAAGTTAGACCTACAGGAGTCTGAGCAAAAAAAGTTTCTGTAAACTTTTTTTACTGCTTCTACAGAATGCTTGAAAATAGGTAACTATCATGATTGCTTTACACTTCTGTCCTAAAAATATGTAAAAATGATCTCTCTACAAACAGCACAGTACTTACAAATAAGCAAGCTTTATTCTTGCATTTGGTTTTAAAATGTGAGATTAATTTAGTTTTGAAAACCAAAAAAAGCACAAGACTTGTTTAAAAAAAATTAAAACTGTCCAGTGGAGAGCACACCCTAGAGTTGCTTCCTGGCTGCTGTTTTGCAGGAATCTTGCACACACCGGTACCATCCAGGTCCCATCAGGTCTGTCCTACTTCACAGAGGAGAAAAACTTTGGTGGTCTTAACTATAAACTCTTATAATGTGTTATGGGATCCTTACTTAAGATAACAGCCTGGTAACTCTCCAGATTTCATTCTCTAACAAACTGGCCATGCTGTTATCAATGAAACAACATGGAGCACTAACCCCAGCACAGCTGACAGAACTGCGTGCCAACTGGCAAGAACACCTGGGGCAGGGAAACCTGTCAGTCCCCACCTTTATTCCCATACAGGGATGCATCCCACTGAGGCCAGCTCACACGTCCCCTGTACAGGAATACTGCTTAGACAGACAGCTGGAAATCTTGAGCAAATCTACCAGCTCCTGTGTGTTTCACGGTCTATGGGTACCAAGCTCTCCCTGGCTCTTGCATATGATATTAAGACCACACCAGGAGCTTTACTCACACCACCAGGCTGCTTTAAAGACCAAGCTGGCACCTCCACAGTGCAGAACAGTGTAGATCTGATTTGCTGCAGGAATATCACAGGAATTCTGTGCAGGGAAGGAGAAGTGGGGGTTGCCTGCCTGATTAACCACAGCACACAAGAGTAGGTTCAAAGTGTATGCAACATTTTATTGAAAAAATACGAATGTTCTGTACATAAGGTACAACTCAATGGGCTTGATAAAATCTCCAGAAGCTTATCAGTTAATATATAGGTCTTCTTTTCTTCTTTTTTCCTCTAAGGGCATAAAGCATACAATGAAGCAGCAGGTCCCCTGTACTTGTGCAAGTGCAATCCCATCGCTGTGTGTGCAGCATAGCGCTGGCTCTACAGACAGGACTCCAACATGCTCAATGTACTTTGATGGATGGTCTGCAAGAAATTTAAAGCATGGAAGAACTGCACACGACTGGCCATTCAATCCGCTGATGACTCTAAATTTATAGTGAGATCTGTTGTCCTAAACAGTCTGCATCTGCGTATCCAATATTTCTGACAAATAAATACAAAAATAAATAGGGATCTGGTCTCACAGAACCTCAAGTCTCAGAAGCAACACAATGTGTAGCAAGCTACATACATATTTTCAACTATATCAACATAATTTATTTAAATCTCTATCAATAAATGTATTAAAAGTATAAATTCTTATCCAATACTGCAAGTTTGGTTCTGGAAATAAACCCAGAAAAACAAAGCTTTTTTCAGTTCTTTCTTACAATTTAGTGTGCTTTTTAGAAAATGCTTTATAGCTGAACTTCAGCAGAAACTAGCTGCTATATAATGTAATTCTATTTCCCAAACCTAATATAAAAAGCATTTAAAGTCTTTTTACAGTAACTGGCTTTCATGTCCTAACTTTACATACAGTTACTAAAAATAGTGCACATAGCAGTGCTGACTAAAAATAGGTTTAGTGTTAAACTACATGCACAAATGCTGGAGTACCAAAGCAGAAACTGAATAATGTGGCAGCTTCATAATTAATTTAGGTTGCTAATCAGATGGTGTAGCAATACTGCAATCCCAAAAGATATGTATGTTGCAAATGAAAAGACAATGAACAGGACTGGATGAGGAGAAAGGCAAAAAACCTTTTTTTCTTCTCCATTTAAAACTGGAATGTCTGTTATCACCAAGAAGGTAAATGTAGACCAGCGTTACAAGGTTCTAATAAATCAGGAGTAAATTGTGATGACTTCTCGGCCACCTCCTCTGACAAGTAGCACTCTCTCCAGACCCTCAGTCAAGACTTCAAGGAACTCCATGTCTATTTTGGTAAAGTTAAGGATAAAAAGTAACAAACCCAAAACACTCAGTGCTTATCCTCTGCAGACAAGACTGAAATCAAACCTACAAGGCTTCCAGAGCAAATTTTACTTTAATCACTTACCACAGAACAGCCATGAGCCAGTGCCCTGCACTCAGTAGATGCTTTGTCACATACTACAGCTTGACAGCATTTATGGCAAAACAAATTCAAGAGCACAGACCAAAGAAAGATATTGTATGTGCACCAGGCCTTGCCTGAAAGGATACAGTTTTCATCACCATCAGTATTCTTTGGAGGACCAGGCATGTTAAGGAGAACAAGTCTGGCATCATGGGATCTATTTACAATAACTTCATTTAGCTTCACTGCTGTGTGCATTCTTCGGACATTAGACTGGTTCCTGTAGAAGAAGCACATTCAGACTTAAGGTTAGAAACCTGCCTCTGAAAACTGAATTATTAAAAAGGCCTTATTAAAAGCATATCTTTGATTTCCTAAATACCTTGTTAATTGTCAACACACAGAATTTTTTTTCAAACTTAGTGATGAAAAAAAAAAAAAAAAAAAGAGATTTTACTGAGTTCTTAAGGTGCAACTTATCTCCTGGTTTTAAGATCTCTGGAGTCAAGAGTCCACCTTACAGAGTTATACATCTCTTCAAAAAGCCTATTTTATAAAGATGATTTAGCCTTGCAAAATAAGTTAAAATGCACTTGCACAAGGGGACATGCTCTTTCACTATGGACACCTGTGGCTGCAGAGCCTTCCCTTCTGCAGCCCTCTACAGATCCCCCTGCTCACACAGCAGCACAGACCATGCACCTTTCTAGATTCTGTGCTAGAAAAGTTTCTCAGAGGCTTCTCAGAACCAGGCAGAAGGCTGGCACCATTATGCTCAGTCCACACTTCCCACAAGTGCACTTGTCTGTGTGTTGAACAGCAGCTGACCTCTCCAGAGGAAGTTTGGTTTCCTAGATTTGTAGGCTGGAACACAGCCTATGTAAGACCACGTAGATCAGCTTATGGGGATTTTAACCTTTTTAACCTTTCCTTCAGTTGGGCACTATTCAACCTCTCTGGCTATATACAAGAAGCACTTATGACCCAAGTATCCTGAAAATCTCAAACACTTTCAAATCTGAGCAGCCACTTGGTTCAAAAGTTAACACAAAGAAGGGAACAGATGCAAGCATGATCTCATAAGCCTCTGCTCCTTATGAATTCCAAGCTAACAGAGGCAACAGGATTATTATTCAAATATATCAGCACAAAGGAACAACAACTCATGCAGGAACAGACTGGAAAGTATCCCTTGGGTACTCTGAGCCAGGGAATGTTTCCTTATTATAGGAACCAAACCACTATTTTGGTAATGTACAAGGAAAAACAATACAGAAATAGACTCATCAAAGGAAGAATATATTTGCAGCTCTTAGCACTTCCACTGGCCTTCTTTTCCTTCATTTTAATATATTAAAAACAAGTATTAGAAACAAATCAAATATGAGACTACAGTTATGCTATCTGTACTTTACATTTCATGAAAAAGTCTGGTAACATAGTTGCTCTTTTGAATACTTAAGTTTTCAAAGTCATATTTTGTATCTAGAGAAAACAGAAGATACCATGGTACGAATAATGTTCATTATAGTAACAGCACAGTGTATCCACTTCAAATTACCCCTCTCTTATTTAATGTTCTTATTTAATTTAGAGCAAGGACATCCTCTGTCTTTACCATGTCAGCTTCAGAAAGCCTGGGACAACAGAGAGGCCAGACTATGTCTACAGGAAGTGAGGAAGAAACCAGCACCAGAAACTGTATATATACTGTTAGTAACTATGTTTAGTTTTGGAAAACTAATTGAAAACTAAAGGTTTGCTGTTCTCTATAGTAACATTTACAATTGGCATCTCCCCAACAATTTGAAGGTAGGTGTAGGCTATAGGAAAGTATTTAGTGTCCAGAAACTGCTAGAGTTAACATCATAGCAGTGTTGTGGAACAAGAGCTCCTCTAAATGAATCATGTTTCCCAGCTGTTGTGTCATATGCTGCTTCAGAAAATGGGGTCAGACTTGCAATTGTTTTCTATCCTGACTTAGTTCTTGTCAGGGTAAGTCTCATAGTTTGTTACAAGCTATTTATAATGATACTTAGTATAAGTGGCTAATCCTGCTCCCTTTAAAAACACTAAGACTGCTCAACTCTAACTCCTTTTCTTCCAAAATTACATATTGTTTTTCTGCTTCTAGTTGAGAAAATGAAGTCTTCCCTCTCAACCATCTTAATGTACTTCTAAGTGAAATAACAAACTTACAAGTTTTCCCACTCTCTGAAAGCATGGAAGAGGAAAAAGTACAGGTAGTTAACACCAAATTCAGCAGAATTTCTACAGTATATAGACTATGTATTACTGATCCTAAACCAAACTGGAATTCTCAGTGACTCACTAGGTAGAGAAATCTGGAACTTTGCCAAGTATGCAAAGCTGACTAGGTGAATGCTTAGGTAAGATGTAGTACAAAGAGGTCATGGGAGATTCACACCCTTTTATACAAAGCCACAGACTTTTAGTTCAAGCCATTCAAAAGGGGTACAAAACATGGTGATGCTAAGGCTGTTACTACACATCAGTGCTCCTTCAGCAGCATGTCTGTCTTAGAGGGTTTCATCACACACTTATTCTACTCACAATCATTCATCACCATCTCCACAGCTTCTTCCTTGCTGTGTTAAACATTCCCACTACACATTAGATAGTGAAATTATGCCTTTTTTTAAATTCTGATTAGATCAGTGAAATTATCCACCTGGTTTAACACTGTGTGGTTTCTTGAGGTATTTGAGAGACAGAAGGGAAGTTATAAAAAGGATTTAGCAGCTCCAACCTACAATTAGACTATACCAAGTAAAATGTTGAGGGATGTGAGCCACATTTTAACTGGGAAGAGATTCCTCAGGAGGCTAACTGCTGTCTTTTCAGTAGTCAGGTCTCAATGTTTATTGCACAAGTCAACCAAGGGCTAGGAGACAAAAGATCATAAAAGCACAGCATGTCTAAGAGTTCCAGGCTGTACAAGCTGTTGACTTAGACAAGACTCACGGCTTAATGCTGATGAGATCTCTAAAGCTCCCCACAGCACTGCCTCGGTTTCGCTTCTCAGCGTCACATTTCTCTTTTGTCCAGGTCATCTGGATGTTCTCAGGAACTGGGTCCCCCTCATCTTCTTCATCTGAGTAGAGGCTCTCTAGACGACCTACTGAATGTCTGTCCTTTACCAGCTGAGCCTAGAGGGCACACAAATGACAAGATGAACTCAAAAAGAAAAAAGTGAGACTACATTATACATTCTCTATACATTATACATCCTGTTCAAGCAACAAAAGACATTTTGTTCCATTGTATTGTTTGTTTTGTACAGTCAGTTTAGCATTTTGGTATCAGGCTTCTGCCTTAACCAATAATCTTATATTCAAAAATGATTTTCAGCAGTTTAGATGAGTGTTAGCTGTGCAGGAAATAATAGACAAGTCTGACTGAAAATCAGTCAAGTCTGGATCAAAACTGACAACAAAAAGAACTGGACAAATACAAGCAGAAAAATTACATTATCTGTACCTTTCACAGCCCTGTCCTAACAGTCGAAATTGGAATGGAATATTCAGTAGGAAAACAGGATATACTATAAATTGAGACAAGCCCCAGACATTCCACATAAAGCAAAAACAAGGTTAAGAAAGGGTTGAGACTTACATCCTCAAGACATCTAGTGTCATTTACATTGCAAAGGGGAACACACAAATCATTCCTACAGCATATACACTTCCACTGTTTTGCCTCCAAACAAATAATTTCTAGCAATGCTTTGCAAATATAGCCAGGCCATTCAGTGACTCCATGCAATTTTGGGAAACAAAAATCTACACTAGAAGTATTTCCTTACATCTTGAGAACACTGGAGTTAAATTTAAGCAGCAGCTATATAAAACACTAGCAGGAAGGTACTTTGTTGTCCACGACAGCAGTCCATAGCAATCAACCACAAATGACATACCTCCCTTTCCCTCTCTGTTTTTGTCAGCCTCATTTGCCTCAGCATCTGAGATCTCTGCTCCATCATAAGAGTTCTCTCATAAGTGTATGCTGAGATATCACTATTGTGCTGCAGAAATAAGAAAATATTGTGCTTGCAATCAAACCATAAACAAACATCACCTTTCACATCATATTGGGAAAAACAGGCACAAATCCCTTACCATTTCTACCACTTCTACCTCTGCCTCTATTCGGAGTTGATAGAGGAAAGTAGCCAAGTCCTTTTTCATCTGGATGCTGTTATCATCCATCTGAGCTACAGTAAAAATTCTCATTTTGCATTTTCTCCAAACCTGGTGAGAGAATGCAAACTCTCAGTATTTGAACCAATAACATTTTGCTTTATGACACAGACACTTGTCAATATATCCACTTTTGTTTATCCATGCAGGCTCTACTACCGAACCTCATTTCTTTAAATTAAACACATACACAAGTAGTTGGGTGACAAGCATTCTCTGGCTAACTCCTTACTTTGTGCTGTTTGAGGAGAAAAGGAAGCAACATCAACATGCCTCCATCATGCACAATCCACCACACATCAATGTTGCCTTCATTGTAGCGCTCGTGGTTGCTGGGGTAGAAAGAGACATTTTTGGGAACCAGCAGAGCCAGGTGGGCTGCAGTTGTGCACCGAACAGTACCTGCCCAAAAGGGGAAGAACAGTTACTTCCAATTCTGCAAGAGTTATCCATGGTTTAAAAAAAAAAAACAAAACCCAGTTATTCACTGAGCAAATGCCATCAAACTGTGAAAGTCATTGTTTGCATAAAGAAAAGTATGTACAGCAAGGCAGGCATGGACAGGTTAGACCAAATGACATAGCCAGGACAAAGCAGACTTACAGGAACATAAATCCTACTTAATGTCTGAAATAAAAGCATCTGCTCTGCTTGAAGTTGACTTTCTTAGCTAACTGGACCACAGGGGACAGAGAGGGCTATAAGCAAGGAGAGTATTAGCTCCAGCACTAAAGAGAGATTGTTAGGTTAGGACCTTTGAAAAGACAGATTATCTAGGGAACAAATTATAGTTTGCCATAAAAACAGTCTCTCTCAAGTCCATAATTTCTAATAATGTATTAGACAGATGATTTTTAGCTGCCAGCTTAAAATCTGGAGATATTACCTGCCAGAAGTGGCATTTCAAACAAAGCAGTTTTGTGAAAAAGAGCAGATTTACAACCAATACTATACAGAACAGATTAAAAACTAAAGAGTTTCACAACGATTCTGTTAAAATCCCCTGTGTGTACCATTTGTGCAATACACATCTCTGTTCACAATGTCTGACCACACAGAACCTTTAAAGCTCACCTATAAATGTCTTCCATGACCTTGGATCTTCACTTTGTCTCCAGCCATATGGCCATCCCAAAACCACAGTATTATGTTTCATGCCACCCAGTCCACAGGACTGGATCAAGTGAGCAATTCCTTCTCGAACTTTATTGGCTACAACCACTTGACAAAATCCTTTCACCTTCTCAATGTCCATCATATGCTTAATAGTCTGCAAGACAGACAAAGGAAAACCTCACAACTAAAGGGAACTCAAGTATTTCTCTATCATGTGATTACAGTGTGAATTCCCAGTTCACATGTCCTTAGGTAAAACACATTTCAAGGCAAAGCTCTGCTCACCCACTAATTGTGAATATTTGTTTAATATACACAATTCCCTTCCAAACATAATTATTTCTAACAGCTTAAGAAAAGGTCTCTAGTTTGTGCTACAACCACTTACTTATAGTAGCACTTAGAAGTATCTGTGTTACTGACTCACTTAACATTTTCTAATCCTAAAACTCTAGTTTTTTAAGCCCAATTTTAATTAGCTTTGGATTTACAGTTTCAGATTTCTATGTAACATGTTATGTTATCGTATTCAATTTACATACATAAGCACCAACCCTCACCTTTGAAGAACACCATGCCCTTTATTTGTTTAAAAACTGAACAAACCTGGTCAACACATAGGCCTATGAATTAGTTTTCCTTTATAACAATGTTTGTGTATAAAAAGCCTCTGGAGAGGAAAACACTGTTGTAACAGTATTGCTACACAAAAGTATACAGGGCTACAATGTCTTGTTTATATGGTTAGGAGGATGAAATGATTTATTAACAAATTTTCAAGACCATCCTTTAATGCTTTTTCTAATAAATTTATCACCACAGAGAGAAACATAGCACATCTACTAGGTTTGTAATAATTGACAGTTATTGAACTGTTTCTTGGTATGTTCAGAAAACTGAAGTCTTCCCTCCATTAATCAGCATACATAAACTTCAGCAGTTATTTCTTATAAATTAAGACAGTTTTATGAAGTGAGGCTGTCTGCATATGTTGCAAGCATTGATCTTCACAACTGGCACCTGAAACAGGTTTGCAAGCCCCTTACTGATCACCTGTAATACTGCTCAGTCAGTCCTGTATCCCATAGAAGCCTTATTGATACACTTTTTTCCATGTATGACTACTTTTAGGTTCTGTCCATTCAATCCTTGTTACTATAGGAATTTTTTTGAGATACTGACCTGTTCAGCAGCCTGGGCTTCTCCGTAAGTTTCCAAGAAATTCCCTTGGATCACTGATCCTATGATAGTCAAACCTTTGCCAGCTTTTAGCTGAGATGCAAATGTTAACAATCTAGGGTATTTTACATGCAAATCTTCATCAAGTTTCAGAAGCACCAGCAATTGAGGCCTGGGTAAAATAAAAAAGGGAATGCATTTTTCACTAAAACTTTCATAATTTTAATTGTGCTTGAATATTAACTCTGAAACAATACATCCTTTCTGCATCTCACACTTTAGAAGGGTTTTAATTAATATTTTCTCTTGATTCAAAGCAGATTTGAAGCATTGAGGGAATTCTGCTGCTGCATTTTTTTGACAGCCATAAAAACTTTTCACAGACTTAGCTTAAGAGGCTTGCATTAGTGTGTTATTTATGTAGCTGATTTTCAAAGCTCTTTTAAGCACTATTGGAGCACATACTATGTTCATACCTACAAGGCTGTCCTGTCTGATCTGTCTGGATACTTGTGCCAAGCAGTTGGGAAATATGAGTATTTTCATCTGAACACAGATGCCACCTGCTTTCTGTCCCTTAAGGTATTGCTATACAGCAATTCAGTTATTTTCTGTTGCAAGCTATGGCTAAGCAAGCATAAAACATATTTATTACATTCTCTTCTTCAGTAGACTCCTAGTCCTCTCATTCAGAGCCCAGGAGTTGTGCAATGCATAACTGAGAGGAGGGTTCTCACCACCTTCATCTATCTTCAACACAAAAAGCCAGAGGAAAAAATGATGGCCACTCTTCCAGTTTTTCATCCTAGAATGATAGCAGGTGCTTCTTTGTGCCCTCAGTGCCAAATTACCACTGCAGCAACAGGGCATCTGACCCCAAACTCAACACTTTCCTTTTTTTTTTTTAATCTTCTGGCCACTTAAATTAATTCACAGAGGCCCAAAGCATCTTGCTTGGGAGCCCAGTCTAAATCCTTGTGTAGCTCATCATGACAGTGCATTTTATTATCTAAAATCAGTACCTCCAGTTCTTTGTGTGTGGAGGGCCCTCCTCCAGCCTAAGTAAGGCATATCTTGCTGCACTGAGTGAAAGACCTCGGATACCATCACCCCATTCCTTCTCCGCACTGCAAAGAACACACAATTCAGCCAACATATGGTTTAATGAGCATTTCATTGCACACTTCCAGCCATGCTATAGAGAGAAATTATTGCCTTGTAATGAGTTTAATGTTATCCATGGCATGCATTGCATCTATATTTATCATTTGTACATGTGTGTGTGTGATACTTACCATGTATCACATGAGAGAAATGAAAATGTTTCAGTTGAATCTACACAACACCACCACCCTTCTGTGTTTAATTTATAGTGAACACTCCACTACAGAGAATGCTTCCCAAGCATAAACAAACATCAGGCACTTTCAATACCTGATTTGTTAAAATTAAGTTATACAGCCATATTACAGTCTGACTCCATCTGATATTAACAATTCTGGACAACCTAATCTGCAAGTTCAGCTTGTCAAGGACTGCCCTAGACAGACCTTTATAGCAGATAAATTGGAATGAGATGGCTGCCTTCAGGTGTTCTGGACCTGAAGTTATCACGTGTGACAGAAGGACAGATCCCAACCAGGGTTTCTGCTTCTTTGGCTCTGAAGTTTCACCAAACACTTTCAAAGGCTTAACAACAAAGCATCTCAGGGGCCTTTGTTTACCACTGAAACAGTAAAACAACGGAAAAATGAACTAATAAGGGAAGCCCTGTATGTCATCTCTCTGGACAGTTCCTTTTCCAAATGTGAAGGCCAGAGATAATTTACAAAAAAATAGACCCAGTCTCCTTCCAAGCCTTTTCTATCGAGTTAATACTTACCCTTGGTATTCAATGTACTTGTAAATCATGCCTGCAATAAGCATAGCTACCAAAGCATAATACCAAGATGAAATGAACATCAGTGCCAGGCAAATACTCATGCCTAAAAATGAGAGGGCCCTAAAACGAAAAGCAAAGATATTAGTAAGTACTGTGGTAGGAAAGTGTAAAAATAAGTCAATTATTCTCATTCTCTTTTTTCTTTAAATTGTGTGTACTGAACCAGCAGTGAAAGTAAAGCTTCCATTTATGTACTCTCATCTAGAAATGATATCCAGAGCAATAAATCACACCCCCCAACCCTCATGGAGAGGGTTCTTCCAAACCCTACACTGCAGATCACAGACTAAGCAGTGAGCATGATGGGCTCTTGCTTACCAGTGATAGTATTTGAATCGGGGCCGCCAGTTTGGAGTCCTGAGAAGCGTTTGCACTGCACATGCCAGATTAACAAAGAGGTAACACATCAAGAAAAACCTGCAGAAGCAAAAAAAGTTCTTTCAGCACATGCATTTATAGATTCTGGCACACACTATAATCACATGAACTATTTACGGTCAAAATATGTCAGCCCTGTCACTTGTGACTGTCCCTCTGATTTGCAGTAGCCTGAGCTACCAGTATAAAGCAGTTAGAACAGGTTTTTTTTTTAAGTGAGAGCTACCCACAACATCAGCCCTATCTTTGTTCTGTGAGAAAAATAACATTTTCCCAAAGAAAGTAAGAATTCGACTAGACTAAAACCATATTTATTCACAGAATACTCCAGAGCAGAATCAAATATATTTATATGCAGAGCCTCAAGTCAGAGAATTAATTAAAAAAAAATAACAGTGGAACTCAGGTTCCAGTAATTTGCTTTACTGATGTAATATACAGTTCTGAAAGCCAAATCAGCAAAACTCAAGGGAGTATCACTTTTTTTCCCCTCATTCCCCCTTTAAATAGCCACCAGCCTGTTCCTTACATTGAGAGAATTGGAGCCACCATGTCAAGCGAAGCAATAAGTATTCCCAGCTCAGCAATTAATGCTGTTAACAGAAGAGCCCATGTCGGTTCACCATTTGCTTTTCCATGACCAAAAATCTGGAGAAACAAATACATTAAGCATATCTTCCATGAATTTGGTAAGGTGATAATAATATTTTTAAAAAAAGAAAAAAATAGTGATTTTCCTACACATTTTTCTCTTCGGCAAAAAGTCAAATTATTCTAATGGCTTTCTGTGCATCACTGAATTAACTATTTGACTTCTTCATAAAATGTATGTCTATTCAAAGTCCTTTAAAAATATTCCTAGCTTTTAACAAAAGAAAGCAAAGCATTAAAAAATGTAAGAATTACAAACCCAGAGGAAAGGAATTATGTTGTCCTTTGCTATGGCTTGCAGCAGCCTGGGGGCTCCAGTAAGGCTCTGTAAACCTGCTCCACAGGTGGAGAAGAAGGATCCTATCACAATGACCCAGGGTGAGGGCCATGAGAGGGTGCCCACCACCAAGTTCTTGTTCACTGCATCACCATACCTGCCAAGAGGCACAGGGAGACAGGCATAATCAAAGGAGTATTTTGATACATTTAGGTTTTTTGGTCAGTTTTAAGATGTTGTTTAAATATTATGTATCTCCTTGATTAGGAAATACAGAAAGTAAGTAGTAAATAAGTAGTAAACCATCTTGAGTTTCTTTTGATATGCAGATAGGAAGCCCCTACAGCCTGATTTCAACAATTCAAAAACCTTGAGTATAAAGCATTTAAGTTATTATTCCAACATTCTTTTCCACTTTCACCTAGAAAGATTCAGGAATTAAAACACAGGATGGAAGACCTGAGGGAGCTGTGTCAGAAAATCTCAAACCAAGTACAAGATGATTCCCAAACCACTGTTCAAATTTTACATACAGATATGGTCTAAAAGGCACCCAGAAGTAAAAGCCAAGAAAAAAGGCAGAGGTGAGGGCCTGTCCTGGGAAAGAAACACACTTTCCCTGAAAAGAAGGGAAATGAGGGTATTTAAGCAGTAAAACTTACTTATCTCTCAGGACTACACCTTCAATGCAGGCTCCAAATAGTAGTACACAGCTAAAGTCTTGAGTACAGAGTAAGCTAAGGAAACAGGATTTATTTAGACTTGGAAGATATGAAAGCAACCATAGAAAGTATTGTGGAAAGTTCAATGTCTGCCTCTGCCCTACAGCATTTGCCCTGCAGCATCTCCATAAATACACACTAAAGCTGGTGAGTAAATTAATGTCTCACCACTCACATACACCTAGGATTATTTTAAATTTCAATTTTTAAAGAAGATAGTTTTAAGTGTTATGACAAAGGACAAAACTTCAAAAGAAATTATTTTATATGTAAATGTCAATTTAATCTAGCAATTTAATCCGCTCATATAGAATAAAAACAGAAATTAAAATATCTTTCTTTTCTCTCTCTGGTGTGTGAAGATATTTTGAGAACATGCACCAAAATTATCTTGCACTTTCTCATGCTCTGGTCTCTGATGGCTTATTGGGTTTGTCATTAAACTGTACCTACTTCAGCACTGGGGAATACAAAATAATTCAGGGGTTTCTTTTGATCTGGCATTCTAGTAAAGTTTTTGATCTTGTGAGATTCGCTTGGAGGAATGATTAAATCCTAAACTTTACCCAATACCCCTGAAATGCAATTGTAAAATACAAAGAATAATAAAAAGGGAAAGACTGATTGTTCCTAAAAGTTAAGGTGTAAGCCTTCCACTGGGTGGCGTATTAATATCTATATATATACAGCTACCCAACACCACAGAAGTTTTGAGCTGCAAATACATTTTAACACTGTAGCTGTGATCTGTTAAAATACTGATTACATTCATAGGAAATGCAGACTTCTCGATTCAGAGTCTATTTCCAAGGTATAATCTGGAAAAGGCTGCACTCCTAAGAAGCCAGGACAAGTGAGCTAGGATCTTGATTTACAACTTGGCAGGGTCTGGCAAAAAGCAGGTTTACAGAATTTCCAGGAGTCATGATCCAGGCCAGCTGCCCTTTGGTTGGGATTTATTCAGAAAGCTCGTACAAAGTTTTGAAGTCCTTGCTCATATTAACCACCCTTTGCATTTGCATTTATCTCCTGTGTTGATAAATTGTAGTCTTAGGACACCAACAGACAGATGTAGCTGAAAGACCTTGGCTTCATCTCTTCTCAAGCAGGAGAGAAGAGATTAAGATACTCTTTCCCAAGCAAAGCTCCTGCAGTCCTAAGCCCTGAAGAGTTTAACCACATACAAAACCTGGCAGCATGAGTGGGACAAAGGCTGCTGCTCTCAACACACACTCAGAAACCTGAAATCTGCTATGAGGAACATCCTCATGTTCTGCAAATGAAGTACTCCAGTCTCAGTGGAAACAGGAGGGAAACAACAAGTCATTCACAGCTAAGTGGAGCTCACTGCTGAGCAGTGTTAGTAACACTTCCACACATGCCAGCTGGGAATGCATTTAAGAATCATGGGATAGCATTAAATCAGATGAATGTGTTAAAAATAAAATAGTCCTGTAAGCTGATGTAATATTATCTTATTTGGCTAATTTCAAAATAAATACATACACTTATTGGTACCAGTGAGCAGCTGAGTCTACATGGGAACCTTCCACCTTTCAAAAAATCCCACAGTTAGGGAACATCTAGTTTAATTAATTACTCTGGCTTATATTGCCCTAAAATCTTCAAGAAAGTCTGTACTACTTCATGGCACTCAAACAAGAAGCTTTTTTATTTTTTAAGGAACTGAAATTTATAATGTCTCCCAATTAGTCTTCCCTTAATTTAAACGGTCCACTGGATCCTAAAAAAAATATATATATCTGTATTCCACCAGCCTGAGGACCTCTGTGTAGCAAAGAAAAACAACAGAAATGCAAAAGAACAAAATAAAAAAAACAACACGAAAAAGGGGATAGAAAACAACAGGATAAAATTTCCAAAGTCTTCAACTCAAGGACTGGTTTGTTTGGTTTTCCCCCACTGACCAACCATACCCACACTGATAATTTAGTTACCTGAAAGCAGTTCCACAAATCAGACACACAGTCATTCATCTCTGCTAATTATAAAAGGATACAGACTAGTGATGTGGTAACAATAGCAAGAATAGTTCCAACAGGGATGGACTTCTGTGCATCTTTGAGGTCTCCTGATCTATTTGAACCAGCCATGATACCTGAAAATACATTTTGGATGTAAGAGCAAGGGAGAGAAAACAGCTCAGAGAGACCCAAGAGGCTCTCTCATCCCAGTATTCTCACCAGTCACTGAAGGGAAGAAGATTCCAACCAGCACCATGAATGAAGTAGATATATCTGAAAGCACATAGAGATGAAGGCTGTTCTTCTGGCCTGCTACATCAACAGATGGGTGATGTGCTTTCTCCAGTATCTCTCCTTTCTCCAAATAATTGCTCCATAGATTTTCTTCAATGTTATTAGCACACCACAGAAAAGAAAGCATATTTCAGTTCAAACCTGTTCTTATTTATATAGGTTTACAGCTGAATATTACAAATACAGTTCAGTGATCAACACCAATTAAGACATATACAAGTTACATGAAAGAAAAAATGCTACTGCATGCTTTCAAGGGAATCTGTAATAAAACCAATGAAGATGTAGGAATGGTCTACAGAAATCTAAGCATCTTTTATCTTTTCCTATTACTAAATGTAATATTCTTTTAACTTCATACTTATTTTAACCCCGAGAAAGACAATGTACAGTTTTACTGAACCACCATACCCACACAGTGTAAAAATATGACCAGGCTTTCCAGATGTAAACTGACTTGTTCTTCAGACAGTGGAAGAATTAGGGAAGTTTAGGGAATCTTTTATATATTATCTTTTTTAATTTAGGGAACTATTTAGCATAACTCTTGGGATTTGAGCTATTCCCTGGAGTTCATTTCAACAACCAACACTTTTCAATTATGTTATATTTAGGGGCAGGCAAAACAAAGAGGCACACTTTTATGCAAGTACTCTTACCTTTCAGGACATAATCTTAACCTAGTTAATCTTAACATACACAGTTGTGAAGAATTTTATCACCTTACTGGTCTTCATATAGCACATCATTTTAGCCTAAATTATAATATGTACAAGGCAAACTTTATCAATTTTCAAGATTTATCAATTTTTATCAGACAAGTGTCCTCTACTCTTTTTAAAGACTGTAAGGCTGAGATTTCTTTACTGAAGATGATTTTCTTCACTGTAATTACATTTCTTCAGTCCACCTTTCTTAACCAGCAGGGAATAGTTAAACGCTTTTCAACTGCTCAGCACTCCTCCTATTTAAATGACAAAAAATATTATATCTTACCTTTTAAAACACCACTAGCAACTCCTGGGATTCCTGCTATCTCAGAGACATTGTTCATTAGGAAATATTCATCACAGTTCTCGGTGGTTAAATTTGTAGTGTGGCAGAAGAGCTCCCAAAGCTTAGAGGCCACAGTAATGTTATCCTTCACTACAGTTTTGGCACAAATATCAAACTGATCTCTTGACAAAGTCCTGTTGCCCAACATGCAAATCCTGGAGGGGAAAGATGAAAACCAGTGTTATATGGTACTGGGAAAACAAGATCCACCCTTCCTCATAATTCCTCTTTCCTATCACAGAAATTTCAAGTGGCTCTAGTCTGCTACATCATTTCTCAAGAATCATTTCTTCGAGAATCAAGAATTATCATTTCTTCAAGAAGATGGTGGTAGCTGGACAAAGATTGTCTGTTTCCTTTATGGGTCAGAAGCATACAGCTACTTTTCCAAAAATTCTGGGAGAGATTTTATTTGGTAGATTTACCCAAAACAATGAAAGGGAAAAATTAGGCAACATTTTTGTTTTCAGTTAAATAGAATTACTGGAGTGGAAGAGAACTCAAGAATGCTAGCATTCAAATTACTAGATATTTAGAGTATCTGAAGATATCTGCAATCCAGTATCTTAGTTTCTGCACAACAGCACTCAAATGACCCCTGACACTTGAGTTCCAGAATCAGGAACATAAATTTCAATTGCAATATGCATAGGTTCTTCTGGTCAAAAGATAGTATGCATAGCTGCTCAAGTTCCCCAGTACCTGTTGTGTTTCACCTAACCACAAACACAAGTTTCTTCCAGCACTGAAATTTTTTATTCCACCTCTCCAAAGGTGGCTCCACAAGATGTGCTGATACAACACAACAGTTTGCTGCCACTAGAAGTTCATACAACCTCTCTTTCCAGTGCCAGAAAACATCAACAGGAAAAGGAAAAAAAAAAAGTACTGTTTCTTCCATTGCATGAAGTTTAATTGCTTCACACATCTGAAACACTACAGGCAGGAAAATGGAAGACACAGGGCTGTTTTTGTAGCATTGGCAGGCCTGTGAACTGTAACTTCAGAGAAGATTTCCCCATCAGAATTAAAAATAAACTATCTGGTTACTTCAGCAAAAGAAAAAGGAATACAGGCCAAGGAAGAAAAGACAGGGAGAACATTCTAGAACAATCCCAGAGATACTGAGTAGGAGGTGCACTTATTTTTGCTGCTGTAAACCTGCCACCATTGTAAAACACTAGAATCATTGAGCCCTGAATATCTAAAGGGAGCATGTGAGCGTTGCAAGTACTTGGCTATGGTCACAACATTTTAAGACATGAATAACCATGCAGACTCAACTCTTCTATTTCCATTCCATTCGTCTCTTGTCAGCAGTATCAGGAAATACTGTTTGCACTTCTGATAAACACACAAATGCACAGTGTTGTTGCTCCTGCTCTGACTTTCAGACACCATATTAGATCTTAACCAGCAACAAGGAACATGTGCCATGTGCAGGGCTGAGCTGTTCACATGGCTGATTCATCTGATTTCAATCCAAGGCCAAATCTCACTGGAACCTCAATGTGGCCCAACCATCATCACACCTCTCACACTCCTAGGAGAAGCCCCATTCCTCAGCAAGCAGCTGCATCACACCAGCACCAGTTTCCAACCACAGCGGCAGCTCATCATCTCTGACTCGCCTGGGGAAAATGGACCTGTCAGACTGCTTCCTGCTGAGGAGGACTGCCATAAATAACACAGCATAATTCTTGCTAAAATTTAACTCAACAGCCATAGGCTAAGATACTTTGCAAGAACTACTGAAATGTCAGCCACCATCAGTCTGTATACTCCCCACAGACTTCATTACACTGAACAGTTAAGGAAGCTATCACTGTCACTATATACAGCTAAAAAACATCCAAAGTGATTCACAAAAAAGGTAGCTTTGACAATGTATTAGGCACAAGTTTTAAGTAACTTCCACTGAACCCCCCTCTTCCAAACCTGCAGACAAAACCTATGCCCCCATCCAGAAATATTACTCACGGAAACTCAGGTGGATCAAAGATGGACTTGATAGCTCCAGCATAAATGGACAGTATGGATATTACAACGCAGGCCAAGAAGAGGGAAGCAAATTTGTTAACATATTTGACACCTACAAAGACCACCACTGCCATCAGGATGAGGAACACGGTGCCATACACCCGCATGTTGTTTAGCATGGCACTGGAAGCATCGTGGGCACCAGATGGGTGAAAAATTGCTGCTTGTGGCACAATGTATGTCTGAAACAAGAAGAAAGCAAGCTGAAAGAACACAGGAACAGAACTCTGTGTACACCACTATAGTGACTCTGGACCTATATTATAAATTTAAATCACTTCCCGGTTTGCAACATGCTCTTCACTAAGAATCCTCAGTTTGATGACCCATAATAATGACCCATTCTATTTCAGTGGTACAACTGAGCCAACTTCATCAATGATAAGAATGAGTATTTGATTAATTCATAGTTCCATCTATGTTGTCAGAAGATATTTCATTTTGGATACCCACAGACTATGCAGCTACCAAAGGGAAGCACCAGTAGTACACACCTGTACAACCAGAAAGCTGGAGACCCTCTGTTCTCTACTTATGTGTTTACAAATATGGGACAAGAAAAATGCAGTCTTTTTTCTATGGTATCAGCAGGAATACTCCAGTACTACTCACCAATAAAATCTCAATGGCACCAAGGATATACATTGCTCCTGCAAATGTTGTTCCCAAATAAAAACACAGTCCTACAGCTCCACCAAACTCTGGGCCCAATGACCTGGATATCATGAAATAGGAGCCACCAGCTATGAAACAAGAAAAGAGAGAGTAAAATTATCACTTATTTATTGTTATAAATTGTAAAGTATTCACAACAATAATACAAAAACATTACACACTGTGTATTTGCTTTTTGGGGTGGTCAGCTGAAGCACCTTTTTGATCACAGAATCAGCCAGGCTTTGTGTCTTGGCTTAAACAAATTTCTATTAAATAAAACCATGTTAACAGCTTACAGTAATTTTTTTTAAAAATAAATTTAAAGTTTGCTAGCAATACTTACCTGGAACAACACCATTTGTGGCAATTGCACTCATTGATATGGTTGTCAGCATCGTCTGAGGAAAACAGGCAAAGGAAACAATTGGATCAACAACATTTTTTAAAACATAACTTAGTTCTTGACAAAGTAGCTCTATTTATTCTGCCTTGACAGGTCATTATGTGAAACAAGGGTAGCAGTAATCTAATCATCAGACTGCTGATACTTTAGTTTGAGATGACCACTGCTTTATCAGGTTAAATAATAGGTGTCTGCCAACAATGCAAGGTAAGACAATGCAGGTGTCCCTCCATCTGTAGAGCTGAAATTACAGCAAGTGCTACTCCAGCAAAGCCTGCAGCCATGATCTGGGAATGGCACAGAAAAGCTGTGTGATGAACAAGCAACATTTTTAAGACTGTACCTACAGCAGGACACAGATTGCCACCTTAGAAATATTAGGGGAAAAAAAAAAAAGAAAAAGAAAAAGAAAAAGAGAAAGCACATGGATATGAACACAGAAGAGATGCCTAGCATAAATCCAGGTTTTCTTTACACATACAACACAGCCTCTCCAAGTTTCTCAATAGTTTCACAGGGATTATGTCACATACATTATTTTAGCTATATACTTACACAACAGCAGCAAAGTAATACAATCAGGAAGGACTGAAGAACTCCAGCCATTCCTACCATCCAAGTCAGCCGAAGGAAGAGAATAACCCCAAAGATATTCTGCATGCATGGTAAATAGACCCCCATCAGGGTGCCCATGCTGGGTGACTGAAAAAAAAAGTTCATTGACATTCATTAACTGGAATTATTCAAAGTAACTGAAAAAACCTACAACTTCAGCTTTTCAAATGGTAGAAACCTGAAAACATAAGGTATACACAAATAATACTGTGCTGGACTTCCACAAAACATGAAGCAAACATGAATTTCTGATCAAAATGCTGACCCTATCACATCGTCATGTTTAAAGTAATTATTATAAGCATTTAACATGCATTATTAACCATGGAACATATGTGTGTTTGTTTTATTGTAGAACCACAAGTATGAAACCTGTTGAGTGCTGGAGACCTGACGTAAGATCACTGAGTTACCTGAGTGACTGAGAACATGCAATTAATTTATGTGACTTCAGAGGAACCACACATCATTGGCATTCAATGTATCATCTGGCAGAATTCCCCTTTGCCCAACGTCATTGTCAGACAATAATCATGTTCAAAATAATTATATCAAAATGCCACTGATAAGGGTTGCATTTCAAAGAATGCAGAAGTGCTCCCTGTGTTGGCACACCTGCCTGGCAATGGAAGCATTTCACTGTCCCAAATCTCTGTGGTTCCATGCCAAGACAAGTCATGGCTACTGATTTCTGAGGGTTTTTGGGGTTTTTTTTGCATTTAAAATTACAAAGAACGCTGAACATAGGAGGAATAGAGTGTAACTTCTCAGAGGTTCATCACTTTTCATACATCTTTCTAGAAATAAACCCTAATTCCAAAACATATTACAGACAGACAGCATTTAAAGAAACTCATGAACAATCATCCAATTGAGAAAGCTGTTAAAGAGAGGTGACAACACCTGTTCAAATTTGACTATGTGTAGCATCAAACAAATGCAAAAATAAATAGGTAACATGTGACCTTACAAAAAAAATTAGTTGTAAATCAAAAGCAATGGCTCTTAAGCATATTACTCGGAAAGCAATAAACTGACTGATCATCTGTCCATCCACCATCCCCCTCAGAACATCTCCGAACCCAACATCCAGTGACTTTATCAAACATGGGTACCTCAGAGGTAAAGGAGTTTCTAGGATTTTGTCAAAACTGGCACCTGGGAAAAGGAAAGCACAACCTACTGCTCCTGTGCAGAAGGAGCAAGCAGAGCATATTGTCTATTCTATGTGATAGGTTTTCCAAGCTCTGTGTGTTTCCTCTGCACAACAATTCACCTTAACTCAGCTCCTTCCTTTTTTCTGTCCTCAGTGCAGCTTCACTCTTCATCACCTTCTCCCCCTCCCTCTCAAGTGGCCTCTTGAGCATATCAAGTTACCAGCAAACTTCAGCCACAGAGGAAGAGAAATTGTGCATTAGTTGTACAGTTACTGCAGAGCTGCCTAGCAAATGCCTCTGTGTCTGCCTGCAGACAAAACCCAAGCCACAGGATTGCTAAGTGTACTTCAGGCATAAGAGTCTCCTCTGCATTTTCTTACCCTGTGGAATAAAATTACTGGTATGAAGGAATGATCTACAAATACTACCTTGAACCAGCTTGTCCACAGAAATATTTAACACCAGTAATCTGAAGTGACTTGACCCTTTTTTATAGCATCTTCTAATCAGTAAGTGATACTAAACCAGAGCTGAAGTCTCAAGTGAATGCAGTCTGAAGAAGGGAATTATGTTCAGTCTCAACAACTACTAAATGAAAAAACTCTACACACTCCATGCTGCATAAAGGAAATAAAACATTTTGCAGAAAGTTTAGATCAACCAAGAAGGGACAGAAAAATCTCGCAACCAGTCTTAATTTCAGTGATGCAGATCATATTTCTGTTCACTCTAATCAGCTGCAGACACAAAATTAGTACAAATATTGATCTGAGTCTGAAGGGCACTCTTTCCATTGTGCTAGCATGATGGCTTATCAAAGCACTTAGCTGCAGGGCTTAGGGACATTGATTGGTCATGACAGCCCTGTAGCATGAGGACAGACAGCAGGACAGAAATGAATCGCCTTGTTAAAGATGCATGAACTAAAATAGTTAATCTAATTTTTTCCATCAGGAGGGTATATTTTTATAGAACTCTTTTTAAAGCACTGTTAAGTGCTTTAATACAAGATCATATTTAGAAAAGATAAAAAGCAACCCAATTTCTACCCAACTACATAGAGGAGTGTCAATTTTATCTGATGTTTATCTACTACCAAAAATATTTAATGGGAATGCTGAAATAGGGTAATATGTTTATATTTATCTATTTTGCACTCAAAGTTCTCATCTTCATTTTCACCTTCCACAATCCCTGCAGCACTTATTCAAAGAGATTAAGAGGTATATTACTGTATTTTCCAGATCTTGTGGAAATGCTCAAGTTTCATTTGGTCTTGTCACTGTAGAAAGCAGGTGCTGAGACAGCAACGATTGCCACAAGCACATTATTCTCTAGTCCTTTAAGCTTAAACTTTGTGTGAGATCTCATTTTTAATGTGCCCACATCTCAGAGATTTAGCCAGTTCCTGTTCACATAACTGCACTGTCTTTTTTTTTTACATCTGTGTCTATTTTTATGGGGTTTTGTGCTTAGGGTGGGGTTTTTGGTTATTCAAATGGATATGATTTGGTGGGCAGGGTTGTGCTAAGTGACAGAAAGGCATTCACTGAGAAACTGTCTTACTAGTTCAGGTAACACACCTATATATTGAGGACTGCTTCCTTAATTCAGTTTTAGAATACTCAGTCTGCAGCCTGCTCACTCTCCTTGCTCCAGTTCTCATCTATGAAATGCCAGTTCCAGTAAGTGACACATCACAGGAGGCAGCTTACTGCTTGTCACCCTGCCTAGGTACCTATTTGCTGAGCAAGACCAGTGTAGCACTCAGGTGCAACTCAGTGAACAATCCTGGCACTGAAAAGCAGAAGAGGCTCTTGTGTTGGGGTGGGTACTCTTGCTTCTGCTCTAATGCTCGAATGCAAAGGGTGAGGTAACTGCAGTGCACTGATTTATACCTTGAAGATGATTGAAAACAAACGTGTAGAAGAAACCCATTTTCACAGTTTCTGGATACCTTCAACCCACAGTATTGTACAGTTACTGCTTTCATATTTCCTGGGTTTAATGGTTGTAATTACTGGCCATGATAATACCCAACCTTCTTACATTCTACAAGATGTTTAAAATTTCATATTGCATATGGCTAGAGAGGGAGAAGAAATTCAAACTGCTGTTATGATATTGCATCTGATGTAATTTATCCCTGAGACAGGTATGGAGGCAAAGACTGGCTTCAGGAAACTGCAGTGTTTGCACAGAAAATACTGAGATATTAACACAGGATGATACTGTCACTTTTGGAACAGCTACCCAACCCATTCTACAAAAAACCTTTTGAGAAGTCTGCAAACTCACATTTCTGGGACATGGGAAAGCATAATTCAGGACAACACAGGTATTAAGTCCAAACTGTTTTAACACAGAAGCATAGCTTTAACAAGGACAACAGTCCCTTTTTTTTTTTTTTTTGTCTATTATTTCCCCCATTTTCAAGTTATGAAGCCGAGAGGCCTTTGCATTAACCAACTTTACAATACAGACCTATTGCCAACATCTCCCAATGCTTTTTCCAACTGGGAAGTAAGTGAATAGCTTTGATTAAACTGCATTTTACCCTGGTGTTCTGGTCAGGAATTAATACAGAAACAAACAGCAAAAAGTAATCAGAACTTTTTAAAAATAATAAGATCTATTATATCCTCCTCCATTTTATCTTTCTTAGGGCAACAATCAATCTGCTTTTCATAGGAAGAGGCTGAAATTTATTTCAGAGTATACAGTTTCAGAGTAACACCATGCTAAACAGCTGATGCCTGATGTTATTCCCACCCCGAGCATGCTAAAACAGAGATACAGATGATTGTTTATACCAGTAATGAGAAGGCAGAAACTTTGGACAGACTCAGCAATTAGGGTAACACCAAGTACTACACAAAATGAATTCAGTTAGAATGTTTCAATTACTCTCTTAACGTAAGCTTGTAATACCAGAAACACAGTTACTACACTCAAACGACCTTCAGTCAGTCTTGTAACTATGTCAAATATCAGCCGCAATAATACAGTATAAGAGTGCATATGGTCTCTGATAAAATTCAGTTTTAATCTTGGTGACCAAACAACTTTACTAACCCCAGTGTAAAACTGTGCAGAGTAAGGAGCAGGAGTGTGAGTAAGGGAGCTGGAATACAGCTTTCACCATGGGGTAACATGCATTCTTCTTTGAGAACAATGTCCTATTTTTCAACGTTATCACTGCCATCTCTTTCTGAAGTGGCTCAAAGTTTTACAGGGCAGTACTATAAAATCTGTAGCTTTCAAGTGTTATCTTAGTTTCTTGGAAAACTTTCTTTTGACAAAATTTGCAAGCAAACTGGCAGGTCTGCAACAACCATAAAATGCAACAACACTGCCTAAGGGCTTAGCACTGAAAGGAACACTTACCTGACTGCCAGAGCACTAAGAAGAGCAGTTAGAACACAGCCCTCCTGATAGAAATCTCACTACTAACAATCAAACCTAACCTTCTACCCAGTTATTACAAGGCCAGCCCAAATGGGCTAACCACCTAAACACTGATCCTTTGGGGCAGATCCCAGGTGCTTAAGTGCCTAACACCAGAATGAGCCTTTGGCTGCCCCAGGGTGTCCAATCTGACCTCCACCCACCACTCTAGAAGGTTGTTGTCTCCTGCAACAAACTTACAGGAGGTTGTCCACTACATCTACCTCAATTCATTGGGAACAGCTGGTTACCTACAGAGTTCCTGTGTTATTTCTTTGCAATACAGTTATGATACAGCAGAAAGCAGTCCAGTTCCCCCAAAAAATTACATAAGGAATCATCCCATTCATCATCTGGCCATGGAGAGAATCTTTACTTACTTTTGAAACTTTCTTCTTTGAGGCATCAGTACTTTCTGCTTCTTCATGTTCCTTAACACCTTGGGTAAGATTTGTGTAGTTGACCAACTTGCCAAGCAGAGACGACACTTTTGGGCGTATATCAAGTTCTTCCTGTGGAAGAAGATAAAAACAGTCACTTTCTGCAACTCACAGCATTTATGAAGGCTGGCTGGGGTCATGCCTCCCTTTGGCATGCCTGAGGCTGCCAGGTAACACACCAGGAAAATCATCCAGGGAATGACAGAATATTTCGTTGTGCCTGAACCACTGATGAGAGGATTTAATTTTCTGAAAGGAGGAAAATCTGGCAGGAAATGGTTATGGCAACAGGTTTCCATCCTTCTCCTTAGGTGCTGAAAAGCATGAATTACAGCAATAAAGAAGTCATCTGAGCCTTCGGATTGTAAGGGAATTGATGTGTACCTTGCATGAATCTCTGTGTCAACTTACACAAACAAATACACTTTTCAAAAGGTCAAGTTGCCAAATAAATCAGATTTAGTGATTATTGCAGGCATTCTAATAATTTCATTACATCTTTCAAACTCTGTAATCTAATTCATGTGTATCTAAGTTTAAAACCTCAAAAGTCACATTTATAGAGGATTTACACCTTTACTATACAACTTGTGTTTCTGAAAGAAAGTTTAAGGTGAAAAAACAAAACAAACAAACAAACAAAAAAATTACTCCCTTCTCCTTTCTCTTTCTCTCTAAAATGTCCTACATGTCAAACTGCACAGTAAGTGATGTATGGTAAAGAGAAACAACCCTCTACACAGGAAATAAAAAGCAATTAAGAAAGATTTCAATGTCTGGAGTTCTATCGTATCTTCATGTATCATCACAAACAGTTAATGGGAGGATCAATAGCATTATGTGCTTTGTATCTGATGGCAGAAACTAACTCCAAATGTCCCTTTTCTTCTTCCTTCCTCTGATCTCATCCAGAGTTTCAAAACCTGATTACAATTCCTTCCAGAAAGAGTCTGAGGCAAGTCATGCTTCCTGTTGAGCAGCATGGCCTTAGGGATGCTACCTGCTGTTCCTCCTCTTAAGTACAGAAAGAGCCTGCAGCCCTGCTGTGGTACTGACTTCTTACCTACCAAAAAGGTGGGTGTGTGACTAGCAGCAGCCAGCCCCTAAGTGGCCAATTTTTGGTGACCTACAAGTGAGTTTATTAGCAGGACTTGGAGGAAGGAGGCACCAGAGCTGGAAGCATGCTTCAGGCTCAAGCACACTGCCTGCAGACATGGCTGTAGCATTTCCAGTGAGTCCTACCTAGCAGCAGGCGAGTTCTACTTGACCAGGCTCTGTGCTGAACTCCTGGCAGGGTGCAGAGCCAGCTCAGGCTGCCCTACACTGAGTTCCCAGAATAGGAAGCACCAGGGACACATTGCCAGTATTGCAGTGAAGCTGTCACTCAGAAGCCTGGCTTGAAAGCAGTTGCAGAAGCACACAAAGACTCTCTGCACCACTCTCCAGCAACTGAGGTTCTGAAAACATTTTTTAGAAACTTGGTCTTAGCACACCATGGTGTACCTGGAGTTAATGCAGTGCCAGTGAGGGGAGGATGTAGAGGAGGATTCTGCTGGGCTTGTGGTGGCTCCAACAGCTCCTGCATGACAGGCTGGGCCTCCTTACTTCCACACAGAAGCAACCCTACCTCTCTGCCTCACAGTCCTGAGTGATCATAATAATAGATTTTTCATCACACGGGGCATCTGTGCCTACTGGTGTCTCTGACAGGAGACATGCACCCACAAAAAAGCACATGGGTAAGAACTCAGTACTACTGATACAGTGCAGTCCTAATACAGGACACTCAGGCTAACAAGAGTACCTGGATTTAGGCACTCCCCTAAAGAATAAAATGTTCTCCTTATTGCAGTAAATCAGCCCATCCTCATTTTCCACTTCTTATCCCACAGTGACACAGCTTCATTATTTAAATTATTAAGGTAATCTCTGGTACCATTATAATTTTCTATTTAGTAGACATACCCCTAAAGACACCAATGGCTTAGATTTGCCATACAGTGAGAGTTAGGTATCAACCCACTGCCCAGACTTTTGCAATGTTTTATCTTCTACTTAATACTATGTGCTGAATACCTCCCAACTTGACAGATCACAAATCTCATTACCAATATGAACAATTGTTAGAAATTACCTCAAATAAGGCCAGATTTCTGTCATAGTAATCACCTCCCTTGCCAGCTTCTGAATTGTTCAGGAAAGGACTGTTTTCTTTATGATTGCCATGACCTGCAAAGAAAAAGAAGCAGATTTTGATAAAAGCAGAAAGATAGACTTTGTACCCTTGACAGAAACCATAGGGAATAAACTTGTTTAGTCAATTGCATCTGTTTCTTTTTTAGTAGCTAATGTTATGAAACCTAACCAGTATCAGGTGTTACTATCAGGGTAGAGTTGTTTATTTATCTACTCCTCTGGTTTATTTAGAATAAAAAAATCACCTCGAATTTACAAGTATGGTCACAGCAACAGCACTATCTGCACCTTTTTTTTTTTTTTTTTATGTTCTCTTCCATATCTGTTTTTATATAGAACAGGAACAAATTAAAAGACAGCTCTTATGCACACAGAAAAACTGAGCAATATGTCCAAACAGATCAGGTAGATTTATTAAGACTGAACAATTCAGAGACCATATTCTGTTATTATAGTACAGATAAATATCAACCAAAGCCCCCCCATTTTATGATGCTGGTGGCTTTATGTTGGTTTTTTTGCTGTGCCCACTAATCCCAGACATCAAATGAGCTCAGGATGCCTTTACCCTTATTCTATTGTGAACATTCAGGACTGCATTCTTCAGACTCCTCTTATGCTTTTAAGATAAAACCTAACATCACATACAGTAGAAGAAAAGCATTCACATATGCAATAAATGATGTTAAAAAAATAAAAACAAACAACAAACATGAAAGATCAGTAGAGCTTTTTACAAGAAGTAGTAATTAAAAAAATTAATTTAAGAGGTCTATAGTATGATATAAGCTCTGAAGTAACAAAAAAACAAGCAAACAAACAAAAATTTATTCCAGTATGCAGAATTTTTCAGACCTGTGGCTCCCACTACACTCTGCTTGACAAAAATTCCTTTCTTTTGCCTGTAACTCTTCACTCCCTGTTCTTTCAGCCAATACAAACTAAAGAGATTTCCAAGAGTATCTCCTTAAGAAAGGATCGATCCAAGGAATACTTTTTTATCAGTATTATTCACAAAAACATAACTAAAGAAATTAAAAATTAAAGAAAAAAATTTCAATTGAAAATAATGTAAGTTAAAGAACTATTGTTAACTGAATACATAAAAAGCAAGAGACCACAACTGGAATGCTCACGTGTATTTTCAGTCATTAAGGTACTAAGTTCAACAAAGCTACACTGAATTATTTTAATATACTTGAAGTGAAAGTATCTCTACATTCTGAAATCTGTATCAACTTAGAAACTGAACCTAACAGGTAAATGAGACTCCTCCTCTGCACACAATGAGCAGCACATATTGCACAGCTATAAAAGTAATTGCTGTATTGAAATGGAAAAAATTAGAAAGTTCAGCACTTTTCCTACCGAGGTGAAGGGATGCATAAAAAGCATTTTTGCTGAAAACTGCTGACAATGCTTTGAACAAAACTGTTGGGAAAACAATATTCACAAATAACAGAGGTCTTTTTAAGCTCTGGAAGTAAACACTTAGCTGACCAAAATATTTAGATGGCAGTGTGCTGTTTACATGCCTGTCACTCCTCCCAGAGCTCTAACAACTATCACCCGAGTGTTAATTAGCAGCTGCCTTCCCCAAGTGGGCTCTGCTTATTTGCTGACCCCAGGGTGTCAGTTTAAGAGATATCACACTGCTGGACACTGCAGAAAAATATCAGCAACACAGCATCAAAATAAAATGTTGCTTCACAACTTCATTACAGCTAAATATCCACTAACAAAAATAAATCTTCAAAATCTACTTGCTTGCTGTATCTGTTATGTCTCTGCTGTCAGAAGGAGTACAGAAGACCAATTTTGTTGCAGTATGGATTGGAAGCTGTGCTGCAGCCAATTCTAGCCTGTCCTGGTTGAAGTACATTTGTGGTTTTTGCTGAGGAAATTGAGTTATCTGTCATACAGGTTTTATTTATTAAATTGGACACAGATGCAAGTGATAATAACAATATCAACAGAAATACTGTCTACTTAATTCTTTGGTCTATGCAGTACCCTATCATTACACTTTCCCAGCACAGCAAAGCCAGGAGCAACTTGGCTTTGTTTTCTGATTTCCTATTTACCAGCTCAGATAAACAAATGCCTGAAAAATTGAACTGTTTTGTTTTACATTTTTTTAAAATTCACTGAGCAATTTTTAAATCAATTCTTTGCTGCATTAGTTTTCCTTATTCTTCCACCAGGAACCTTACAGATGCAGCTTACTGTAGAGAAAGAAGATAAACCAGGTGCCTCGAGTTGCCAAAGAGTGGGTGTGAGTCCACCTGTGCCTGGTTAGGGCAGGCCCCCTATTACCAGGGGGCCAATAAAGGTGGGACACACACCCACAGAGAGGGAGCTCACTCTTGTGAGAGGCAATGGAGAGACCAGCAGCTTGTCGAGCCTCAGGAGCAAGAAAGGCTCTTCCCACTACAGCTTACCATTGGTCTCAAAAAAGAATGGGTGCTCCTTGACCTTAATGGTTACAGAAACTCTCACCTTTTCTATGTATAGAATCCCACTGTTGTCAAGATAACTCAAAAATTCAATCACAGATTCTTATATAAGTTGACAATTGTATTGCTCTTTCAAAATACCAAGCCTCTTATTGCTGTCATCAGTATAACTTATCCTTAGTTAAGAAAGATTACTTCATCCCATCTCTCTGAGCCTGACAATGACCAGTGACTTCAGATGACTCTTCGAGTTAACTGAGATTATTTTTAGATATATTTTTGGTTTACCTCCAGTAACTTTTTCACAACTGGACTCTTCAGAAGCACTGTCTGTCTCTTAAAAACAGCTTCCCTCTCCTCTCTATCTCCATTTGCACTTTCAAGCATCATCCAATTCCTTCCCATTAGACATTCCTTCTAAATTTGACTCCTTGGTGGTTTGCTTTATTCATCTTCCTGCACACAGTAAGCTCAAGCAAAGCTAACTGCAACAGCAAGATCAGTAGAACTAGCAAATGGAAACAGGGTATTCTTTTTCAATTACCAGAGCACATTTTTTCTCTCAATGGAAAGGTTCAGATGATAGGGAAGTACAGGCAGCTTTTTGTCCCATTCACAGCACTAGCTCCACTACCCTGAAAGCATAATACAGATTGCAAATTACTGCAGACAATGCAAAACTAAAAGTGAGCTTTCAAACTGCATGATTCTACTGATTCCTGGAAGTGCCACATTAGACCCGCTCTCAAACACCATACACTTCTAACAGAAAGCTTCTGTACCTAAGTTCCTATTCAAATTCTTGACAATGACATCCTATTTTAACTTCACCAACACATAGCACTGGGTGCTGTATAGGTCTGTGCCAATTCAATGAGTATTACATTGCTAAATCAAATACAGCTAATTAAATGACAGCCAATATCACCTTCTGCACAGTAGCACAGTCAGTGCCATTTCTATTCTTCAGACATATCCTAAATCACAACATCAAAGTGCTCATATCACATTTTCTCCCTTTCCATATTCTGTTTCCAATTTAATGAATAAAACCTATGGCAGATCACCATTTCCTCATGAAAAATCACAAATGTGCTTTCACAAAGCAGAACAGAATGGACTGCAGCACAGTATCTACTGCAATAAAAGCTTTGTCTAGTATATTCCATCTGGCAATGACCGACACCAGCAGCTTCGAAGAGACTTACTTGAATGGGAAGATCTTGTTATCTCCTTCAGTTTTGGAAGAGAGTGGAGGTGACCTCGGAAGGCTACTCCGGGGAATTCTTGCCCCAGCTTCACGTGAGGACAGTTTAAATCCTGAGGAATGAAGTCTCCTGGGCAAACACCATCGTGGGACATGCGTACAGTTTTCGACATTCTTAGTTATCGAGTCTTTGGTCTTGGACAGTAGCTATATGGTGTTAGTTTTCATCATCCAAGACTGTTTTGCAAAGAAACATTTCTTAAAGAGGGAGCTATGTACTCTGCAACAGAGAATAATTTATTTACCTTAATCCCTAATTGATCTCCATTTTTGAGGCAGGTAAGCTATATGGCAAGTAGATTAATGTTTCCTCTTCATTCATTTCATTTCTTCTCAGTTTTTATCATTCAATAAATAAAGCATTTTATTTCTACCAGTTCTCTTCAAATTATTTTATTTGCAGCCACCACTATAATTCTACAGTTTATCTGTATAATCTCCACCATAGTTCCCTGAACTTTTTAGCACTTCCCTACTCAGGTACGGACACAGGTCTGTAAGAACAAGACAGAATAAAAGCAATAAATGATGTCCAAAACATTGCCTAGCTTTTATCTCATTGCCAAGAGAAAAACTCTGTGGCAAAACTGTGCCTACTGAGTGATTTCATTTTGTTCTTCTCCAAAAGGTTTATCTTATTTTTATTTTTAACAAAAGAACTATAAGAACACAGCTGACAGTGTTCACACTACAGCTTTCCTTCTGGAAGGGGGTGAGGACAGAGAGACAGTTTCACTGGTTGAGCATGCCAAGAGCAAGTCTTCTGTGCAAGCCAGTGTGTTTTCTTTAGTAACTGAGGGATGAAAAAGAGAATTTAGAGAAAACTACAGACAAAACATATATATTAAAGTAACTATAAGAGAGATAAGTGAGGATAAATGAAAGTTGAACAAGACCAGTGCAGAGAAAAAACAGGAGTGATAAAAGTCTACTCAGCCAGACTACTAAAAGAATTCTCATCCCTGTGAGAAGGTGGCAGAAGCAGCTGCATGACTCAACATGTCAAGGTTCTGTTCTCCCACATTGCCAGTTTCTGAACTTCTTAAAGAAAATCACCACGCCCCTACTTCATCCCATTCAGCAGAGATAACAAATGAAAACCACAGCAATGCTGATTAAACTGCACTAAGATTTAAAACATTTTTTAAAAAAGTCTCGAATGAGGGATGAATTTTGATAACAAACACATGCCCCTTTGCTTTTACAAGCATAAATCTGAGCTAAATAAACAGAAACTGGGAGAGGCACACACACCAGTGCTCACACAGACCCACTCTGCTGGGCAGGGAAGCTGGACAAAGCTCCAGACATGGCTCCAACCTGTGACAATGGCACACAGAGTTGCCATAATCCTCCGTGACTGATGCATCGAGAGCTAAATCTTACCTGAGGGACTAGATTTCTCCAAAGAATTTTAGTGTAAGTCCAAGTACAAAGCAAAGTTAGAAATTAAATGATGGGCTTGACAAAGGAAGAAACCTGTTGGTTTATTCACCTCTTCGTAACTGACAAACAGCAGATGTTTACTAGAAAACCAGCTCGAAGGACAGCCAAACACTCCTCCCCTCAATGTTAATTTAATTTCTGGAGCATTGTAAGAGCTAATAGCTCCCTTGCAATTGTACTATCCATGTACAGGTCTCTTTGAGTACACCACAGTAAAAAAAATGTAATGAAATAGCCTGTTCAGCAGCTAACACCACTTTTTTCTGTCATTCAGACACTATTTCACAAGCATCACTGGCCACAAAGCCCAGGATGGCTAGGGAGACAAACTGAGCCATTTTCATGCAGAGTCTTTGTCTTTCTTTAATTAAAAAAAAAAAAAATTAATAATAGAAAAAAAAAATCCATCTTTTGTATTTTTAATATTCCCTACACGGGTAACACTGGATCTAGGATTAGAAATTGCAGTGGATACTCAAGCAGTTGGTATGGGCTTCTGTTAACCTGACTGCTACCTGAACAGCAGGCAGTTGTGTTTCACTCCTCATCAAGCTTGGCTTGTTACTCAGAAAGAATGCAATCAGCTGCTCCCTGGAGAGCCTCTCCTGTACACCCATCTTGGCTTGCTGGGAAGTACCTTTAAAGTGAACTAAACTTAAACTGAAGCCTAATTTATAGATAGATTAAGGTATGCAAAATTTACCCCACTTTGGAAAATAAGTTCTTTCTGTTCAGATTTTCCTTCACATCTCAAGATCTGCAAACTTCAACACAGCTGGTAATTAGGCCAAAATTTGGTTTCAATTTCTGACCAAGAAAACAAAACAGGTTTGCTACACTTACTGTTCTCACAAGACCTAGAGAAGCAAATGAATACACCCAATGTAGGTATTCTACAGGCAAAATAACCTGGAGGAACAATGAGATTGCTGCAAACAAAAATTAATTTCAGGCAGAGTATTTTTGCCTTGCATAACCAGGTAATTTGATTAGTCACAACACTATTTCTGAAGACAGTTCACAGCCTTAAGGATAAAGTTTTAATATTAAAAGCTGTCCATGTCAATTTTCATATTACACTTCTGAGTTCTGGTGTGGTTTTTTTCTAAAAAAACAAAACAAAACAAACCCATAACTGTTTGACGCAGTTCTTGAGAAAGCATTTTCCAGATGTTAACAATGATACTTTCTCAAGCACATGTATTGTGAGATAAAACTTGGTTCCCTCCAAAAGGAACATTCCAGGATTAGAAAAATCAGTTCTCAAATAATTTCTAAAACTGTGTAAAAACACTCAATGGGGGTGGAGTGCTTTCAGTACTGTGGGGTTTTTAGGAGTATTGTATTTCCATCAAAAACAGGAGAAACAGGAAATAAATAGCATTGTACCTAGTTAGATAAAACTCATTCACACTACAAATTAAACACTGGTAATGAAATAACTAACTGAAATCTACTAATGCCAGCTCACCTAAGACCTTAGGCTACCCAGTTGTTTTCATTGACGATGGCTGAAAGCATGAGCTGACCCAGTATTTTATGAAAATAAAGGGCAGAGTTGCACTAGATAACAACCCAAGCAGCAAAAAGGCTGTTTGAGAGGGAAGAACAGCAGAATAAAAGGACAGATCTTAATGTGGGTGGATAACTTTTAAGCAGCAAAAAGATTTTCTATACTTCAAACACAGGCTTGAACTATCAGTTACACTGACACAAAACTCTCACATTCCAGACCCACACACTTCCGTAAGAAACTGCAGCTTAAACATCAAACTATGGACATTCATGGGTATTTTTAAGGTTATAATGTGTTCATTCACCATTTTAAGACTAATTTATAACAGTATTTACAATATTAAATTGATATAGTCATTAAAGTTTTGAGTTAAGTGAATCTTACCCAGCAAGTAAAGGTTTGCTTCTTAAAATTCTTTATACTGCACACTGCTCATATATGCTAACAATCAGCAACAACTTTGGCACCTACAAAAGTGACACAAGCAAAGCACAGCTGTCCCAAAAAGTAAATTTAAAAGCTATAATATTCACAATATATTAGTTCCTCTGAACAGCTCAGATTTCTGCAGAATGCACTTGTTTGCATCCTTCATGAAACAGCAAAAGTTTAGGCAGACAACCACCTATGCAACAGTTAAACTGCACCAGAGTACAGAATTAAGTGAACAACAGAACACAGATCTTTGCTTTATCCTTAGATAAACCTGTGTGAAGTTATTATCAAACTTGTAGGACACTTCACAAAACAAAATCAGAGACAGCTTACCCATCATGTTGATTGATACTACACAACTCAAAAGATGTTTAGGAAACCTGTGTTTTAGAAAGTGCAATAATTCTATCCTTCTGTTAAGATACACTATATTTCAGAACACTATAGTCCTATGTAGGTATTAAGATCAACACAAAGTACTTACCCTTCAGCAATAGCTCTTTGCCATTTTCAGTAATTTGGTTTACCATTATTCTTCTTTCTGCTCTTAGTACATGCTTTAGCAAATGTCTTCTCCGTGAAGTCCTGAGGATTGGACAAGTTTAATAATATCGTATTCCTGAAACACTTTTTTTTCTACCTCCTCCAACAAACTGACTGCTGATTTATTTCTGTGTTGAATGGGACTGATCTTCTTCAGAAAGCAAAAAGAGTTTCTCACAGAAAGCTAAGACGACATGGATATAATCCTGGCATTATGATCCTTTCAACAATGGAAAACATACAAATGTCAGAATCTTACTGAAAAAGCTATTTTTGAAACCCAACCCAGGCCACGTTTAAGATACACACTGCCAGCTGGATGCACACTTATTCAGGAAGGTGTGTGCAACAAATCTGCTTGCTGAGTATGGAATCAGACAGCATTTTAAGCCTGCTAACGCCATGAAAAGTATAGCTCTGTGATGTGAGCCCTCCAGGCATTTCAGCTTTCAAGTGAAAACAGTGATGTATTTCTTTCCATCTTCAATACTTTTTAATATGGCCACCCATTAGTGGACACATCACACACAAGATCACCAAAAAAAAAAAAAGAAAATACTAACTTAATGATTCTAAGCAATTTATAATTACCAGAACCCACTCCACTCTGCTCATTCATATCCTTTGGATACCAACACACAACACTGAGACTTCTCGGTGTCAGACAGTAGGTGCAATCAACAAGAATGTCTATGCAATTAAAAATGCCAAGTCACTTTTGAGAAACTGGATTTAGAAGCTCACATCACTTAGAAGCTTTCATAATACAACTTGTCATCGCCAGCTCAAAAAATACACTATAAAAACAACCTTTGTACTTCACTGTAATCCACTTCAGAGGTTCTTTCATGTGGAACAACTCCCAGTCATTTATCATGACTATCCTCCCTGAAACTTCATCTCTTCACATGCATGAAGGCACTTCAGATACAGCCCATCCTATATCAAAATATAGGGAGAAGCATTCCAGCATTTTCCATGACTCAGAAAAAGCCTCTTAAGCTTGTGGTAAAATGTTCTTGCTTTCTCTTAGAGACAGCAACATACATCTGTGAGAGCAGCATGCAGATTCCATGCAATATTTAAAATTCACCTTCCCTGATAAGAAATACTGGGAATAGTTTTCAGCCTTATACTTGTTCATCTGACCACAGCTGCAGAGGAAAAAAAGATGAGGTAACAACAAAACACAACCCTGCAAAAAACCTGTCAATGGTTGGATTTGATGATCTTAAAGGTCTTTTCCAAGCAAAACAATTCTGTGATTCTTCAGCTCAACATGTACCAAAGGGAAAAAATGTACGGGAACAAACCAAGGAGAACAAGCAGATGGGAACAATGGCCACTAAGTCACCAGCTGAAAAAAACTTCCTACAGGGAACAAGGGGAAATAGAGAGCATATGAGCCAAGGTGCTAAGTACCTCCAGACATACAGAAAGTAACAGGAAAAGAAGGCTTAATTACTTCAAAAATGTTGATATATATACATTCAATCCATTACATACTATTTAACGTACATTAACAGCCATCTATTATCCATTCCTGAAACATAGTAGAAAGATAACTGTAATTGGTCACAGCTTACTGCAAAGCCCTTAATGTTTTAAAGTTCTCTGGGAACTCAAAGAAAGTGCTGAATATCAGATTTTTATTACATTTGAGAAGTACTTTGCTCCATGTGAAAATTTTAACTAAGGAAAACAGGAAAGTAAAAAAAAAAAAAAAAAGAGAGAGAGCACTGAACTTGTCTGTGCTCCAAGGATGAGGAGATGACCTTTCAGTGCAAAGTGCAACAAACGGCCAAGACTCTCTGTAACTCTGATCATAACACTTAAAAAAAAAGTATAAGTCAGCAGGAGACTTCTCCAAAGTAACTCCACCCCACTGAACATTTTAGTGAGTGAAAAGCACTCTGACATTGTACATAAGCAACAGTCCTCATAAAATACAAATATTCAAATATCCATTTTTAAAGAGCTCACATGTCTTCCAAAACAGCACAAAGTATCCCACACTGTGCAACACAGAGTACAAACCAAAACTAAGTAAGATATTTGGAAAAATCCTCAGTGGTTTTTGTTATCATTTACAAAAAGTACACCAGTTTGTAAGAGCACCGGAGCAACGGGATTACAGCACATTAGCTTAGAGAAACTCTTCAAGGACCAACAGTCAACACAGAATAATAGAATAATTTGGGTTGGGAGGATCCTCTGAAGGTCATCTAGTCCAACACCCTTCAGTAAGCAGGGACACTTACTGAAGTAACCTCAGAACCTCCTCAAGCCTCACCTTGAGTATCTCCAGGGATGAGGCCTCCCTGGGAAACCTGTTCAATTTTTCCACTCTAGAAGCACAGAATCTGTCAAGTTGGAAGGGACCCATCAGGATCATCAAATCCAATTCCTGTCCCTGTGTCTAGGGCACACCAAGAATCACACCATGATGTCCATGAATCACACTACTCTCATAGAGTCTCTCATAGACCAGGTGAGGTCTTACCAGGGCAGAGTAACATGGCAGAATCACCTCTCTCCATCTGCTGACCACACTTCTTTTGATGCAGCCCAGGATGCAAATAACCTTCTGAGCTGCAAGTGCAGACTGCTGGCCCCTGTCCAGCTTTTTCATCCACAAACACCCCCAAGTCTTTTTCTGCAGGGCTGCTTTCTAAACCTCATCCCCCAGCCTGTACTGATAACACAGATTGTTCCAACCCAGGTGCAGGACCCAGCACTTGGTCGTGTTGAATCTCATAAAGTTCACCTGGGCTGAGCTCTCCAGTTTGTTCAGGTCCTTCCAGATGACATCCCATCCCTCTGGCTGTACCACTCAGCTTGGTGTCACCTGCAAACTCCATCCCACTGTCTGTATCGTTGATAAAAATATTAAAGAGTACAGGTCCCAGTACAGACCCCTGAGGGACACCACTTGTCACTGGGCTCCATCTGGACTTTGAGCCATTGACCACAACCCTCTGGATGTGACTATCCAGCCAATTCCTTATCCACTGAACAGTCCACTCATTAAATACATATCTCTCCAGCTTGGTGAGTAGGATATTGAGGGGGGTCATGTCAAAGGATTTGCACAAGTCCATTTAGATCACATCCACAGGTCGTCCCTTGTACACTGATGTAGTTACCCTACCACAGAAAGCCACCTGTTCATCAGGCAGGATTTGCCCTCAGTGAAACTGTGCTGGCTGTCTTGGTTCACCTTCCTGTCCTCCATGTACCCTATCAGACCTTCTGGGAGAATCTGTTCCATGACCTTCCCAGGCATAACTGAGAGCAGCAGGTTCTTAAATCAGACCTGCAAGACTATTAAAGAACTCTACCTTTGTCCTTTGTATCAGTTCTGGATACAAATATATACTATAGCAAGTACTAGTAAAAGTGATGTCTGCTGTGTTATTTAGAAGTGGATTAGGAAAGCAAAACCACTGAATACAAAACTAGAAAGCAGAGTAGAAACAAAGATCTTCATCCAAGACACCAGCAGCCACCAAGTTTTCTTCAACTATTCCAAATCCTGACTCAGATCTGACCTCTTACACGGAAATCCAGGGGTGGACTTTGCACACAATAACTATACTTGGGGCTGCTCAGCTTGCAAGCAAAGACAGTCATAACACAAGCTAACAATGCTATAGATAATTTTTTGAAAAACAATTATACTCCAGGGCATCAAAACTGTTTTACTGCAGCAATCAGCAATTTAAGCATGTGAAAGCAAGTCTCAGCAAGTCTGCCCTCCTTAGGAGTTAACTCTAACTCAAAGCACACATGGGCAGCTTCTAATGGCACACCATAAAAAAATATAACTTTTTCCCTTTGACATGGAAGTGAAAGGCTAAAGCCTGGATGGTCTAAACTGCTTCACAAAAAGGAGGTACCTGTAATGACTGAATGATGTTCTACATCCTCAGACAAACACAAGAAATTGCTGGCTACTGGTAGGAGGTGAAAATGAAGGTTGGCAATTAGACTGTAGGAAAGAAAAAACAACACATACAGTTCTGTTCAGGCATAGTTAGCTGGTGTAGTACAGCCTATGCCCTAAACACAGCTCTGCGTCATCCCTCCCCACCCTGGATCCTGTTATACAATCCCTGCTACAGTTCCCTGCATCCCAGCTGCCAACATAGTTTATAGCTTTGACTCTAAATCGATGGATCACCCCCTAATTATATCACAGACATGTTAATGAAAGATTTGGGCCTCTAGGACAATGCTGGTCACAGGGGTGGAATGGGGAGAAGAGGCAAATGAAGCACTCTGGATTCAAGGGGATGGACCTGTGAGACAAACTTCTGGGGGACATCAGGCAAACCCAGAATTTGAACACCTTTGGAAATACTTCTAAGCCATGTTCTAAGCAAATGAGTTTCCTGTTTCCTTCAAGAAAACTGTGACCACCAATACAAAGGTGGGATACTGACCATCTCCACACCAATACTAGCAACTTCCTCCCTCACCCCTTGCCCCAGCAGCCCAACCCAGCCTGGCACTGTCTTCATGTTCTGCTCAGCAAAATGCCAATTCATCTACATTTATGACAAGACTCAGGCTGCCTTCACTCAGCAAACCATAGCTAAGTTGGCATGACTGCCAAGTTATCAACCTTCCCCATTCATCCCTACACTAACTGAGTCAAAGCTCTTTTTGGACAATTAGCTCTTTATTCTGCATGTCAAGCCCCACCTCTCTGTCCTACAGAGCAGAATGAAGATGAAAAGATGGATTAAAAAAAATACTCCACCTTTAATAGCTACAAAAATTTTGAAAAAAATACCTTCTCAGAACTGTTCTAACTTCTACTTCTGTTGCTCAGACATGAATTATGACCATTGGAAAGTAAACTTAATACCTACCACAAAACCTAAACCCCTATGGCATGACTTATTAGAAAAAAACACTTCTTGTAAGTCCAGTAACTGCTTTTTATGGTTCAGAAGTGAGAATTTGAGACTTTGAAAACAATGTGCAAAATAAGAATCACTGAAGACAAATACAGACTAGACAAGCTACAAATTTACCTCCAGATAAGTGTGCAGAGGATAGCAGAAGGGGACCTATTCCACACAATTGTATACAAAATACCCTATATAAAATTCAGAGAAGCTTACCCTACAAGCATTTGAAAAGCTGTATTCTTCCTTGTCACATAGGGTTTTTATAATTAAAGACAGAACATATTTAATATGTGCCAAGTACTGGATTTTGCTAAAAGACTAGTCTTTTTTTGGGTATGGCATTTCATTATTTTGCTTGCTCACAAAGAAGATAGTTTGCTTAGCATTCACTACAACAGCCACAGTGAAAGATGCACAGTTCTCTATGCATGGCAAAATCCAAGTATACTGAAAAAAATAATCCAAAGCAGCTAAACTGAAAGAACCAAAACAGCACTACTCATTGCTAAGAGATCACTTCGCATCATTTAAACAGATGACCATAGGAAAAAATTAAGAAAGAGGTCTTACTAAATTAGAAAAAACACAAAAAACCTCATATACAGAAAAAAACCCAAACCACACCTGAAGCTATCTTTTCTGTGAGAATAAAAAAAATCAGCACACTACAATTAAAAGATTAAAAATTCACAATTCAGAGGCTACTGAAGACAATGGAAACACCCTCAGAATGAAATTCCAATAGGCTTTAGACCATGTGTTAAACTGGTGCATTTTTTTTCTCCCATAGTTCAGGTCACAGATCAATGCATTTACAAAAAAACCTTGAACCAAGAGTTTGAAGACAAAAACTCTTTGATCAAATAAATCTTGCTCCCACATATTGTTGATAATAGCAGTTTTTCTGTTATACAAATCAGCCTGCACTTTAAATTACTTGCTACATCATAGTCAAGAGCAGTAATAAATCTTTAGCTTGCTCTTGTAGCTTTTTTGCTAATGTAGCTTTTCCTTCCTTGGGGCACTGGGCGTCCCCCATCCTGTTACAGGCACTTAACAAGAAAGCAGTGATCACTAAGTTTGATCTACCTCAAGGTTGCTGTTGTTCTTTAACTTCAAGGAACAGCATTTATCATATTTGGCTACATTTTCCAGTCAAATGAGGCTGCAAAGTACCTTCATCTCCATTTTATACAGAACTCTGGAGCAAGAGCCAAATACAAACTGTACATTGAAGAGCATTCAAATATGTAATCTTTCATTTTGTTGCAATGGAAAAAGAAAGGAAATGTCAATATTTTCTTTCAGGAAGTGAAACAAAAAAAATTTGCAAGTGAAAATTGAGTAACACGTACATGGGTCGACGTTATACATGAGAAAGATATGTAGTACAAACACAATATAAGGAACAAAAAAAATTTAGTTGACTTTCTTCTGTAAAAAGCAGAGATTGAAGAGAAGATATAGCACTCAAATCAAGTTTGAAATGGGTGCTTAGCATGTCAAGAGAATTGAGCATTTGCAGGTAGAATTAGATGAAAAATCCATGTCTTTTCAACTGCAATTGCCTAGCCTTCTAACACACGTGTTCTCCAAACCACCAAAACTCAGAAGCTACAAGACTAGCAGAGCATTGGTTGGGTTTTTTTTTAATCTCTTATTTTTGCAACATACAGACCTGCCACATGCACAGCTACAGGAGCTGCTTTCAAATCACTTAGGCATATCACAAAGATGTCCTTCCCAGAGAGCTTCCAAATAACTGAAATGCCAGAGAACCCACAAAAAGGCCCATGTTTTTCTATATTTAGGTAAGTCTCCTGGCCACAAGCAGTTGGCACCAAGATACACTTGGTACAGGACTGCTGCAGCCTCCCCAGTTGCAGCTCTTAATCACTGCACAAATTAGAAGAGGTAGGAGACACAGCCTTAGCAAAAGTAAGTTTATAGTAACACCAACTTGTTCTTTTCCCTACACAAGCATATTAATAGAATTATTTAACCTTACAAGACCCCTGCTAAAAGAAACATTAAGTATCCACCGTGGACTCTGCTAGAATGAGCTTATCAGAGAAATTCTTTTGCTTACAGGCTATTAAGCTATCTCTTTCCCCACCCAAGTGTTATAAACAGCTAACCATGTCACAAAGCACTTCTCCACTCTCATTTTTCACATACCTATCTCATACCTTTCTTTATCTGAAGCAAGAGTTCACTTATCTATACACCTGTATTACTGAAAGAAGTATTCTGGAGTTTGGCACTGCTACCACTGCTGTGCTAACAGCCCCGTGCACAAACTGAAAAAAACATAATACAGGATTTCTCAAGACTTATCCGTCTCAGGAGCTGTATTTCAAATTATAAACACTGCTGTCTATCCTACAAGTATCTCACAAGAATACTTTGTGGAACAGAAACAAATATTAACATGTTTAGCACTGAAAGGACACCTTTCGTATCTCCAAATTTACACACTAATCTATGGAGAAAAAAGACAGATGCCAACCTAAGAAGATCAGGAAAAAAAAAAAAAAACACCACAAAACCTTGCTCCTTAAAATGCAACTAAATTGAAGGTGCAGTCTTTGTATCTTTTCCAGCAAGGCAATAGTAAACAAATCACTAAATGAGACAGCTCACCAGTATCAATGTATTTCTGTTCTCAAGTTATTTTCCTTCCTCCCAAACAATTCAGAGTTTCTCCCCCCCCTTCAGGCTTCCCCTTCCCATAACTTCTTTCAGCAGTTTTGAGGCAAAATCAAAAATGCCTAAGATGCACATACCACAGAGGTTATGCAAAAATATTCTGCTATCATTCTGCTATTTAAAAGCACCACTTATCCACACCGCTGCCAGTAAAAGTTTTTTAATTAAAGATAACCTAAAATACATTTGGATGTGTGTTTCTGTGACTTTTATTTACCTCTAGTATCTAATTCATTAGAAGATTAATTGTATCTTATCTCTGGACTTTGCCAAAACACACAGATACACAAAGTAAGGGCTTTGAAAGGGATTTTAATTATTTATGTATCCCTATTTCAAGTGTCTTCAGACATACTTTATGTAAGCTTTATTTCAAGTCTTGCAAAAGACTTAAAACTTTACCAGCAAGTTACCACATATTAAAAAGGAATAAACCAAGAAGAAGCTTAAAGCACACTTACTGCAGAACTTTCCTAATACAGCTTCTCAAAACCAGCTTATTGCAAATGACCAGCATAACCTGTTGCTGCACAAGGGCACTGTACATACTGATGCAGACTATAAGAATGAGGAGAAAAGGTCTCAAGTCCAACCAGAAAACTCCAGGCTGAGAGGAAGCCATGTGATAACTGTAACATAAGCAGAGAAATTCATTGGCAAAACCCAAGAGTGGCAGTTGACCAAAGCTGGTTAGTGACACCAAGCTGATTAGTGTCTCATTTCCACACACAAAAGTCACAGGAAGATAAATAACTTCCCACAGGACACATGACACTGCCACACTTCAGTTAACAGTGTGCACAGTCACTGTGGAGCTGAGATTCCTATTCAAGCAAAATTTATTTTTTTTAAACACTATTCAGGCCCTCTTCTCACCCTGTGTACCCAAACTATCATGCTGGCATTATTTCAAAGACTGAAGAGATGCCAAATTCACATTTCTCATCCCTGCCCATCCATAAAGCAGGGATCACGTATTTATCATAGGATCACAAGATAATTCTTTGTACTTCTTTTTCTAAATAGAAGTGCCAAAATCTATTACAGACAGTGGCAATTGGTGAAAACCTGCTTAAGAAAAAAAGACTGATTTTATTCACAATCACTGAAGCTATGTGGGAAGACTGAATTATTGCACACTGACTAATGCCTTCTTAAGTAAATGGCTGACAAGAAATTCTATTGCAGGATGGCTTCACATCTGTAGTGTTTAGATGACACCATATCAGTTGATGTCCTAAATAGAGCAAAATTCAGAAAAAAACCCCAACACCATTCACAAACAAAGCTATGAAAAATAGATTGGAGTGAAAAGGTCAGAGTGAAATAAGATCCAGAATCGTGAGTAACGGCCTAAGAGATTGTGCAATTAGTGCCAGACAACAAAACCACTGCTTTGCACTGTTACAGACCAGCTATAAACAGTTACATTACCAGGACAGACCATACTCCATCCATATAATTACTGAGTCACTGTAAACGATCTCCGACCAAACTGAGCAATCCAAAGAATTCTTTGAATAACGTTCTGATTAGGAAAGCTGATAAAATAAAACCTTCCATGAAGAAGATTCTCAACAGAACAACTGCACACAATTCCTGATACTGACTATGCTGGCACTACTTACTGCATGGAAAGTCTGGAGAATGGGCTCTGCTCAGGCAGCTCTGTCAGCATTCATGCAGTGCCAAGATGTGCCTATCAAGGTGCATTCAGTACCACAACCTAAAACTCTACACTCAAGTCAAACCAAGTTTACCTTACCTGGAATCAGGGGCATCACCAATACCAATAAATTTCTCCACAAGTCCCACAATCAGCTGCCACAAAAAGGCTCTGGAGAGTCATTCTGCTCCCTCTAGTCTGCAGGCTCCAGCCACTGCTAAACAGCTGTGAAAAAACTCTTCCTCTGGAGCTTCCATCTCCACCATGTCTTATTACCAAGGCTTCCCCAGCACAAGAGGCTGCAGTACTCTGTACAGGATGTAGAGAAAGAAGCACCAGAAGCCAGAGGAATAACACAAGGGAGTTCAGACTCCATTCTGCACTGCCATAAACCCAAGAAACCTAGTAAAATACAGAAAAAGCTAGGGGGGAAGAACATGCTTGTCAGTACAGGCAGGCAAGACTGCAGATCTTTATGCTACACCCCGAGGATATGAAACAACACTTAATTACTATGAAAGTAAATTAAAAAATAGAAGGCAGTTATAGTTCAAACAGAAACAGAACTAACTACCATATATTAATAGAGATCTTACTAGATGTTTATCAGTTTAAAATAAAGAGACTCTGCTAACTTTCAGCAGCCTGGTTCTGTACTGCACTTGGAACAGCAGTCAGTACTTCAAGAGATCACAGTTTGCAAGCTACTGAGAAGTCTGTGACAGGGAGCCGAGTACCCTGAAGTGTGTTGCTTCATCCTTCAGACAGCCTCATAGACAAGTAACAGGCAGTCTGAGTCGATCTTCCTTCACCCACCAAAGCAGTAGCTTCCAGAAGTCACATTTACCAAACCATGGCCAAAGCCAGCTAGTGAAAACAGTACTCCCCCAGATCTCTGAGATGGGTGAAAAACACCTGTTATTTTCATACACATGAGCTAAATGTTTAGTAACCCAAGAGAAAAACAGACCTCTTTATGACACCAAGGACCTGCAAACTGTCTGTGATAACAAACAACCTGGGAAAAGCACCTACTTTTCATCATTCTAAAATGCCCACAATAGAACTAAAAAGAACTGACATAAGGGAGTTAGGCCTATGTAAGCTACTTTAAAATTCCTTTGAAAAAATAAGCAGACAGAATTAATACATAAAAATAAAAAATGGCATGTACTGGAGATTGAAGTACAGGTTCAAAGAGAACTGAACAAAGTGACATGGCAGGAACAGGACCTCGATCTCACAACAGTTGAGTATCATTCACCTTGTTCTCTTCCTTAAGCACAAGCCTGAGCAATGCAGGCTCCCCTCAGGCATCCAGTAACACTTGCAATCTGCAAAGTTTGACTGTATGGGCAAGGAAGAACAGGTCAGGTGTTTACTGATTTTTCTTTTGTTGCCTAGAGTTACACATGATTCACAGAGGGTAAGTCAGTTTCACCAGCTGAACCCATGAGAAGATCCTCCTTCCTAAAATTTACAGAACAAAACCAAGGCAGAAAAAAGAAACAGATACCCCATACAGCTAGAACAACGCTTTACCATAACTACTTAGCTTTGCAAATCTGTCCTTCATTTTATCACTCGAAACACTGCATTTAATTTTTTACAACTCACAACAAAACCGGTGTTTTGGCTTGGCAGCCAGGCTAAGCACCGGTATTAGCTGCACAATTAAATAATGTACTTCTCACCACCCAACATCCCTTCCTACTTACGTGATCCTCTTCTGTAACTGGAATAAATTAACCGCTAACAAAAAGCAGCTCTGCCTTGCAGAAGCAGTTGTGAAAGACACAGAGACACAATGCACACGCTGTAGCATTCAAGGGACCAGTCCGAGAGAGAGAGCGCTATCTGAGCAGAGGCATTTTTTTAAGATGATATAAGAAAGGCAGCCACTTGAGATTGGGCTACTTTAACTGAATTCTCTATCGCTTGTTTATTTTGGCACTGAAGCACTGAAAATACTCGAGCGAATCCCCACACACTCTTATCATCTGTGGAGACTGTTGCTTGTGGGAGCACCGATAACGACCGTCCCCCTGCGCCCGCCCCGCTCCCCGCTGCACCCCGGGCTATCAACAAGTGGCGGCGGACCTGAGGGAACCCCCGGGACAGATACCCGGGCTCGCCTCCTCCGCATAGCGGGAGGACACCCCGGCCACCCGCATCCCCAGAGCACCGCCGCACCCAGGGGGGCTGCTCTGCCACCGCTCGGCGCGGGCCGCCAGCGCTGACAGTCGGCGACAGCGTTCATTCGCCGGGCCAGGCTCCCCGCGGGCCTCGCCAAGGCGGCAAGTCCCGGCCCTGGCAACAGCGGAGACACCGCTCGCCCGGAGGTCCCCGCGGAGACTCTTCCTCTGGGCGCGGCGCCCCTCGCCACCCCCGAGAGCCGCTATCAGCGCCGCCGCCTTTGTCTGCCGCGGCCGCCGGTGGCGACGCGGAGCAGGGAAGCTGGGCTCGGCCCAGTACCCCGAGGGAGCGGCCAGCACCGCCGCCTCACCGCCCCGGCTGTACCCGCTCACCGTCGGAGCTGACAGTGTCGTAGGAGTCACCAGCGACGGGTGCCGCGGCCGGCTCCCGGTAGTCCACCCAGCTGAGCCCTTCTACGCTGTCGTACTCGGCGCGGGGCTTGTCCTCCACCGGCACCACGGTGAAGTGCGGCATGGCTGGCGGGGCGGCGAGGGCTCCCCGCGGCACCGCAGCGAGGCAGGCGGGACGCGGCGCGGAGCCGGCGGCGCATTCCTGCCCCGTGCGGTCACTTCCTCTCAGGAAACCGCGCTCCTCAACTCCACCCATTCCCCTCCGAGCGCCGGGGCGGCGAGGCGGAGCGGCGGATGCCTCGCCCGGAGTCGGCGGGCGGGCAGGCCGGGGCCGTTCGGCAGAGAGGAACGGGCGCGGGGGAGGGGGTCTCTCGGCCAGGCAGTCTCGCTCAGCAGCGGGAGCGCGGAGGAGGGGCCGGAGGCGGCGAAGAAGCGGTGCCGGGAAGGGAGAGCCTTCCTCCCGCAGTCATCCTGACAAGAGACGGAGCTGGGCCCGGGGGCGGCGGGAGCCGCGGTGCGCTGGGAGCGGGGCGGGGGGGGGGCTTGAGGGGCGGACCCCCTCTGCCCGCGGCCCTCCCTTGCCGGCGCTGCCTGGGCGCCTCGGGGAGGAAATTTCCTTCAGCCGTGCCCCGGGCCCAGCTCCGGCCCCCTCCCCCCTGCCGCCATTTGCTGGGCTGGAGCGGTTCAGGGAGGGCGTTGGAGCGGCGCGCCCAGGCCCGAGGGGGGGCGCGGCCGCGGGGGAACGAAGCCGTGGGGGATTGTGTGGGGGGAACCTCCGTACTGGGGCCGGGCCGCGTGAGAAGCCGCTTGGGGAAAAGCTGCGGTTCCCCGGCGGGAGGAGGAGGCGGGGGTGTCTGTGGGGTTCCTCCCTGGGGCAGGTGGTCGCGAAACCGCGGGGTGTGGTGGTTGATGAAAACAAGGGCAAGTGGGGCCCTGGCAGATAAACCCGGAGCCGCATTTCCCGGCTGTGATGGAGCAGAGGGAGACAAGTAACAGTTCTCACGACTTCCAACAGACCTTAACGTTGGGCTTCGGCTGATCAACAACAAAGTACTGTCACCCATAGACCGGGTTTATTTTTATGCAAGTTATCGTTAAGTTCACATGCAGCAGCTGTCCCCACTTCCTGTGTATGTGGTGGCAGCGGGGTGGTTTCTCTTTGGCTGCATGAAACCCTCAGACATAACGAGGAGCAAGCCCAAGGGAAACAGAAACATGGCTGCACAATTGGCATGAGGGGAGCGGGGGGAAAAACACGGCACTGGGGAAATCTGAATGCCAGCTGGAGCCAAGGGTATTTCTAGCTATATGCAAAGCAGACAGTTGCTAGGGCAGCAGACTGCGAGGGCAGGTGAACTGTGGCCCTGCTGCTCAAGCAGGGGCCTGGGAGTTGGGATTGCACCATTGTTTTGTCCCGCTAATGGAGGCAGTGGGTTTGCCACCCCCTCCCAGCAGCCAGGACGGACGCCTCGGTGGCGGCAGGGTCCATAAAGCTTGGGGCACTCCTGGCTCAACCTTTTGTCCCCAGGGAGCAAAATTCAATTTTGCATTTATATCTGAAAAAGCTGGCGCCAATGGCTGGTAAGTTGGCCTTACATTTCACATGCGGTAGCCTCCATGTGAAGTTTAAACATGAATTAATAGTTGGTATTTATTGTCTATTTGAAGGCAAGCCTTGTAAGTAAAAGGATCCCCTTTTAATGCATTATGTGAGAAAAAACTCTATAGGGCACAGTTTGTGCATTTTCCTATGCAATTTTAACTGAAACTAGTTCTGTAGGTTTTTGACCAAAATACTCCTTAGTCAAGGAATCTGTGTACAAGGACAAGTTAATACAGTAATGATAAAGCTTTTGTCTTTAGATGGCATAGAAGTCTCTGGGAGGATATAAAGCTTAGAGCAGAAGAAGAGGATGAAGACATTTCCTGTGTTCAGAAGAACCTTATTCCTAGCTTTCTGAATTTGTCCTGCTTTTTTGACAAAGCAGTTCCAGGTCACTTGGGAAAAAAGGGAGAAAGAAGAATGATCGGAAGAGAGGTAATCAAGAGGGAGAATGTTTTATTCACAAGAACTGAATAAGTCTACTTTTAACTAACTGGGTTTTGAAATAAACAAGAAGGATCCATGCTGTGGTGTGACTGCTGTCAAAGAGGTACAAGTCTCTCTGTTCACTTAACACAGAGGTGCTGGTAGACCACTTCTGGGGAAAGCCAGAGCAATTACACCTCTTAGTATTGATCGGACAATACTAAGGTGGAAAGTAAGAAAGACAGGTGGAAAGACTTCAAAGTTTTCATACAATACTTCACTTTTGTCTGTTTGCTCTGTGAAGGAAAACAACAATGATCTTAATGTGGCTATGTGTATCTCTTTAACAGTTTAACTACTTCTGAAGGAGATAAAAAAGGCCCTGATTTTCCTCCACTCAAAACTCACAGTATCTTGAAGACCTGGGGCAAGAGGTTTTTTTCTCCAGTAGCCTTAAAATGAGCACACTTGTAAATACAATCCCATTGAGGTAGTAAAGTTCTACCAGCAAATCCTGTGGGCAAGTTAGGCTGATTTTGATACTCAATACAGGATTTTTGTTAATTTTAGAAGCATTATTTCTGGCAGACAGGAAACATTCATGTGTACCACTTAGTTTACCACCTTGCCTCCAGCAATATTTTTTTACCCAGGGGAAAGTGGAACAGTTGTCCAGGAAGTAGAGTTTTCTGTTTAAACCTCTTTGAACAAAATAGTGTTCATAATAAGCATGACCTAGTAAGCTAGAATCCACTGAGAAAACAGGAAAATTAAGTATTACGTGATGGGGCAAAGAATTATATATAGAAAAAGGGCACGATGATAACTGAGCATTAAGCAAATTACTTCTTTCTTCTGTCATCTTCTTTTGTGTTTTCCACTTTAAAAAACTTCTGGATGAAAGTGTCTAGTCTAAGCAAGATATCCAACAAAAAGGAGACAAGGATTATAAGAATTAAGTCTCAGTTCATTTTTTTGGAGTCATGCTTATTCAGGAAGAAGTATTAAAGTGAGCACTTCTTTCTCACCTTGCTTTTGAAAGCAGGTCTGGCAAGGACCTGTCTTTAGGCACCAAAAATACATCTGTGCCACCACAAAGTGTTTTAGTGTAATTAAATCAATGGCCTTGAAATCGTAATCCATGTGGGGAAATATAAATAAAATCAAGCTCATGCCTATATATCAGCATCTCCCCTCTCTGAAATGGCAGCTGTATCCAAATGTATTGAGATAATTTAGCCTTAGGAAATTACTCAAGTTCACTGAATCAAAAATATTGTCTAAAGTCAAAGACTCCTAACTAACTTACAAAAAGCACGTAAAGTTATCTGCTCATATCAAACTTTGTTGTTTAGCATCTTGTTTGTAAGAGAACTGAAATCTCAACCTGTATATTTGACTGTTTTTGTCTCTGAGTATGAATACTGACTTACTTCTGAATGGTATGAGAGGACATAGCAAGCTTAGAAGTTGTCTGATGTTCATAAGAGGCTGGAGTGAAACTAGATTTCTTCAAAGCTAGATTTTACAACAGCATTTATCTGAGACAGCATTGCTATTTCTCATGATATAATGGGGATGAAAATTACCTGATTTTTACAAAGCTAAATAACCTTCCTTTTCTCTCTTTTTTTTTTTTTTCCCCCCACTCTATTCACCACACATAACACCCTACCCCCAACAGAAGAGAAAGTCTGGTGATTTCACTGTGGAAAACTCTTGAGATCATGGGGAAAAAAGGCCTGAATTTCCAGTGTACATCAATAGCATCAGTGAAATCAGCGTGAAGATCAGCAAATCCATGATCTCCTCTTATACATCATAAGGAACAACTTTTATATTGTTTGTTACCCAGAAATCATAATAAGCAAAACCACAGGTCAGTTCTTACATAGTAAGCCACTGAGTATTTGTGACCTACCTTAAGCAGGTACAGCCTTCTAGCTGAAAAGTCAGCATGTTGGAACTGCTATGCAATTCAGCTCCAAGAAAGAGGTGTTATGAGAAACTCTTGAGTCTTCTGGGAGAATAGTGTGGTAAACTACTGAAGAGAAATCCTCAGAGCAGGCAAGCAAGGTCAGGTTTGCCTTGAGTGCTTGTTACAGGTGACATGACTCCAGCATTAAAAAAAGCAGCTTGGCTTTTACTGCACTTAGCATCAGCTGTTAGAGGAACAGACTGGGCTCGGGTGAGGAGTTTCATCCCTTTCCTGACAGCAATCCACAGACAATTCAGTGCTCATGCAGCCATCCTAGAAAGTGAACATAGAATTAGTATCAGCATTAAGTGATAGTTTTTAAGGATATAGAAGAGGCAACAGCTTCCTCAGCCTTCACAAGGGGATGTAGTACACACATTGGAAGGCCCTTGTAAATGAGCTCGAGTATTGTTGGCTTATGGATATGCAATGTGTGATGTTTAAAGGCAGCTGAAACTGTTGGAAGACAGCTTTTCTTACCTTCCTTTCCTCCTGAATTTCATGGGGATATGCCTAATTTTAAATTAACTAGTTTACTTTTTCTAACTAAGAAAATCAAGGCCAAGAAGAAAATATCCTTAGAAATAAATGTCATAAAATTACAGTTCTGATTTTTGAATTTTTTTTAATATATCTGTAGAATTGTGTTGCCCCTACCTAACATTGTTTTGAATGCTGGCATTATACCTCAAGAAGCTTTGTAGAAAGTTTAATTTTCTGTAAATGAAGCTTTGAAGTGCCTCATTGATGGAGTAACCTTCCCAGTCATTACTGTCATTGCTGACTGTAGTGTTGTTGTCCCCAGACACAGTATATAGCCTTTTTAGAAGTATATTCACAGGATGCACTGCCCTAGAAGCCTTAGAGGTAAATTCTGTAACTGTCCAAAACATAAAAGTCCTTGAATACAGTTAGGCAGAAAGCCCTGACACCAGAAGAATTAAGTACTTATGAAGCCAACGTGGTTTTAAAAAGCATAAGTACAGATATTTAAAACTTGTAAAGAGAAAGGCTGGGACAACACTCCACAGCAGTGGATCTGTAACTGTTATTTATTGTTTTGAAAGACTGTTTTCACGAGAGTGGAACCTGAGTGACAAATAGCCCAGAGCTGCCAATTTTGGGTTTGTTTTTTTTTTCCTTGGACATGAGGCTTGGCAGAAATTTTCCAAGTTTATGGCCAGCATTTCACCATAGTCAGCTTTCATTTTCAGCACATTCCTGCTTCTCCATATCCTAGTGTCCACACCAGTCTTGTGGACAAAGCAGGCCAGAAACTTGTCAACTTTGCTGCAAAAGTTTCTCACTTACAAAGCTCAGGATCTATGTCATCCACAGCAAAGATAAGCAGGTGCTGAAAGAAGTCCTTTGGAGAGGACCACAACATGTACATCCAGGTGTAAAGAATCAGTGAGAGCTTATGGAAGTTGCAATCTGCAGTCCTCCAAATGCCATTTACAGAGAAAAATTAGGCAAGGAAAGGTCACATTGTAACAGGTACTCCTACACTAACTTCAACTGAGATTTTAGCTGTTCTAGAAAAAAACGTGTCCTGGCTTAGGCATTAGAAGACCACAAGAGGACACTATAGTGCTGCTTATCTTCAGAAATTAGGTAATGAGCATCTGTCTCACATGGAAAAATGACTCATACCTGTATCTGATGCATAGACTTGCCATTTCTACAAGATATCCAATCTTATTTTTAGAGACTGAAAAGTCACTAAGTCTGAGAGAGATTTTTTTTCCTATACAATCAGATTCTGTAAATTTAAATAGGAAAAGCTGGATCAAAGTTTTTTCTACTAAACTTGTTTAGCAATGCAGTAATTTTCAGGGTAGGATGAAGATGCTGGAAAAATACTATTCAGTATTTCTTGTGGAGTTTTTTTTCAAGATTGATTTTCAGTTCAGCATTAAACTTTTTTTCAAATGTTTTTATTTCAAACTAAAGGCATCTTTTGATATGTCAGACAAAACCTGTATTAGCTTTGGTTTTAATCTTTATTTTGTTTCTCAGCAGCAGCCCACAGAAGAACTTGAATTCTTACTTTCTAGGCTCTGTGCTTTTCTTTCATTGCAGAACTGGCAAAAGAAATGCTTTATGAAAACCCTGAGACCAGGTGCTGACAAAGGGCTTCAGAGAAAAATACATAGGGATTAAGTATCATCCTAGTGAAGGTCATAAAAACAATCTGGGGAGAAGCAATAGAGCAAAATTATGTGCCCCCCATTCTGAATTCTGATCATTAAAGCTAGAGCCTTTATTAGAAGCATCAGCATTACTTTGATGTAAGCTAAATGCTGAACTTTGTTTATTTTCCACTATTTGTTGACTCATGACAGAAGCAGCTGAACTAAGTCTAACATCTTTCTCTGAGGTCACAGCTTTAAGAAAGAGGGGTTGTTTGTTGCTTTTGCTTGTCAAGGAAAAAAAAACAACTTGACAGTTTGTAATTATTCCTCAAACAGCACAGACATTGGGGAAAGAATTGCCACCTTTGCAGTTTTAGTGCTGGGAAGTGAAACAGGCCACCAGCAGCACACCTGGTAATACTGAACCAAGTGACTATGAGTTTAATCACTGAAGCTCCCAGACATCTATGAAATACACAAATGGAACAACCATGCTTCCCATTGCCACAACTTTTGTTTCTCCTCTGACAGAAATTACATAATGAGCTTATAAATAAATATGAATGTTAATAAAAGCTTTTATATTTCTCTGGTTTTGAAGAAAAGAACAAATATAAGAGCACCAAACACTCACCACCATTTCAAGTAGTTCTGTGTAAATGTAAGATTAGATGGCAAAATATTAATGCAAAAATCAGAGCAGATTATATTTTAGATGTCTTGAAACACTGAATCAGGCCTTCCAAAATGCTCCAAGAGGGATTATTCAGCATCACAGCCTGTCCTGAGAACAGTTCAGCAGATATACTAACACACTGCTCTCTGGGTCTGTAAATTAAATCCAACAAATTTTAAATGAAAATGAGTAAATGAAAGCCACGATTAGTGGGAAGCATCTTTCGGACTTTTGTTGGTGGTTTTTGGTTGTTTTTCGTTTTTGTAGTTCAGACATGTTACATTTTCATAATTTGAAGCCATTGACCATTTCCATATATGTATATCCAGGGGAGCAGAGGAGCTGCTGCTTTCCTATTGAAAGTAAGAAATCCAAGTTGCTGCAGCCTCACTCTGCTTTTCTTCTCCCCTGACTAAAACTGAACATGGTTAACATAGTCACTGGCACAACCAGCAGGAAATCCATCACTTGAAGGAGGAAAGCACTTAGTTTTAACCTTGATCAGCTACCTGAATCATCTTACCATGTAGTTACACAAACAACAGCTCTGTCACAGGGGATTTTGAGGCAACATGGAGCAGGAAACAGGGTAGGGCTGCAGCAGCCGAAGTTCAGACTGGTATAAACTGCAATGGCTCTGCACCTTATTCCAGGAGGTGATGGATATGCACCAATACTTGGCCTCTCAGTGCTGATTCTGTGGTGCAGATGGCCAATGAACCTTATGTTTAAAATCAAACAGAAGCTAATAAACATTAATATACATGGGTAGAGGTAAGGCATGACATTTACGACGTTGAAACACTGAAATATGCTGACATGCTGCTTGACTGGCTTGATATGCAAGGAATGCAGATGTTCAGCACTGGCAGAGTTCACTCCTCCATATCCAATAGAAAATGTACAAGTCCTTTCACAGCCCAAACAAGTCACCTACTGAGTAGAAGTTAGATACATTAACTGAACTACTCAGATTTTACGTAAGAGATCAGCTGCCTATGTTAGACCAGCAACAAACTTTCTAGGCTCAGTTTTCCAGCATCACCACTTACCCAGATGAGAGTCCTGGGAACTGAAGTCATTTATTCCTGTGGATGCTACAGCCCATTAGTTTGGAGAAGGACAGTACTTTTCTTTAAGAAAATGAATATATTTTTAATCCATGTTGTAGTATGTGAAAAACTAGCAGGTAGGAAAGTGCCAACACCATGGAAGGAGAAAGGCTGGAAGGAATTTCAAATCTGTAATGAAATTACTATCACAGCACTAATTCTGTGAAAAGACACCAAAGATGGCAGTTTTCTAATGGCTTGTGAAGCTATTAGCAGAAGTGCTAATGGGAAGTATACATTTGCCCTATGGAACTGAATCATTTCACCAGTAAAACAAGTTCTGATACCCATCAAATGGTATCGGGAAGGCAAAACTTCCAAGTCAGTGCAGTAATTCCCCACTGCATAACCAGAATCAGGATTAACTGAGAAACTGTTCTTAAAAACTCTGCTTGTATGCACCTAGAGTATTAACATGATTTGTTAAGTCTTCAGTAAGTGGCGGTAGTATATTCAGTAGTATATTCAGAATATACATATCAAGGAGTCTACCTTAGCAGAAGTATTGAAGCTTCATTTTGAAGCAAGAAAAGAACTGTCTTCTTTCAGAAACCCTTCTTGTTCATGGAATGCAAAAATAGATGTCAGGAACAATCTCAAGTGACTCTAGAAAACAATTGACTTGCTGTTTCCATTTTGTATCTTTCAGCTGTTAAATATTTTGTGTGTTTAGAATGCTTTTCTTCCATCAATTACTGTACTTTAAGTTTAAACTAAGGCTAAATTCTTTAGATATTATATCCGTAAATAAAAGTGCATATCATGGCTTAGAAATCTCAATTAACAGCAAGTACAACGAGAAGGCATTTACCAGCAAGCACAAGGAAATGACCCTACAAAGATGTAGTGCTGCCATTATAAAATTTCATCATTAATCTCAGGATATTTGATTAAAATTCCAGATCTCAGCCATATGAGCCTACCAAGAATAGACTTATCACAATATATGCTCTTCTGCATAGCAGTAGCTTCTAACCTCACATATCTTGTGTATTTGAAAATGTGTTCCAAAAGCTGAAACAGCAGTTTTATAATAAAGATTTATTTCTAATCTCATGCCTCTTAATCCTTTGGCAATGGTCTGATTTTAGCCAGCTAGAATACAAGTAAAATAAAACTTGTTATTGGCAAGGATCATTATTTAAATATGAAAAATATTTCAATGAACCTGTGGATTCTAATGAATTTTATTTAAATACTCATTTTCTACTTTCAAACTGCAATAAAAACATCAGAAGAAGATCTCACCCTCTGGGTAGCTAGAATTCTTGCTTTGTCCTGGCTTGTTCTTTCTTTCATCTTCAAGAACATTAAGCACACAGCAGTTCCCAAATTATAGGAAAGTATCTACATCTATATAGTGCCTGGTCACCTGTACCTGAATGCAAGACACCTGCCTCCACCTTTCAGTAACTCTACAGCTGCCCATTTTCCTGGTTAGGGTTCAAAAATAAGAGTCTAGTAATATGGAATAGATCCTTAGAGCTCATGGTAGGCATGAAAGCTGAATTGGAATAGCCATGTCATCCATCTTGTCATCTTAAAAACAAACAAACAAACAAATAAAAAACTCACAACAAAACCCCCCAGGAAACAACAACAAAACCCAAATAACACCAGGCTACTCTTCTACATAGGCAGGGAGGTCCTCTTCTCTGACTAAGCCATTGACTGATGGTGGAAGCTGAATTATTTAACAAGAAGTAGTATCTTGAAAACATCTCGGCACAGCTGTCTTAATCATATTCTCTGCTCCCCATGTGGAAATGCTGATTCTGGACTCCAGCATTTGTACCAAGTGCCACAATACAGGTACCAAAACCATATGTCCTGTATTAGATAATTTATTCATGTATTTCCAGTGCTGGTTCTAGTTTGGCCAACATGATACAGAACTTTTCAGTTGAAATTCTAAATGCTTTTGTTACACCATTTAAAATCTCCATTAACTTTCAAATATGCAGGTGAATTTATAGAAATTATATTTTAAAAATTTAGCATAGCTTTACAATAACAAAAAAACCCCAAAACCAAAACTAGTTGCATTGCAGATTACTCCATCTTTCTCTAGAGTCTACAGACCTTACCATTCATGATACAGTGTTAAACATGATGCAATTACAAGTATAAGAATAAAAGGTTGGGCCACAGAAGGAAATCCAAAGGATCTGTTTGTCTGAAGCTGATAATTCTGTAGGTCCAGGCGACAGGAATTTTGTACTTCTTGAAGAATGTCACTTTCACCTACATCCATTAGCCCATTAATGTTACACACCTAGAAAAAGTCCAGATTGTCCCTGAAGGTCAGAATGTCACAACAGCAGAAAGTTTTATGTAGCGTGCAAATTCAGTACTATGCCAAGTGGACCAACTCAAAACTGTAATGCAAAAAACACACCTGAATATGACAAAGTCAATATAATTATTCTGATGTTTGCATTCCTATGAAACACTTCCCAGAATTCAGTATGGATACATTACAGGCAAGAGTCACAGATCTGGCTGGTCTTTGGCTTGGCTCCCTCCATATATGGATTACCTGGAAAGCCTTAAGCAAACAAACTTGTGAACTTTCTTTCCTGAGGTCATCTCACAGTCTCAGGACAGGGCTTCAAACATCTATAATTTAGAAGGAAAAAAAATTACTAAATCTCACAGATTGGTCAGGTGTGATGAATTTCAGCCTCTATATAATGTCAGTCTGCCACATGTGCAGCATTAGGTAGATATTTTGGCAGATTAACTGAAACAATGCAGAATTCCCTGATTTCTGTTCATCTAACATACCCCAAAAAGTCAACAGGAAAAGAGATCACTGTGAAATACATGTTGTCAGTAAGGCTCTGTGTCTGATATCTGCTTACTTTTCTCTAAATATAAACAGCATATCAGTTTGGAGGTTTCAACAGAGGTTTTTGAAAAAATTACCATTTAGGGAGTCCTTACGCTCATGCAGTCTCCTTTCCTCCTTTCCATCATCCTTCTGGATTAGCTTCTACCATTTACACTTAAAACTCCTTGTGACCTAGTTGTTATGTTTATGGCTTGTTGGTGATCTGGTCATGGCAGGAGCCTTTTGGATAGCAGCCCAATCCCATGACAAGAATTAAATAGATTTGCAGGAGTCAGCATTCCTTACTGCACCAGCGAACACAGCCAGACCGTGACGCTGCTACATCCGCAGTTCCTCCAAACCATGAAGTGATTCTATTTAGGAGTCAGTGATGTGTACTTATGAGATTACCACAAAGGGAAAAAGTTCCAAAGAGCTTTGTCTGCTCTCTCTCACTTTGCTTTATTCTGCTAGCACTCCTTTGCCATCTTGGTTTCTTTCCCAGTATTTGGAATTATTGCATTAAGTGCTTACATTCCCTCATAATGCACCTATTGAGGGAGAAAAAACCAAAAAATAATAAAAAGGTAAAAAAACCCAGCAAGTCACCAAGAGTTCCTCTCTCCCTCAATCAAGATTCAGTTTAGGTTTCAGTCTTAAATTTTCCACTTCCCTGAAGACATGAATAAAGTTCTCTCTTACAACCCCTTTCAGTTAAGTTTCATTCCATCCTCTTCTAAGAAGTTCCTCAATCAAAGAAGGGTATTTGGAAACATCTTCCTTCAGTCCTTCAGGGAAACTGTCAGCAAGAGTCACATAAGAACATTCAACACACATCACTGAGAAAATGTAGAAAAAGTTTTTCAATTAGTCTTTTGCATGTATGGAGTGAGCTCACTTTGGACTCAAATTTTCCTCTGAGAAGTTAAAAAAAATAATCAAGAATTCAACTGACAAATAGAAGCAGAACTGGGACATAATGCAAGGTATTTCTGCACAGAGGATTAGCAGAACAAAACTGTATTCTGGAATGAGGATGTATCTGCTTATAGACAGGACAACCACAAGGAGAATACTAAAACAAAACAAAAAAATCCTCATGCTTGGAGTAATCCGCTCTTTATATCTGACCTTTTGAGTAAGAGGAAACAGCTGCATCACAGATGGGCTTGGTGCAGTCCACTTGTGTAACTGAGAACAAAAGAGAACTTGCAAACATATGATGAGCTAAGGAGCTGCAGGCACTTTTGGGTACTCTGTTGTTTGCAAAGTAGTTTTTCCAAAGAAAATACCATAAGTATAATAACATTGTTTTGACTGCAGCAATTTAGACAGCAAAAAGAAAGTAATTGAGAACTCTCTAAACAATGAAGTACAATAAACAAAATTGACCTATATCTTGTGCTTATTCTTATCAGAATAAAAAGGAATTAGAAGTGAGAAGCTGCAAGGCATGCATTAAACAGCTGTTTTAAAATTTGCTTCCAGAGTCTTTGATTTTGAGATAATAGATTTTTTTTGTTATTTTCCTTTTCTGTGGAGTTGTGATCGTAAGTATATCTAAAGAAATCTGTGCCATTATGTTCAGATGGGACTTGGGACCTTAACAGCTGCACCACCAATTAAAGTAATACTCTGAGAAAATGCAGGCAATAAAATATGTCCTTTTGTTGCAAACTGTGTTCTTATTTTGGAGATTATTGTTTCAGAGCTATGACTAGCTAACTCTCATGAGAGTTGATGTTTTTGTGGTCCTACTTTACAGATGTGAGTCTGACTGTGACTTTCATAAAAGGAAGAGATGAAGATTCAATAGAAAGATAAAAAGCTAAAAAAGGTTTCAAGTTATGCCAGCAAGTGCCACGCAGTCTGAATTAATTTCTTAGGCTGTAACAACACTAGCCAAGGAGTGTTTATGTTGTAGGCTGTTCACCATGGTTTGCTTGCCTCAAACACTTCTCAAGCCCCCAAAAGCAGGAATGGCTTAACAGTGGGCTTAAAAGCCCAAAATAGTTTGGGCTTTCCTAACTAGAAAGTCATAGGCAAAGAGTTTTGCAGCATTTCCCTGAGCTAACACATTTACTATCTAAAGGCTGTGGCAGCTTTTCTGTCATTGATCTTTGAAGAAAGCACCTCTATCACTATTTTTGTATAAGCAACTCACTGCCTAGAAAACATAACTGCAGAGTCCACAGGGCATTAGTTCCTATTTCATAAAACTTGTTTTAGTACTTGCTACAACACCTTTAGTCTACCTTTTTTTCCCCAAATCTTCATAATTTGTCAATGTATGTACAGTTTGACTAACCACTTTACTACATCATAGTCACCAACAATTCCTATTGATTCTGAACCTGCAGTTTTCTTTATGATGGTCAAAATGATCTGAAAGAAAATATAAAAGAAAATAGTATCCAACCATCTGGTAAGAAGGAATAACACAGTTCAGACATACTAGCACTAGGTACCAGTTCTCCATAATCATGGATTCTTAATCAAATCTTTTTAAAAGAAAGTCAAAAGACATCCTGATAATACAGGCTAAAATTTAATAATGCAGTTGAGGTATTCTGGTTATTTTCTGATGCTTAACTGTTATCTGTTATTAAGCACATGAGGCAGCAATCTTAAAAATAACAGCTACACTGAGGAAATGTCAATGAGAAAAAAGACATGATCATCACAGCACAGTAAATCCCAACAAGTAGCCCATATATATCAACAGATTTTACATTACTTGTGACATACCTATGTTTTCTACTCATAATTACAAAGGCTTAAGATGTTTTCCAGGAAGTAAGAACTACTTTGGGATGAATGATTCTTGGCTTCTTTGGGGTGCATCATGTCCTGAAGCTACACACCTTGTAGCTTAGGTTATTGTTTAATTAATATTAGGTAATGTGTGGAAGGAAACAAACAAGCAGTATAATGTACACAATCTCAAAAATTATGCAGAAACCAGGAAATTCATAGAAGCCACCCCCAAAAACTACAGAGCATTACCTTCAAACCTCCAAGGGTAGAAACATTAACAACTTTTCTGTCACAGGCCAGTACATCTGCCTTAAAAGTCACCATGATAATTCCCTTGTTCTTTTTCTGAAAGATATGAAAAGGCAAATGATGAGTGGACACTTGAGTGTCCTGCAAACCTCACAGGCATCTCATACAGGTTCTTCTACATTCCCCTCAGTGAATATAACATTACACTAAGTAAAACTTCAGATGGGAACACAAGGCTTTGCATCTCTGTCCTGGATTCATTATATACTCATGTAGCCTGAACAAACAGAAGTCCAGTGACTACATCAAAGAAAATGCTGTCAGTGGAGTGACCACCTTCTATTCCAATCAAAAATGCAATCCTGCTACTGTCAGAGATACCTGGAAACAAAGGAAGGTAATTCCAAATTACAGGACTGATAAGAAGCCTGCACTATTGAGTAACAGTTCTTATTGTAAATTGCAAGCAATAATAGTGAGATTTTAATAGAACAGGGGCTTATACTAGTGCATGTTTATATGGCAGATTTTCTCACAATTGCAGCAGCCCAGGGCTGTGCACAGTCTCTTAATGTGGTTCAGCAGAAAACTTGCCTGCTTGCAGCTCTGCCTTTTGTGCATACCTCCTTCAATCCCATTTAAAAAAAAAAATCTGTTGAAAGAAAGAGCATCACCTTGGGAAGTTGTCACAAGTTCAAGCTCTTCATAGCTGTTACACATCCCCTTGACAACATGAATTTGTTCTAAACTCAGATGCACAGCATCCTTGTTCTGAGAGCTGCAAAGAACACACACTGACCGAAACTGAAAGAGAAATTGAGAAGTAAACCAGATAACTTGGGTTTCACCTTGGAAACTTCCATGTGCTAATAGTGAAGTTTAAGCACAGACTGAAAGAGTTTCCTACAGTTTACAAGGGACTTGTGACTACAATTTCCACCACCCAAAGGAAGAGTTAAAATGCAAAGCAAGAACGTCCACTCCAGGCAAGGTTAAAGCCTGCTGATACACTTCCCAACTACTCCACAGTACAGGCAGGAAAGCAGCTGTAAGCTTAATTTATCGCGAAACAAATGCCACTGTTTTGGTTAAGGCAATCTGGATTGCAAAACACAGACTTTTGCAACACAAATGTTATGGAAAAGTTTCTCTGTTTTTCATTTTCAACAGCAAAAGCCAATACCAAGGCCCAGGAGTACTGTGGAGATTGTGAAGGAGACAAATGTAAATATACATTCTCAGACTCAGAACCACAGCAGTACATACCCGAGCTCCCACATAACCAGCCTGAAGTTTTGCAAGGTTTGTGTGTTTCTTATTGAGTTCTCTTAAGTTAACTCTAGCGAGTCTATGTTGGTAAAAAATTCTCAGCTGCAGTACAAAGTCATTGTGGCTAAAATTGAAAGCAAATAGGATTTGTGATAGAAATAAATTGTTCCCCTTCTAATGCAAATGTAATTTCTTCTGCCTAATCCCTTAGATTATTTATTACCAATAATCCTTGCAATAAACTAGGTTTAAAAGCCTCACTTCTTTTGCAAATAAGCTCTGTTTCTTAATTAGGACAGCAAAAACCTTTTTTTCTTCTCCAATTTATAGCTGTTGTGTTTCAGTCTTTTTTTTTCCCCTATTTTTACTGAAGGAATGGAAGAACTGATATCAGCCTCTCTGCTCCTTAGAAGCAAGTACTTATGGTGGAATAACCAGTGCAGCCTCTGCTAGAATAATCAGTGTTTGTCTTTCCAAGTCAAAATACATGCACCACAGACACCCTGCTTTCACGTTGTAAGGGTTCCCTTTCAATATAGGATACCTACTTTCTGGCTCTGCACAGAAATCTGCTGATGAAAGCTACCATTAAACTACACGAAAGAGACAAGGGCAGTATGTAAAGGGAAATTATAACTAACCTGACCAGAACATCACAAACACATTTAGAATAACCTAATCATATAGTAAGTACCCTCTGAACCAAATTCCTTGTGGATAAATCATAGCAACTAGTAACAACCTGTGTCTAATGCAAACACATTTTAGCATATTCTTCTCACTTGTCAAGATTCACAAAGAAAGTTGAGTTGAACATATTTTATATACCCATCGATTTAAGGTGCATCTCACATCAGCTTGATAGCTCTCTCTCTCTCTCATAGATTTCTCATAGCTGAATGGCACAGTATCACAGAATAACATAAACAGCCACAGCAGCTTCATTGTATTTCTCCTCATTTCCATTTTCCAGTTTGCTAAAGCAGAGATGCCACAGTTATTTGCTGAGAGCAATGAAACAGCAGAATTTCCAGTCTGCAGAGGCTGCAGGCTTAATATTAGAAGCAGAGACAAAATGGTAATGCTGGAGTGAACTCTGCAGGAGGAAAGACACAGAGAGAATAGCAAACAGAGGGAAAGGTGGCAGAAACTGTAAACCAGCTACCTTCTGGCTATTGTAATTTTGCACAAACACTCCTTAAATTCTGCTGCTGCCACCAGCTGACTGCTGAAGGGAACCAACTTCTCAGTCAGTGCTTGTAGGGTAAGCCACACAGACTCAGACTCACACCTCCCAAAAAGCAGCTCCCAAACCAGCACAACAAGATATTGTTATCATCACTTTAACTTTGTTTGGTTTCATTATTTGAAATTAACACAAACTGTTACTGAGAAATTCCAAAAATCAGTTTCTTCGGAGCAAACAATATTGTTAGAACACAGAGTATCTGAGTATTTTCAGAGAAAAGCTATTGAAATCCAACACTTTTTCATACCTATGCAAGAAAACAACGTGTCAAACTTGAAAGGGTCACTTTATTTCCATGAGGAAATAGGTATGACAGCAATTTCAAGAGTAATTCAAATGCTGTTTGGATTTTTTGTGTGTGCGTTTTTGTTTTGTTTTGGGGATTTTGTTTGTTTGGGGGTTTTTTGTTGTTGTTTTTTTTTTAAATATACCACTCAGGCACTTGGACAACAGCCTTTCAGGAGCCAGTCAAAAAGCAGATTAGATGTACCTCCTGTTCTATGTAAACTAAATGTAAGACCTGCTAAAAGGTGAAATAGCTTTGCAGAGAAAAGGTTGGTTCCCCATTCAGATTTACTGGCAGCATTACTTACAAGGCTGAGAAACAGTTGCCTTCGTTCATTGGAGTGACATCCTAATTAGCTGCATATGCCCTGTGACTAAAGAGCAAATAAGTTTTCTGGGAATTCTAATATTGCAGAGCCAACGCTCATTTTTTCCAAAAAACAACCAATAGAAAAGTTGATTTCATGTTTTCCACTAGGAGTCAGCAAAGTTTACATTTATCAACTTCCTCCTGGTGGCACAAAAGGAGCTCTGCTAACATTATAGGGTTTTTTTATCTGATCAGGAATGATGAGGACTGTTTTCTCAGAAAACTTAAGTTTCTGAAATTCTTTTGACCTCAAGACCATTATGTTTCAGAGCATAATTTCCTAAAGTCATAACAAAGCAAAACTGCTTCTGTAACACTGAGCAGAGCACAGACCACCAGGTAAAACTGCACCCAGCTTCTGTGTGTTGACCTCAGTGGAGGGGCTGGCTTGGAGTGTGGGATGCAGCAAGTCAGATGGCTGCTTTGATGATGCATAACCTCCTCATTCTCAGATGTGGTGATACTGCTTTCCTGGAAAGAAAAACTGGTGCTTTCTTGGAAGACAGAAGTGCTTTCACAGTTTTTTTAAACATCTTTATCAATAATCTGGATGAGGGGATAAGCTGCACCCTCAGTAAGTTTGCAGACCACAGCAGGTTGGGTGGAACTGTTGACCTGCCTGAGAGTAGGAGGGCTCTGCAGAGGGACCTGGATGGGCTGGATCAATGGGCCAGGATCAGTTGTATGAATTTCAACAAGGCCAAGTGCCAGGTCCTACACTTGGGTCACAAAACCCCATGATATGTTACAGGCTTATTACTTGCAATGTTACAGCATGCAAAATGCTGAAAAGGAAATGTAAAAAAATGGCTCGAGCATCAGCATTGTGGCAAGGTGGCACTGCAAAGGCCAAATAACTTCTACTAGTATTTTTTTGTTTCAAGTTCCTCAAAACAAAATAAAGATCAGATCCACAAATTTTATCTCCAGAACTCTGACAAAATTACTCTAAAAGAAACATTAAGATTTCATATCTTACTATGTGGCACAGCAAAGTATAACTGCTATTTCAGAAAACCACACAATTTGTCGGTTCAAAATTCTTAACAAGAAAGCACCACACTTTGGTCATACAATAGGACTGTTCTGATGCAACAAAAAGTGCTACATGTTGTAAATTTTGGTCCAAATAGTTGCTGTTTTCCCCTCAATATGGAGTATATAGTGATCATCAGGAAGATTTTTAAGCAGAAACTGAACTTACATGTTCTCTCAGTGGATTGCCTGCTAACAGAAATTATGCTTCTCTGTAGACAGCCAAATCTCCATTGCATGTATTTGCACACAAATGCTATTCTCAGTAGCTACAAGAATTTGCCATCTAGAAGTACCCTCTAGGTTCTATGAAAAATATACTTTGACAGTAAGTCATTTGCCTTTGAAACTTTTGAAGTAAAAGACATGTAAGTATATCATCATTCAGAAAAAAGTTCTTGAAAACTGGAGTATTGCAAGCCCTACACAAAATTGGGAACACAGCATATTAATGCTTCCCTATTTAGAAACCATTTATAATATTAAAAAAAAAATTAAATCACACAGCTTTTTTCCCTGCTGACTGAGCAAAGCTGAAAAGTGGTAGCTGACATCAGATTTATTTTCTTGTTTATCTGGAAGCTCCTTGGAGCAGGTTACCTTCTTAGGAAAATGCAGCAGACTCAAAATCCAAGTCACTGCAACAATTTGGCACCAGATTCTCCTGGCAGCAGAGCAGCAACCAAGAAATGTCCTCTGTTTCTTTAGCTCACCTCCCAGGCTTCACACTCAACAGGCATTGGGAGATCACCCCTTTCATGAGGTCTGTGAGAGCTTTCAGCTCAGCTACAACCCATCCCAGAGCTCAGAAACCTTGTGCTCTGCCGGTGTTCAAACCCTGACATTTCCTCTCTCTTGTGGCAGGTTGGTTGTGCAGTCCATCATGCATCTGCTCACTAATGTAGGATGTGTTTAACACTGCTCTTTTTAAAGCATATTGTTTTAGAAATAGGTGCCAGTCATCACAGAGTAGTGTAGGTCGGAAGAGATTTCTGGTGGGATGTCATCTAATCCAGACACTTGATCCCAGCTAAGGTAACTTCAAAGTCAGATCAGGTTTATATCTTCAAGGAAAAAAACCACAACCTTTCCAGGGCACTATTCCAGTGCTTGCTGACTCACACTGATTTTTTTTTATTATTATTAAAAAAAAATATATTCAACTGCAATCTCCCTTGGTGCAATCTGCAATGGTTGCTTCTCATCCTCTTGCTGACCTACTCTGAAAAGAGTCTTGGATTTGACTTTAAGGTAAACACCTTACTGCTGACCTGATTTTGCCATGTAGACTATCCTAGGCCAGTAAATATCTACCCCCTCTTACTAGAACTGCTGGGTTTTGATCAGAACTTACAATGCCATTGTTATCAAAATACTCACAAATTACAGGTGACCTTTTCAAAAATATGTTTATCTCTGAATCTACTGGGACTTTTCATTCCCTTTGTGGGACTCAAAGTTTGGAAACAAAGAAATACATGTAATAACATGATCCTGCAGTTTTGCAAGAATCAAGGTTTGCTTAATGTTGTTTTTATTTCACTTCATACTTTGCACAGACAACTAAGAGAGCATCATGGTTTTGTTTGGCTTCATTGCAGAGAAACAGCAAAGTCTCACAATTAAAACTCCCACAGAGCCACTGCACAAGTTATGTCTTCACTGGAAGTATGTCTGTCATCAATCCTCAAATTCCAAGTAACTGGAAAACTTAAACAGAAACCTCCACATCACTTGGAATTCTGTTGCACATTTCTAATTTGGTGAGCTTCACCGACAAATATTTACCATCAACTCAAGTGCACTGAAGAACTCTAAACATCACTAATTTAGTAACAAGATAAAAGACATTTTCTTCAGAATAAGTTCTCTACTTAATTTGAAGCTTGTCCCAGGCCATGTCCATTGCTATGGACAGGAAACTGTCTACAAAATTTCATTCAAAGCACCAAATTAATTTTCCACTTACAGTCTAGTTTTGGCTCACATTTCCTTGTTAATTTTTCACTTCTGAAATTCTTATTCTCTTCTTCCAAATTAAGTAGTATCACATAACCATAATAACCTGCAATTTACACTTCCTATTTTCTTAAATTTTGCCTCCTTGAAGAGTCAGCTTTCATCTCTGATCTGATTTCTGCCTAAAACTGTCTCCACATGCCTCCAGGAAAACTAAGCTCACTGACCCCTTTTTCAAGAATATTTTTTGCAGAGTCACTAAGCTCCTACTCAGACTTTGAACAGCTTACCCCTGTGGATTCAGAATGTAACTGATTTAAAGCTACTAAAAGCCCATTCTTCCTTTGGATTTCAGTCAGGTTTCTTCTATCGTTTTATTACAATAGCCCTGGGTAAGCCTTAGCAGCTGTTTGTGTATAATAATTCTTATAATGTGGCATTTGTGTTGTATATCCTTCCTGCACAGTCAATCTGCCAGAACTATTCTCTTAATAAATATCCTGAGCTATCTTTATTGTCCAGAATGTTGTTACACAGCATAATAGCTTGATAATAGCTTTCCCTAGGTGTTTATATCATGTTGTATTAATATTGGGCATATTTTGGATCTAGCTGAGAAGCTATAAAATAACTGCAGCACTTATATCAGCTGACACCAGAACACAGAGGGATAACATTTTGTGTTGGAACTATTTTTCACACGAGGAAGGCTTGTTCCAACCTCAGAGCTACTTCAGGAATTTCAATACTTAGGTGTTCAAAGTGTTTTAGTACCAGCACAGATTAAACTATAGATTACTACAGCTGGGAAAACAGGGCTTTGCAAATGCAGATGCCTATTGTGGCACCCATTTTTAACTGCAGTTTGGTTTCTCCATAAATTCCTTGTGCTCTACCAGCTTGTGGCATCATCTGCTCTGTATTTAGCATGGATATAGTTTTATGTGGGAATATGCTTTAAAACTGCATACAGTGGAGGTTGTAGATAGTGTTCAGGGCCAGGCTGGATGGAACAGCCTGGTCTAGTGGGAGGGAGGAGTTCTTGCCCATGGAGGAGGGTTGAAACTAGATGGGCTTTGGGGTCCCTTCCAATTGAAATCATTGTATGAACCATTCTATAAACAGAAATTAATACTGCACTTACACCCACCCCTGACTCTTGACAATTTTTATACAAATACCAAAGCTATTGTGGGCTCTCCTGTCTCAATACTCTACTTCCACACAATTAACTTCTGTGGTGTGTTGGAAAGAAAGCTGGAGAAAGCAGCTACAGGAAAAAAGCTGCAATAAATTTACCTATTCATTTGTTTATTTTAAAATAATATTAATATTTACACGTGATAATGCCAAAATAGTGCAGTAAACCAAACAAAGCATCTGGTTTCTTCTTTCTGTTTGTTCAGCAATTTTTTTTTTCTACAAAGGTATTGGGTATCTATTTTCTCTTTTAATTCAAGAAAGGTTAAAGTTCTTGCCACAAGGTGGCAGGAGCTTCCCAATTATAATCATACCTTATCTGTGATCTAGTGACAGATTTCTAACAGTCAGGACCATAAGAGCATTTGTATGACCCAAGGTGCAAACTAGTTTGCTTCAGACACATGGCTTGTTGCTTTTCCTCAAAAAAACCCCAAGAAAATAAAGAGAAAAATATTTTACTAAAGCAATTGAAGAAATATAAGTTAAAAAATTTTCCTCCTTACAACACTTACATTGTGATGTCTAACAGTGGCTTAAGAAATCCCTTCAAAAGCCTTGTGGACAACAGTAGTTGTTGCCTATCCCTGATCCTGCTATGCTAAGGTGGGCGAGAGAGAGGTGAGTAACATCTAAGTGGAGGGAAAGATTACTTCCAAACTCTTGGTGGCTTGGATGTGCACACTCAAGCTCCCTGGCCAAGAAATAATAGGTCAAATACTTTCCATATTCTCTCCTGGTACAGAACAGTTCTGAGCTGAGGTGGGGCTGAGTGGTGGGATGGGAGGGAACACAGTGCACTTACACTAGCTCACAAAAAGGATTACAACTGCTAAGTTGACACCCAGCCTGATACCCAAATCCCTTCAAGATTCTTGTTTTCCTTATTTTTCAATTTGTTCTCTCTTAATAATACGTGTTTGTTCCTGGCAAGAGGAAAACCCCATGAAAGGAGAAACTACCCAGAGAGTGTACAGAAACAGTGTTAAAGACATTACCCTGATTTCTTTTCCCTTTAAAAACAACAACAAAACAACCAAAACCAACACAGAAAAACCCCAAACAAAAAAGGACCCACAAAGCTCAGATAGTGTCTTGAAAAGATTGGCAAAAAGACACCTCTATGATCACAATTTTAGGCCACAAGACATCTCACTTTCCACATATTGGAATGCTATCACTTGAATTTTTGGTTTCCCCTTACTGATCTGTAGTGTGTTTAACAATGATGCTAAATCTTTGAGTTGTGCAACCTTGCACAAGAAGTTTTCTGCAAAATTTGACTTTATACCATATTGTGCAGAAACTGCTGGGGGCTGGACTTCCTTGCCACTATTCATTTGCAGGTATACCTTCTTGGCAAAACAAAAAAACAAGCCAAACAACAACATTCCCCTGAAATTAATTTTCACGTCTGTTTAATAAAAAATACATTATCACTTTTATTAATCAGTTCTGCAACTGTACAGCCCCAATGACCAAAGTGTGCACCTCCAAGCAGGTCGGACTGCCAGGGGAGAGGAGCAGGCAATGCTTGGATTTGCTCTCAGCCAAGGCACTGTCACATCAGAGAAGTCCTACAAGATGTTGCCATCACACTGTCTATAACAAAAATTAGTGTCAAAGCATAACATAAGCACCTGTCCTTCACCTCAGTCTTACTAGGTTAATGTGTTGTATGCAGCTAAGTTACCAAAGACAAATGTACAGTTCCCATCAACATGGATTTCTTCACGATCAGCCTACTCAGGAAAAAGTAGAGGAGGTCAACTGTGCAACTTAGTGGCTATGGTAGCATCTCAAACAACCCAAGCAGGTTCTGATAAACATTCTTCTAATCACCTTTTTCTAAGGCAGTAAATTATGCAAAATTAGTGACTATTTATGGACTGCTGCAAGAATACCATTAGACAAAGATGAAACAGACTATGTTGAAGAACTCTTATTTTCCCTACTTTCTGATGAATGCTTATGCTGCCATAGATACACTGTGTATGAAAACATGAGAGCCAGCAGTATAATCTCTGGGTAGATACTGCAGAACACAAGCAGAAGGCATAAGAGTCCTGTGTTTAATGGCTACTGTGAGAAAAGGAAGCCAAGACCTATTAACAAGCCTGCTTATGTTAAATGCAGCAAATACAGTATTTTGCTTGCTGCTAATACATCCTGTGCATCTTGAACCATCATGTGAATCTGGATAAGGCAAACATTTACAGAACAACCTTAAAAATGAAGTGGTGTGATGCTTCAGGACTCCCCTTTGCTGTTTTGGGTCATAATTTCTTGAGGCCAGCCAGCAAGACCATAGGCTAAGAAATCCTGTGTACAGGATCCTCTATAACAAAGTATATTTCAGTTCTGTTAATTCCTTTCTGCATCATGCAGAGTACAAAAACTCTATAATATGGCTCCAAGGAAAGTTAATAATTCCCTAACAGAGCTTAAAAGTGTTTTACAAGAACTAAGCCCTAGGGACTCAGTGTACATTTGCAGTAAATAAGATGATTTAACAAGGGAAATTAGTGCAAATCAAGGTCTATTTTGCTTATGAAAGGGCCCTGCAGTGTTGTACCAGCCTCTGAAGCACACCAGGGTTCCTCAGTGTTTACTCAGTTTTGTCCTGTACATCTTTGAATAACAACAGGACTTGTAAACTGAACAATCTGAAATGCTTTTTCAAGTTCAGAAGTGTTTCTGGGAATGTGAATTTTACAGTTATCATGTGAGCTCCCTTGAAAGGACAGTAGGAGCTGTGGAACTTGGAAGCCAGAAGCTCCAACTAACAGACCACTTGAGCCATTTAAAGCTAATGAATTAGTACCATGCTTTTCTGTTGTTTAGCTACAACAGAAAGGTGAACCACACTTGCCTGGTGGGAGAGCAGCATCTCTTGTTTTGTTCTCTATTTCTTTCTTAATAATTCCTAGAGTCTTACTTGCCTTATTTTATTCCTTTTTAAAAGATCTCCCTTCTTCTAGCTACTACTTTAAAACCAAGTTGTTCACAAAACTATCGTCACTCCAAGATCTTGCTCCAAAATTGTAATGGTCACTTCAAATCCCGTCCCATCTATGAAGCTGATTGTTCTCTTCCTCAGCTCATGTATTTACCATCTTACATTTGCCTACACAAAACTTAGCTGTTCACTGCTCCAAGGGCTAAGAAAATGCAAGTTCATATGGAGTTGATTTGGAACTCTCCACGGAGCACTGCCATTTTGAAGGACATAGAACAGCATGAGGTAAAACATAAGGAATTCCTTCTAGGTAGAGATGTATTCCTGAACATGTTGGCCATGAGAGGCAGACAAAAGTTGCATTGCTTTCCTGTATACTGAACTATTTCTTTGGCTTCTGCCCACACAAATTGAAGGCTTTCATAAAGACTTAAATAATGCTACAGTCAAAGCCTTGGCCCTGGAACAACAGTGAGTAAAGCAAAGGACTATGGGACCTGTGACCCATCCTGGAAAAAAAAAAAAAAAAAAGCCAACAAAAAACCTAACCAAAGAAATTAACCAGAAGTGAAATCCTGCAAGTTGTTTTGCTAACATGAGCCTAGGGCAGCAGGAACAGAAAGCATCATTAGCTATTAGTGGATAATAGGAATATCATAATGCTCATGGGCATTTATGAATAATAGAATCAGTCAGTATTAAGGGCATCAACAGAGGAGATTAATGATATAACCACATAATGAGAGATGTGCAGAGCAGTTAAAACACCACAAGCAAGCTGCTGGGGAAATGAAGAGTTCACGTCTAGTGCACAATGCAAGTCACCAAAATAAACTGATAACAACTGAAAATCTATTTGCTTCAGTCCCTCTTCTTGACAGCCAACTGCCATCTCTGACTGTATGAAAAAAAATTCAGAGTAAAAAACCCAAACACTCTCAGTGTGGTTTTCAGACCACTGAAGAGTAGTATTAGAACTAAGTGTAATAATAGAAGACCAGAGGGCAGCAAAATGTGTTTCAGAAGTAATTAACAGATGCACTTGCTCTGAAGGAGCATAAGCTACTACCCAACATACACATTAGTTAAGGATAGATATGTTCAATACACAGAATAGCTGTTATATTTGTTGTATATTGTGAGGGACTGAGAAAAACCCCTCTCTTAGAAAATCATTCTAGCTTAGGCAATTTGGTTTTAGATATAAATAAAACAGAGCCTTTATAACTTCCATTTATTCATTTTAGCATACCAGGTACAGTGATACAGTGCTTTAAAATAAAACACAAAATCCTGCAGGTCTTCTCTCTCAGACAAAACAGCTGCTGGATGTCACCACTATAACCAGAGCATAAATGAAGTTTTGTTCACTAGAAAAGTATCCTTCTTGTAGGAAAGTAATTACACACCACTCACACAAAATCATGCAAGGGAATTAGACAGAAGCACCAACCTATACTAGTAAGGCTGTAAACCTTAAGCTGAAATGAAGCCTAAATTTTCATTTTTCTCCATTGCTTTTCTGCTACTTGTACAACAGTTCTTCTAAGGACACAATATACATATTTGCAAATTGCTGTATTTATTAAGGTGACAAAATACAAATGAGAAACACTAAATAAGTTGAAAAGCATGTTTTGCTGGAAACAGTGGTCACCTGCTGTGTATCTACTGCAGTCATCCAAAAAAGAGGCATTAAATCTCTCTGAGGCCCTAGGTCAGTAAATTCTGAGCTTTGCTAGGTATTCCCTGAGTGGGCTAGTGGTAGAAAGGAAAAGCAACACCCTCAGCCTTGTTAAACTTGAAAATTGAGGTCCTACTTCCACAGGAATCAGGGCTTCTTTCTTACAGAAAGGAAGTTGAATTGACTTACAGTTTAATTTTATTTACTGTAGTTTACAGTAAATAAAATTCATTCTTCAACATCTTCAAAGGCTTCCACAAAAATAAAATAAATTTTAAAAATATTTACAAGTCTGTTTTTGTTGTAACTCACACCCTTAACCATACCAGGCTGAGAAAGTTTTGTTCAATAGGGGAAATACATCTGCAATGAAGACTGAGCTATTTCTTGGTATGCATCCCACAGGTCCCCCAGACATTAACTCCATAGCAATATTTATAGTGTAAGGCACTAGGCTGACATCAATGAGGCTCCCTGCCTCAGGCACAGCCAACAGCCTGGACTCACAGCCCCAAAACACAGCCCCTACCATCTTCCCATTCCTCCAAGTTCCTCAAAGCCTAAGCCTAACTCCTCAACCCACCATTTCTCCTTAACAAAAGGAAAAGAATCTCCAGAAGCAGCCTGCTAAATTTCACTCCAAAATTTCAAGTACCTTAAACTTACTTACTTACTTCCTACCTACCTTTCAAGGTTGCCTCTCCCTCCACCCTTCCCCTCCTGGCAGCACCTTCTCCTCCACCCAGCAACCCCCTCACAGTGCTCCACCATTTTCCTCAGCCCTTTCAAGTTGCTGCCTCCACCCTTTTATCCTCTTCCCCAGTCACAGCTGTGGGGCTACCACAGCTGCAGTCAGCAGCTTACCTCAAGGTAAACTTCATTTTGGATGGTGACTTTGAAGCACACCATTTTCAGGAAAATTTTACCTCAGGTGAAGCTTTGGAACTTATGAAGTAGAGCTTGTGGCAGTGGCTGAGCTGCCTGACTGGAGAGCACGGCACAGGCATAGTGAGTCTCCCTCAGGTCATCATTGAGCGAGGAATATAACCAAAGAGCAATAAATATTTTAAAATGAATAATCCACTATGAGCCGTTTCCCTTGGTTTCTTTTTTTACTGATTCTCCAATAAGATGGAAGCTACTAGAAATATCTTTCTCCTCAGATCAGCCTGTGTTACACTACACATTTCCTTGTAGCCAGACTGTTTACCTCAGCAACTGTTTTTGATTGCTTTAACATTCCTCAGCCTCCAAACCTTAAGGAATATTACTGCCACTCTTCCATATTATATAGTACTACTGTTGCATGCTTTGTATTGTTGGAGTTTCATGGGCACTGTCTCCATTACCTATAGAATTATTTGCTTGAGCCAAAACCAGGCAATCTTTTTTTTTTTTTCCCCAGGGAGGTGGGTTGATTGTTTTGCTGGGGTTTTTTCATATTATCATAATGTGCCCACCTGGCAGTTGCCTGTGTTGCCTGTGCTCTGCTGCCTTCATGACTGACAGAGGAAGGCGTTCTCACTCATACCACAGACTCGATCACTGCAACCATGTCATATGTGATCTTGCCTTTTCCAGACAGCACTCCTCATGGTCACTGTGTTCCTGCTCTCATGGCTGCCACACAACATCATCAACATGTGGCCAGGCTTTGGGCAGTTTCCTCTAAACAATATCTCCTTCACCTTCCACATCATTTCTCACTGCCTAGCCTACAGAAACTCTTGCATCAACTGCATCACTTATGCTTTCCTCTCAGGAAATTTCCACAAGGCCAGCAGGCAAGACTTTTACTGCAAGTTCTTCCTGCGGCCAGATCCCACAAAGAAAATAGTCAGAACATCTATGGAGAACTTCTCAACCACCAGCACGTAAATTGCACTCACAAATACATTTCAGGAAGAGGCAGGGAAAGAGCTTTGTCTGAGGACATGAGGTATAGAAGTACATTTCAGGGCACAGTGCACTCTGCAAAAACATAGACTCCGTCAGAATACTGGAGTGATAAAACATTTTTCCACCTGGCTGTTAGGATACTTGACACAGCTTGTCCTAGGGTACTCTGCTAGACACTGGGCTATGTGCTACAGAAGTACCTGAATGTCCTTGTGGAGCCTATAGGGCAGAACTCACATGCAGTCGTAGTTACACCCTTAAAGTCTAAAATAAATTACACAGAAGGTAGTATATTGACAGACAAGAAGTTAATGATGTGTGTAGATAGTCACCACGATGTGAATAATGAGCAATGTGATATTTAAAGAGCACTGAAAAGCAGTTTAGGAACAGTCAAACTAAAAAGTCTTTGAATGGGTTTCTTAAACAAATTTGACCATGTGCAAGCTATAAATACTTGTAGGTCATTAGCTGTGATAAAGTCTCTAAATTCCTTTAAAGTCTTTACAATATTTATTTACCTACAGTATTTATTTACCTACAGTATTTACCTGTTGGATACTAAAACCCTTCCCATGACACATTGGTCACGTGGATGTCTGCATTTGTGGATGTCTCTATATCACCTTATGTATCCCAGGGTTTTAATGTCTGTGTGATCCTGAATATAATTACAGTAAGAATCTTGTATTTCTCAATATATGCTTAAAAGAACTGTAGTTTTGCTTTAAAAGAAATTCTTCCAAAAAGCTTTGTTGGTAAATATAATATTCTCTGGGTATATACAATAAAAAGCTTTGGGTAGATCTAAAGTGCCAAAAGGTTTTTGTTTGGTTTGGGATTTTTTAATATTTTTTTTTTTTAATTATTTTTACAATCAGCTCAGAGACTGAACATGTTGCTACAGCATGCAGAGAAAATGAGCATAAAACACTCAGAGGGTTTATTATTATTACTATTTTATAGAACATGAAGCAGCAAGATCTCCTTTCTCAATGAAAGATAGCAATAAAATGGCAAATTAAGGCCTTGAAAAAGCCTCAAGTTTTGTCTTCTCCTTTCCACCAAACTTTAGAGGTCTAGAATTCTCTGAAAGAGCTGCTGTATCACAAGAACACCAAATATAATTTGTCTCTTAGTCTTTCTACAGATAATTGGTGAAAGAGGTAACAATGATAGGATTTTTTTTTCTAAGTTTAAATAATGAATGTTTATCTGGTGGGAAGTGTGAAATGCAAGAGCTGCACATCACACAGGCATACTTTCAACATAGCTTGAATTCAAGTTAAAAGCCTCAACACAAACAAAAGTAGCTGAGATCATTCTTCAGCCTTCACTAAAGGCATTTTATTACTCATTTCTTAGCTTCCTTTTGGAAAGCCATGAGTTATGATGCCTGTGGAAATTATTATTGTAGCTTCTAAAACAATCCACAAAGTTAACCTGATCAGCTGGTTCTGAAATGTAATTGTCTTTCAGCCCAGCTGACACACACAAATTCATTGCCTTAATGACTTCAACATTATTCCCAACCAGATGATTTGTTACTACCTGGCAACTTGAATCAAGCTCCTCTAGGTGGAGGCTCATTAATAGAGGAGTCCATGCCTGGGAGACCTGTCCTTTTTCGGGCTGCAGTCTCTATTTTCCGTACCAGATCCACATCCCACCGATGGGTGACAAAACTAACCACAGCTCCAGGTGCCCTGCTGCCAACCCGTCCAACTCTCCCCACACGGTGCAGGTAGTCCTGCAGGGTGTCAGGGAAGTCATAGTTGACTACCAGCTGCACACTACTGGTGTCCAGCCCCCTTGATGCGAGGTCAGTGCAGACAAGGACTGACACATCACCCTTCTGGAAGGAGGCAAAGATGCCAGCTCTAGCATCTGCTGACATCTGCCCCTGCAACCTCAGGTGCTTGATTTTGTGGTCATCCAGGATATAGCCCAGCCAGTTGACAGTGCTGGCACTGTTGCAGAAGATGAGAACAGCCCCGCCGGATGCTGGGTGCTCCTTGAGTAGCTGCAGCAGTTCAGGCAGCTTGTCCTGGCCCTTGAGGCGCATAAACTTCTGCGGGATGTGGGGAGGCAGGCGATGCAGGCTCCGGGTGCCGAGGGTGACGAACCGGCCTACATCAGTGAATTTCTCTAGGGTCTGGCTCAAACCCGCGGGGAAGGTGGCTCCGACCACCACCACCTGCGTCCTCGCCTCCCCGGGGCCGGCCGGCTCGGGAGCACCGGCGGCCAGAGGCGCGTGTGCCAGGATCTCCTCCAGCGACTGGGCGAAGGTTTCGTCCATCAGGGCGTCCGCCTCGTCCAGCACCATCCAGCGCAGACGCTCCAGGGCCAGGAAGCGCCGCCGCAGCGCTTCCCGCAACGCCCCGGGGGTGCCCAGCAGTACGGCGGGACCCGGCGGCGGCGCCCGCAGCTGCCTCCGCAGCCCGCCCGCCGCGCTGCCGCCCGTAAGCCGGCACACCGGCAGCCCCGCCGGCCGGCACAGCGCCGCCGCCACCGCGCCCACCTGCGCTGTCAGCTCCCGCGACGGCAGCACCACCAGCCCGCGGGGCGATGCCGGCCCCACCGCCGCCGCCCCCTCGGCCGGCTCCTCGGGGCGGGAGAGCAGCCCGTCCAGCAGCGGCAGCAGGTAGGCCAGCGTCTTGCCACTGCCGGTCTCGGCGGCGCAGAGAGCGCTGCGGCCGCGGCGCAGCGCGGGGATGGCGAGGCGCTGCACCGCCGTGGGGCGGCCGACGGAGAGGCGCTCCAGGCCGGACAGCAGCGCCGGCTGCAGCCCCATCTCGGCGAAAGACGGGCCGTGCCCCGAGTCAGGCTGCTGCGCCTGAATGGCGGGAGCCGCCTCCTGCGAGGGCTCCAGCTGGAAGTAGTCCCCGCGGGCCTTCCTGTGCTTCCAGCCCGCCGACACCAGTTGCGGCCGCTCCCAGCGCCCCACCGTCTGCCAGGAAGGTTGGCTCAGCTCCGGCCGCCGGCTCCGCAGCAGCAGCTTCCCGGGTCGCACGGTTTTCGCCGCCTCCCCTTTCCCGCGTCGACGGCGCTGCGCGCCCCGCTGCAGGCGCATCCGCAGGGCCCAGGGGATGCGCACCACGCTATCGGGGGGCTGCCCGCTCGCTGCCGCCGCCCCGGTGGACGCCAGCCGCCGTGGTAGCAGCAGGAGGACCGTTGCCATCCCGCCGCGGCTCAGCACCATGGCGGCCTCTCACGTGGCGACGGCGCTGCCTGATGACGCCGTGAAGAGGCTCTGCCCCCCGGTTCTCCCGGTTCCCCCCGCCCCTCCTGAGACGCGGCGGAGCCACGCGAGGACCGTGAGTGAGGGGCAGGGGGGTGTGGGGGTGCCTGGTACCTCAGGAGGCGGCGGTAGCGGCTGCCCCTTCACCTTCACCTTTTCAGCTGTCGGCTGAGAGCTGACCCTCCTGCTCCTCCACGCAGCAGCCAGCATGGCCCTGGGGTGCTCTGGCAGAGCCTCCTTGGCGCCCCTCGCTCGGGGGAAGAAGCCCCCGGAGGCGCCCCTGAGCTCTCTCATAGCTCCACGCAATTGGCGCCAGGACCGCGGGAGCTGAGCCAGCGGCGGTGCCGATCTGCCGGCTATGGCGGGAACCCTGTCAGGTGTGACAGGGAACCACACCTCGCTGAAGGAGAGCTTAGGCGTTTACGAGCAGGAAGTGGCATTCCCTGGCTATTCTCTTTGATTTATCCTTTCAGGCAGTACCGCAGCAGGGATGACGGTGTACACACCTCTGTGTTTTAGAGGAAAGAAGATCCTGGCTCCAATGGTGCGAGTGGGTACATTGCCAATGCGTCTTCTTGCTCTGGACTATGGTGCTGATATCGTGTACTGTGAGGTATGAAGGATGAGCAGACAAGGAAGTCTTATCTGGTAACATAATTATTTACAAAAATACGGAGAGACTTTGTTCATGGTAGGAATTTTTCCTTTTCCATAAATCTTTCATAAGGAAAATGGGGAAAACTGAATCCCTGCAGCATAAAGCATTTCCTTTTGAGCAGTCTTTAAGTTATGGCAAACGCCTCTTTCAAGACTGTCAAATAATTTCAATTAACCTGGGAAAAAAAAATTAACTATAACAATTTCCTCATGCAGGTTTTTTGTTGGATTTTGTTGTGCTATGTGTTTGGGTTTTTTATTAATTCTGATGGAAGTCTTTGACCTATCTGATCATCTGAATTACCCAGAATGTTCTGCTGTGGTAACCCAGGGTATCCATGTATATCCTCCACAGCACTCCTATCCTTGTATCTTAACCACTTTTCTTATAGCTGCCTGAAGCTGGGACTCCAGTTTTCTGCAAATAGGACTGGTAGGGCTTCTCTGTCACTCAAGATACTTGGTTTTCACCATCCTTAATGTTGCAGTTCAACCGTGTTCCCATTTTCATCTTCAGTACTGTTGTTAGCTCTTCTCAAATGTAGGCACAGGTACAAGTTACATGACTCATCCTCAATAAAAACAGACAGTAAAGAGTTATACAATATGTAAACATGGCTTAAATTCTGGCTTTCCTGAAGAATCTTTCATCTGTATGAACGAAACAAACTGTCAGAATCTGGCCTTCTCCAGGAATCTCCACAGATCTATGGTGGGTTAGCGTACTGTCCTTTTTGAGGGAAAAGAATTAAAAGATTGATTCTCAGAGAGACTATGTGCTGGTTTTATCTTGGCTAAGTTTACCTTTTTTCTCTAGCTTCTAGAATTATGTGATATTTAATTAACTTGATCAGCTTCATGTGAAATAATTTATTACTGGGAGATTCAGAAGAAATATCAAAATTCATTAGAATAGTTGCTGCTGCCATAAAATTTGGAGTAATGCGGTATTTTTCTTTGACAAACAATAAGTTTCCTAGTTTATTAATTATAACCTCTTCTTTATACAGGATTAAGTAAGAATATATGTTTTTTCCTTCTCTGGAGGTTAACTAGTTTATGCACAGAAGTCACAAGCATAGAGTCTAGAAATCTTAAACACTACAAGTGTTGAAAGCCTTTGTACATTGCCAGTATCTTTTACACTTTTTAGTAGTAACAAAGGACCTTGTTACTGAGCAGCTACAGAATTTCACTAACCACAGATTTGACAGGGCCATGGTATAGAAAATTAGTGGAAGATAGTAATGTAGAAATCTTTGAATGTTTTTAAAAAAACAAACCACATCCAAAATATGCATCAAACCACATCTGTAAGGTCTTGCTTAGTTCACTGAGGTCACAAAGGATGAGAAAATTAGTTAAGCACTGTGAGCTGCATAGCTGAAGCAATTTTTTCTTTGCTCATACTTTGGGCTAGAATTCCAGAGAAACTGTTACCTCAGAAGAAGAGACGCTTGAAGTTACTTAACAAATTACAGTTTGTAACAAGACTTGCAGTGTAAAAGTTACTTTTGTTGCCAAAAAAACCTTGTACTTTTTCTCATCTCACCTGGAAATTACTTTCCTCCTCCTACGTATTTTTTCTCCTATGTTATTCTGTTGGTTTCTTTTCCATATTGATGTGGAGAGACAAGAGTTAATATGCCTTAGTGTTTGTAGTTAGATGTCGGTGTTAATAGATTTTATCAGAGAAAATGTGCTCTGTACAGTTGTTTTAGGCAGTTGTACCCTAGTTCTTTGGTGACAGAACAGAACAGCGTGGACAACAGCAAAGTGTAACTTCACTCCTGCATGCTGAAATCTCATTTTCCAATTTATCTTTCTGTTTACCAGTCCTTTCCCCTCAACATTTTGGAACTCAAAGCTGTTTCAGAATTTAAAGTGAGCCATAACTGATAACAAATATTAGTTAAAACTTTAAGCTGAAAATACCACTCATTAGATCTATGATATAATGCAAGTGAGTTAAAATTAGCCTAATATATTGCTTGCTTATCACTTACCTGTAAATCATCAGGTCTTAAATCTTGTTTTATTTGCTGAAACAGAGCCTATAGTAGACTAAACATCTTCAGGTAACTAGCACTGTAGCATAGTGCTGGGTGGGGTTTTTTTGTTGTTGTTGTTTTGGGTTTTTTTATGGTTGTTTTTTTGTTTGTTTGTTTTGTTTTTTCTCCTTGATTTATATCATCGGTAGATTAACAGCTATGTATTTATTTAAGCAGCTAAGAACTTAGATTGGCTTAAACTGTAGCTGTTTGTCAATTAAAGGCAGTCAGTTTGGCTTGAAGGTCACTTATAGTCAAGTTGATGAGATACAAATGAGAAAAAGGGTCAAATGGTGTCCCTAATAAATAGAGTTGCATAAATCTGCCATTAATATACACAGGCTGAAGTTCTGTTGGTTTCTAAAGGAAAGCCACAAATTCGAGAAGATTGGTGACTGCATTTTAGGCTTTCCAGCAATGGTTATCACAAAACTTCACTTTATCTACTAATAGCTGTAGAGAACTGCTAAAACTCAGGATGAGGGTAAAGAAGTCTTAAAGCCCAACACAGCTGTTTTGTTCCTCTGTATGTCTGGTTAGTACAAACCCATGTTATTATTCAGGTGGTGCATTGCTATAGCAATATCTTCCCCTTCCAGTCTAGGTGGTTCAATTCTGCTTTGTTTCCAGCTTGCTAGAAAGGTGGTTGAACAAAATGGTTCTTCAATAACTATGTAAGCATATAATATTCTAATGTTCATGTGTTCTGTTTGTATTTTGAATCTTTAATTGACTGTGTTGTGTAGCTAAACCCTTGTTAACTCTGGTTTTCATTTGCATTCTATTTCTATACTTCATATCTCTAACAGTTATTTAATAAAATTAGCAACTGTTTATAGATGGGTGGCCTAAACATATTAACTCACTGAGATTTTTTTTTATTATTCTTCTCAGGAGCTAATTGACATAAAGATGCTGCAGTGTAAGAGGGTTGTAAATGGCAAGTATAGCATTTCCTAATATCTGTAAGCATTCTTCTTGTTGAGAAAAGATAATTATTTCTCAGAAGTAATTTTATAGCTTGCACAATGAGGTATCAGGATGTATAATCTCTCTAAACTGTGTCTAAGGACTTCAAATAGTGTTTTGAAGTTCTACCTTATGCTTGTCTGCTGCTCCACAGTTTCAAACTATCAGTTTTCCTTCTTAAGGAATTTCAGCAGTTCAGTCACTGTCTCTGAGGAAAACCACAAATATTTTTGGGTGATAGGGCTAATGTATTGGTATCTGACAGTTTGTTATTCTTTTTAGGGCCCAAATACAAGGTCTCTCTCCACTGTTTACTTAGTTTATTAAAACAACTTGAATTTTCTGTTAAAATTGTTGTCAGGGCTCAGGTCACTAGGTGTGTAGGAACAGGCCTTCTAATGTGAAAGACATTCCAGCTCTTGGAATTATGTTTTTCCTTCCTTGTTAAGAAAAATGGGATCAGTGTAGAAAATACACTACTGATGTTTCAGTGTTATGCTTCCTGGCACCAGATGAAATAAAGTAGTTACTGGAATAGGTAATACAATTCTAGTGCATTAGCTTTTAGTTTTATGTGAGTTAAAAAGACAAATAATAAAATTGTCATTATCAGGTAGTCCTCCTTAATTCTGTTTATGTCTTTATGTTCAGAGTAAACAGTAAAGAACTAGGTTTGGTTTATTTTTCATCAGTTTTTTGCAGAAGTTTTACCCATGTATGTGCTAATATAAAATCAAATTTTGTGAGCAAAACTACTAATATTAGTTGCAAAACCTTTTCATTTTTAAAGAAAGACTTCAATACTGTCCAAGAAACAAATTAATTTGGAATGCAATAGAAACAGCTTCCAACCATGAGTCTTTATAAATGTTAACTGTTTGTGACATTATAATATACACACTTTTTAGTGTACTGCAGTAAGTAAGCAAGACAGAGAAGACCTCACAGTTTATCCTTCTTTTATTAATGTGGTGTCCATGGGCTAGGTTTGACCAAACGTGATTGTCACCAACAAGTTCTTAAATAGTTATCTTTGAGACCTCCCTGGTTGAGTAGCATGAGCAATACTTTTTTCTAGTGTTCCTGCTGGGGAACAGAAGTCCACTATAAACCTACTTTCCCTTCTTGCCCCTTCCAAAAAGTTATACTATTGTGTCATTTTGGCTCATTCATCATTAGACTTGTTCTGGTGCTGCTGATGAAGAAACAAGCTTGGGGTGATTAGGTATCAGTATGGGAGGGAAACAGTAATGTGCAGGCTATGTTTTATATTGCATTTAAAAGTAAATTTTGTAAGATGGGATAAAAAAAGTGTTCTGGGTGGTGTTTTTTGCTTTTTTTCTGAGGTTACTCATTTTTGGATGAGTGAAATATGTCCTGCTTAGCTTTAATAAAAATAAGAATCACATTTGTTACTTGAGCAAATAAATATGGGGTATTGTGCCATTAGTTCTGCTGTGCATGGAAGACTTATTTGGTAGCATCTCAGTTATATACAAGTTATATAGTCATATGGCTTACTTTATGATTGCATTTGTGTGTAATTTTTCTTTTTTATCTGTTTCTCATTTCATATAGAAGTACTTGGCACAGTGGACTTTGTTGCACCTAATGAAAGAATTGTTTTCAGAACTTGTGAAAGAGAGAGGCACTGTGTTGTCTTTCAAATGGTAAGAAGTGAACTGCAGGTGCCCCTCCAATGGCAACATAATTAAACAAGGTAGTGCTAGAAACATTAATCTGAGCCTAAAGCAGTTCTCTATATTGCAGACTATCAATTTTTTGACTCTAAAATATCACACCAAGTGTGTTGTAAAATGATGAGGTCTGTGCTCTGTGACAACAACTTATATTTGTAAGAGTTGTTGTATCTATACCTTTTCAAGTGTATAGATACTAAAAATAAATTCTGCTGTTGTGTGATCACCTGCTAAGATCTTGTACCATCTGGTAAACAGTCTCACTGGACTGAAAGAAATGGGATTATTTGGTGTAGATAAGAGAGAATTACTCTGGGCATTACCATTGCACAAATGGTTGAAAGCTTCTGGAGACAAAAATGTAGAAATTTGGTGAGGCCACTCTGTGTAGAGTAAGAGGTAATGGGGAGAGAGGGAGAAGTGTGGGCTAGATTAGATATTGAAGAACTTTTTCAGTGGTAATGGTAGTCCTGAAATAGGTTGCTTATAGAGGCTGGAGAATTGTTATTAGTGAAATTTCTTAGGCAGATGATAAATCAATATTTAACAGTGATGGGCTAAGATGATTTGCTACTGCTGTAGGTCAAGAGCGTGGGCAGACCTTGCCAGATCTCTTTTCAGTGGATGATTTAGTTCATGTTTTAGCTATTTGTTATGCTGTGGGATAGTTCTCTGTCACCTTATACTAAATGGTTAGAGCAAATATAGTTATACACATGTGCAGATGAGCCTATTTTTTAAAATTAATTTGTTGATATTTTATAAATCCTCTTGTTTTACCAACAGGGTTCAGCAGATGCCGAAAGAGCCCTGGCTGTAGCTAAACTTGTGTAAGTCATCTCTTATTCCCTTCCCACTGTGGGTTTGTTTGGGGTTTTTTTTTTTTATAGGGGAATTATTGTGGAAGATACATTTTTTATGATTTAAAGGATCAAGGCAGGCCTTGATAGGACCAAGGACTGTAACTTCTTAAAAAGTCAATATGCCTGAAATGGCATTATTCTCCTGTTTGTGGTGTGAACCCCTCAATAAATATAATGCAGAAATATATATATATATATATATATATATATTTACCTTTTTAAAAAGGTGTTTTAAGCCTCAATTTAAAAAAGATGGAAAGATGGAAGTTTCATTAGGACTTGCTTTAGTGACTCTGGTGAATTTAGTGGTGGATATACTTAGTTACAAACATACTTAAGATGAGTGTTTGCATCTTATCCACAGCATTGGTCATTGAAACCTGTGTACAGACTGATCTTCAGATCACTGTTAAACATCTAAGATACATAAGTGAGAAGCTAAAACTGTGCAAGTTCTAATATAAAATCTGCCTTGAATGGTGATGGAACAAGTTTCCTGGGAAAATGTCCATTTCCTGATTCTTGTTCCAATATGCTGAAAAATATTTTTACTTTTATTTCTTCTCTTTCAGAGAAGGTGACGTAGCTGGTATTGATATCAATATGGGATGCCCAAAAGAATATTCTACTAAGGCAAGTGAATTTTGATTGCTCCTAAATAAGCTTTTTCTTTTCTGGGGGGTGGAGTGTGGAATACGAGGTCTGTTTTTTCAGGTTGAACAAATTCTAATGGTATAATTTTCATGCCTATAAATGCTAGAAATTAACAGTAAAGCTCTCAAAACTCTAGCAGGCTATATTATATTTAAAAGTAAATTCTGTAAGATGGGATAAAAAAGTGTTTGGTTTGGGGTTTTTTTTTTGGTGGTGTTCTGAGGTCACTAATCTGTTGGATGTGTGAAATATGTTCTGCCCTAGCTGTAATAAAAATAGAAATCCCAGTTTGTCATCTGAGCTAGTAAGCATTTGCAGTTTAGGAATTCAATTCAATGAGTTCATTCAATTGGACAGTTTTAAGTGGGAGGAGGATGGATCAGTTAAAACTTTATTACTTTATTTTGTATTGCAGCACATGCAATAGTTCTCTGTCCTCTGTGGCTAAAACAGAGTAGTAAAACTGGTTGTTACCAGTGTTATGCCAGTTAGTGTAGTGATAAAGTTTCAATGAATAAGACCATGAAGCACTATTTTGATATCAGATGTTCGTGCAGAAAAGGTAAGAGAAATTCTGCACTTAGTGTCAAAGAAAATGACAGATTAAGAAGACTTCAAATTTCATTACAGGGAAGAAGCCTGATTGTTGCATTTAAAGTTTCTTCTAGTCTTGATTGTATTAGCAAGTTGGTGTTCTGAATTTCTTCTTAATTATTCTGATAAATTTCTTGGAAATGTGTTTCAACAAAGTATTCACTAATACTCCAGAATTTCAGAATTTTCAGTTTTCTCCTTTTGTTTTTTTCCTTTTTTTTTTCTTTATGTTTAGTTTAGTTTAGTTTTGTTTTTCTTTGTTTTGATGATATAACATTGTACTTTTGCTGTGGCCTGCTATTATGCAAAAAACCCCAAAAGAATTGATGCCTAGTGTATAACATTTTCTGCATGTTTTCCCAGGGAGGTATGGGAGCAGCACTGTTATCTGATCCTGACAAAATAGAATCTGTAAGTACACCACCTTGTGGGTTTTGAATTGCCTTGGGAATTATTATGCACTGTGCACTGCTGAAAGCAGGAATAAATCAATGGAAGCCAAATTTGTAAGAACTCGTATATGTATGTGCATCTGTGTAAAACCCTATATGAACTTGTATGAGCATTTGGAAGACTTCATAAAAGAGTCTGGAGCAATAAACACCTGAAGAAAAGCACAAAGATTGGTGTCTACAGAGCCATTGTACTGTCTACTCTTTTATACGGGTCTGAATCATGGGGCATCTACCCCCACCACCTGTGACTCCAGGAGGAGAGCTTTATTAATGTCATCATTGTGATCATGTTTTTGTCTTTCTTTTTTTGTCCAGATATTGACTACTCTTGTTAAAGGACTTTGTAAACCAGTAACCTGCAAAATCCGCATTTTGCCCTCAGTAAGAACATAAATCATTATGCTAAAGTGTATTTAGTTGCCTGCCTTAGATACTGTGATTGCATATAACCTGGATAGGGATAAATATTTCTGCAGGTGGATGAACTGTAAGTGGGCCAGCTATTATTCAAGTCACATGTGCACTTAAAATTATTAAATGAACAAATGAAGCTTGTGTGAATAGAATTGGTATCTCTTTGTAAGCTCATTCTTTTTTTGAAGTACTGAAATATTAAATCAAAGAAGTGGCATCTCTGCTTTTCATGTTCTGCCTCTATCATACAGCCCATTCTTTGCTTCAAGCTGTTTTTTTCATAATATTGTCCAGCAGAACAGCAGGTGAGCTTCTGTCTCTGTGTCCATGCCAGCTTTTCAAAGACTAAGCACTTTTCAAAGAGTAAATGTGCAATTTTTGTGATGAGCCACAGATAGTTCTTCAGCTTTTGAAGAGAAAACTGGCCTGATCTTTTTTTCAATCTCCTGATCTCCAAAGATGCTAATCCAGCAGCATGACAGATTTCTTTCTGCTCCTTAACAGCATCTCACCTCTCTGAAGCTAAACTGGGAGTGTCTCCTATTCCCCCTGTATCTTTTGATTTGATGGTCATCTACAAGTAGCATCAGAATTTTTTAGATACTAGTTAACTTTTGTGAGGTCCATCTAAGGAACATTTATAGGTGTGTGACTCCATGTGTAGGTCTGTGACTCCATTTATTTCAGAAGATATAATTTTATTAAGATGATTTTTAATTCCAATTTATAGAGTAGCTGCTAGAGAGGACTTGTTATTTGAGTGTTTTGTATCATTTCCAAATTACAGCCAAAAAAACCTGTAGGAAAATATTATTCTACTGCAGAGTACTGTGTTACCTGGTTTAGGAAGATTCGTGATCTGTAGTTTCAAGGATGTATTGCAAATGGATTCTTACTTTATCCATAATGTGTAGTTCTTTAATTGAAGTATATATTAAATGGAAATACATGTCATGAGTTGAAGTACATTACCTTTGAAGTACAGGAATCATACCCTTCTTGATGAAAAAATAGACTTCCAACATATCTTTGTACAACAACCACATGATTGTTCTTTCTTTTTCTTTATCATTCTCTTATCCCTCAGGTTGAAGATACTGTGAATCTGGTAAAGAGAATAGAAAAAACTGGTATTGCTGCCATTGCAGTCCATGGAAGGTAAATTGATTTTAGGCAAGAGAGACTCTAAATTTTACTTTTTTTTTAGTTTGCTGATGAATGTAGCACAGTAAGATATGACTAGAGTGTACTCTACATGTAATATGTGGTTCTGATTTCAGCTGTTAAATAAATTGGTGGTGTAGAAAATCAGGCCAGTAATTAGGGAATTTTAACACCTCCTGCTATTTTTCTAAAATTTTTATCTCTAAGATCAAATAAAACTAAAATTACCATGTGTTGTACTCTGTATCTAAAAATGCTGCTTAGCTGGATATGGAATGACAATAACAATGTTTTAAAATATGTTTGATGTAAATATCAGATATATAAAGTAAATAAGCAGAAACAAGTATCTCCCAATAATCCTGGAGTCACATCTGCTGTGGTTCAGATATCTATAATCTCCATAGGAAATCTTTGGCTTTGTCTTTTTTGTCTGTTGGGAAGGAAGAAGGAGGAGAGACCTCAGCACCCTGTCCATTGTGATGTGATCAGAGCTATATCTGAAGCAGTCTCCATTCCAGTAATAGCAAAGTAAGTTTAAATAATTAGCTTGTTACAGCAAGATGCTTGTGCCTAACTTAAGATTTGCAAGTACAGGGAAAAAATCCTTCGTGTAGGGTGAATCAGCTTTACCTATTACCAAAGATCAAAGCTAAAGAGAGGCAGCACTGACTGAAGTTGGCCTTCTGAAATAAGACAATACTTTGAGTTTTAGTAGTTGAATTCTATGTTCTTTTAACCATTAATGATGTAATAGGACATTGAAGCATAGCATAGCACAGCAAGGCTAAAGTACATGTTCTAGCAAATAAAACTTCCATAATAACAGTGATGTTATTTTCAGTGGAGGATCTCATGACTTCATCAAAGAATATAAGGACATTGAGACCTTCCAGAAAGCAACAGCTGCCTCATCAGTAATGATAGCTCGTGCTGCCATGTGGAACCCATCTATTTTCAGAAAAGAGGGCCTGTTCCCCTTGAAGAAAGTGATGCAAGATTACATCAAATATGTATGTGTTTTGGAACTTGTAGTTGCAGTTGTTTATACTTGTTAATCTGTATCTTTGTAAAGTACTTTAATTGCTTTTCATTTCAAAGTCTTTAGGCTCTGAATATATTTTAACATACTGCATATGACAAGAGTCTTGGAAATCAGCCACTGTTTCCTCTGGTTTATTCTGTTCAGAAAAAAATCAGAAATCTGTATTCAAAAGAGAATTTTCCCCAATTATTCTTTTCTTACGTACTCTGCTTCTTAGCCCCAGTTTCTTGGGACATTTATGAGATTTACAAGGCTCTCTAAAAATGTCTAGGAATTTGAAAAGGTAATGCTGTATAGGCCAACTCTTTTGATGTTACATTTCTGCAAATAACACTGAACTGAAGAGGATATTAAAAACTCAGTTACTGCTAAATTAATTTTTATAAATTAATTGCTTTTCACATATACTGTCTAGAATTTTTAATGTGAGTGAATGTGAGTGTATGAATAAGTTGAACTTCTGTTCATGAAAGCATGCCAAAATAATCAGACTGTACTCCCAGTCATAAGTAGTCTTGAGTATGTCACTGAAGAAACTGGATGTTTTGGTTTGCCTTTCAAAAATTATTTTGAAATTTATCAAGAGATAATCGTTGTGCAAGATAAATTTGTTTGGTGTGGTTTTATGTATTTTGTTTCTCTCCTTCAGGCAGTGAGATATGATAATCACTATACCAACACAAAGTACTGTTTGTGTCAGATGTTAAGAGAACAGTTGGAGACTACTCAGGGGAAGAAGCTGCATGCTGCACAGTCCACACAGGAGATCTGGTAAGCATGTACTTCAGAAAGAGGAATTGTAGTCTGTCAAGCTTTAAAACCACTTCCCTGTCTGTAACACTGTTTGGCATTTCATTCAAAAAAAGTGTAAAAATAATAATACTAAAAAAAACCAGGTAGTGAGATGTGGAATAATACTGTAAACTTTTTCAGATTTCCTTCATGCTCAGGTGTTAAGGCACTAAGCCTACAACTATATAAATCTGACATACTAAGTTGAGTGGTGCTTCATTGAGTGACCAGCATCTAATTTTTGCATTAACTGATTAAGAAAAGTTTGAGCATTCTCTGGTGATTGTCTGGAGGTTAATAGCATGGAGCTTGTCTTCCAGAGATACTTATTAATTTTTACTTTCCCTTTTGCAGGTGGGCTTTTTAATATTACTGGAACTTTTATGACAAGATGTTTGTTTTAGATGAACGCTTAGAGATAAACTCAAAACAATGTATGAATGTTACTTAGATGTAATTCTTTTGTGTCGCTTTTGATACACAAAATAACCTAATGAACAATGACAACCTTTTTGAGGAAATATACTAGTTTAAATGAATCTTTTCATTCTGGACATCTGTTAACAGTCTGGATGAAATCTCTCAAAGGGCAGAGAAAAGGAAAAATTGGGGAGAAACCATAACAGACATGTGATGAAAGAATTCTAACAGAATGGAGGGGAATTCAGGTTTGGACCCATCCTAAACTGACCATAATAAAGGTCTGAAATTACATGTGTCATATCCATGTTGTGTGCTATAATTATCCTTCTGGCAGAATGGAGGGGATGAGAGTCTCTTTGTTTTTATAAAATAAACAGTCTGCAGCTGTTATCTTAAACTTATAAAGATGGATAGAAATATTGAAAATTTGAAATATTTTTCAAATGGAATTATTGTTTTGTAGGAAGCCCTAATCAGCAATCTGCACTCTGCTCATGTTCAAACGGAATGGAATTGGCAATTTAACAGTTTTGGCTCTCTGTAAATACTGCTGTCCACAATTATTATATTTCAGTGCCATGAAGGGAATTTAGAATTTGTATAAAAAAGTAGTTCACCTTCATTAATCATAAAGGACCAGTGGAACCCATGAACAACATTTGCTCTTCAAGTTACTTTTCACTTTTGCAAATAAATGAACAATTTTTGATATAGTAACTCATTACTATGTTGTTTATAGTTTTCACATTAGGTTGGAAGAGATGTGCTATAGTTTGAAACAATCTTTTACAGCTGGGGATAAATTTAAACCAAAAGGGTGGTGATGTAATGAAAATGATGACTGAATGAATAGTAATGGATAATATATAAATAAAAAACTATAAAGTAAGAGTCAAGCCTTTAAACAGGTAATTAGAAGAGTCACAGTTTATACACATAAATGCTGGATAAAGCTCTAGAGTAAAAAAAAAAATTTTTTTGATGTGTTGTGTCTAATAATTCTTCAGGGGCCTCCAAAATCAAACATATTCAGTTTTTGTATGTGTGATGCAATACCAGTTTCAGAATTGGCATAAGCACCGTGTGTGCATGAGAGAGGGACAGAGAGCCACTTCAAAATTTATTACACCACTTTCTGTCAGATTTTTAACAACTTTTAACTTCCAGGTGACTGAATATTCAGCTTTTAAAAATCCACCTCTGCACTTTTGGACTAAAATGTTACTTAATACTGCTGCCTGCTGGTGGTGATGGCATGTTACAGCCCTTTGAGATGTTAACCTCTGTTCTGAATGCAAGAAAGCAGGCTGCTGCATTTCAGACAGAAATTTATATAACTGCACATAATAAGTTGTCATCTTTTAGAAGCATCAGTAGCTTTATTGCTGTCCCACTGAGAGAACTGGAGATGCCTTTCAGGCTACAATTCTTTTCTTGAACAGCCTTGTAGCAATGAGCTCATAACAGTCAAAGTAAAAGTTCTCTTAAGCTGCAGGTTTTATTGTCATATATAGAAATGAATAGTCTCATTTTTTTCATAGTAGATGCATCCTGCCATGGATCTGAAATTTTAAAATAAGTGAGGCTCTTGCCTTTGACAAAAATCCTAGTTGTTCTTTCTCTTGTGATGAGGGCTTCTGGATAATACTCTGAAGTCAGAAATTTTGAGATTTTGAGGTATTTGGGTGTTACAGTGTTTATTACTTAGAGCATTATAAAATACTAAAATTAAAAGAACATTATTCTTTTATACTTTTCATATTGTCCTTGTAGTCACTTGGAGACTTTCTTTGCTGATTCATCCACCTGCAAGTTATTAATTGAGCCAATAGCTTGTACATTGTGGGTCCTGTATTTCTGATTCTGCCTGGACTTGCAGGCTTCAAATTGAATAAACAGTACTGGAAATGTGAAGATCCTTTTTAAACTGGTAGCTCAATAGTGTCTAATAATAATTGTAGGAGAAAGAATATAATGTTGCTGTGCAGAATATAGCCACACTTTCATGTGATTCCCTGTACATACATACTCTCTATATATGTACATATATATTCTATATAATCTATTTCTATGCTTACTTTTCTCTGCTATTATGGGATACAAAAATTTATAAGCTGATCTCTAATAGAAAAAAATTCTGTTTGAATAGTGAAGTCTTTGAAATGGCTGACTTGTATGAAGAAACAGCAGCTATTTTTGAAGCAAAGAAAACATCTGTAGAAACCGAGGCAGAAATTGAAGATGATGAAGTGGAAGATCCAGATGTAATAAAAATGTCTGTTAGATTTGACAAGTAAGTGGAAAACTTAAATTTGCATGCTTTCTTGCATATGTAAATAAAACCTGTGAATTTGATAGTACCTTACAGTTTTTTCAAAATAAGAATTTGCGTAACAGTGCTTACTGAGTCAATTTCTGTGAAGCAGTTGGTGTACATGATTACATAATCAGTAGAATCACCACGCTTCCTGAGCTATTTGGATGCTTTAAGATGTTCTTTAGTTCCAGGCTTCCTGACACTGCTTAATTCTCTCAGTTAACATTCTAAAGGTACTGAGAGGTTTTTTAAAAAGTAATAAAAAAAATTTTTAAAGAAGAATTTTGACTACACAAAGTTATAGAGTTCAGTTATTTTTGGTGAAATCTAGCTAAAATGCAATAGTGTTTCTCTAAGAAGTACTGCACAAATTTCATATATAAATTTCATAATACTGGTTTGTCATCTTCTAAACATGTTCTGCTCATAAACTATTCCTTGAAAAATTAATTCATGGAATTATTCAATATATTATTTTAAGTCATCTTTGATTATAATCTGTGAAACCCATAGAACAGCTGCTACTTTCCATGTTACACCTGTGTTTGTTATTTTTGCTATGTTTGCTATTAAGTCTATGAAGCAGCTCAAGAAGAGTGTGATATAAAATACTTCTCCAATCCAGTCATAATGCTTCAATATTTATAGGTTATATAACCTGACTCCCTGAGGACCGAATACAATGGTTTTACAGGATTTCTTTTTTCTGCCATTTACAAGGTCCTGTAATTCCATGTCCCTTATTTTATTTGATGACTCTTCTGTCTCATAACAGAAGTGGCTTCTTTTCTTTCTTTCTACTATTTCCTGTTCTATTTTTGCTTGCAATAAGCAGTGCCAAACTGTACCTTTGTTCTCTGTCGTATACATAGTTAGAATCTCCTTTCTGGGAAGAATCTTTTCTCTGGCTGTATTACTACAGAATGTGAATGTCTGGGAAGAATTAATGGATTTCATTTTAGATGTTATGTCAGACATGCTACTTGAATTATCTAATAAGCAGCATTTTTCTCATAATTTGCATTGTAAAATTAAACCTCAAAGAATACCTGGTAGAAGTCATGTAATAAGCAGCACTATCTGCTTTAGAATAGAAAATTGCACAGTTGTTGACCACAGGTTTTTCTGTCTAGGCGAGAATATCCACCACAGATTACTCCAAAAATGTATCTTCTGGAATGGTGTAGGAAAGAAAAGCATCCTCAGCCTGTTTATGAAACTGTGAGTCAAAGAAAATATTTTCAAACCTCTTCCTCTCTCTTGTTTATGAAATTAAGTATTTTAGGACTCAAGATCGTGAGAAATTGTGCTTACCAGTCTAGCACAGTTATTCAGTAAGCAGCTGCAGAAATGGTAATACACCTATGTATGAAACTAGAAGCTTACTTTACCAGAAAATAAAAATTTAGTACTCAGACCTTAAGTCTGGTTTTGATTCCTATATGAAAGAAGTTGCTGTAACTACAGGGTCTTATATAGGAATCCATGACTGACTGACTTATTTGTTCTGTGAAATAAAGAATCTGGATGCAGAATGCTTTATCTGTTGTTGCAGGCTGTTATAGGTAGGAACTACACCGGACAGAAGGAACTGCCTTGTTAGATGGTATCATTATTTGGTTTTTTGGGTTTTTTTTTAAGGCAAAAATACTTGCAGTTTGAACAATTTCTTCATACTTTTGGGTTGAAGACAAGAATAACAAGGAAGCTTGACAATGTTGTTTGTTCTGTAAATGTCATGACTTCTTTTACACCTCCCTCCCTTTTAATTCTCTTTTTTTCCTCCAGGTTCAAAGACCACTGGATAGGTTATTCTGTTCAGTAGTGACGGTAGCTGAACAAAAATACAGATCAACTCTGTGGTAAGGTACCCTTAATGTTTTTGCAGCTGTATTGTAACATTTTCTGAAGTGTTGCTTAAAACTTGTGATGAAAGTGTACTCCATTTTATTCCAGTTGACTTTGATAAAAGTTGGCTAAAAGCTACAATCTAAAGAAAGGAAGAAAGGATTAAAAATATGAGAATTGAATGTGACAAGAGGAAGGAAGACTTAGCATGATTGAGTAAACCTTCCAGATATTAATTCACTTAGTAGATTAGTCCACAAATTGTGAAGAGAAAGGGGGAAAATCAGTGAGCTGGCTGAATTGTCTCCGTGAAGAGTTCAGAAAATAACCAAGGGAAATACTGGAGGAGGTAAAGTCTTCAGCCACTACAGCAGATCCTTTCTCAATAACAGGCTAGGAGAGTCTATATACAGTGGACCAGAGCAGAATTTAGTGGCTTCTTGGAGATCAGTTTATCAACAGTTACATCTGGGGCAGCTCTACAGTTTCACTATGGTATTTTATACAATCATCTATTAACAGTGAAGCTGACTTCAGGAATTTGCACCTAAGTAAACTTAATTTATATGTAAGGCTAGAGGTTGTCCTTGAACACTGTAAAGGGGAAAAATGCACATTTTAATGATAATAATTATCATTAAATGATAATATTTCCAAACATTGAATTTCACATAATCAATGATTTCAGAATTTCAGTACATAGTCTGTAGTCCCTCTCAGAAATGACTGTTTCTATTATTATCGAGTAGTTCTGGCATTTGTCAGCACCAGCATATTTGTGCATCTACCAGAGATTATATTTGGGCCTTAGTGTTTTTCAAGAAAGTGATCCTTCAAAACTCAGTTTGTTTAGTGATTATACTTGCAAAAGTTACCTTTCTGAGCATTGTGACCACTTGAACCAAACATGCTTTGACTTCATACCTCTGAAATGGTTTAAGACACAAGACCTGATAGAAGATGCCTCAACATTGACACCTAGAAAGATACAAATGATTTCTGAAACTGACCTATTTTGTTATCCTGCTGTGAGTTGACTAAAAATGCTGTTTGTTTCATGGTGTTGCATCAGAGACAGTAAATTGTCTTTTGGCAGCTTGGAGACTTCAGTTTCTACTTTTATCTGTGCTTTGTCTGCTTGCTCTTCAGGGACAAGTCCAAGAAACTAGCTGAACAGGCTGCAGCTATTGTCTGTCTGAGAACACTGGGTGTCCCAGAGGGAAAGCTGGGTGAGGGAGGAAATGACTTGATTAACAAACGTAAGAGGGAAGACCAAGATGACTTGAATAACAGAGACCATGGAGAAGATGGTGCTGAGCCTTCCCTTAAAAAAGCTAATTTTATTGAAGAAACTTCTGACATGAATGTGCCTAAGATGCCACGATAGCATGGAAATGAGAGGTTTCATGCCTATGCAGCCACAAAATAGCTCCAATGTTTGTATCTTGCTGTTCACATTTAATTTGGATTCTCTTGGAGGCAGATAAATTCCTCAGCTGTGAAAAATGCCAATGAAGTGTTTACTGTTCACCACTCACTGTCCCTATGGTGCCTTTCAGATAGGATAAGTTAGCAACTTGATTTTAAAGAACCTACAGAAAATTTTCCCAAATAATATTTTTTTAAAATATTGGATATTTTCAAAGCAATTTTGTCATTGGTTTTATTACTTGTTTTTATTTTTAAGAAGTCCACAATTTTATCAGTAAGAAATGTATGAATATATCATCCATAAGCAGATGGATTAATTATGGAACTGTGTAATTAGAGAAATACCTGTAGCAAAATATAAAGTACCCAGCTAGACATGGTTTTGTCAAATGAGTTTTATGCATGTCCTGCAAGCTTTATTTGCTTGCATTATCTATCAAGAAGGTTTTTTGAAGAGAGAAGGATTAAGAAATTAAAACAGTAAGCACCAAATAACATTCTTCTTTCATAATTTCTACTACATTTTATCCCTCAGAAATATGACAGCAGAATTAACCACCTTTTCCTGCTCTTAGATATAACAATTGTGCCTTTCCTAGAAGGAACTGGAGCCAAGTCTTGTATCCATAAATTTGCTGAATGAAGGTACTTTGACCTGTTTTCTTTTGAATGTGGAAGCTCTATTAAAAGTCTACATGTTTATTACTTGCAATAATGGGCATCCAAATATAGCCCGATGTGTTTGTTTTTGAAATGTGACATAGTTTGCTTCAGAATTTAGCTGTTATTGATACTGGTGGCCTTAATCAAAGGCTCATGTTCTTGTCTTAATTTACCATCATCATAACTTCCTACTAAGCAAACTAAGTACATGGTATATGCCAAGAGAGGATACAGACCCAGTCTGATTTCATGGCAATCCAGCTGAGCTTGTCTAATTTGCATTGGAGTTTTAAATTCCCAAAAGAATGTCTTCATGGATTAAGAGAATTCAGGGATTTCAGTCATTAACAGCTTATTGAAATGGTTTAGTTTTTCTCAATAGGGCGAGGTGTCTTTTGTATAAAGAAATTAAAAATATAATTAATTTGTGAGTAGCTCATAAATTTTGAATCTTTTTTATCTCAAGTAATTGTGCCATCATTAAACAATTCTTTGACAATGGAAGGACAATATCTCGTCGAATAACATTCAAAATAGTAAAATGAAATAGATATTTATTCATATTTAAAATGTGTGCTGCCTACATCAGAGTAATTTATAGTAAATCTATACAGTCTTAAGGTTTTTTTCCTTATTTTGTACATTGCATTAAATGCAGGTAAATGTACTTAGATTTTATACAACTTTTTAGTGTTAGAATTTTACTGTAAGCAGCAGAAGCATTTGTAGTATTAATTTGTAGTATTAATTTCAGAAGTAGCCATTTGCCTTTTGTGAGTAGTATCTAAATATCCTGCTGTTCTCAGGAATATTTGAAGTGATTGTGGAATAACAGAACAATTCATTCCCAGGTCCTGCTAGCAGTGAGGCTTGAAAGGTCTAATATCATAGAATCATAGAATGTTTGAGCTTGGAAGGGGCCTCTGGAGATCATCTGGTTCAACCCCTGTTCTCCAAGCAGAGTCAACTAGAGCAAGTTTCCCTGGACTAGGTCTAGCAGTGTTTTGTGTATCTCCAAGGACTGAGACTCCATGATCTTTCTTGCCAACCTGTTCCACTGTTTCATCACTTTTTTGGTAAAAAAGTGTTGTGGTTTTTTTTCTTGTTGTGTCTACATGGATTATCCCATGTGTCAGTTTGCACCCCTTGTCTCTTGTCCTGCTACTTAAAGGAATCTGGCTTAATCTCTTGTCATCATTGTCCATCTAAAATTTAAAATTGAGCCTTTGGATAAACCCCAATTATTATAGGTGCTATGCCTAAATACAACACAGGCTTGTATGACAGCAATGTCTGTGGGTTGGGGGAAATTCCCATGGATGGGGACTGGCAAACTGTGGAGCTCACGCAATTTCTTTCTTTGCTCATAGGAAAGCCCAAAGAAAAATGACTCAGGAGAAAGTCTGCCACAGTTGATATGAACATCTTTCAGAAAAGAGACATACTCATTCAGTTTAGGAGCCAAGCCCTTCATAACAGTATTTGTACCTTTTCTTTTTCCTCCTGATATTTTGTCACATGGTATGAACGTGCATCCTTTTTGCTGCCTTAGTGAGGTGTAGGCTTTTCCCACTGTTTCCTTCCAGCAGTTGACTTAAAATGCAGTTCAGAGCACATATTTATGGTGAGAGACAAGTGACTCCACTGACAGTTGAGAAAGTTTATAATTTGGTTTTATGTTGAACAGCTGAGCAGATTTCTGCAGCAAGCTGGCAAAAATCCACATGGAGCTATAATTGAAGATAGATGCCTAAATAGAGGTATGAATATCCTAGCATGTAGATGCTTTACAAGTTGTCTTATGTTACAGAATATGTGCCTTGGTTTGGTTGATGGAGCAAATTGGATCCTACTGGATATATAGTTCTCTATGGGCTGAAACAAACACTATTAATGCTAGTCTCTGAAGCATAGTATTGTGTTTATATTAAATGGGTGCTAAAAGCTGGGGAGGTGTTTTTCTTTTCTAAAAAGTGCTTGCTTTCAAGTTCTTATTGAAATTATATGATCATCAATGCTTACGTTTACTCCTCTTAATTCATTGCAATAGCTGTACACATTGAGGTTGTTTGTGCTGTAATTATGGATAGCCAGAGCTAGGCCAAACAGCATGTGAAAATGAGAGTGAGGAGTCACTCATTTGGAATGAGTATTCACTGCTAAATATAGAAGGGCTGTAAATTTTGGCAAACGGCTAGAAAGCATACCATATTTTATATCCTTGATCGGTGTCAAAAAGAACTACAGAAAGGCTACAGTTGTGTGTGTATGCATGTTGATATTTTATTTTAATGACTTTGTGTTAAATACTTTCATTCCTCTTAAATATTACAAGTAATGCATGACATTTCTTACATTGATCACTGGATTCATCCCAACTAATCCTACAGGTAGGATGGTTGTATTTACTGTGTGTGTTCCGTTCTCAGCATTAGTTTTGGAGTACTTACTTCAGTCACCAGTGCTTTCCTTCTAGACATTGTTCTACTCACATCAGTTTTAAAAGGAAAACTACACTGCATGAGTTTTTCCCATGCTTCTCTCTTCTGCTGTAGCTTTCATAAACAGAAGGTGGCAGATTTTTATTTTTCAGAAAAATAGGCTGAGTTCTGCAGTATTTTAATGATCCAGCCACTGCACTTCTGCATTCTTGCCACTCTTCAGACATTTATTTATCGATTTAGTTATTACTTTGTTTATTTATTTATTTTACTGTGGTGTGAATGGAATCCTCAGTCAATACCAACCAAATCTGTGCTCAGTTTTAAGTATTTACGTAGTGAAAATGTTTCACTATTAATCCTATGGAATTCAATGAAGCAACTGGGTTTTTTTTCTGTCACAGGGCTACAGCAAGCAAACAAAAAAGCAGCTGTGGTTTGTTTCTTGATACTGAAGGTACAGAAACTGTCCCCAACAATATCTGGCAGAGTATGATTGATGGGAAGGACTACCTTGTCCTCCCTGTAGCCTACATGTACTCTGCTTACATGTAATGGGAAACATGTAATGGGAAAGCAAAGATGTTTTTGCTAGCCTTTTAGCATGGATGCTCACTGTGGGGCTACCTCCAGGGCCTTGCTGGCTGGAATGCTTTTTGGAATGTCCCAGGCTCTGAGCCCAACCCCACCCTGGAATGTGAGGTTAAATGTTGGCGGCACAAATACAGAGTTTGAATTTCAAAATCCCAGAGTTCCCCAGTACTGCAATTTCAGAAAGCTGGCAAGTGAACCACATGTCAGCTCAGCTGCTCTCTGATTCAAAGAGAAAGCATGCCTTGTGCTGCTGGGGGAGGAGGGGAAGGTAGGATGTCTTCTGTTTTGGTTTGGTTTTTACCTACCGGTTATGGCCCGCAGAAGGCTTTTCTCCTTAAAGACATCAACTGGCAAGATGGCAAGAGGACTGAAACAGGTGTTAGCTAGGAAGAAGTCTTCATTCACAAAAGCATTTTTTCACTACTTCTTCAATCAAACGTACAAGTTTAAAATATTTGCAAGCTGTTTCAATATGAAACAGGAGTCTGCTTCTATTTGGACTGCAAGTCAAGAAGCTGTATTGATGAGGTGGCCTGTAAGGATGCAGTTTCTGTCTGTACCACAGTGCATCAGGCCAGTGTTTGAGGCTTTTATTCAGTTTCTGATGACAAAGCTGATGAAAAACATTAAAAGCAAGATGCAAAGCCTTTGGTGAGGAGGGAGTGCCTCCTGTATTGTTGAACAACAGTTGTCTAGGTCAGGTAAAGAGAAGAACTGATGAGCTCCAGAGGGAGTTTAGTCTAGTTATCCTTATTGAAAGGAGTATTAAACTCAGGGGTTTTATAAGAGGATGTTTAAAAAATAGACAACATTTGTGGTGTTCACGTAGCTCACAAATGAAACTGTGTTGTAAGAGTTATTGTGGATCTGCCTGTTAAGTATCTATTAGATAAATAAATATTCTCATTTGCTCTGGCACAGTGGGAGAGTTTTTGTTTTGCATTTTCAGGATGTTATTGTCCCAGACCCTCTAGTGAGAGTTTACAAAGCATTGTAGAACAAATCTGACACTTGGCTCATTTTAACTTGCTTTTCCTTGATAATCTCCATAAATTTGTTAATTCTTCAGTGTCTCATTGTCTGATATGAAAAAATGAGCTTCTGCTTTACCTGCCTTTAAAAAAAAATCTTGCTTTTTAATTGTAACTGAAGTGGCTATACTCTATTTATAGTTGTGAACATGGATTTTTTGCTTAGTATTCTGCTGCACAGAGCTGACAGAACTGGATTTGAGAACATATCTTCAGTCTGTGCTTCTTAGCTGTTTTAAAATTGTATCTACATTTTACCTTTCCTAATAAGATTTTTTGTTGTTGATTTGTAAAATTATTTATGCAGTGTTAGAATGCTGCATGTGCCATGCATGCTTGTGTATTTGCCACTGCCTATTCTGTGCACAGGTGTTGGCAAGGATTGTTAGCATTTGGTCATATCAAAGTTCTTGTAACTGAAACTGATAAAACGGTTTCCCTTACTGAGAAAAGCAAGAGCTACAAAGATACTAAACTCAGAGAGAGTACTTTTTTAACCTTCTTTAATTTCAAGTGTTGGAAAACATCCTTTTGAGCTAGGAAAAAGTAACAGCCTGTAATCAGACTTCACTGGGAAGCTTCTCAGTGACATATGACTTGATTCAGTGCATGCCTATTTACTTTAGAAATTAAATACTGCTATTTTCTCCCAAGTTTCTCAGGCAGCAAAGACATGAATGCCACTTAGTACTTTACTGTTTCACTAGCTTTCACTAGAGTCTTTATAAAGTTTAAAGCAAATTTCTCAGCCATCTGTTTGTCTGCTCCAGCTACAAACTCATGAGTCCCAGGCAGCAAACAATTCAAAAGCTAAAACCACTGCTGTTTTTTGTTCTCAGTGTTCTGAAACAGAGTGAAATTCTGGACACCAGACAGAACACAAGGAAACATGTCTGGGTAGAGGCATCTATGAACCATAAACCCCATGAGATCTTAAGAGTGTTAAAAACAGTATGGGATGATGGTTTCACTTCAGCTGAAGCATGTGTTTATTTCCCCTGTATGGCATACAATGCTTTTTGTTGTTGTTGTTAATTTTTTTTTTCATTCAGTGTTCATAACATTCAGTGTTGAGATCCTTAGGTGAGAGGGTATGACAGATGGAGTGTTGGCAGGGGCACTGGAATGATATGATATCAGAAAGCTGGAATATTCAGACTGAAGGATTAAGCCAGTAAAACACTAGACAATTAGCCCATGATGCCTACCTGTCATATTAGTGCCATGGTAACTCTGGTTCAGTGTCTTGCTGCCCTGTGACATTCTCTTATTACATCTAATACCAACTTTTGTATTTTGGTCCCCCTGAGCATGGAAAACAGTTGTAATACTTAGTGTTTGTCACCCTTAGGCTATATAAATACTGCATTATGAGTACTGAATTATCAATTGAATAAGTTATCTTCTCTCCCATTAATTTTATCAGTGTACCAGATGTTGCACAGTAGACTGTAAAATCAATGGTAGTTTGCTCACTGGTATAGGTAACCTGCAGTATTGTGCAATTTGACCTAAGATGTTTGCATATCCTATAATGGCAGTAATGTTGGAGTGACGGGATAAGCAGAGCAAAACAAATGAAAACAAGTCACTGACTTCCTTCTGTACAGTGGTATTGGTTCAACATTTAGCCATAGATTCAGCATTTACACATTTTCCTCATGTTCATGCTCAGTAATTAAGCTCTTGCCATTCTTTCTTAGAGATAAAATGTGCAACACACCAATTATTTAAAATGATGCCCTACACTATTGCATTATGGAAGCAAACACAGCTTGAAATATGATGGAGGACAGAATTTCCATTTCATTTCATCTTGTAGAGAGAAACATGTAGAAGACAGATTTGTTCCACCCCCACTTTATTTTTTTTAATGTTTAACTTAGAAAAAAAAAAAGATAAAAAGGGAAATTTTCTAGAAAGGGTTCATATATTTCCATGAAAGGAAGAGCTAACCTCATCCTGCTAAAACTCAATTCTCATCTACACTTACCACTGCTAGACCTCCATTATGCATACTATTTCCCCCTGAGCCCAGCTGTGAATTCACCGGTTCACCAGGTCAGAGAGAACCTTTCACACACACAGTTCACTCTTTTCACTTTCCTTGTGTTTTGGAACCCCACATGCATACTCTCATTGTATTGACCTCCTATATGGCCCAACAGAACAGGCACTGGTGGTGTTTCTGTGCAAATGCATGTACAAAAAGTGAATGCTACCTTTTACAAATTTTACAATTATACAGGAGCCAAGCCTGATCCTCAAGCTATAAAAACTTTCCCTGTGGGAAAATGAGAGGTATCATAGTAGTTGTTTTGTTTTAGGACATTCTAATCCTCTAATTATATCCTTACAAACTAGGTACCTGAGGCAAATGGAAAATGCTTCTGTTCCATGTCACCTCACCGAGGTCTGTAGTTTATTCCTGCTGGTGATAAAGATAAAAGTGCCTAGAAGCAAACAGGAGGGATATTCATCAGTTTAGCATGTGGTGACAATCCATTTTTTAGGAGGATCACAGAAGGCAACTGCTGTATTATTATTGCATTTGTAAGTTTGGTTGGCTTTTCTATAACTGACTTAAACAGATTTTAACTAAATGCAGCTCAGCCTTCGGAGAAGAAAATTGTCTGTACCTTTTTAACAGATTAGTTTTTTAAGTCTACTCTTCACTCAGGCTAGTGTGGTTTGGGAAGAGAGTGTTTCTTTCAAATGATAATCCAGAGTAGTTTCTGCTCAGTTGTTTTCTTAGCCTTGCTAAGCTAAAGTTAGCTTTTGTAAATACCATTCTTTTCTTCCATTGTAATATTTAGATTAGGCATGTCAAGCTGACCAATCTTTTTATGTGAACATAAATAGTCACCTTGTTAATCCCTGAATTTCCACTGCAAGCCTTTCTTGCATTCTTTGACACTTGTATGCAAATTAGCACAGACATTGGTGAGAAGGTACAGACCAACTGGATCTGCAGTTAACTGATATGCTTCCTGGTGATTCAAGAAATGGAACTGGCAAATATCTGGCATATTTCTATCCATCTTCTGATTTATTTACTGCCTAGTATTTTGTGGACAAGTTTACAATCTTTGCATAGCAAAGAAAAGCTATCAATTTTTTTTCTGCTAATTGGTAGAGATTAGTCAAGGAGCAATGTACAATACTGAGCACAGGTCAACAACGTGTATGTATTATAAATATATCCACAGTGCATCATGAAAAGCTGTAGTTTAACATAAAACTAGCACCAAGCAGATTTTCCTTGACAAGTGAGGAAGTGGCATGATCTGTCATTAGTTTCCTCCTAACGAGAAACAAGTATCTTCAACCACATCTTTAAACTCCCACACCATTGTGGATATCAAGATGCTAAGATTGGTTTATTTTAAAGGTCATCATGTGAGATCTAACATGCAATTTCTAAACTATAAACAAAAGATAACTCCACAAAAAGAAAGTGCATATTATCAAAAGGGAGTGAAAATTAACACATCTAAAAATAGACTCGAACATTGCTAATGTTTAAGTCATAAACAAAATTATGCACAGGGTTTGGGTTTATTTGTTGTTGTGAGATGAAGTTCAGGTCTGTGTGGAGTATAGTTTTATTCTTTGTATTATAGAAAGATCTGAAGAAGGCCAGGTGTTAAGAGTACACGGAGCTATGAAGAATTTCATGTCTGAGAGAACAAACATGAAAGGCAGGGCAGACAGGATATAACTGTATACAAAGAGGAGAAGGTAGGAAGGAGCACAAAGCTGATTGACCCATTTTTTACAAGAGTAGAGAAGAAGCTGGAGTACATAATTTTGTGCTTTCTGTGTTGTGATAGAAAAAGGTGGATGAGGTAAAGGAGCAGGAAGCTGAAGGACTCAGAGTATCATAAGACATGGCAGAAAAAAAATTCATATAAAGCATCTTAAAGAATGTGTTGTTGGATGAACTGGTAAAAAGAATGTTAAAATAGTAGGGCATCTGGAACAGGGATTACATGGAGTAAAATGAATTACCATGTACTTGAGTGCTTTTATTGGTTATTTAGATAGAGTTCTGAGATGCTGGATAATGTCCTAAATTCAGATCTACCCACATATCTATAAATATGGGAAGCAGTGACATACCTTCTTATATAAGAATCTTGATAGGACATTATTAAAAACGGAGCTCAGCATTGTTTCAAGTTTTCACTAGTTGACTATAAATCTTTAGACTGAATTACTTATAAAGGATGAAATGCTGGGTAAATTAAATGGATTAAAGTAACATATTTTGGATCTAAGTTCTCACAAACTTAAAAGCTATTTAGGCAAGGAATTTTGCCTCAAGCCCTTTTCTGTTTGAAATTTTTGAGTTGTATGCTTAAGAAAAAGGAACTGGTGTCCAATGCTTCATGGGGACTGCATGAGATTTTTCAAGTAATCTATTATGTTTTACTGGAATAGGAGGTGAACTGGAGAATGCCAAAAAAGGAGCTGCTACCTGTCAGCTACCTGTCAGTGAATGACACTGTTTATGTTGCTAGTATATTCTTGGGACTAATTATTCCCAAAAAAACCCCTACATAATTTTTAGAGACACTCAAATCTACTAAATAGACTGGTGGAGGATTAAATTAAAAATGTTAAACACTTTCTTACTTGAATGCATGGAGATATAACTAAAGCAAGGGACTATCAAAGCTGACTTGACATCTATTCTGAGCTCTTTCATTGAGCTATCCAGGCTCAAGAGTAATTTTATCCCATTACCTTTCCAGTTCCTCTATTATCATAGGAGACTTTGTTACCACGGCTCACATAATAGGCTGTGGATCAAACCAAGTTATCAAGTCCTTGCCTCCTGCTTCTTGTCACAACCTCCATCACTTTATAACATTTCTCTTTTGGGCCAGCAGAGACACATGCTTATGGTTACTTCTATTTTTCAAGTGAATCAGTTGCCTCATCTGATTCTTGGACCACACAAGTGTTAGTGATGGCCCAACAGCAAGGATGGCACCTGGGCAAGAAGGGGTACCTGGAAGTGGAGAGTGCCTAAGGAGGGGAAATGGGTCTGCTGAAGTCAGTGTTTATCACCTAGGAAAAGTCAGTATAGCCACATAAGCTTCAAGCCCCAAGGAGTACTTCTTGGCAGCCTCACCTTTGCACTTGCAGATCTTGTTAGAAGCAGGGTACATATTAGTCAAATCTGAGTTGCAGTTTTTTGCAACAAATAATCTCTACAAATAGTGAGAATTGTGGCAATACAGCTCTCCTGAATAAGGACACTGTCCTCTGGGAACCAGTTTGCAAGTTCTGTGAATCCTGAGGGCAGTTAAGACAAATGTTATTTCCAAGTAATTGAAGTTGTATTGTTAAAATACCAGTTAAAATTACTGGCTACTGGCAGAACAGCCAGGCCAAAACAGATCTCAGTGTTGGCTAAACTTCTCAAGTATTCAGTTTTGTAGAATGCCATGCACCCCTGCAATGAAATCTCCACTGCAAGGGTTCAGTTAGCAACAGCTCTAAGAGCTGCTGTGCAGCCAGGCTGGCTGGTCCTCTGTGAGCTGTGCCTACAATGCCTACAGTCTACATGCATTCTGAGTCACATTGAGAGAAGTTGCTGGCCCAGTATTTGTATTATTTAATGGTAAAATTGTTGTAGTTCTGATGGGCTACCCATTGATTTTGATGCACGTGGCAGCAATATTTGTCATGGAAATTTCCATTTCTGAGTGTAGATTTTGATTTTAGAGCAGGCTATCTTTTAAAGCTTAGACATTCCATTGCCTCCTACTTGTCCACAATGTGGATCATGGCAGCTGATAAACAACTCCATCAAGTGTAGAATCTAAAAATAAATACCCTGTTTTATCTCTTTTCCCCTCCCACTACTGTTTCCTGAAAACAAAGAATATTTTTAAAATAATTATTGATTCCTTAGCACACTTCTAAATGCTTGTCTCTGGAATTAGTGCTTTGGAAAGGGTTTGGATCAGTGACTGTTAAGACTGAAGTCTTTAGCCTATATATCAGATGCAGTGTGGCCAGGTCAGTTTTACAAATGTGTCCTGTGCAGTCAGTTTTAGAAAAGTAACCCTGATCCATCTCTTCCCACCCCTGCACCCATCCTCTTAAGTTCTGCAAGTACAGCTATGCTTACAGCTATTTGGCTAAGGCATCTGGGGAACTGACACAGGGTAAAAACAAACCAGCAAAATAGAGTGGGTTTGTTGGCCAGAATTTTTTGATAACCAATACCCACTGCCACCAGAAGAAGTGCTGATTAAGCACTCCTGTTCCCATATAGGATGACTTTGAACCAGGATATATAGTTCCTGGGCTATCCATAGCCCCACAGTTCATCCTAGCAGATGCTGTGGATAATGTCTCACTTCTAAATGAAAGATGAAAATAGATACTTTTTCAACACAAAGTGGTAGCTCTAAGTATAGGATAGATACTGGCAACTACAAATAAGCTGAGATGGAAGCTAAGTGGATTCTTCCACACCTAACAGACTAATAGCATTCTTGTACAAACTTGAGTTGTCTTACCTGGAAGTAAGGCAGCTAAGAGTTGTTTCTTGATGGTGTTACAGATGTTATGCCTCTTCTCTGTGCATGTAAGATATCAGTATTTAATATTTGAAGGGAGGTTAGCCTGCAGAAAACAAAAGTTGTAGCAATTCAAAACGTGAACAAATGATCAAATATATTTCATCTTGCAGCAGTTTCTGAGTTAACTGGGTTTAATTGTAAAAGCTTATTTTAAAAATAGAACTGCCAGAGGCTAAACTTTGCAGATCATTAAAATATAAAGACTTTTTTCCAAATAGTCATCAGTTTCTCTCTTTAAAGAAACTGCTATACAGTTGCCTACTCCTATGATACTCCTCATGTTTCCTAGTGAATTTTCACTTTTCTTCCAAATCATGGTATTCATTCACTTTGTTTCAGGATATTAATAGCCATAGTAACTAACTGTCAGTGAAAACCTTGTGCAGTCTCTAGAATAACAGGAGCCAACAAAAAGAAGTACTTTGCTTTCATTCCTTTCTTTTGGTTCTCTGATCATTTGCCACAAAAAGCAGATTATTTGGACATAACCAGGTTAGGGAGTGGCTCCATGTGTAGTCAGACTGGGCTGCCTGGATGCAGTCCTCTGTAATGTGCTCTGGATGATCTTGGTTTAGTGGGAGAATTGGACTAGATGATTTCTAGGAGTCCCTTCCAACTCTTATTATTCTGTGACTGGCAACTACTGATGATATGGAAGAGTTCACCTCTTCATACGTAATACTCAGTAATACTCCCTCTCAGATCAAGACAGAGAAAATGGAAACTCCATTTTTAAGGTGCCTTGTGATACCAGTTCTTTAAGAAAAAAAAGAAAAAAAAAAGAATTCCAAATAAATGCTCAGTCTATTGTCCATATAATTTCTCAATTATAAACTTGAAATTCTGATTGCTCTAGACAGGCAAATGAACTTGATCCTTTGCTTCTGAGTGAGGCCAAGATTTGGAGAAATCTTCTCTCCAAATATACTCCAATGTTACACTCCAGTGTACCCTAAAGAGTGTAAGAGATGGAAAAATGTAAGGGTTCAGGGGAAAGAAGTGAAAGAGAACTTGTTCCAGGATCCACACTAACCTTTCTTCATTACTCTTTAATGCTGTTGCTGAGAAGCTATTCTTCCCTAAACTAATTAGGTAATGACATTTTCTGCAGTACGTCTTCCTGATGAATCCAGGTACTTCTTACAGCTGCTGAGACAGGTGACAGACAAATTAGACATTATTATCTGTGAACCCTATAATATATATCTGGGAAAGCATATTAACTTTTTGACATGACTTCTCTTGAAACCTAAGGCATACTGGCAAAAATAATACTTGGGTTTTAGCTCCATGTTCTTACCACATCTGTGTAAGCCTAGATAAGTTAAAAGTTGCTTTAAAAGGATTTATGCATTTTAGTTCTCATCTGACTCCATATTTTTGTCTATAGATTAAAAAACTACAAACATTTGTAGGACTCCCAAGAGTCATTTCTAAAGGGAAAGATTTGAGAGGGTCAGAGCAAACAAAAAATGTCCCTCTGTTCCCTAAAACAAAAGTAAATTATTTGAAATATCTTTCTAGAGATTCTGTACAGGGAGCATATACAGTGGTCAGTATGTGAAAGGTACTCTGGCAGCACTGCTGGGGAGGCAGATAGGACCTGTAAACACAATAAGCTTTAGGGATTACCTCTTCCCATATGCCAAAATAAGTGCTGTATTATAGGGGGTAATAACTCAGCCCTGTATTCATAAAAGTGGAGAGTGAGCAGCTGCTTAACAGTTCTTTTCTGACTGTTACAGAGCCTTTAAAAATCTGTCTGGGTTTTTCCCTATAAATGCCTGTATTGTGTTATCTGGTTGGGGTACAGGCAAACATGGGAAGTTTGTAAATGTATGTGTGGTTATTAAATAGTCTGCATATTTTAATTTTTAATTTTCCAATAAATTTCAAGAGTCAGTAACAAGAAACCTGTTCATACAAAAGCAGTATGCAACTGCAACAGTATCTGGGATGGGAGGGAGAAGGAGGGTAACCCCCTTGGAGACTAAGCAGAGTGTTTGATAATGTAATTTTAACCATGTGTGACCCTTTTTAAGTGGATATCTCCTTGGTCTTGATAACACAAGTCTGAATTATAAGTGGATGTGGGGGTTTTTTTGGAAGAAAAGGGTAGCATATTGTGTGCACAGATAAAGTGTCATCTGAACAACGAATTCTGAAGACATAACATTAAGAGATATGACCCTTTAAAAATTCTGAAATTTTAATAAGAACTGCCTCTACCACTCAAGCCCTGTGTAAACAAGCCCAGTTTTGCACCTTTAGTAAATGTGCTACAATATGGATTTGCAAAGAAGCAGCCAAAAGTGCCAGTTTGCAGGCAAGCAAGTCCCTCAATTCTACTCAGACTATTTAAACACCCCTCCCCATGGCTTACTTTAGACAGTTTTATTAAAAGGACAAGCTTTGTTGCCATCTTTAACACCTTTTTGCATTCTAATAATTTTCTTTTGATTGGTTGCCTAGATAAATAGCAGGAACACCTTGTGCTCAGACAGGATTCCTGCTCTAGTTTGGTGTACACCTTTGTCACTGTCTCAGGTGTGGCAGTAAAATTGTTCATGGTAAAACAGATTAGGGAATTGATGCAGGTTAAAAACCACCTCTTCCCCACATCCCTTCCACCAGCTCACCAGTTGTTCAGGGGCAAAAAGAGAGAAAGAAGAAGGAGCCTGGAGGCCAGGATGATTTAAATGAGCACTGCTGACAAAAGCAGTGTTTATCAGGCTCTGTCCCCATAGGTATTAACGACCTGGTTGACATAGATGTCTGTGACATCAGAAATCTGTTCAAGACTTCCCAGTAGAACTAATCCAAGGAAGTATAAATCATACCCATACGTTTCAGAAAAAAAATACCTCATCTGTGAAAAGGGGATAATTGCTGTTATGGAAGTGATGTGATGTTTCTGTAGCTGCCTGTAGTGAGCCAGAGTGGTCTGCTAAACCTACAGCATGGAAATTTTTGTGCATTTGTACACCTTAGCCTAACCCAGCCATGATGTGTCACATAAAACTGTATTTGTATTTGTGACTGTATTTGTCACATAAAACTGTAGGTAAAAAATTTTTCAACAAGTTTAGCTCTTAAAATGGAAATTTAACGTTCAAATTAAACTTGGAGACCATATTCCACTGAAATATTATGGAAGACTATTAAATTTCTAAGACATTTTGGAAATGAAATCTAGTTTTTGGAAGTAATTTATCTACTGTAGGCAATATACTCCATCCACAGCAGAGACCCAAGTCCTACTTCTGTGTGTAGCCAAGCTTCATCACAGAGGCACTGCCATAAGAATTTGGTGGTTGTCAGAGTTACTGTTCAAGTTAATTGAGAGGAATTTTTGATTTAGTGCTATGTAACTAAAAATCACAAGTTGCCTTTGAAGTTGAATATGTGGGGATTTTTTTAACTTGTAAAATGAAAACAATTTCTTCTTTAACTGCACACAACTCTTCAGTTTTCACCCAGATTTTACTTCACTATCCCATTGTCTCTTTTAACAAGGGACAAAGTCAGTTTACATAGGATAAGAGTCTCAGTATAATCTTCTATTTTTAGAACTGAACTCTTTCCCCACAGCCCTTGAAGACAAAACACTATGTGAGAAGTTGACTACTCTCATCATATTCCAGCTGAGAACAGAAAAGTGCCAGCAACATCACAAATAAGCCTTTTTCTCATGAGACAGACAGCACATTTTTTTTCTGACAAACTGTTCTGATGAATTTCCAAACCCTTAGATGTTTATCTGAACTATACCCACATTTTTAAACTTTCTGTAGTTCTTATATCTGAGACTAAAAAATGCATTGTCAGGGCCATGGCTTAGAACAGCCAATAGTGTTTGTTTTCAGAGTTACTGGTGTGAATTGTGGGGAGAGGGATAAACTGATAAATTGTCTAAGAGCTTTAAAGATTCTCTTAGTTGAAGTAATTTTTGGTCTGTTTTTCCTGATGGTTTACTATTGCATATCACTTATTCCTGGCAATGATCCTCTGAGGTGATTATTCTCTGCACTGAATTGAAAATATATCTCTGGAACTAAGGTTAACCAGAGAAAAGCCTACAGCAAGTGATTCCATAGCCCCATCTTTATCACTTGCAATAAGCCTTATTACTTACTTTTTAGACTTCCTCCATTTTCCACTATTCATCTACCTTATTGCATGTTTTCTTCTGAAGTCACTATATGGCAATGTATTCACAGCATTTATCTTTAAGATCTATTCATTCATATACTCACAGATTTTTTTACTGGCATTTGTAAAGAAAATTGATACAATTGCAGTGTTTTAGAGGGTTTCTCTTGATTTATTGCCCCTTGTGGGCATGCACAGCACAGAGACTGCTGTTCTTGCACTTATGACACAAAGCATTTGGCAGCTGTACTAAATTCAGATATCCTTGGTCTGCTATGCCTATTGCAGCCACTACACGATCCCTGAAGAGTTGTGCTGACACAGCTTTTTGTGGGGCCACATCATGGAACTTAGCAGACCTGAACAATCCCCTCACTCCCCCCAAATAAAGAGTGAAGCTGGGTCAGTTCCCTTGGTTTGGCTCACAGGGTGGTCTCATGAATGCCTGTGACAAAACAGCTGAGCAGATGGCATGCTTCTCTGGTCCAGAGGGAAGGAAGAAACCATATTACCTAACACTTACTAGTACAAACATGCAAATATTAAACTTATTTCTTAGTGCTTATTGTTACAGAAGCAATTTACCTTAATGGCTAAGTTGCTGATTCTAAGTGTAAAGGAGTTAAGTAGGGGGGTATGAGACATAGCTGTTATAATTTATCATGTAGCCTGAATTAATTTTATTCAAATTGATTAAAATGTTGTTAGAGAAAGTTCTACAATATACTCAGTTGGCATTAACATCAGTCTGACTCACTGGTGTGGATCAACGTGTTGCATCGTTTACTAATTATTTAATTGCTAAATTAATATCATCTTTGGTTTGTTATCTGGCACAGTAAAGATACATGTTTAAAACAGCAACAAAGATCTTGCATATGGGGTCAGGTCTGGCTTTTCCCTGGATTAGAGTGTGCTCTGGCATTCAGTCAAACTGAACTGATTCCAGTTATTTCTGTACCGTGCCTGGCTTGGGCTGCCTTCTGCAAGTCTTGTAGTCAGAAACCTGTGACTGTGCAGTTCCTGCCCTGCATTCATTCTCTATAGTTTCTGCTTTGACCCAACCTGCTGATACCCCATATTTTAAAAGCTTTTTGTTTTTTGTTGAAGCAGCAGTTTCATCATCAGTACCATATTTTTACTGAAACTAGGTGTGTTCAATTGGTACAATTTACTTGGGGGTTGTTTTTTGTTTTGTTTTGGTGTGAGTTTTTTGTTTTTTTGTTTTTTTGAGCTATGCAGAAGGCACAAGAGAGGAAGGGGCTATATGCAAAGCTCTGTCTTTCACATGTCATTTGTCACCTAATTGCAAGATAGGTGCATAATGAGAAAGCTCTGGAATACACCTCAAAGATACCTCAGAGAAGGGGCATAGGGAGGCAGGTTGTTGGTGAAGAATATAAGGTAATTATGATGAAGATCCAGGTTCCACCCTGATTTTCAAAGGGAGTTATGGAAGAACTGCTGTTTGAGATGTGTGGGCTAACGTGGTTTATTTTATCTGAAAAGAGAGTGTTCACTGCTTTGCTGCTAAGCTGAGTCTGGGAGACGTAACCCCTTCATCCAGCCCAGCAGCCATCCAACCAGGACGTGCATCCATAGCCTCAGAGGCAAAGGTGCCAGGCTGAGCTGAAAAAACCTCCTGCTGCCAAAAGAAAGTGATGTCACTCCTACACTGCCCTAGGCAGAAAATTACCACAGCAGAGGTGAGTGAGATGTTTCCATCTGGTTTAGTGAGTTAAGTCAGTTCTGAGGGTCAGAGGAGAGAAAGGATGCAGACACCTTCCTTTCTGAAACAGGGCAGTGTTAAGTGGTGCCAGCTACCTCCCTGCACTTTCACTCTGTTGATTCCAACTAAGAGTTTATAACAAGTCATACCAGGCGATTTGTGACTTTCTGTTGAAAGATGTTACTATTCCCTTGTCAAAAGCCTTAAATTTAGTGAGGTTTCATCTGTTTAATTTAGTGCCTGTCATATTAGTGGAACCTAAAGCTAATCATAGTTTAAGTCACTAGACTTGGTTAGCCACTGACTGCTGGACAGCTGATGGTCCCAGGGGTTCTCTAGGACCTTATATTAAACATGTATAAAACAGAACTAGCTGAGGTCCCTCCCTTGTTCTACTCATGCTACCATATAATGAGCCAGTTGAGGGAACCAAGACAGAAAATTTCTTTCTTTGAAGAGCTCATTTGTAACTGGCTCAGATCCCTGAGCTGACTTACTGCACTCTGCTCACATCAGCACAAATCACCGAGTAGCTCAGGGTAGGATGGAGGGACAGGCTATGGCAACTCTAGATTAGGTTGGCTTAAGGTGTTACAGAAATACACCCTAAGCTGAAGCAGCAAAAATAGAAAAACTTCCCTTTAAGAAGACTGTTTTTTCTTGAGTGTTGGAGCCACTACTGAGAAAGGCAGAGAGATTATGTACAAAGGAATTTAAATCCTACACAACTCTAATTGAATTTTTAAGTCATATTTGGGCCATATTAAATATTGAAGACTTCCCAAAAAAGGAACCATTCCCACCCTTCTGTTTAAATACCTGTCATTCTGGTGATTTTATGGGTTAATTAGTTCATTTTCTGAAATGTATTTTTGGGATATTTTCCTTTTAACTACTTCGACCCATAACCTCATGTTCTGAGAGTTACTTAACCTTTGGTCTTGTACAGTTTACTGGCAACTGTTCCTTTCCTTTTAGTATCTTTCTTATTTGTGATTCTCTTAGCAATATAAACCACATATAGCTACTATTTCCTAAGATGAAACCTCACACAGTGAATTGATGTTTAAATAATGGAAGAGTTTTAGATATTTCACAAAGTTATTGACAGCAAGAACACTGTACATTAATACCAAACGTTTGACATCATTTACTGTAATAAGAATTGTAATCCCAGATTCAAAGCATATTAAAAGACAAATCAAATTTATTTTCTAACTAAGGAACTGCTGTAGGAAAGAGTTAACATTGCTTGGATATACTATATATATGAGGTTCTATGCCTTAACAAGTTTGGATTTCTTTCAAGTTTTACTCTAACAGTAACATTTCTTGGCTTATAGTTTTTTCTACTCTAATGTTAAAGCTTAATTTTAAGCTTTTACAGTCAATTTTTTAGCAGTCTCATAATAATTTGTCAGGGCATTCCCAATGAGAAAGAGTTGAGGAAATCCAGTAAGATTGGTCTGAGTACTCTGAAGGTATATAAATATAATATTGAAACTATTTTTAGTTTGATCTTTTGTCTGATTCACTGGTACATACCAATGTTTTGTGCTAAGCACATTCAGAGTCTAGTAGCCAGTTGAACTGGGTTTACAACTTTAGAAGCTGCTAGACAAGTAACTTTCATGTACTGTCTTGACTGGAAAAAGATTTATTTCCAGTTTATGGTCAGACTGTAGCAGACACACCCTTGCCTTTGTGATAATAAATATGAAGCAGTATTCTGTGATACGGATCTTAAATATCTTGACTTTTTCTTGAAAGAGCTACTCTAAAAATTTTAAAAGGTGAAACTTTAGGCAAGCCATTTCCCATTTGGTGCATTAGAAAGTTTTTCCTTCTAATTTTTCTTGAACAACTGTATAAGCCCAGAGGATTAGGGTCAGCTTGCAGGAGAGCACCAAGAAGAGCAGCTGTTGTTCTCTTTAGCATTTTTTGCTGAGCAAAAGCATGTCAAAGTGTTCAGGACAGCTTAATGCTACTACATGCTAAAAAAGTCATGCATTTACAGTGATTGGGGGTATAGACAGTCCTGCTGACTACTTCCTGCTGAATCCCTGCCCAGCAGAAACCACTTCATGGCTGATTGACTGTTTTTTTCTTTTTTAATTAGCAAACCTGGAGAAGTGTATGTTTTAATTCAAATGGAAACTGAGTAGCAGATTTCAGAGGCTCTGCCTTTTGTCTGTAAGGACATTTAGTCCAGCAAAATAGTTTATTAACTGAATGAAAAAATTTTCATGAATTTTCATCAACTAGTGCCTCCCTGTATTTCATAATTTTATGGTAGTTTATAAATATTGCCTTTTTATCATGTACCTTAGTTCCACCTTCCTGTTTAGAAACTCGGCATTTTGGTGGTTTTGTGGGTTCATTAATTCCTTTTTCAGCTGAATTTTGAGATATTTTCATTTTAACTGCTTCAACCCATAACCTCCTCCTATAAGAGAAACTCACCCAAATGCCTGTTACCTCTATGCACACTATTGCTAAACCAAGTTATTCCTCAGGATCCTCCTCTCAAGTAAAATATATTTTACCTGTTTCAGAAAATATTGGGGGCTGTTCAGCTGCCAGCTGAGCAAGACTTAGAAAATGGGCATGTTTAGTTTTATTTAAGTAGGAAATATGCTGATACCATGCTGGTATCCAGTATCACCAGCTAGTGCACCGTGAATATCTATTTACAGGGACTGTGTTGCAATCATACCACAGTCATCTTATAAAAATTATTCCTCTGTTGTCCCACGTGAGATTTCTAGTGGGAGAATAGTGAGTGCTGCTCACTATTCTTGCTGCCTCAATGGCTGACTAGGTAAGGACTTGTATATATAGCACCTATTTCCATCAGCTTCTTTGCTGTGGTTCTGTGGAAGGTATTGTCAGTGGTGGCTACACATAAGTGTATTTACTTATCTCTTTACATTACTCTCTTTTTATAACATCTTCTTCTTCTAGATGTTTACACTAAAACACTTATATCTACTGTCTACCTATTTGCTTTGTTTAAAATAGGATAAAAGCTAGATATCATATCAGCAGTAGATATTTTACCTAGAATAATTATTCATCTTTTTGATATGGTTTTGCTTGGCTTTTAATCTATAAAGAGACAGAAGCAAAACAAGAGTCTTCCAGCTTTTCCTTCTTACAGTTAAATGAATTCCCAACTTTCTTGATGTTTTCATGATTTTTTTTCTCAAATGGTCATCAGACTCTTTGTGAATTTTCCCCCATTGTATTATCATTTAAAAAATGTGTCTTTAAAGCCTATTATGTCTCTATGAAAGAACAGTTTACTCTGTGCCATGCAGTAGTTCTAACTTTTTTAGATCTTCAATTATTTTTCATCTAGATATTTGTTTCATAGCAGTCATAGCTAAAACTCTTGATACAGAAGCACCAGGCCCAGATCTCCAAAGGAGTGAGCATCAGGTCAAAGACTGTGTGCATACTCAGACATTTGTGGCCTTTTTGATAAGGAAAGCAAAAGAACTGATCAACTGATTTGGTTTTGCTCACCAACTAAATGGCATGAATCCTTGGGATGATATTTCTAGTCAGAATACAGCAGTACACTTTTATCCCCATCCAGTCTGATAAATGAGGAGCCAAAGGATGCAGCTAAGGCTATGCCTGGGAAGGGGTTAATGTAGAAAGATGAGGACCAGGACCAACAGCATAGTATCAGATGACTGACTCCAGTGAGGATTGATTCTGTGACTCCATCAGACAGTTAAACCTCCCAGCCCCTGCTCTGTCAAAGAAGAATCAACTCTTACATGCACTCCAGACAGCAAACCAGGCACAAAGTCAATCAACTAAAAAAACTGAGAGGCAAGAGCTGTTAATAAAAACTACTGCTCTATTCCAATGCAAAGGAAAAATAAATGTTGGCATTTCTTACCTTGCTGTATACCTTGCTGGCATTTTTAACTTTACACTGGACTGGATCTCAGCAAAAAAAAAACCCACACAAGCACCTGCCACAGCTGGGATATGGCAATCCTGCTTAACACCTGTTGCCTCTCAGCTGAAACCTGTTGGATCCAAATGAAGATGTTGGGTCAGAAAACTCATTAGGCACAGACTAAGCAGGGGATCTAAGAACTACAAAATGGATCCAGTTCTACAGAGAAAATGTAGACATCCAAGATCCAAACTACCAGGTAGTTTTTCACAGCATTAGAACCTCTTGTTTTATGTTGGCTTAGACTGATCTGAATCAAGGACACAGGATGATCTGCACAAGGCTGACAGTCCTCACTTGATGAATGAGCCTAACAGGCTTCATACAGAAACCTGACAATATGCATCTCAAGAAAATGGTAGTGTAGTACATTTATTCAGGCTACTTATTATGAACTAGGGTAAAAGGCTGTAGTGAGGGAAAAATATTATTTTGCTACCCCTGAAGATAACGAATATGCTGATAAATAAACCTTAACTTAACCTTAACTGATAAGCAAATGCTATGTATCATTTATTAATTTACAGTATGTAAGAAGGAATGACTTTGTGGTGACATCTAAGCTAATCAAAGGACTTCAAATGTATATATGAAATGCGGAAAAAATGGTGCACCTTAAACTGCACATGCATTACACTTGAACAAAAAAGAAGGCTATTGGAGGAGTATCATGGTACATATAGATCCTAGAACAGAAGAGCTAAAGGCTGAGACTATTTTGCTATAGCAATTGTGGGATGCTTCTTCTTTCCCAGAATAAAGAGAAGTATTAACCTAGCCAGGCACCCTGAATGTTCATACACAGTGTACAAGATATATTCCAGATTTGAAAGTCTTTATTCAGAACTATTTGCAATCCTAACTGAAAAAAGGAACACAATTTGTATTGTTCTCACCGTAGAGGGAAACAAAGGCAGTGTTTTAAGTGTCTATATGAATAGTAAGTTACTTGTGCTGCTTTGAGAAAGTCTCAAAATTAGGCTACAAGAAATTGGAAGCTTGGAACAGAACATCTATTTTCTATATTCCAGTCCTGTACAAGATAACTGTCTGCTGGCTATTGAAAAGTCAAAAATGAAAGTTGAAATATGGAAAAGTTAAGTAAAATGCCACCTTAGTCTTTTGTATCAAGCCTAAGAGCTTTTTTGAAACCTCATGTGAGTTTCCACCAATATTTATCTTATGCAAACATCACTGTGCATTACAGGAGTTTGTTCTTGTTCCTGTAGCAATCTCAGTTGTCATCTGATTTCACTCACAAACCACTTTAGCTGACTCTAAGGTATCTGCATAAGTAATCACTTTGGAAGCAAATACTTGTGCCGGGAGTATCCTTATATATTGATACAAGTAATAATGCAGCTGATAATTTTACTTTGCTTTCACTTGATGATTTGAGAGCAAAATACTATGAATATAAAGCCTGTGAAGGAATTCATGCTGTTAAGGGCTGGATTTCTAGACCCCTTGAGTCTTTTTAACGTGTAATGGTAACCTCTGTATGGGAGGATTCCAACCTGTTCCATATAACTATATAAATATAAAGCAGCAGCAAACTTTATGAAGTAATGTCTGCTTTACACAACAGAATGTTAAACAAACAATAAAGCAAAGCAATGATTGTTTAATGTAAAGATATATTGAAGAAAAATATAGTGAAGTGTACTAATATGACTGCAGTAAGTTTAGAAGAGCAATGAAACTTTTTGGGGAAAACTGTAAAATGGTTAAATGAGACTGCGACCTCATTAAGTTTTTATGTAGGTATGTTTTTGTCAACACACACCTTGTAGGCAATTTTTAAAAAAAAACTTTGTAATCTTGCTATTACAAATGCCCCACTGATCAGATGCTGGGCAAAAGATCTAGATAAGTGTTGTAATTAACAGTCATGGCACAAGGAGTCTTAAAAGAATGACTGCAGATTTTCACTAAAAACTTAGAATTTATCCAAGTTCAATGTATCCAGTCAAATTGCTCCCTTTTAGTCTGTCATCTGTTGCCATGTATTCTAATGCCTGAATTAGAACAAATCCTAATTTTCCTATAAAACTTTCCAGTGCTATGCAACCTACTTTTATTTTTGTTTTCCTTTTAATTCCCCAATGGTAGAAGTTTCACATTTCACCCAGGCGCTGGTAATTAGCCAGGGAAATTATTTAAAATGCCAGATGTCACATATTAAATATAAATAACCTATGACCTTGTGTGCAAAATGCAAGCCCCTTTCCTATATGGCTGCTGAATTTAACTTTCTTGAACAAAGCCTCTATACTGAAATAGTATCTTTCTCCTACGTAACACCATTCTGCATGGTTAAATGGATGTGTTGTTAGCTGCAAGAGATACAAAGGCTGTGATAATTTTGTTTGTATGCCACTTGCAAATGAGTTTAAGTGTGTAAGGATGCAGTCACACTGGTCAAAAAATTTCCCTTGTGCTTTTCCCCATAGTAGCTGTAAAAGGCATAACCACAGATGCAGCCACGGAACACTTATCTGCTGATTCCAGAAGTCTCTGTGCTTTCTCATCTACCCTTTCTCTGCCACACTGATGTGTGTGGCTTCTGAAGAGGTCCAGATTCAACCACAAGCGGGAATGAGATGAAGCACATGAAATACAACCTTATGTGTTATATTCTTAATTTGAGGCTCTTTGGTTTATTGAATCATGCAGAACAAATGCCTACCCATGCTTCTTCCAAAGCCTATTCTGGCTACAACTGCACATCTGGGTTTGATTTGCTGCCCATAGAAAAGGGGGAGGAATCCCTATTACTCCAAGACAAATACAGATCTGGGATGTGGCTGCAGATTCAGAATTCCTAGCTATCCAGCATAGGATGATGTGTGGAAAATAAAACACAGCACAATGTAGCCCCCAGGTTTTTGGAGCTGAAAGTCACAACACGCCTAGAAAATAACCCCAGCTTGGAAAGGATTCAAATACCACAGGAAGCACGTTCCTTCCTGCTCATGGCACATGCAATAACTCCAGCTTCTTACCAGATCAAGGTGTATCCCCATCTGAATGCAATAACAGCCTAAAAGCAGCGAGGACAGAAACCACCAAGCATATTAAATGAATAAATAAAAGCACCCCCTCCTCTCAAAACCACAAGGGAAATAGAGTTGTGTTTGTAACTGCCACCGTTTCATCTCAATAGTGAGAGCAAAAGCCAAATCAACCATCCATGCAGTGGACATCAAGCACAAAGCTTGACATAAGTCCCTGGAAATTGATGTAAGCCCACGTCAGTAATGGCTTCTGCCAACTCACTCAGTCACGCCCCAGTTACTCTTTAGCTGTATAGAAAGGCTTTGAAGGCATTTTTCTTTTTAGAAAATCAGATGCAGAAAGGATGTGTGTGTCAGTGCAGTAGCACAGAGACTGCAAAATGAAAAATACGGGGAAGACAAGACAAAAAGAAAAGATATTGCTGGCACAAAGTGGAAATTCAGAAATCAAACAAAGTTAACTGATTTTGAAACAGATACAACTTGATTTTAATGCAAAAAGCTCTATGAAGATTACTGTTAATAGCTATTAATTGCTTACACTACCACCTTACTTTCTACATATTCTATAAATTGCTGCCTTATTATCTAGATGGTCATAACATAACCAATTCCTTTTTTTAAATTTTTTTCTTTTTTTTTAGGATATATAGTCCTTTTCTTAACAGATAGCTGTAAGTAGAAGTAAAAGCACCGCCTAATGACCCACAAGTATCATAGTTTTCTGGATAAATACTTTATCAAGCAGGGGAGAAAAGGCTTCGTTTACAGTTAGGGGAAAGGAAGAAGACAATAGTATACAGGTTTCTAATTTAGCATATTCATCAGAAATAAACTCTGGGCATCTTATCGAAGAACACGGATCAAACACTTGGTTGTGTTCAAATTTCCCCTTACAGAGAGCACAAGTTTGGTTGTATTTTTCTCTAGGGACATGCATAATGAATTATCTGCTGGTATAGCAGAACAGGAAACTGCTATGGTTACTTCACGTGCTGTAATCTGACACAACAATTATTTAACAATATGGCAAATTCTAGTGTTTGTTTTGAAAATGTGAAAGATTAGAAGTTTTCAGGCAAAAGTCAGCTGCTAAGAGCTATTTTACATATATTTTTCTGAATTGTACACTGTGGGCCTGTTTTCATTCAAGAATGCATGAGGGAGGTTTTATTACCTATGGTTAATCCAATTACACATTCTTTTCCAGTGTGTCTTGCTACATGACCTTGGATTTAGAGGTAAAAAGAGGCTACAGGCCAACTGGGTGAGAGCTTCTTATAAAGGTTTGGGCTTCCTTCAGCAGAGGGAATTGGCTACCCTGAGAAGAGCATCGACCTTTGGTTTAAGTATATGATTCTTCAGCTGTAGTTGCTCGTGTGTTTTATGTAAAGAAACAGCTTCGTGGTGTGTGGGAAGGATGGTGCCTTACAAGATTAAGTAGTGGGCAAACATGCTGCTGTGTATTCTGGGCACTTGAAGCAGCTTCCTGGTCACTTGAGCAAACTCCTCCTGCCCCAAGTACTGCATAGTATTTTTTTTTTAATGTGTTGCTTTCTGTTTCCACTAGAGTTGCAAAATCACAAAGCAGCTTTTAATTTAGGCTCGTTTTCTTCAGCAGACTGCTGAGGTTCCTTATAAGTGCAAATAGCCAGAATTATCTGAGCCCTTTAAAAGCCTCCTAGACCCAGCATTCTCCACTGTAGCAAGTTTCTCTTAGTGGCAGCCTTTTCTTCCTTTTGTTCACCTCTGTAAAGGTAACATCTACATACAAATGCACACATGGGTTTAGGATAGGCCTGTTTGACTCTCTAAATAAATACAAACACAAAAAGGCCCCGTGTGTAGAAACAATTTGACCTACTTGAGAATCAATAGTGACAGATAAAGCAGTAATTTCCACACTGCCGTGTAATCATGACATACTAACAATAGTTCAGTTGGTTTTTCTACTAAGTTAGGAAACCTGGTCCTTCAGTGTTTAAAATATACAGCAAGAATATTCCTGGTTAATGACTTTTAGCCCTACATAACATAAATCTCATAAAAGAACTATAAACAAATGACTGAGTAGTTGTTTACTATCAATGCCCATGTTTCAGCAGAGACCTAAAGTCTTGCTAGATAACAGATAGTGAGGATTAATCTTTCACTGATACCACACATCCAGTGATGTCTTTATTAAGCTGCTCTTGGATTTCTTAGGCTACAAATTCCAGACAACCCTGGGCCAGTTACAGTCTCCACACTGCCATCCATCCCTGCTGGGAACAGATGCTCCTGCTGCATGAACACCTCTAATTCACAACAGGAATTTACTTCTGCCCTTTTGTCTGTCAACAAGAGGCACAGCCTCTAACCTTAGGTTACCGTGCAGGCAGTCTCCTGAAGCATCTGTGCTCTTCCCAGTGGCTACCTGGCTACTGGCACACCTTGCCAACAGGTGTTTTATCAGCCGCCTCACAGTGGCTGTAACACCAGTTTCCGAGGAGCCTGGAAAGCACGAGGCTGCCAGCTTGGAGTCCTTCAGCCGGCAGCTGTTACCCAAGAGGCATTCCTCAGCTTTCGCCAACCTACCTAATTACCAGGGCCGTTAATTGGTGCTAAGCACGCCACCAACCGACACGCGGCGTTTTAGAAGACACGAACTCAGCAGCCCCCGCTTGCTCTCGCAGGGGGCAACTCGTGCCCTGCAGGAAGGGGCTCACTCAGGGGCGCCCGAACCGGCCGCGTCCCGGTGGGTCCCGGTGCTTCCCGCCCGAGGCCGGGCCGGGCCACGCGGCGCTCTTGGCGGCCCCCGCGCGGCTGCGGCGGGACACGTGGCACGCGCGGCCCCGCCCCTCCCTGCCCCGTTGGCTCCAACGGATTGGGCGCGCGCTCCCGGCGGCCCAACCAACTACAGCCCCCGGCGGCCCTCGCGCCAGGCGGGGTGGGGGGAGGGGCGAGGAGCGGGGGCGGTGCGAGGCGGGCTCTCCGTGCCACGTGACCTCCCGCCAGGCCTACCCCGGCGGCACCGGTCAGGGTCACGAGGCGCCGACGGTGGCGCCGACGTCAGCGCGCGAGTGAGCCCGACTGTGGGAAACGCCGACGAGGGGCGGGAAGAGGAGGGGGGGGGGGAGAGGGCGGGGGCCGCCCGGGGGCACGGCGCGGGGGCGGGGCCGTCGGCCTCGCGGGGCCGGGGCGGGGCCACCCGCTGCCCGTAGTGGGCGCCCTCCCCCCCCGAGTGACAGAAGGCGCCCGGGCACAGGAGCTCGAGCTGGGGTTGCAGCTGCCGCTCGCGCCGCCGCCTCCCCGCGCGCCCCCTCCCCTCAGGCAGCGGCGCCATCGGGTGTTATGAGGCGGCCCTGAGGGGCGGCGGCGAGCGCAGCCCGGCAGGAGCCCGGCGCGGCCCGGCTAGGGCGACGGGGACTCGCTTCGCCTCGCCGGCCAAACCCATGACTACGGCAAACTGCGGCGCCACCGACGAGTTCGACTTCAGGCTGATCTTCGGGGAGGACGGGCAGCCCGGCCCCGGGCCACCGTTGGGGCCTGTAGGTGCGTTCCTCCGCGGCAGCGTCGTGGGCTCTCCCTCTGCCGCCGGGCCGGGGCCGGGGAGAGGGAGGATCGGCTTCCTGTTTTCCTCCCAGTAAAGCGAGGCGGCGATGGGGGGGCTGCCGCCTGTCCCGCCGCCGCGGGAGGCGGGCGATCGGGGCTGTGAGGGGGTCGTTTTAGCGGCGCCCTCCCTCCTCCTTCAGGCTGCGTCCGCTTCCCGCGTCGCTCCCCTCAGCTCGCTGGCGGGACCCGGGGGCTTGAGGGGCCGTTGCTGCCATTAGGGCTCGGCCGGGGCTCTCAGGGCCTCTCGCTGCCGTTACAACTTTCTTTGGGAAGAGGAACGCAAGAACTGGCGTCGTGCGGGAGGAGCCTCCCCTGGGGCGCGGGGCCTTTGCGGGGGGAGGCTCCATCTCTCTCGGAGGGAGTGAGCGGTTTACATCTGGTGGGCCCGGCCCCTCTCCCGCGTCCCGCCGCCGCCTCTGACGCAGGTAGCGGCGGGGGGACCCGCCTGTCATCCTCTTCGCTGCCGGCCCGGGTACGGGAGGCGTCGCGGGGCTCGGGAGAGTGCGATCGGCGGGGGGTCCCGGTGAGGTACCGCGTGTCGCCAAACCCGGCGCAGGGCAGTGAGCAACGAAACCTTAACGGGGCTGGGCTCGACTCGAGGGCTCTTTGCGATGGAAAGTTTCGGGAAAAGGCACAGTTACACTGGTGTACTCTCATAAACTTTGTGTACGTGCGTGTGTATACGTGTGATGATTTTTGGGGTCTGTATGTATGGATCTATGCGAGCATCTCGTGCTTCCATTTTTTGTTTTGTAGTATTCGAGCCCGAAAGTCCTCTTCAAAAAACCCCGTGTTTCTTAAAAGTGCAGAAAATAAAGTACTCCCTGTAAATTACAATTTGGGGAATCAATAAGAGCCAGCTGTGCAGTGTGTAGCTGTACCAGACTTCGATGGCTGCATGCTTTTTTCCTGACCTACTTGAACTAAGTATTAAATGGTAATGCACTGTCTTAAGTCTAACTGGCTAGATGATAAGATAACTCTGAAACATGATTGTATCCAGGCTAGATGATGCAGCCATGTTGTTTTGTTCTCTGACTCGGTTTTCTGCCTAAGTAGATGAGAAAAAAAACTGTTGTTTGATACCCTCTGTATATAAGCCAGTGTGACCACTTGGTATTAGTTTCTTCTAAGATTTCAGACTTTCTTGATGCTAAGATTTAGTTTACAGATTCCTTCAGATAAGGGGAGTTTTTCTTTGCCTATTTTCCAACTTAGTGGAATAGCAGATGGTGCTTTTGGGAAGGCAGCCTGAGTTGTTCTAGCCAATTAAATGCATTGCAGTACCACATGAAAACAATTGGGAATGTTAATAAGTTACAACAAAAATTAAAATAACACCCCTATTTCTGTCCTTTTTACATAAAAATCAGTAGTCTAAACTCCTTGGCTAATGATGGATGTAAATGAGAAAAGAATATTCTTCAGAAAACTGGAAAAACCAGTGATACTCAATTCCCTTTTATAGTATTTGTGTTTTGATAGCATTCCTTAAGCAAGCAGATCAGGTACTTCTCTGAATTTAGAGAATTTTCTATGATTGGTTATTTAAAACTATTTTTAAGGTAGATTTTAAAATGTGATATTCAGACCATGAACTGATTAGTTTGTTGTAGCTGTCAGTAACAAATCCTGCATCTGTAACCCAGTAATTTCACTGTTTTGTGGAATACTAGAGATGATCTCACCTGCTGTGCACAGATGTGGTCTTCAGGGAAAAGGATTAGAGGTGTTCTCACCTTAAAGTATTGTGTTTAAAGGCTTTCTGAGTTTAGCTGTTTATTCTGCCCATGTATTTCACATATGAAGAACTAGATTTTGTATGAGAGGACCCATGCTGGAAGTGTTACGTATTTCCCTTGCCCTTCTTGAAAATATATTGAATCAGCAAAAGTTCTTTGATCTCCCTAAAGCATGGATGTCATAATCACATATCACTTGCTTCAGTGATGTTGTCAGTTGTGCAGCAAAGTAAGCATCAGGGTTTCTTTGTTTGTTTGTTTCTAATATATGGTGATAATAAAGCATGGAGGTCACAGGTAAAGTTGCTCGTAAGTAATATTAAAATAAGAGGTTATCTGTGATCATGGAGAATACTTGAAAATGCATTCTTGTGCTTCATGCTTTAGAAGTTTGGGACTGGCACACTTGTGAAGAGGTATCTAGTATTGAGTTATTGTGTAAATAACATGGAAGTCTACCTTAATGCTTTTTTTATACTGGGACTGGTGTGGTGTGTGTGTGTATTTATATAGATATATATATATTTTAACTGCATTTTTAATCAAAAGCTAGAAAAAACTTCTTTCATTGAACATATTTTTGTTTTCTGAAAGACTAGTCTAGACAGTCAGTTACACTTTTATGGCATTAAAAGGACAATTAGATAAATCAGCTGGGATTCCAAGTTGTTATGCAGAACAATTTCAGTGGTTTGCACGCTTAGTTTTGTCCTAAGTGGCAGAAATTGAGACTTAAGTTCTGCAGTAGTGCTTGTCTGCTTATTTGAAAGTTGTAGTTCCTGCTGCAGAGGTGAATGTGTGAAAGATGATTTAAAGATGCTTAGAAAAATCTGTAGTGTAATATTGCAATATTTGTATCACAATTCACTTGAGATAAAAGGGATAGCCCATTTCACATTTCAGGCAGCTTGTGAACTGAAGTAAAAATTTGCTCAGGTGGTTGCTAAGTGAAAGATGGTCAAAAGCTTTTCAGCTGCTTTTAAGTGGAACTTCTGTACTAAGCACCTTCTATAAAATCTTGCTCTCTTTTTCTCTGATGGTTTACTGTCCTTGTCCCTAAAACAAAAAACCCTGTCACTTTGATTTTGTGGTGTTTGGCACTCAAAACAAGTGGTACAGGACTACGTACTAGTGTGCCTCGTTTTTCTGACAAGATAATTCAGGCCTCATGTAACTAACTTTGTCAGTTAAGGTATTCACAGTGCCATCATGTTTGGTCTTTTTAATCATGATGTTTTTGAGATGCAATGTGTGACATTGAATGTTTGAATTAATCCTGAATACTTTTTAAATGATGCCCCGTATCCTTCACTCACTCAGTTTGCCGTGCTATTTAGTATAATTTTGGGAAGTTTGCCCAGAATTTAATGACCATTAAGCAAATAGAGTACATATTGGTCTTCACACTACTGTTAAAAATTCTGACGATGTTGTATGCTGTTTAAATGCCAGACTGTGCAAAAGGGGAGCACATTGTTTCTTTAGCTGAATTTTTATTTTCAGGGTTGATCTTCTGTTTTAAAGAATGAGTTTTTACAAGATGAGGTTCTTTAAAGAACTTGGTGTAGTACAAAGCTGTAAATTCAGGATTTCATATAGTTTTGTAACATCCAAAATTATTTCTTGTCAGTATGTGAAATGGGGACTGAATTAAAATTAGACTGCAAACTGTTCAGTATCCAGAAAATGAATAATTTCATTACTTACTAAATTCTGGCAGATGAGCTATTGATATTAGTGCTCAGAATTCAGTCTAAAACATTTGTGTTATTTCTGATTGTCTTCTAAGAGAGAAAGAGGAGCTAAGGTTTTGTTACCCAGTAAAACCAATTAATATGTGGAATTTTGCCCTAACACCCACCTTGTGTTCTTGGTTTATGAAGTAGAAGAGGAGAAATTCATACTGCCTTTCAGTATAAGTAATTATCTTGTGCTGATTTTGTTCATTTATTTTCCCAAAATATGAATGGTTTAAAAGTGCTGATACAAGTATTCTCCTTGGTTGGACTTCTGGTTCATAGTATCTGTTTTATTTTTCTTGGAAACTGTGAAACAAGCTGAAAAGAGGTTCTTCCTGCTTCCTGTGACATAATATTTGATTAGGTAATTCTATTTAGTAATCTTGTTACAGATGAATCTGTCAATCTCTTGTACTTTTCTCCTGAAAAGACTGAAATAAGTAGTATTAAAAATATCCGTGTTCTGTGATGCATTTAGTGACAATTCGAAACATCCTTGTAAGCTGGAGCCTTGCTCTGGATAAGGACAGTGTATCTGAATTTGGATATTTGGTTTATTTGAAACTTCTATAATCTTATTCTCCTTTGAGTTTTTTGCCTTTAGCTTCAAGTTGTTAGCTGACTGGTTTGATGCATTACTGAATATTAAGACTGACATAAACATTTCGCCCTTCTGACTGTCAAAATAATAACCTGATCTTTTCTTCTTAAGATTTCCATGTCTGGCCTTCTTATTCTTTGAGCATTTGTGAGCTGCTTGGAAACTCAGCAGTCACCTCCTGCCCATATGTTACATGCTCTGAAGCCATGGTGGGCACTGAATTTTTCCTCAGTAGGTAGGCAGAGTTCTCTGCAGGAAAAGCTGGCACTAAAAATATGTCATTTGATTTAGATAGGTAGTAAAAGTCTTAAAACCAATGATTTCTACTGAAACACCACCACAATACTAGTCTTTATAGCTTTGACTTGATTATGTATTCTTGGTAAATATGTATTCATGGCTGGTAGTGCTGTCAGGGATTGTTGATAAAGAGCAGAAAACAGCATAAGTGGTTTACAGAAGTTTGCAGTGTGCTTGAACTTTTTTGTTCTTTTCCCTGAGGTGATTGTTAAGGTAAGCAATACTAAGAAAGTCAACTTGTAGGAAATAGAGTAGTCTCAGAATCAGACAGTGGCAAATTAAGGGCTGGATGCTGGCAGTAATTGTGAACTTGAGATGTGAGCTGATTGAGGGTTGCCCTTGGTGAAATTAATTTTTGTAATCACGTATGTCTAATGCAGAACTACTACAGGGTTTGCCTTTCTTAGCCAAGTAAGGGAAACCTCTGTGACACGATCTTTGAAAGTCTTTTTTAACAGTCAATCTTGCCAGAACAGTCAATCAACCAGAATGGTTCACCTGAAATTTTATTCCTTTTTGAAGTCTGCTTTGTAGATTTGGTTGCCTGTATAAATGGGTAGGAGAGCAAGTCTTTGCACAAGATGGTAACTCTGTGGGTAATACATATAATTGGCAACATATATATAAATACAGCTGTCGGTGCTATACAAAAGACTGCTCATGTATGGATTAAGACTAGGGTCAACTGGTAGAACTTTAAGAAAGGAATGAATAGACAAGTTGATTGTGTCATTTTTCATCTTTTGACATAAATGGTACTTTTTAACAGAAATATTAGCTTATTTTTAAAGTATTGATCATTTAATGTGTTGTGATATGAACCACCACCTCAGGGAGGTTTAGTTACTCATTTTATTTTACAATCTAGTGGATGCTGGTATCTGTGCATGTAAAAGATTGACATGCAGGGGCACAATGCAAATCAGTTGCAGGCTGTGGTTATATAATCTGCTGATAGAAGGGAGGAGGGAAAATGAAACAGCTGCATCTGGCCAAAAATAGAGGGTCTGTGGCAAGAACCTTGTGACTTCAAAATAACATAGAGAGACACTGAGGAAGACCCAAAGTAAAATGTGTATTAAAGTCAAATCTGTGATCAATGGAGTCAAAGTTGCCTGGCTGTTAAGATTGTAATCCTGGGAAGCTACTGTGTTGGAATGTGTTGTGCTGTTTTACAGTATGCTGGCTAAGTGAAGGCTGTTTGCATAAAGCTTGACCAGGATGAGACCATTTGGAAAAATACCGAATTGTCTTGTGAGCTGTTGTGAGGTAGTGGTAGTGGTACCTGTTGTAATTTCTTTAATGGTTTGACATGTGGCTCTTGGATCACTACATACTGCATGGAGAATCACTCTGTGAGTTACAGAATAGTGACCGTGTAGTGCAGGGACTTGAAAAACATCCCTAGTCTAAGAAAATGTCACTTATTTTGAGCCTGAATTTATAGTCACACCTCGCCCTCTGTCCACTTCCCTCCTCTTCATTATGGGCACAGTGCAAGTGAAAACAAATCCTGAGAGCTGGAATGTGGAAGATGGGCAGGGTATAAAAGCATTTGTGCCTAATGCTTCTATCTTCCATATTTATGAAAATTAGAAATAAGCTCTTTCTTCAAAGTAAAAAGTAGTCCTCTGTTTAAAACAGGACGGTCTTTTTCCTTGGTTTGTATTGTACAACTGCAAGCAGTTGATCATACCCCACTCAAAGAGTAGCCAAATAAGTAATGTTGCTGTGAAGGAGTGAGAAATTAGAGTATATTGGGTCTAGGTCAATAGTAAGCAGCAGTTCGGCTGTTCCCAGCAATAATGTAAATGTTGTTGCCTAAAGCTGCCCGAGTGGGCCAGGGAAGTACGTGCAGCAGACTTGGCAGTAAGCCCAGCCTGTAAAACAACATCCAAGTCCTTGCATTTGTCCAGGCATGCCATGTGGGGTTCGAATGACAGTGGAATTTAAGATGAGTGAAATGATCATTAAGTCTGCATAAAATTGCAAGGTGGGAGCAAGCTTACTAACAAGCCAACATTCTCTTCTACCTTTAGTGTACTCATCTGTGAGTATTCTTGTGAAATACTGGCAAAATAGAACTTTTTTTTAAAAAAAAAAAAAAAGATAAGAGGAAAAAAAAAAGAAAAGGAAAGAAAAAAAAAAGTGGAACTGTTCAAAGTCATTCAGGGAAGATAAGTTTAAATCTGAAGAACTGCTGAACTGGTTGATAAGCAGGCTTTAAGGCTTTGTTGTGGCCTGCACATAGCATGAGTTTACTGAACAGCTGAACTTAATCATTTACATGGTTCTTCTGATTAAATGTCTCAGTGGCATTGAATGCATGTGCTTACTTTTCAGAGAAAGGATGATAGGTGTAATAGAAGATACTTTGGTCAGTTTTCTCTGGAAGGCTCAGTCCTAATTTTTATGTACTGAGGGGAAGGAGTGAAGAATTAACTTTCTGAGGATCTGACTACAAACCCGTGACCTTTCAGCAGTAAATTCATGAAATTACACATCTGGTTTGGAGTTGTGTTGCATTTTTGTTGTTGGAGCTTTTCAGAGCTTCAAACTACATTTGAGGCTGCATAAAAGGCATTTGTAGGCAGAAATATGAGTGGGTTATCAAACTGTATTTTAAAGATTAGTCATCACTTCTAAAAATGAGAAATTTTTAATACAGAAAAACAAAAAATTGCTGGATGGAGTTGGATTTTGCTTATTGTTTTTAACATGTTGGTGGAGAAGATTATCTTTTGAAATCTTGTAAATATTTTTCTTTGGACTCATTTAGATCTTTTCAAATAGAGATTGAAATTTTCTTATGTGTGAGGTTATTCAAGATTGCAGGAGGCAAATACCTTTGAATTCACTGCTTAATTGGAGTCTTTGTGTGTTGGTGGCTGCTTATTTAGCTTTTTAGGAACAAATGGTGTGAGATAAGAAATTAAAATCTGTGATGAAAAATGGTGTAAGTGGTTCTGGTAAACAAAATTAAACAAATTCAGCAGCAAAGAGCATTTGTACAGTGATAGAGATGGAATGGGATTTTGCTTGGTAATATGGTGCAAACTGTTAGCTTCTAACTAGACTTGTTTTACAGTGTAACCAACCCTTTGTATCTTCACAAGCCAAATGAAAAAATACTCTCAAAACAGAATGATGAGCTGACAATACATTGGGGGTGCATTTATTAACCATTAGTGATAATCACTGCCTTTGATGTCTGCATAATGCGCTGAAATAACATCTTCCATCTTCTATAGGTATTTGTGTGTATCTTAGATGCTTTCAAGTAGTTGTTCCCTAAATCACAAATACAAAGGAGATGAGGAGGTGGAGTAACTATATGACTGCAGAAGGCTTTAACCTTGTCATTCAGGATAACTGTATTCAAATGAGAGAGACACAAGAGAATGTGGGGTTTAATCCAAAGAATCACTAAGAAAAAATGTCAACATTTTGCATAGGTTCTTTAGGTTAGGTCAGAGTCTCTGTATTTCATAATTGTAATTTGTCAGATTTAGTCTTTTGAGAGCAAATGCTGTCTTTCAGATTGCCTGGCTTCTTTGGTTGGTAATGGGAGGTTGGGCTGATTAAGTACAGTATGTGATGAAACCTCTGCTCCTGCTGGGATAAATGCAAGCTTTATATATGACTCTATACAATGAGATGCAAAGGTTCAGGGCTTGAATGTGGCACAGCAGGCTAACATTGTCTGTGTTTTGTTTCGGGGGTTCATTCTGAAAATTGCTGAAAAAATGGTGTTTGTGGTCTGCTTCCGTGTTCCCTCTCTCATTTGGCTGCTTCCTGTGTCTGCCTGTTATGCTCCCTGTGTCAATCTTGACAAAGTGGATTCAAGATATTTCTGATTCTAAATTCGTGTGAGCAGCTGGGAAAACAGTGAAGTTTCAGATTATAATTCTGGCTCATTTTAGTCCTTTCATGTACACAGCCTTTGAGAGGCGTGCACCTGAAGTCTGCTCTGAAGCTGTATCATAAATTATATTAGGGAAAAGCTGCAATATTAATGGTTTGAAATACTGAGTTCTATACTGTAGGATTGTCTGCTCTGGGATTGTTTGCCTTTTGTCATGCTGTCAGGACAGCTGTAGAATTATGGCGTAATTTTGCTAAATTGTTAATGGTTCCCAAACTGGTTTGTTCAGATCCTATCAATACTGGTTCTCAGCCTCTGTCACACTGTTTGGTAAACAGAAAGAGACATGCCTCCATTTTGATCTCCCCTCCTCCTACTGTGTGACATCTCCCCACTCAAACTTCATGCCTTGGGTTATCATGTTCCTTTTCTACCAGTTTTGATGAAGACCTCAGCCTATGGCACTATGCTGTCTAAAAACTAAAATACCCATTTTCTTGCACACTCCTATCTTGTTTTATTTGCTGTGGCCCTATTAAGCATTCTGCTTTTGGCCACTTGGGTTTCCAAACAATGCTTGGTTCAGGAGTAGAGTAGTCTGTGATCTTGGAGGTGTCCCTGTACAGAGCAGCAGTTGCTTTTAATCCTTTCACTGGTGTTAGGAGTTGGTCACTAGTAAAGGCATCCATGTAGGTGTTTAAGTGAGGATTTCATTTTATAGGTGCAGCATAAACCTTTGAGTAACTGAAGAGCCTTTTATGGAGTCTGTTAGTTTTGCCCCCACAAAAGGAAGAGCTAGGTTGTGGTTATAAATTGGCCTGGAATACCAAGAATCTAGACAAATCTTTGACTGTCAAGCACACAGTTCGCTTGTTCTCTTCCATCAGTATTTGCCTGATGTCCTCACATACCTTTATATGATCAGTCTTCTTCCTGTGGCTCATGCACAACACATCAGTTTTGGAGTGCTCAGTGTTCTCTCAGTCCCTAGGTCTAAGCATACCAAATGCTCTGGAACTGCAGGGCTCACTCCTTTCACAAATTTTAACAACTGATCGCTTAGTCTAACGTATTGCACCTCCAGAATAGCAGTGACAAATAGGCTCTCAATGCTATGTGGTCCTAGTTTCTGCATGGATGTATTGTGTCAATTAAAGAATGTCCCCAAGGTCATAGTGTATTTCTTTGTCTCTCAACTACTGGGTCATGTTAAGCTGACTTTCTGTCTAACACTGAGTGACAATGAGGCTTCATCAAACTGGAGGGCAACAACACTATAAAATGCTCTTGAATGTCATACCCACAAACTAAAAACAGAAGCATATATGAACCTGTCAAACTTAATTTAATTTGTTTTGTAAAGCAAAATTTAAATATTTTGCTTTTTTAATGTGTTATGAGTATTACCGCATAACACTTATACGGAACCACAAGGTCTATAAAATTTAAATTAAGACATTCTTTGTAATCAACTGAAATAACAGAGCTGGAGAAGGCACAGGTATAAACATTGCCTAGCACTTCCAGTTGCTACTTTCTTTCTTGTAACTGAACCTAGGATGACTAATTCTTTTTGAACCTTACAGTTGCAAGCTGGCCTCTTTAATTGTCTTGTACATCACTTTTTATGGTCATACCTCAAAGCACTCTGATGTGAAAGACTGAGAATTTATGTTTAAAAGGAAGAAAAAAAAATAACTTGAGATTAACAATTTGTTGCAAGAAATTGAGTACATAATTTTCTGAAAACTGCATATGACTTAGGCAGATCCATTTGATCTTTGTGTTCATTTAGTCTGTTTTTCTTACACACCAGGTGAAATTTTGTGACTGTTATTTCCCTATTTGGAACTTAATTCTGTTACTTCAGCAGGAAGCTGGGTGTACACTCATGACAGCCAAATGCATACCAGGTTGTGGCCTGTTTACTTGCATGTTCCATTTTTATTTCATAGTGAAAACACCTTCAGTTCCTGTCCTGGTTGCTTGTCTCTCCCAGTGTCCTAGAGCTTGCCATCCCATCAGTTGTATATATACAGGTGTTTACATGAGTGCGCTGCAAATCTGATTGCCAAAATGGCCTGAGTTTAAAATAGCTCTTCTTTTTTCCCCTTCCCCCTTCGTGTGTGAGTGTGTGTGGGAGGGTAGTTGCTGCTGAAAAAAACATAACACATCACATGTAGTTACGCCCTGAAAGCCAGTGTGTTCTTATTTTATTCAGTGTCGGTTGTAAACACTTGATATGCTATATTATTCTCTTGCTTAAATTGCTTGAGCTAGTGCAGCTTCATTATTCTTCTGCATTTCTACCAAGAATAATGAATTCTCATCCAGATTAGAATTTGTAAAAGACTTACTGAAAAGCTCCTGCTGTTGAGAAGATTGTTTTTCTTCTGTGTTTCCAGTTTTCTTGCTTAACACAAGAAAATGAGTGAAATTCTGATGGGCACAACAGGGCTTCCTCTTGTATACATGGCTGACAGAAGTAAAATTTTTTTTTTTCCTGTTTTGAGTTATCTGATACGGCCATGAAGAGGGAATATGGTCATCGAAGAGGGAAAACTACTTCTACATTCCTAAAATGACAGTAGATGTAAATAATTCTTCTCGGAAAGCTTAAACCTGCTCCTTGTGTTGCAAAACTTTGTCTATAAGGATGTGTCTTCCCCCTGCTCTACTTTGCTACCTTGTTTTCACAGTTTGTACTTTTTAGTTCCAGTTTTGGTGGCTTACCAGTCAATTATACTATTTATAAAATAATGCATTGCTGTGGGGGTTTTCTGGGGGTTGTGGTTTTTAGGTTGATATATAAGCTTGTAGGAAGTGTCTCTGGAGAACTTAGAGGTTGCAGTGGAAAACTGGAGTTAAATATCCAATTATAGAGCTTTAGTGTGGTAGGTTACCAGCAAGAAATCTGATGTATTGTCTTTTCAAGTGCACAAAAGGAAAACTATGACTATTGGGTATTTTGGTTCTTTGTGCAAATCAAGGATCTTCTTTCATCCCAATAAATACACAAATTCTTTCAATTCAGCAGGATAATGGCATTAAAAATGGAGCTGCATATGCCTTTTGTTCTTATTTACAGCACTTTTTGTGGCATTCCTTATAATACCACTGTGTTTAGAAAGAGATATGGGTAACTGTGATGACAGAACTGAAAAGCAGAAGACGTTGTAATTCTTTTTAAAGTTTGGAAGTGGAAACAGATTATATGACTTGCCTGAGAACACACATGATGTCTGTGGCAATGCTCAAGTCTTTCCTCATGCTATTTAAAGGACTTGATTACTGATCTGTTTTTGCAGTAGTATTCTTGTAAGGCCTAGCACATGTTGTGCTCTCAGTACCTTATAGCAACTCCTATTGTCTGAACCTGGGTTTTTTTTGGGCTTACAAATCTAGAATAATAAAGTGGTTTGGATAATTTTGATGTGGCGCTTGTGTTCAGACATTTGATAGTAATTGACCTTCCTTCTGTGGAGAAATCTGGCTCACTGCACAGCTGCACATATGCCTGGGCCAGTACATCCTTAAGGAGTGAACAACTGGTGGGAAAGCCTTACTAGTCCTGAATGTGCAGTCTGAGATGGCAAACAGCAAGCAAAATTTTATTCATTTATCTATAGTCTCCGATTAGACAGCTTATATTGAAGCATAGTTAGCAGCTTAGTAAGGGATGAGCCACCACTGTTTTAATACTGAACAGGAGCTTCTGTACTGTAGTGTGTTTCCAGGCAGTAGCAAATGTGCATTCAGAATGACAGAACAGAATGGTTCTCATTGATAAAGGATGGCACAGAGGCCTAATGTAAGATTGCAGTAGAAGTCTGTAGCTTTATATAGATTATATGCACAAAAGGAATACAAGGCCTCAGATAACTTCTGTGATACCTCTGTAGTAAACCTGATCCTAGCAGTGTGGGGAAGAACACTTGGTTAAGTTTCTGAAGACTCAGTGGCTTTGCCATGCATGGTAGTATTAAAAAGTCTCAAAAAGTTAGAACAAAGCTGATATTCCTTCTGTGCTAGCTATCCAGAAGACCTCCTCCTTCAATTGTAAACCAAATTTTGGAGTTTTGTTCTAAGCAAACACTGACTTATTTTGTTTCCTTGTCTTCTTTATAAATGCTTACAGGAACAAATAAACTATTAATACTACTTCTAAAATTGGAGTTAAACTTACTGACCCATAAGTCTTCAGTATTCTTCAACCTTTTATTTAGTCCAGTTTTCTTCACTCTGCATTGCTATTTAACACACCTGCCTTTTCAGGGTCATGGCAGACTTGATGTGAATGGCACAGTTTCTCTTGAGCTTTGTGTTGGCTGTGTTTATCCTGTCTGGTGGCTTGCCCCCATGTACTTGAGGTAGTTTTTATGTTCTACTATAGTAGTCTGACCTAGTTTCTGTTCTTTGAATGGTTCTTTCTTATATTTTATAGTTGGTGAAAGCCTCATGACTTGGCCAACTTCAATTCTTTACTGACTTTCCTCCTCTAATAGGATTGTTTTGGATGTATTAGCTCTTCTATTAAGTAACCAGATTTCTGTAGCTCCATTTTTTGCCTTGGGCTTCTCTATAACTTTTTTTGTCTTGCACTTGCCTGTTGTGAGACTTCCCTGTGTTTGTTTACCCTCTGCTTTCTTGGTTTTTTTTCAGGTGTTCTCACTTCCCTTCATCTTCAGGGTTGTCAGCTTTTTGGGTGTTTTCTTTGTCCCCCATTTCTTTTGGCGTAGTTATAGTCATCTTCCTATGTTTTCTAGTTCCTTCACATTGGTAAGAGAGCTCTTCCAGATTAGATTCTCCTTACAGTCTTTAACAGGACAAAAATAATAATTGGTAAATAGTTTAGTAGAATGATTTGTAAAGGTCTTAGTAGTGAGTGTTGTCCTTTGTATGAGTTAACTAACAGGGGTTTTTAGCACATGACTTTAAGGGGGAGGGCTTGCATGCACAAAGGAAAATAAATCTACCTGATTTTTGGTCCTGTCTGAAAATTATTTGGGTGATTTATCCAAATAAATTAAAAAAATTATCCAAAATAAGTTGTTTCCACAGCCTTGAGTGTACTTTTGGGATTTGGTGTTCATTAGATGCATAGTTGTTATGCTAGGTTTTTAGCTTCCTGTTTTTTGAGTTTGTGTGTGTCTGCTGCTGGGGAGGAGAAGTGGGAGAGCATGGTGCCAAACTCATTAGAAGTTGTTTGTCATGGAGAGGTACCAAAGAAGCCTGAGTCAGAAGAGTGCTCTCCTGCCTTCTCTTCCTCTTCCTCTACCCAGCTCTCATCACCTCAGCTCCATGTAACTGAAGTTTTCAACATACATCTGCTTTTTGTAAATCACAGCGAATGAAAGCGGACAGATTATCTTATATATTTTAAGATTTCTTGATTGTGGTTGCAAGAGAAATAAAGGCTCTTTGCAGTGGTGAGAGTTTTAGCATAAACAATGTGCTACTACTGTTTCTGAAGCCATTAACAACAGTAAATATTTAAACACAGGACTTGATCATTTCAAACTGTTGGTTTTTTATACCATTTTTTTATTATAATTTCACAATTTCTCTACCTGCAACTTTTACTTATAAATTTTTAAATAGCTAGGCAATTGCTTTTCACAGTAGTGCCTTTTTTGCCCTTTATCTATCCTTCTAATACTAATAATCAATTGGGAAACAAGGACATCTGTGATCTTGCATATGAATACACTGATAGATACAGAAAACGTTAACTGCCATCTGCAATTCATGTTTTGTGGTGGGAAGCAGTAAAAAGAGAGTCCTCCAATTAAAGTTCTTAAAAATGTTTGGTATCCTAGTGAAAGGACAGGAAAATGTAATTTTGATAGTGTTCAACAGAGCTGATGTTGATTTTTTGTATTCTGTACAAAATAGTCCTTCCTCAGTATTGTGATCCTTCCAGTGTGTGCATGTTTAGAAATTAATCTATACCAATTTTTCACTCTGAACACACAGAATAATAGATAATTAATCTAAGTCCTTTCCTTGTACCAGTATGCTTTCTGTCCATTTCAAAATGCTTCCTTGGCTGCGAGGAGGTGCTGTTTGTTACTGTTTCAGTTAATTTTCAGCTGATTGTTATTACTGAAACTGATAATAGAGTGGCTTCATTAATTTTTTCATCAAGGAAAGGCCTAAAATACCTGGCTTCCTGTCTGGATATTTCATGTGATTGCAAGAGATGCTAGATATACTTTGAAACAAGTATTAAGTCTACTAATACCTAGAATAAAAAACAATTAAAAAAATAAGCCAATACCCAGAGATGCAGTTAGTGTCATTCCATCTGGATTTATGGAAAATAAATGTATGAGTATGTGGTGTCTTACCACATTTGACACAGGAGCATTTAGTTTGGAGAAACATTTATGCTTCTGTGTAATATTCCCCTACTATTGAAAAAATCAGTTTAAAAAATAACATGCTCAAAGAACTAGAAGCTGTATAATTTTAATTATTATGTTAAATGTTCGTGATGGCTAAAAAGTTCTGAAAGTTATTCAGCATTAAAAGAAATTACTCAGGCTGCAGTGTCTAGTAGGCATTGTTCAAATATGTTTAATTTCATCTGCTAGGACATCATAGACCAGTGAACTACCTGAAATCTCCTGTATACTTTCATTCTGTAATTGGAGAGGGAAAGCTTTATTTTACAAAGGGAAAGAAACCAGAGTGCAAAATCAGTGGTTACAATATAAGAAAAAAGATACATTTTCTACTATTGTTTCAGACAGATGTCTCATACTGGCAGTAAATTCAATATTGAGAAGCAGGGTGAGGAAATCTGCTTCAGTTTGGTGAGACAAAGCTGCTGATTTTGTTAACTGGACTTGCACTCACTCTTAATTGCTTTTCTTTGGAATATTTCCTGTGTTTTGGCTAATTTTTGGTGAGATCTTGGAGTATTCTGTTCTGCCTTTTATATAGTGAGCAACTACTGCCGAGATTTTGTGACCCTGCACTTGAAAAATGCTGTTCTGTTGGTTGGGTGCTTGAGAATTTTTTAAGCAACCAAAAAAGATCTTTGAAATAAGATTATTCATAATTTCTTTAATAACATTCTTCACTAGGACTCTTAATTTTTTTTAGTTGTTTACAATCTTCATTTAAGTTTTAGTCACTGTAAAATGGTTTCTGGTGTTAAAGGAGATATATATGTATGTGAAATTCCAATGTTTTGTAACTGTTGACTTGTAGGCTTGCAGAAAGTACCATAGTCCTGTTAATGTCAAAATATATAATGAATTATGATTTTAAATGTTAGATATGAAATATAAACTTTTAATTTAATGTTCCAGCTTAGATACTTTAAAGATTTTAAACCCATTTTCTGTTTTATTGCATTTTTAGCCACTGAAGATGTGTATAAACTGTAGAATCTGGTTGAAAAAAGATTCATGACAGAAAAGTATGCTGTAGTCAGACCTAGCCTTAAAATGTCTGGGAAAAATTAAAATTAAGAACTAGTTTTATTTTGTGTGGCTAGTGTTATGGGAAATGTCTAGGATGTTGAAAACAGGACATACATTGGTTTTGTTTCTGACATTCTGTATTGTATTCTGACTCTGTTCCTCCTTTTTTTTTTAAATTTTCCTTTCAGATCTTGAGTCAGATGACTGTGCATCCATATACATCTTTAATGTAGATCAACCATCATCCTCTGTAAATCAGCCAA